>NC_051181.1:109839188-110439188 GCF_013339695.2 Rhipicephalus sanguineus
AACAATTATCATTCATCATGATGGCTTCACTTGTATTTGCTATTTCGCACTGCTTAATAGCAGTCCAGCGATTACAGCGCTCAGGCCAGCTCAGACCCGCCTCTCTGCGGTTTATGTCGATGAGATAGATAGATAGATAGATAGATAGATAGATAGATAGATAGATAGATAGATAGATAGATAGATAGATAGATAGATAGATAGATAGATAGATAGATAGATAGATAGATAGATAGATAGATAGATAGATAGATAGATAGATAGATAGATAGATAGATAGATAGATAGATAGATAGATTTTTCCGAAGAAAGTTTTTGGCTATTCAGTGAAGTATGTGATTGAAAAGACCCAGGGAAAAACATGTCATGAATGCTTTTGAACAAGAAAGAAAGAAAGGGAATCACCAACCAATAATGAAAAGAAAAACAAGGTCGATAGTATGAGGTATAATAAATATCCGTTTGCATGGTTGATTTCGCGAAAGAAAAGATAAAATACCTGCATATTTGTGAGGCTTTATAATAGCAGCTTTTCCAGAGTGGTCGTCGTATCTAGATTGCTTCGTGAGTGTTAGCATTTGGCTAATGATAATTATTGTTGCAGCGCTTTCGTTATCTGATTAAACAAAGCATGCTAGAAAAATAAAACTTTCTTCGGAAAAATCTAAGAAAGTTTTTGGCTATTCAGTGAAGTATGTGATTGAAAAGACCCAGGGAAAAACATGTCATGAATGCTTTTGAACAAGAAAGAAAGAAAGGAAATCACCAACCAATAATGAAAAGAAAAACAAGGTCTATAGTATGAGGTATAATAAATATAGTCTTCCTTTGAACGAATGTTAACGATAAAACAAGTAAAACAAAATAATACTTTTTCACTGCCAGTTTAGAGCGCCAGCTTGGAACTTAATGAAGTTCGTAATTTCTTAATGTAGTAAAAAATGACATGATTCTCAGCTGCTTCTCAGCACTGGAGTATGCGTTGTTCCCTCGTGGTCAACGCACAAACGTGAATAAATGCAATTTCAGTCATTAAGTCGCCCTCATTAATTCGCCTCAAGGTAATGTCATTTATTGTGACAACAAAAATATTAAGAGAGTCCGCTGAAAGCTGCTGTCTGTCATGATGTATAGACGAAGTTTTTCATTAGTGTGGCTTGTTTAAGCGTCCGTTTGCATGGTTGATTTCGCGAAAGAAAAGATAAAATACCTGCATATTTGTGAGGCTTTATAATAGCAGATTTTCCAGAGTGGTCGTCGTATCTAGATTTCTTCGTGAGTGTTAGCATTTGGCTAATGATAATTATTGTTGCAGCGCTTTCGTTATCTGATTAAACAAAGCATGCTAGAAAAGCGAACGCCGTCCTTCACCATGAAGCGGAGTTTTAACAAATACATCAGGCCAGTATTCTTTCGAAAATACGAGGGCGTTCTTATCATCATAACACGGAACTGCGGCAGTCTACGTCAATATAAACGAAGGTCATGGCACATGATGTTGTTAGTGAAACGAAGCGAAAATTATCAAAGCAGATTTCGCACAAAGAAATAGCATGATGCATGATGTTACAGCCGCGCAAGTCAGGCTTTATGAATGATCAGTGGTTTATAATGGACGCGAAGCCAGTTATTAAAGTTGTTTTACTACCCTACTTCAAAGCAGTGAGCCATTCCCGCAATCTACTGCACAGGGCCATATATAGAAGCACGCAATGTGGTACAAAATTTAATGACATTTTCGCCGATATTATCACATTGTTTACAGACGTAAAGTAAAAATGTACCGAGCCAGAGCGCGCTCATTAACACACAGCTATAAAGAAGTTAACCAATGTCTTTAAAACACCGTTAACTAGACGTCATTTCTCTCGTTCAGTTGCAAAGATGAATGAAACTGGTTGAACTCTTGGATCGTAGTCGGTCGCATTTTTAGTAGGGCAGACGCAATGGCAACACGGTAGAACACAGGTCCAAATACACAACAAAAGAAAAGTTGTTACAAGCTAGGATATTCCAATGTCATTTTGGTTGTCCGCCTCAGTGGTGCAATGGTTACGGTACTCAGCAGCTAATTTGATGGTCGCGATTTCAATCCCGGCCGCGACAGTCGCATTTTGATGGAGGCGAAATGCCAGAGGCCCGCGTACTGTGATATGTCAGTGCACGTTAAAGAGCACTTGACGGTCAAAAGTTCCGGAGCCCTTAACTACGGCGTCTCTCATAATCAAATCGTGGTTTTAAGACGTTAAACCCCAACAATTAATTAAAATTAAAGCTCCTCACGCTCACTTTCCTTTCCCACCCCCTTACTGCACTATACTATATAAGGTTATGTTATGCTCTGCTAAACAGCCGAGTGGTCAGCCGAGTGGTCAGCCGAGTGGTAAGACGCTTGCCTTCGGATCGAGTGTATGAATCCCGCCTCGTGAAGCTTTCTTTTTCCGGCAAGAATTTTTGTCTTTCTTTGTATCTTACTTTTTGTTTCTCTGTTTCTTTCTCTCTTTCTTTCTCTCTCTCTCTCTCTCTCTGTACTCGGTCTGTCACCTATCAGGGTTATTACAAGCCATGCCGTATTGGGGAGCAGGGGGCTTTGCCCAATTTCTGCGACACATACCCGTTCATGATGATCATAGTTTTCGTACGCCGAGCTAGAACAGCTGCGCTGTCAAAAAAAAGAGTGTTCCCCACTCGCCTCATGGCTACGAACGGCGCTGACTAACCCTCTCAGATTTCACGCACATAAATGCCCGATAATGTGGATGACGGAACGACCGCCGCCGTACCTCAACTGGTAAGGACATCGGGCGCGTAATCCGAAAGTTGCAGGTTCGGACCCTGCCGGCGGGAAGTAGTCTTTTCGTCCGCTTTACTTTCTTCGCATCTCTATCACAATCACTACAATACACTTAAAACAGTACACTTGACTTCCGCGGTGCCTCCCTTGCCTTCATTATCTGCTGGGTTTCATTAAGGTTGTGTAAACAAAGAAACGAGCCCTCAAAATTCCCTTCCTTCTGCGCTTACCAAGTCATATGCCATATGATTGGTCCACCTGCTACTTAACTCAGGTCACTCGCAAAGCCGAAAAACACTCAGACAGGCTTGCGTCCCTTGCAGTATAATCCCCTCCACCTCTCCCCCCCACTCATTTGGAAGCTGAGTGAGTCAGTAATAATTCGGCGCTTTCATTAAAGCAGGTACACACTCTGAAATAAACACGTTGGCTCAAAGACAGCCTATCCTTTATAGAACTCCATGCGGATCCCACCGTCATTAAGTATGCAAAGGAAATTACGCGCCGCATAAGTTTCGCGCGCCGTTAAAGCACTTTATAGTAGGATGCAAATAAGACTAATTCCATAGCATGAGACGACCCTTGCATGGATGCATAAACGCGTTCCCAGGACGGTAGAAGTGCGTGACCTCCTTTGTAAAGATGGGCTCTCTTTCAGGGCGTCTTCGCTGTGTGAACTTTATCAAAGCCCCGGCAGAGGGTTTAATCTCCGTCTTGCTCCTTAAAAATCGTGATTAAAACACTAGGGAACCTCTCTCTTTCTCTCGGTCTCTTTCTAAGCACCGGTTGTCTCAAATCAGGGAGTGTTTTATGGAGTCCACATTAAACAGCGCATTGGAAGGGCCTACGGCTTCAGCAAGACTTCGTAGCGCCGTCATCGTTGCTATGAATGGTGGTGGTGGTGGCGGTGGTAGTAGTAGTGGTATTATTATTATTATTATTATTATTATTATTATTATTATTATTATTATTATTATTATTATTATTATTATTATTATTATTATTATCATTATCATTATTATTATTATTATTATTATTATTATTATTATTATTATTATTATTATTATTATTATTATTAGTAGTAGTAGTAGTAGTAGTAGTAGTAGTAATAGTAGCAGTAGCAGTAGTAGTAGTAGTAGCAGTTGTTGTTGCTGTTATTGTTGCTGTTGTCAACTTTAAATGCACTTGGTGATCGGAACAAAATTTGAGGTAGCTTCGCGCGAGCAGGAAAGGCTAAGCCACCTATTTTCTGAATCGCACACCGTGCCGAATCTACAGTGCTAGGCTGGCTGATGCGTTATTTCCGCGAATAAGAGCTCTCTTTCGAACACCACGCGTGCAGCTGTGAGCTCACAAACAACAAATGGAGAGTATCGCAATGGCATCTAATATCCTGCCTCATCGACTGCTCCGCCGAAACTTAAATTGCTTTCCCCCCCAATTTCTCGTGACGATCACCTTCGCATTTCTCGGGCTGCGCAATTCCCATCCTTTGTCGTTTGGAAGCGCGCACTTTCTTAGCGTAAACAGGATGGGAAGCAATATCCTGAATGCGAAGCCGTTGAGCTGAAGAGCGACTTGGACCGGAGGCGAGTTTGTAATATGCAGAGCGCTCAGCGCATGGCAACGGCAGCGGCGCGCTATTGGCTGCGCGCACACAGGGACGCCGCTGTGGAGTTCCGCCTAGCAACGGCCGCGCCGCGCTCTCCTTCTCGGGGTGCCTTCCGCGGGAATTTTAAACGGTGAACGCGGCTGCTGGGCCCCGTAGAATTTTCGTCGCCGCTTGTGAAGTGCTACTGCTCTCGCGTTGACCGAATACGCCGTCGTCGCCGTATGGTTCGACTGTGCTTTGTGCATTTTGTTTTGTTATAACGGTGAACACGTTCGCCCATGAACATTTGTGTTGTCGCCACTGTCGTTTGTGCCTTGGCGCTGCAGCAAGACGCGATCGGCCGTTGTGTTCCACTGTGCGTTTCTTTTTTTCTTTTTTTAACAGTGAACACGCTCGCCCTTGAATATCTGTGCTGTCTGCTGTGTCTTTTGAGCCATCGCGTTGTCGCAAGACATAATCGTTGTTGTGTTGGATTGCTTTTGTTTATTTTTTTAACGCTGAACACGCCTTCATGTGAATATATGTGTTGTCGCCAGTGTTTTTTGTGATCTCGCGTTGTCGCGAGACGTGATCGCCGTGGGTTCGAGTGTGCCTTGTGTTTTTTTTTTATTATTTTTTTCGCGGCTGTGTAGAAGATTACGGCTTGAAGACAAACACATCGTGGGTTGTAGACTTCGTGAAGTCAACATCAAGGTGTGAAAGGTAATACAAAAATGGTGTTTCATAACTTCAAAAATAACTTGCGGAATATTCTGTGGTAATTTAACTTCATGCTTTGGGGATAATGTCCAATGATCAGCCGTTCTCGATTAGGTCGTATTATGTGTGCACTTGGCCCCCCTTATACGTGGCGTGCGGTTGGCGAAACAAAATCGAAAAAGTGCCGCAGCCACATAAGTAATTGTGTTCTAGTTATCTTCATATGTTATGGCGTAGGTACCATAGGATGGGAAAATAATGAGAGCAATCAGAGCGCAATGTGAACCAGATCTACATTATGGTTGGATCTCGCGAAAGTATTCCACAAACCTGCACATTTCACTTAAACCTCACTTAGGTCACCAACTTAAACCTAGGAGAAATATCATACAATTACATCCGATACTTTCTAACGAATAGGAAGTTACCTTCAACATGGGGGAACTCGAGTCTGAGGTGAGGGGCATGGACAGTTTAGTTACACCTCAGGGCTCCATGATATTGCTCATGCTCTTAATCTCATTATGACAGGATTGTCAGAAAAAACGTGAAGACATCGAAGGAATCAATCGCTCCGTATACACGGATGATGTTGCCATATGGATCTCGCAAGGCAGTGATGGGTAAATAGAACAGAAGTTACAGGAAGTGGTAGATAAAGTGGAAGTCTACCTCACAGGCACTAGCCTTGAATTTTGACCAGAGGAATCAGAACTCCTTTACAGACCCATACTTAACAGGAGGTGGCCCAAGAGATACATGAAGGAGAGAGAGTGCGAGGAGATACAGACTTGCACGAAAACGTGGGGGGCATCCCCATCATTGAACAAGTTAGGGTCCTGGTACTCAACATTGAGTCGAAGCGAACTAACAGCAATACTCTTATAAAAATAGTGACTAAGGTCACTAAGGCAACTGGCTGATCAGGAGAATCACAAACAAGTATATCACGGAATGAAGGAGGCTAGCATTCTTAGTCTTAAATGGAACAAGACAGAAAAGGACAAATCAATATTTTCGTAAGGAAAGCTTTTAAGCAGGCCCTAGGCTTGCCCGAAAGCACCAGCATAGAGAGATTAACGCACCTGGGCATGCATAACACCTTAGAAGGATTGACTGAAGCTCAGTTGGAAAGAATTGACAGCACCGCGACTGACAGAATATAGATAAATTACAAACAATAACCAGCAAGGACCCAAGGTTGCATCGGCCAGAGATTGGGAGACAGATTGACATTGCAAATTTAAAAAAGAAATACAAACAAAATTCAATTAGGGCAGTAGAACGAGCACAGCTAATACGACCTAATTGAGACGGCTCAAGTGCACACATAATACGACCTCATTGAGACGGCTCATCATTGGACATTATCCCCAAAGCATGAATTTAAATCACCACAGAAGATGCCGCAAGTTAATTTTGAAGTTATGAAACACCATTTTTGTATTACCTTTCACACCTTGCTGTTGACTTCAAGAAGTCTACAACCCACGATGTGTTTGTCTTCAAGCCGTAATCTTTTACACAGCTGCAGGCGTCTTGTTCATCAGTGATGTTCGCCCGAACCACGTCGCGAGTTTGTAATATGCAGAGCGCTCAACGCATGGCAACGGCAGCGGCACGTCAACGTCAGGCGATGAACTGTCATTGTCTTCAACGCATTCGATCGCGCGGCGCGCCGGCGTCTCACATGCGCTGCTTTCCGTGGTCTTAGCCGTACAACACCGGCGTTGCAGGGCTGCGAAATGCGTTGGCAAGATCAGCCGCGAAAAAAAAAATAATAAAAAAACACAAGGCACACTCGAACCCACGGCGATCACGTCTCGCGACAACGCGAGATCACAAAAAACACTGGCGACAACACATATATTCACGTGAAGGCGTGTTCAGCGTTAAAAAAATAAACAAAAGCAATCCAACACAACAACGATTATGTCTTGCGACAACGCGATGGCTCAAAAGACACAGCAGACAGCACAGATATTCAAGAACGAGCGTGTTCACTGTTAAAAAAAGAAAAAAAGAAACACACAGTGGAACACAACGGCCGATCGCGTCTTGCTGCAGCGCCAAGGCACAAAAGACAGTGGCGACAACACAAGTGTTCATGAGCGAACGTGTTCACCGTTATAACAAAACAAAATGCACAAAGTACAGTCGAACAATACGGCGACGACGGCGTTTCGGTCAACGCGAGAGCAGTAGCACTTCACAAGAGGCGACGAAAATTCTACGGGGCCCAGCGGCCGCGTTCACCGTTTAAAATTCCCGCGGAAGGCACCCCGAGAAGGAGAGCGCGGCGCGGCCGTTGCTAGGCGGAACTCCGCAGCGGCGTCCCTGTGTGCGCGCAGCCAATAGCGCGCCGCCGCCGTTGCCATGCGTTGAGCGCTCTGCATATTACAAACTAGCGGACCGGAGATAGACGCTTCGGCAATGTTCTTTGTTTTCGCTGTTCATATTGTAAAGCCGCCAAACTCGCGGAAAATGTACGCAGGAACTCGCATTTGTACTATGCGCCACGGTGCATCCTGGATGGGATACACCCCAATATTACCAAAGAAATGTGTAGGAAACATATACTCTGAAATGTTTAGACATGCCTTCGTAAACTTCTTCCACTCCTTCGTTAATGACTTCGCGCTTATGCGCGGCTACACATAAAGCGCGCTATTAAAGATCTGTAAACAGACTTATGGTATGTTGACGTTGTTAGACAACCGTAAAGCACGTTCATAGCTTCGCGAGCGTGCATTCAAGAGATATCACCTTTTCTGAAACTGACTGCGTTAAAGGCAGATTCCTCTTAGTGTCTTCGTAATAGTAACACTTAGTGTTTTGAGAAAAGTAGCAGTTCCGAATAGGATGACGTATATGAGGTCATGAAAAACAGAACCCACCTAAACAGCACCTTCGTGTCACTGTCGTTTTGGAAGCACAGTGGTAATTCTATAAAGAGTGCGTGACCAAGTAATCGAGTTATACGAGTATTCGAAGTAGAAGTACATTGAAAAGGGCACATCGTTCTGTCAAAGCCCATAAATTTGCATGAAGGCTGCGAATTAGTTCGTGGTCGTTATGCTACGTATCTTCTAGGATCCTGGTAAGCTCCGGCGGTAAAGCAACCATCATGGATAGGTGACTGTCCCGGGTTCGAATCTCCCGTGCCAGGACCATCGTTCCCAGAACTGCAATAGTATCGTTCTTTTTCCCTTGGAAATCGACACACGTGTATTTCGTAGTTTCGTGCTTCGAAAGAATGGAAGGCAATGTTGTTTTTCTTTCTTGAGCCTTCGCCCTCTTTATTAGCTTACATGTCACTGATATCTCACTGTGAGTAAGCAAATGTTGCCACCAGAGGCGTCATTTAATTAAAATAATTTAAACGAGCTCGTTGAAACCTGAGATAGTAGTTTTCAAAACGTTTATCAAATTCTGTAATACTGAGTCTCTTATCACAATAAATACGCTGCTGTCAAACGCATCAGGCAACAAATGTTCGCAGTGGTGTGATGGTGTGATCTTATACCAGCACGCTATAACCTTGCGTCTGGTCCTTATCGGCCGCGTATGTTCAGTTAAATTTGTGAAGAGGAATTTCATGTGAGCGGCCGGGGGGCCGTTAGCGGCGTATTGGCCTTGATCGATTGAATTATTTTTTATCTATAGCTGGAAATGCTCGAAACTGTATTACCGCTGCGTTCTCCTCAAACACAAATGGTTCAGCAAATATAGAGTGAAATGATTTTGTAAAGTAAACGTTGGTTCTCGTGACTTGATAAAAGCACTCTTTCGCCACGAAGGACATCTTATATTGTATGGTGCAGAGAAAAAACATATTTTTTTCCACCCGCTGTTGCTTAACGTGCAATGCAACACACACATTGAAAGCGTATACGCGAGCACGTTTGCATTTTCTCGCAATAGCAAAGAGACCCACAGGCGTGGTAATGGAACCCGTGATGTCGTGGCTAGCAGTGGAATACAGCGTAAGTTCGCCGTAATACTGTAAGTCGACAATGATGCCTCTACTTTCTATACCTAATGTAAGCCACTGGCTGTTTCAAACCATTTAACACTCAGAGCACGAGCCTCTGTCAGGCCTCTGTATATTTCGCTTTTGCTGTCGTTCAGTCGTTCATGAAATCAACACGGAATAAATAAATTTTTCTGTAATAGGCACTGAGCCACAGTGGCGGGTGGTACATGATAGCCGAATTAAGTGAAATTAAAGCATACACTCTAAGAAAAAATAGAGTGTTAGAGCGGTTTTTGCCAACGTGCGTGGTCATACCAATGAGTATCCGAGAAACCAATCGGACGTACAAAACGAAACCTTCATTTCGCTATTTCCAAGATGTGGCAGAGATTAATGAAAGCGGCACCAATAGAATTCTATCAGGTAGTCACGCGCCAGTAAACATTTGCGGCGCGAACAGACGTGGCTAGAAAGGGAGATGTGATGCACATAACGGCACGCCGCTAGTGTAGTGGTGGTTGTCAATTTTCATTTCCTAATAATGGACGGACAGACGGACGCACGGATAGATAGATAGATAGATAGATAGATAGATAGATAGATAGATAGATAGATAGATAGATAGATAGATAGATAGATAGATAGATAGATAGATAGATAGATAGATAGATAGATAGATAGATAGATAGATAGATAGATAGATAGAATCCGTCCGTCCGTCCGTCCGTCCGTCCATCCATCCATCCATCCATCCATCCATCCATCCATCCATCCATCCATCCATCCATCCATCCATCCATCCATCCATCCATCCATCCATCCATCCATCCATCCATCCATCCATCCATCTATCTATCTATCTATCTATCTATCTATCTATCTATCTATCTATCTATCTATCTATCTATCTATCTATCTATCTATCTATCTATCTATCTATCTATCTATCTATCTATCTATCTATCTATCTATCTATCTATCTATCTATCTATCTATCTATCTATCTATCTATCTAGCCGCCTACGTATGGCCGCTCTCCTGGCCGTCTCCATTACTTGTAATATACCAAAATTGGCATAGCAGGGGATCACTGCATGACGAACACGATTCACTGGTCATGACATGAATAACGCAAAATAGCTGTCGCGTACGTCGTGAAACCCTTTCTCTATGTCACGCGTGGCACATACCCGTATATCAGAGTTCATGTTATGCGGGTATGTGCCACAGGTGATACAAGGAAGGAAGGAATACAAAAGGGAGAAGGCAGGGAGGTTAACCAGACAGCAGTCCGGTTGGCTACCCTACGCTAGAGGAAAGGGAAGGGGAGCGGAAAGATGGGAGAGACAGAGAGAGAGGGCGGGGAGTGAAAAAAAAAGAAATGATCAATAAATGCACTGACACGTATATGGCGATGGCACTGCAAAATAGTGACAAGCGTTCACAAGCGTTCACACAGGCCCGTAGTCCTTAAAGTGAAGTTTGGATCGAACATGCCTTACGCAATATTCACCATTAGTCAATTTTTCTCCTAGGCACGCTTCGAAGCAGTTAAAACGTTGAAGCTCGTTTTTTTTTACCAAGGCTTCTGAGTAAACGTCGGCGATTAAAAAAGTATATGCCTCGGTAAATCTTCTTGAGCCTGCTAATTAATTTTGAAAGTCATTCTTCTGGCTTACATTTTCTAACCGTGTTTCTTTTACAAAGGTGACACTGACGGAGCGATTTGCAGGTGAACGCCCACGCCCGAAAAAAAAAAGTCTACAAGTGGACACGCAGCATCGACCATTTGCCATTCGAGCGAGTGAGTTTGTAATACCCGCGCTGGACGAATGCCCGATCCGACAGAAAAAAGAAATAAAGAAAGAAAGAAGGAAAAAAATGCACTCATGATGGTGAAAAGAAGGAATGTCCGCCTACATACTGCAGAATATCAACGAAAATACTACCCCATCTATTGGCACATACCGTCTGTCACTATGTGACGTCGTAATCCGGGACGGGCTTTTCTGTCGAGCTCGACTGCGTCAGAGTAACAGAAGCGGAGTGCAACACCGTTTTTTTTTTCGCTCTCAGACGGACCTGCTATGATTGGGTGCGCGCGTGTAATCTCCTCAGTGGCGTCAGCGTCCAGGATGAATAAAGGACACTACAGGGCACTGGCCGTGCACGTAACGGGGCCCCATGATAGAATTCTTCGGCAACGAAGACGCCCAAGCCTCGGATCAAGGACCGACCCGAAAAGAACAACACAGTAGGCGGCTCTTGAATCGCGGGGAAGAAATAAATTATGTAGATCCAGAAAAAAAACTTACAATGGGCTTCAAGGAGGAGCAAGCTGAAAGATAGGGGCTACCAACCGGGATAAGAAGAAACCATTTGTTTCCCCGCCCACCGCTTCTTCTTTTTCTTTGCGCGCCGCATCTCAGTGAGAAAAGCTTGTCTTCTATACCTGCTTACTCCCCCTCCCCCCCCCCCCCCGCTCGCCCGTTTTACTTTTTGTCCCCCGGGTGCCGAATATGCTTTACTTCTTATTTTCCGTGAGCTCTTTCTTCGTTTATTTTTTTTTTGTTACTTCGACTTTGGTATTACGAAGCACCTGCGATCTCTGAGAAGGGCTTTACGGGTGGGCAACCTCATTAGCGCGGTGGTCTCACGTCACCACCGCCGCCGTGTGCCAAATTCGGCGCATGAGCAGGGTCCGTTATGGCGGCCGGTTACGGTTCCCCGATTGCTGTGTGGCAGCGATTAAGATAACTGCCGCCGCACATGTCGATTCTTTTTATTCGCGCGTTCGCGGTCAGGCACCCTGCGTTCGGATACGTAAGCTGTACATGCGCCCCGTCCCGGTTTCTGTATATACTGCCTTCTTGTAAAAAGAAGAGCCCACAAGGATGAATATGAATATAATTTTCTATAGTCAAGCGTTTTTTTTTTTTCAACTGAAATAACCGTCACGTGGTTAGACCAACTGTAATATTCAAATGCCCTGAGGAAAAACTTTAAATACGTCAGGATCTTTTAAATAACTTATGTTTCGGCCGTGGTACCGGCCTTCGTCTGACGAAGGCTATCCCACCGCCTAAACATAACATTAAAAAAACATTCTATTTTTGACATGCAGGACGAACTCGCTGGAGTTTCGACGTGCAAGACGAGCTCACGTGCTTCAGAACTGCTCTCTGCGTAAACTTCATACCTTCTTGTCAAGTAAAGGCCGATGCTTAATGCGTTAAACACCTTCCTTTGTCTGAGAAGCAGACGCGTCGTTGATGCAGAGAACAGCGCTCAAATGCGAGTCCGTTTTCTGCGTAGTACACTACCCCATCCCCTCTGCCTCTTTTCACTGTTGTAAAGAAAAAAAAACACAACGAAAGCACTGTAAACTTGTCTTCTGTTCCATTTTCATTATTCAGAAATCGCTGTTGGAATAGTAAATTACTACGATACTATCGATACTACGATACTATCGGCCTGTGATTGCGCTCGACATTCGCCATTTGCTTTTAATTGAGCTAATGCAGTTGTAAGTCATTTGGCTGCTGCCTAATGACACCATTACTGCGTTACAGGTGCGCTTAAACAGGCCTACTGGAGTTGGCCCGTATCTAATGCTTTCTCTGTATGTTCTTGTCCCCTTTGACTGCCTATGTAATTCACAGCTCGTTAAGACTGAGGCAGGTGAACATCAGCCTCACATCCGAGTAGGAGCAGAAAGCACCGCTGAGTTGCTTTCTTATTCATGACGCTATTTCTTTTTCCTCGGCCAACCGACAGTTTTCTTCTCTTACTGTGCTCTTAAAACAACGCCCCCAAGAGCGGCGACATTGCTGGGCGCATTTCCATTTAGCTAATGAGAAGACATTCTTACTGACATCTACCTGTGATTTAAGCTTGTTATTCCAACACAGCTACTCAAACCGCCATACGACGAAGTGGAGCTATTCTACCTAATGAGTATGGTGTTATCGCTTTGTATAATTTATAACGATTTCAGTCACATTAGATTGATCTACTTCCTTAACGTTAACGAAAAGAAAGCATACTTAGAACATTTATTTGGATAAAGAAGATATGGACTTAAGTTTACGTCCGCGTAGGGCGAAAGGTTCGTTTTAACTGCGCGAAAACGGCATGGGAGAACAAAATATTTTCGGCATTTATTTCCTCATGCCTGAATAATTTTAATGCAGGACTCAGCATTGTCAATAGTTATTGGAAGTAGAGATGACTGTATATAACACATAATTCAGGTAAGCTGATGGGCACGCAGTTATCTGAAACACAGCTGCAATTCTAGATTCGAATGCCGGAGCCGAGAAAGAACTACATACTGTTCTTCTTCACTTTTACTTTACTTCAATTGTATTCATAACTAGCATTGACTGTGGTACTTTGCCACCAACTAATAATATGACGTAACATCATTCCATTGACCACCAATGGTTACCTGTAATGCGAGTGCAATCTTTGGCATGCGAAAAACCACAACCGTAGTAATACCAAGGATAACCTTAGCATATATGATAACCCACGTATAAATAAGCGAATCACTTGTTCTGTATTAAGATAACATTTCGGCGACGGTAGGTATATTAACACGTGACTGCGCGAGCATAGCTATCACTGTGATAAGATTAGTCAGCCTGGCAACGTAGCTACCCACTGCAGCAGATGCCAGTGTAAGCCGAAACTCGATTGCGCCACTATTGTATGGCTATCTATAGGTTCCTGAGAAAAGAAAATCATCGAGGCTTTCACACTGCGCCGAACGGGCACTGATACGTTGCCAGGGCACCGTCAGTTTCATTAACAGATGAAGAAGTCTAATTCATTGAAAGCCATGTAGATATAGGTGACCTCAGGACACATGAGTGTCAAGATGCGGACTGGCTTTTCCACTTAAGTGTAACTCGTGTATGCGTGATATTTGTGTTTCCCCTCTTTTTGCATAATGACTTCGTCTGTCGAGTTCACTTGTGTTTCTTCCTGCGTCGCCTTAGTAACGGGCTGTGAATTTCAGCTATGTACAGCCATCATCATTATGAAAGGGAGCATGCGAGAGAGCGACAGATAGCCTCGAAGCCAGTATGTGACACGGCGCCGCGGAGAGATGTAAAACGAAAGGAAAAGAGCGGTGCTAATCTTTTTATTACTTGCACCCCCTTTTGTTCCAAAATTTAATATGCTTTCGGTTGCCTTGAAAGCTTCCGAAGTTCTGATAGCAGCAATCGTTATAGAAACCAATTCTTGCTTGCTGAAATCTCATAAGAAATGATGGATATCAAGAAGAAAGCGTAGAAAAAAAAAGATAAACACATACGTTGCGGGAGTGCAGGCAGGAGAACGAACGGCACCGCTCTCTCCTTTTAATTTCACATGTCGCAGGGTGCCGCGCCACATATTAGCTTCGAGGCTATCTGCCACACGAGTGCGTGCTCCCTCTCGTAAAGCTGACGGCTGTACAACCAACTAGCTCCCACCCTGGCACATCCAGGAAAAAAGTCCGTTCCGTACAAACCGCAGGGACTTCTTACATAATCTGATAGAACCGAATTTCATTTCGCGAATCGAAGCAGAAAACAACGGAGGCAAGAGAAATCGGTCGGCCACATTTGTCGAAAGTGAGCAAGGCGAACACAAAGTGAGTACGCCCGTTCACCATGCTGCCTCAAACCATGGGAAATCAAGTTACATGGCGAGGCAAAGAAAAGATCCATTTTCTTTCTTCAATCCTCTCCTCGCTTACGATGAACAACTAATTCATCCATTTGTGCCGCATTTTTCGAACATTTCTTCGTAAAAGCCGTGGATTTTTTGTTGTTCTTTTAGCAGCCAATTTTTTTCGCCATTGAAAAGTACACGTTGCCTTGAATTCAGAAATTCCTGCACATGTCTCATTTTGCACTTGTTTCTGTGCTTCAGTATTTCAAGTCTTCACCCACCTTTTCAAGCCGCTCTTTCTTCTTAGATTCTGAAAACTCCGAATAGTTCGTCAACGATGAACAGGAGATAACACACAAGCTACCGAGATGACATCTAACATCGTATGTTCGGTTTCCAAGACGCCGTCTCGTCTTGTCTTTGAGTGGCTTTCGAATGAAAAGAAGTTTGTAAGGATAGACTGCTACTGAGCTTCACTAAGGCCTTATTCAGTAGGCTCTATTGGTTACCAAATCCGAAAAGCAGGCTTCGATGTTGAAGTCATCAGTGTTGAACGTGGCGACAGCTAACGCGGTCAGTGCGCTGCAGTGGTTTGTTCTTTGTTTTCTTTTAACGAAGCTTGCTGTCTGCTTGCTCTCTGAAGCAGCGTTTCAAAACGCAAGAACATTTTGGGCTTCATGAAAATACACTCTCTTTTGTAGTCCCACTGATATCCTCGGAATCTTAACAATATCCGTCTGGACGACTAGACAAGTTGTTGTTTCACGATCTTATTATACTGCGCGGAAGAAAACTTGTATCCGCGCTTGTCTCCGTCAGTTTGGACGTCTCTGTTTTTCTTCTGCGCAGTGTACCGAGATCATGAATAATATCAAGCCGATAAAGTGGTTGAGCAAGCCCTGTTATGCTACGTTGGCTAAGCAGCGCGCTTTGCGCAGTAAAATACGGAAAATCTAGACGTTGAAAAAAACGCCAGGCCTGCGCTAAAACCGCAGCACAGTCACAGCGAAATCTGGAAGAGCGGCGTTTCTAGAGCCCGTTAAGCTCTCTTGGGGCTACAATACAAGTACACTAGAAAGGTACCCACTACGCCATAAATCACAATTTTTGTGAAGTTTGGAAGCACCTACTAAGCCATTATTCGTCATTCTGCGGAGTAGCGAGGCACCAGCTACACGTCTGTAAGGCATTACGTGCACTTTGTTCACGCGACGACTGATGACGATGAAGAATTATGGCTCAGCCCTTTGTAATGGGTTGGAATCTTTAAACGGCCCACCAGTTATGTAATTTGCATTGGGTGACGCCCGGTCGCTATTTCCCTCTCCCGTCATGCTGTATAACATACGTTGACGTGGGAAAGAGACGGGTGGGGGAGCGAAGAACTTTACTGAGACCCCGAGGAAATGGATCATACGCTTATGGGCTTCCTTGGCAACCAATACAAGTGCCCTTGCGAGGAACCCACTACGCTATAAATCATTGTAATTTTACTGAGACCCAGAGGAAGTGTATCATGCGCTTATGGGCTTCCTTGGCAACCAATCCAAGTGCACTTGCGAAGAACCCACTACGCTATAAATAATTGTAATTTTTGAGAAGTAGGCCAGCAGGCACTCTGCCATTTTTTGTCATTCTACGGAGAGCGTTGGTACCTGCTAAACCCATGTAAGGCATTATGCGCACTTTGTTGATGCTGTGCCTGATGATGAAGAATTATGGCAGGGTCCTTTGTAATGGGTTGGAAGCATTCAACAACCTGCTGGTTGCGCAATTCGCATTGTGTGACGCCTGGTTACAGAATTCGCGTTGTGCTACGCTTGGTGCTTATTTTACTCTTCTACCACGCTATATTGCATATGCGAATGTGGTTCCTTCCCGACATGAAGCCTGTATAGGACCTTTTAGCAAAGCAGTTTAAAGCACCGGTATGGCTCAGAGGTTGAATACTGGGCTCCCACGCAGAGGACTCAGGTTCGAACCTCGTTCCATCCTGGAATTTTTTTCTTATTTAGTTTTTTTTCTTATTTCGAGCGATACTGGTTACGGACACCGGCGGCGGCGGCGGCGGCGGCGGACAACTACGGCGCCAAAAACGGCCGGTGAAATGATCTCATAACAGCTTTCGCTGTAAAATAGACTACATGGTTGAAGGACCGTTTATAGTATATATCTGAGTATGAAAGCGGATAAATGTCAGAATTTCGTGAAGACTGATTCGTCTTTTACCGTAAGACAGGTGTAATTTCCTTCGAGTTCCATTTTATTTATCTGTTGCTGTCTCTTATATTTCATTATATTACTTATTTTTCCAATCGGCTTCCGCTGGTGAATTGCAGCGAGTCGGGCCATCTCCTACAAGCAGCGGCGACCTGTGTCTGTTTCGTTTATTCTAGTAGTTCAGTACTGCCGCAACGCAAAAAAGTGCGTCGCCATCTTCTCATGGAAACTTCACAGCGTTTTCCGGAACGTGTGACGATTCTGCTGGAACGCAGAACAACCATTCGATTACCTACAAGGCACTTAACGAGTTTTTGCATTTTTTTGAGGAGGAGTGCCCTGTGCGGACCTCTTTGACTGAAAGGCGATAGGTCAGTGTCAACACTCCGTCCTTTCTCGCTTCTTTCAATTCCCGGACAATGTGATAACACGCGCCCTCTTTGTGCCGAACACGCTAACCTATACCGTACAAGCTGGGGCTCCCAATATACTCGTAACCCAGCGGTCCGGAAGGTGAACAAAATATTTCGGAATATCGTAACTACAAATGTAAAACAATACATCGGCTCTTAAACATTATATGGTTTTCTACTGATGAACGTATTGTTATGAAATCAGCAAATACATAGAGTTTTGAAGCAATGTCCTACCAGTGTAAGCTGATCCTCTGCTTTCATCGCCCCATTTATTCGAAGCTGAGCGCAAGAGCGCTTGTGCAGCGAGGCTCTGTTATATGATGCAGTCCCACACGTGCGCATTCACCCCGCACCTTTTCCACCTCTCGTCCTTTCTCATATTTCTGTTAAAACGAATGATGAAACAGTATGCGAAATAACCTTTTTTTTTTTTAAATTGTCGATGAATGCGTTGTCACCGAGAAAAATTATGGTAGCTTCCCACTAGTGGTGCCAAGCCTGAAGGAAGAGCGGAGTTGGGGTGGCCTTCCTTGTTTCTCTTTTTTTTTTCATTTTTTCTTCTCTTTCTTTCTCTTTCTCTCTGTTTCTTCTTTATATTTTTTGTACTTGTTGCTTACTATTTTTTTTCTCGTTTTCGTTCTCTTTCTCGCTCTATCTTCATTTCTACTTCTTGCTCTCTCTGATTCTTGCGTCTGTTTTTTGTATTCGTTTCTTTCTTTCTCTTTATTTCTCTTTCTTCCCTTTCCTTTTCTCACTCTCTTACTCTGCTTCTTTCCCTCTTTTTCTTTGTTTCTTTATGTTTCTCTCTTTCTTTCTCTTTCTGCCTTGCCCTCTGTTTTCTCTATCGCTTTTTTCGTGTCTGATTCCCTTCATTTCTCTCTATTTTCTCTTTCTCTTTCTTCATATCGTTTTCTTTCTCCCTTTTTTCTCTCTCTCTCTTTCACATGTTGCACGTGCTCTGCTTCGCCGACCAGAGTTTTCGTTTAACGTTCGCACCTGCTGTACTCGGTGGTGGGGTTTCCCAGTTCCTGTGGCGCATGCCCACCTGTGGAGTTTTGCACGACGGAGCATAATGTACTAGTAGCTTAAACAGATGCACTGTTAAAACAAAACTGGTACGCAATCAGTAGTTCTCGTTCAAGTTGAGAGTTGTAGTCGATACATATAGAATAGGAGCATAAGTTTGCTTAAGGTAAGAAGCAACGAATTATGAGGGTAATTAATGAAAATTTTGATTGAGTTCATCGAAAGGGCAGGTGTTTTTTTTTTTTTGCGAGCAGCTTGGATCGTTGCGGCACCTGGCGGAACAAATCTCAACCGCGCGCTGCTTTCTACGCGGCCTCTGAGATCCGCTTCGACATTGCGACTAAACGGGTGGAATACAACAGGGCATACGAACGCCGCGATGCGAGTGCCATTGCCAAACACGTAAGTCAGAGATTAGGGTCGCCTCCATTTTTTTTTTAGATGCGAAAGCATCTCTTGCTCGGGGGTATGTCCCGCGGCATGCGCGTCGGCGTCCGCAATCACACTACGCATGCACAACTCTCCTCCCTTCTCTCCAACAGCTGCCCGTTACTCTCTCCACTTCTCTCCCAGCACCTGCTTGCGCTTCTCCTGCGTTCTCGCTTCTGCTCTCGCGGCACATGCGCTACTCTCCTCCTCTAGTCGCCTCTCCTTCAAGCTGGTAGAGCGCTGCGCGCGTTGTTCAGCGCTTGCTTCGATTGACTCCTCTGAAATGCGGGCTCGACACGCCGAAATTCTCTCCTGCGCAACGCCGCGATGAGCGCCAGCGCATGCGCGTCCCCTCCCCCTCTCTCTCCTTTCCTACGCTGCCCCTCTCTCGCAAGCCTTTCGACCGCGTTCCCCGCTCGCCCTGTGAGAATTAACGGCCAGGCTAGAGGGAAGATACGACGCGTGTAGTGTTCCTCTTCGCGTTCCACGACGCGAGGTCGGTAGCATGCCCAACGAACGCCAACGAAACGCGATCGTGCTCCGGCTTCGCATCACCTCATGGCCCTTTTAGCGGGAGATGGTGTCTTTTTTTATTCTTCGAAGTTTCTGTAGCCCGAGTTGCTTTGTGTACTCCGGCGTGTAAAACATGCAACAAAGGCATGGGAATATACGCCTTGTGCACCGCCTATAGAGGCGCCACTGATAGCCACCTAGCGGGCGCCGCCGACAGTACGTGCGGGAAGCCGAGCAGACGACAGCGCTTTGCACAGCTTTGCTGCGAGGAGATGGATGAGGCTCGCGACTGCTATTTCCCCTTCGTACGGGTGCCAGACAACTAATTCTGCACTGGCAGCTGCAGGAAAGGCGCGGGCCTCTGCGAAAGTGGACTTGTGCACGATGTTTTTCACGAACGAGCGCTTAACTAAGCGCACGTCGCCGATTTCGAAAGACGGCATGAAAGCCTGGCGCTGACGGTTCGTGCGCGACAGAGCGCGCGCATCGAAAAAACAAGTATAAAAAAACCCGCATTTCCCCGAAGGGGAGTATGAGGAAGTGCGAAGCACGCGGTGATGCTATGAGGGGGGGCGCGCGACTAAACTGCAGAGCCGAGCGAAGGGGACGGCAGCGAGAGAGCACGCGCCAGCCGACCCACGGAGGTCTGGCCGTTTTTAAGTGCGAAGCACTTTTACTGAAGATGATGATTGAGTGTAATTAATGATTTAAAGTGTTGTTGTCATGATGCATTTGTACACACACACACACATTTATATATTAAGTATTATTTATTTATTTTACACTTCACGCTTTTCGTATGATGCATTAATGCACCTCGCGAGTGCGTCACACACACACACACACATACACACACTACACACGTCACTACAGATCAGCACCTATTCGTGTTATCGTTGTAGGTCACGGTTAGTACCAGCGCTTTGTGATCCGAGAAATGGAGGGTGAGCGGATCCGGCAAGACGGCGCGGACCGTACAGTTCCTACTGAACGCCAAGTCTATGAAGCCACCGTTGATCGTGGTCGGAAACTCGAGAGACAGACACGTCATCGAGTAATTGTTCAGCATGTGGTCAACCAACCAGCCATTGTCCTTTCTAACGTCCACGTTAAAGTCACCCGCCACCACAACCGGAACCGAGGGACGCGCGCGCAGACACACTCTCCATCGCCGCATCCATCTGCTCCAAGACGGCATCTCGCGAGAGGTTCGGGGCTAGGTAGACGGTCACAACCAGGACGGCATCGCCGGAGTAGGCACTGGTGTCGCGGAGCATGGAGGAAGGAATACTAAGGAGAGGCCCTATCGTATTTCAATGCATTGCGAAAAGTGTGGCGGAAGTGACGTCAGATTTATGGGGCAAACAAACCAGTATGGGGCAAACAAAACAGCAGACGCCCCGCGGCGTGCTCTCGCGGTGATTAGCTTCTGCGCATATTTGTAGTCCCGGCGTAAACTTAGCGCGTATTGTGCGGTTCGCACGCAGTAAAATGTTGCAAGCAGACGTTTACCAGGCCGCTCGTGCGTGGCAGGCCCACCCGAGCGCTGCGTGCTGAAATTCTTCGTGGAGCGTTTTTGTGCAACAGTACAGAATACCGGTACGTGCCGTGATCAAAAACGTTCAGCCCCTGCATCATCGTATTCGAACTCACCTAGCAGTGGCTTACGCGTACTGCTGGGCGTTAGGCCTTCCCTTTCTCGTAGCTCGATTTCCCGATCTGTTACCAGATTAGCGGTTCTTTGTTCGTGTATATGGAGTGAGCGTAGTAGCTATTCGGCGCAACGCCAACAGTTGACGTAACTTCACGTCGAAAAGAGGTCACCGCTGTATTGTACACGCGATCGTGCACGTAAAGTTTGTAATTCCAGTACGCACACAACAACAAGCACGCAGCGAGCGCACAACGCACAATACATACATCACGTAGTCCGATAACAACAACAGAAGTTTATTGCCCTTTCGTTGAACGACACAGCCTCTAAAAACGTACGATGCCTTCGGCGCATGTTATGCACGGCGCTTCAGACGCCAAAAACAAAAGTTCACGTGTGTTCTGAGTTGACACAATGAGTAAGAAGCAACAGAGCGCACATCCGAGAGCTTCGCATGTAAATACCATGCATTAGTGATCAGCAATGAAGCGAACGTGTACGTACACATGAAAAGTGACATCCGGTACTTTCCGCAGTGCACGCGATTTGCACCGGGTATACGCAACCATATGCAACAGCCGGCCATTGCGTAGCTTTCCTAAAGGACACACACAAGGAGCAGCATCAGCAGCATGCGTGAATCGACTGCGCCGCGGCGGCGGCGCCGCTTGCACGGCGAAAAAACAAAACAAAAAAAAAGGCTCGAATTGCGCATGCGCTTGCAAACGACACGGCGGAAATCGCGAAATGTTTCGAGGCTCCTTCGCTAGGAGGCGATGCGGGTGTTTGCGACGTGGAGGCTTGACGAATGTGACGTCAGGGTAGAGTGACCTAGAATAGGGGGGAGTGTCCAAAGCGCCGCGCGAATACATGGGAGGAGCGAGGGCCTTTTGCCGTGAACTCCCGCGCCGCGGCCCTGCCGTGCCGGACCCGTGGGCTTTCTCCGCGGCGGAAGCCGCGTCAAAGCGGCGAGCGTCTGGTACGCGCGTGATATTTTGGCCGCTATTAGCTAAAGTAACGGAAATTTGGGCAATATTTAATACTGCGTCCCTGCAACATAATATTGCAGCAACTCATCACACAGAGAACGCGTTTGTTAGTTTGTGTGTTGTGAAACGGGGATTTTGTATATATCCTTTCAGCTGGTTTGTCACCGCATTGGTCCACACTTCCATGGCTGTTTGAGGAACGCATCCTGCGCGCACTTCATCGTGAGAAAAGGCGCTTAACTTACTTTCTTAACTTAACTTACGTTCGTCATACCACACGAAAGTAAACTTGCTGCAGGAGAGAATAAACGGGCGATAACCAGGAGAACGTAGCACATATGCACGTAGTAACTATAGCTCATGCATGCTAACGCGTTTGCACCCTTCATATCCTATCTTTTATTTCGTGCATTCGATTTGTTTTACAAGGCTGCCTCCGGCGCTCTGCTGTTTCAAGCCATTTCATGCGAAGCCGAATGTGTCAGTCGGCGTGGCCGCGGTACCAAAAGTAAAAAATTACTCGCGTAACTCGCGTATCGTTCACTTGGTATACACGAAAATGGGCACGGAGGGGCACGAATGTACGTATGCTCAACACGACCGATAGGTCATGGCATCACTAACTTGACACGCTTGCCATTTGCGTAACGACTAGCAATAATAATATGGTGTGTGGTGCGAAAACCCGCTTTCTGTAGCCAGAAATAATTCTGACGGTGTTTGGTCTGACGATTTGTTTCCGTCAGGTTATAAAAAACGTGGTGGTCACCAATATCGATATCAACATGTTAGACTTACCCATACATTTTGAAGAACTGACCGCATAGGTAAAATCTATGCGAACAAATTACTTGAAAAAATAAACATGGTCCCTGATGCATTCGCCTGAGATGACTCGAAAACGAAAGCCATTTTTTTCGTCAGTCGATGCATTGATCCTCCCTCGCCCCTCTCCGAAAGCTTTCTGCACATAACGTGGTTTCGGACTGCCGACAGGATCGAAGGCATTGCAAGCTTTCTGCACCTCACCTGCTTTTACATTGCCTTCGTGATCGGCCCCCGATCACGGAGGCAATGCAAAGCGACCATGTCGTGTGATGGCGTCATCATATGACGTCACGTTGAATGACGTCATAATGACGTCACAAGTTCTGTCGACGTCATCGCGTGATGATTTTGTGCATCACTCGTGTTGACTACGCGGGACGCCGACGGTCAATTTTCGTGTTTGATGAGGCATCTGAGGCTTTAGCCTTAAAGGGACCGACAACTGCCCAGAATATGAAATGAGATGACTGCACTGATGAAAAGATTGTCCGTCGCATTGACTCAAACCAACCCTGTTCATCTCGAGAGAGGCGGATTTATATTTTTATTTCTTCATTGAAAGTCGCGAAAAATGACCTTTGGCGCCTCTGGCGGCAAGATCATAAATGGTCCGATGAAGCCGGTCACGTGACCGTTGATTGGTGTACGCGTTAGATGACTTTTCTGTTAGTACTTAAATATTGTTCATTTCTTTATATTAAAAGATATTACTCCATAAAAATGTACATATAGGCCTGCGTTAGTTGTTTGCAACAAAGTGGCGCTGCCTTCGCTTGGCGTAGGCAGCCTTGACACAGGCGCAGGCAACCTTGGGCGCAGCGCACACAACGCTGTACAAATACAGAGAAGGTGCATAAAGCCACATCATCCCATTGTAACAGCTTGCTATATTCAAAAATGGTTGGAAAGCTCAAAAAAACGCCAGGCCTGCGCTGAAACCGCAGCACAGTCACAGCGAAAGCTGGAAGAGCAGCGTTTCTAGAGCCCGTTAAGCTCTCTTGGGGCTACAAAACAAGTACACTAGAAAGGTACCCACTACGCCATAAATCACAATTTTTGTGAAGTTGGGAAGCACCTACTAAGCCATTATTCGTCATTCTGCGGAGAAGCGAGGCACCAGCTACACGTCAGTAAGGCATCATGTGCACTTTGTTGACGCGACGACTGATGACGATGAAGAATTATGGCTCAGCCCTTTGTAATGGGTTGGAATCTTTAAACGGCCCACCAGTTATGTCATTGGCATTGGGTGACGCCCGGTCACTATTTCCCTCTCCCGTCATGCTGTATAACATACGTTGACGTGGGAGAGAGACGGGGGGGGGGGGGTTGAAGAACTTTACTGAGACCCCGAGGAAATGGATCATGCGCTTATGGGCTTCCTTGGCAACCAATACAAGTGCACTTGCGAGAAACCCACTACGCTATAAATCAGTGTAATTTTACTGAGACCCCGAGGAAGTGGATCATGCGCTTATGGGCTTCCTTGGCAACCAATACAAGTGCACTTGTGAAGAACCCACTACGCTATAAATCATTGTAATTTTTGAGAAGTAGGGCAGCAGGCACTGTGCCATTTTTCGTCATTCTACGGAGAGCGTTGGTACCTACTATACGCATGTAAGGCATTATGCGCACTTTGTTGATGCTGTGCCTGATGACGATGAAGAATTATGGCAGAGTCCTTTGTAATGGGTTGGAAGCATTCAACAACCTACTCGTTGCGCAATTCGCATTGTGTGACGCCTGGTTACAGAATTCGCGTTGTGCGACGCTTGGTGCTTATTTTACTCTTCTACCACGCTATATTGCATATGCTAATGTGGTTCCTTTCCGACATGAAGCCTGTATAGGACCTTTTTGCAAAGCAGTTTCAAGCACCAGCATGGCTCAGAGGTTGAATACTGGGCTCCCACGCAGAGGGTCCAGGTTCGAACCTCGTTCCATCCTGGAGTTTTTTTCCTATTTCGTTTTTTTTTTCTTATTTCGAGCGATACTGGTTACGGACACCGGCGGCGGCGGCGAGGGCGGCGGCGGCGGCGGCGGACAACTACGGCGCCAAAAACGGCCGGTGAAATGATCTCATAACAGCTTTCGCTGTAATAAAGGTGGTTAAGCATAGTTACAGTAACTCCTGCGAAAGCAGAACAACGATAGCTTTCACAAGGGCTAGCGGCATAGCTATCAATTCTCAGCGTTGCTGGAGCAAGCCTTCATGCGTGTTTGGAGCCTTTCAGATCGAAAAATACTGCTTATAAAATAACTACGTGCTTTTAGGATAAACCACTGCAGCTACAAACTCTACGAAGGGTAAGCTTCCTGTCGCGCCGTAAAAAACTGGGTCGAGAAAAATCAGTTGTCGGTCCCTTTAAAAAAAAAGACAAACCAAAGGAAATGAAACGATAACAGTGCAACATCGTGTATGCCTCACTTCCCGTTACGAGCGATCGCCCGAAAACAAGTGATTCTCAGTTCAGAGCATCTGATTGCACGCGTCTGCGGGACAAAAGAGGCTTGCTTTACCCGTCTGGTCATCTCTTTATATTTATTCAAGAGATGAGCAGACTCGCTATTTAAGTACTCCGGACCTTCAGCACGAAATTGTGGTGGACGCTATATTGACGTCATCAGGAAAAAGCGGGAAATTGCGGTCGGGTGCCCTTTTGGCGCGCACTCAATTGCCGCGGAAACAGTTGTATTTTATGTAACTACTCGCCCACATCTTTTTGTAGTCTCTGAACCGGGCGAAGGCTAACCTCCGAGAACCATGAAAACATCTGAAGTTGAGAATGAGTTATTTGAAACTGTTTTCATTTCGTATGGTGAAGGCTTGAAGCAATGCACGCATCTCGTGCGAAGGTTTCATACTGACGTTCAGCGATCCATTGCAACATGCGGCTAGGTACAAAACGTATCTCTGCATTTGAACAATTTTCTGAAGTGATTGAGATATTACTCTTCTATTTGTCAATTTCTTACCGTATTTTCGTTTCGGCAGCTTGTGCAGCAATAATGGGGGCATTTGTAACTTTGTTTCATGATATCTAGATATTTGTAAAGGATTTTCTATATTACGCCTTTTATGCAAAAACTTGGTGGAATAAGGTTAGTTTACCTGGCATTGCTTTTCTTTCAAATGTTTGAGCACGGTGAGCCTTGTTGTACGCTACCTCAGAAGCAAAAATAAGCCAACAGCATTGCAGTCGTATGGCCGTCTCTACTCCTTTTTTCTTTCTTTCTTTTTTGTTTCCCTTGCGTCTTCCCGGTGTGCGCTGTCCATAATAAAGTGCTAGTGGAGGCTAATGAATTGTCGAATAAAGCGGTGTGCATATGGCTAGCAAACCAGTGGCGACCATGAGTAAAAAGCTCGTAGTGTGAAGCGGTCACTGCGCGCAAGTATTTCAGCTGACTGCGCGTGCAATTTACTTTTTTTATTACTCTCAATTCGTGCATGCGAGATGCTATTGCCCGATTACTCGTGCGAATAGGGTTTTTTTTTTCGTTCTTTGCTTGTGCGTGTCCATTTTGCTTGTGCGTTTTTACACACGCACCAACGTTCTCGAACTCTGTGACCGCAACTAGGCCACGCTGATGCCGCTTGACACATGATTTTTTGCATTCTGTTGTTTCCCCAGCACTAACACAACGCTTAAAGATGGATAAGCTCCATTCCGCACCGCATCATAAAAGTTAAGTAGACTTCAAGTGCCCTGTGTGGAAACGCGGCGCAAAAAACTACAGCGCGTAGCAGACGCCCCTCGCTTTCCGTGCGCTTCCCGAGCGCGGAAAGCCCACGGGTCCGGCGCAGCAGCGGCGCGGCGCGGGAGTTCACGGCAAAAGGCCCACGCGGGAGCCGGCGCTTTGGACACTCCCCCTATTCTAGGTCACTCTAGTCAGGGCCTCTCCTTATTTTTCCTTCCTCCATGTCGCGGAGAGCGGTGCGGAGCCGGCGCGGGGCGCGCGCAGCCACGGAGCGGAGGGCGGAGCGCGCGCAGTCACGTGGGGCGTGACGTCGCTGCGCCGTTGCTACAGACGCGCCTCTCCGCTCCTCGCGCCGTTGCTAGGGGAGAGGAGGAGGAGCGCGGATGCCGGCGGAGTTTTCGGGGTCGGTTAAGAAGTGCATTCGCACTTAAAAAAGGCGCCGGGAGCGCGCCCGCGCGCCTCTTACCCTCTCCGCAGAAGACGCCACCGACACAGCCAACGAACGCGAAAGATCGGGATATTCGAGAAAGAAAAGCCGAGCCAGTGGCGCCGTCTGATTCCGCAGACGAATCGGTGAGAGGATCTTGCCCTTTCTCTAGCTTTCGCTGTGCTACGCACAGACGAATCATACGCACTTTCCCGAACCCAGGCGCGTACCGATACAGGCAATGCAAGCGCAGCAAGCGCGCAGGGGCAGATTCAGTCAGTGAGGAGTTAGTCGGCGTAGAAGTTATGTCGTTCTAGTGATAGCATCGTTCGCTCCACCGCAGAAGACGTGCTGTTTGATTATCTAGTGCTGTGAGTTAAGTATGAAGAGATGACAGTGACAAGTTTTGAAGAGGGCCGCCGAGAAGACATGTGATGACCGACTGCGGAGGAGAACGAACCTCCGCGTGGAGTGAATCGTCATGCCGGTGAATATCAAAGGTGCGTCGCGCAGACCAGCGTAACAAGATCCAGCTATGAGGTGCAGCTCGTGGTGAACATCCGCTTTGTTTTGTTTACAAAGGTGACGTCTCAATCACTTCTTGTTCTTTCTGAAGTCAACCATTGCTGCATTTCTGTTTCTGTAAGTAATAAATATAGAACTTTGCTTGTAATAGCGCGGTACATGTACCGCGCTAGTACAAGCTAAGTTCATGGATGACCAACTCGCCCGAACTACACTTCTGAAATATAGAACGTTTGAGCGAAGTGCCCTGCACGGCGGCCGAACGGAACCAACGCATGCTCACGCTGATAACTTTGGTCGTCTACCAGTGTCAACATGATCGAGTGCATCCAGCGAGCACCGATATAGCAGAACGAAAGCATTAGGACAAGAAGCGACGTGTTAACCCGCACAATGACGAAGCGGCTCGTCTTTGCCAACGAACAGCGGCGATCCATTGCTTCCGTCGCTCTTGCTCAGGAGGCCTTGCAGTAAGTGAGTAAAACCGTGTTCCGGGCGCGTTTTTCTAGGTGTTTGAGCACTCCACTCCACAGCAACTGTTATTCGACATCCCTTGAAGTTTCGGCCACCACACATACGACGAACTTTGCTTATTTCACTACGGAAACGTGAACAACGCGGAAACACACGTACAACGACGTAGGAAACCACGGCGGCCGTCTGCTCGCTTTCCCGAGAGCAATGATTGAGTTCGCCGCCTATGGCGCTTCCGTCGGCACGCACTAGGCGTATAGTAAGGCTGGACGAATTGCAGCGGTCAGCTATTACAACTTCAGAAAAACATTGCAATGGCGAAGGAAGCGCATTGTTTCGGTGAGTCGCAGGGGCGTTTTCTCCTGACAACAGGGGCGACCGCCGGGCACGCAAGACTGTGTACGTTTATGTGCGAATAGGTGGATAGCAAAACGCAGCGTCGTCTGCTACAGTACTTGCGGTTCGAGGCCTACCTCTTCGCTGCTTCAAGGTGCCTGCTGTTCAATGTAATCGAGGAGGAAACGCGCACTTCTGCGGCTCCTTTGTTGCCGGTTGTCCAGTGATTGTGTTCTTGGAATCTTTTGCGAATGGATACGTGATATTTCGCATTTCAGAGAAACAAGTGAGATCTGGCAATGGACAAACACGTGGAACCATGAGTGGTGGGTCTCAAGCGCAGCATGCGAATATAGATGTACCGTTATGCTTTAAAACACGCAGTAATCTTTTGCAGAATTAGCTTCGTTTTGTGTATTTGAGCTCAAACGGTGCTACCTCAGAATCACTGACGCATATGAGCACGTGGTGCCAAATGTCAATATAGGTACGCTCCCAAATCACTTAAAATTCGGATAAGAGTACGCGTACTCTGTCTGCCCGATCATGCAAGTACGGTGATACAGTATACTTGCATTGAATATACTGCATTGCCTACTTTCTGTGAAACTTATGAAAACTGCTGAACGCGTAAAAGGACAACGTACGGAACAAAAACGCCGTTCAGTTACTGGTATCGTTTGAGGCCCGTGTACTTAGATTTAGGTGCACGTTAAAGAACCCCAGGTGGTCGAAATTTCCGGAGCCCTCCACTACGGCGTCTCTCATAATCATATGGTGGTTTTGGGACGTTAAACCCCAGATATTATTATTAGTTACTGGTATCGTAACACGTAAACCGACTGAAGTTGGTTTTGAAGCAACGAGTTGCATGGTATGGCATCTCTAGTGTTTCAGAAACTTGCAAGCGGGAAGTGAAGTGTCCATACTTTTTGTGGAACTTGAAAGGCAAGTGTATGCTGAGTGCGAAGAATTTCGCATGCATTGATCGAAACACAATGTTCGAGTGCGCGAGGGAAACATCTCACGTTAAGGAAGATTCAGAGGCCTAAAAGAAAAGTGGTAAAACTGCGAGAGTTGTTTACGCTTAGAGCAAGAAACGTTTTATTATTGCCATTCACTATATCGAACCCGAGATGGTATCTTTGCAACAGAAAAGCAAGCAAATATTTTACGAGTTAACAACAGGAAAACAGATTGGGCAGATATTTCATCACGCTATAATATGCAACAAATCTTTATATTCCGCAAAACTGCGTGAAACTGCCCTTTGCGGCGAAACAACATGCATGTGTCCGGAGGTGCACGCCGCTTGAATGAAGACATGACCGTTCGCACCTTTATACCTATTCCGTAAGTGATTGCACCTGTTATTCAATTGAGCTGCACGTCACTGCCAAGCGTTATGCAGTAATTTGTGAGAAAAGGGGACCGAAATGCTAGATGGAACACACAGAAAGCGACGGCACTATCAACAGCGCCCGTTCGGCGGCACGGCGTCGCGAACCGGAAGTCGATGCAGACGGGCGCCGTAGCCCACAATTTTTTGCAGGAGCTACGTTTTTGCTATCCACCTATTGCTTGCGCAAGCGAATTTTCCTATTTCCGGATCCGCCCGTGCAAACAGGCAAACTGGCAAATGCGACAGCACCAGAATGTGCAGTTTCGAGCTTTCGGTGCGCACATGTCAATCCACGCTGAATAGGTGCGCAGTGTTGTTGACGAGCCTCGCGATGTAACAGTGTACTTGCAAGCGGCGTCAGATTACCATTGGAGGTACGCTTGCGATGTCGTTCATTATTTGAATCAGTGTCTGGCATTCGGCATCGGGACGCCTGCCCGCCATGGTGGTCTGGTGGTTATGGTGCTTTGACTGCTGACCCGAAGCTTGCCGGAAGAAATCGCGGCCGCGGCGGCCGCATTTCAATGGAGGTGACAATGCCTGAGACCCGTGTACTTAGATTTAGGTGCACGTTAAAGAACCCCAGGTGGTCGAAATTTCCGGAGCCCTCCACTACGCCGCCCCTCATGACTACGTCGTCGTTTTGGCACGTAAAACAGCAGCAATTATTATTATCACATCGTAACTTCCTCAGGCTGCCTGGAGAAATATGATTGCGCGAAATGGCGAGCGCTGAACTGTTTCTTCGTACAACCCACGTGTAGTCATATTCACTAACGAAACGTCATTTGTGCTCTAGCTTGCTGTCTGAGGTTCCAGGTGGCTACATTGCCCTGTCGGTTGGCAACAAGTGCATCATTAAGAAAGCTAAACGAAATTACCGTTTTCAGCGTCACGCGGGGTCACGTCAAATGGTATACAACAGACAGACACAGAATTTTATTCAAGTCGTGAGGAACTGCGTTGTGACGCCCCCTTTTAAGGGGATTCCGTAGCGGTCGCGGGCGGCTTCCACATAGAGTCCGGAAGACCGCGATCCTCCGCCCTGTCTCAGGCCCTCTGGACAGCCCGAAGTTGAACTCACAGCTCGTGCTGTTAAGGGCTTCCTCCCCGTCCTCTTCTTTGTTGAACTCTGCGGAAAGAGACGGCAACGTGAAAATTTCTTGCGTGTATCGCCGGCTTGGGGCCTAAGATAAGAGGTGTCCATTTCTGGCGTTTCCCGCCAGAGGTTCCGGGTAGCTTAGCGATTCAGCCTCGCGCGCTGCTCCACAGATCGTGGTAACATATTTTGCATGCGGAAGTAAAAGGATCTAATTAATCTTGAGAAGGATAATTTCCAAGCGCAGAAAAGTTGTATTTTGTTTTTCTTTTTTGTTACGTACACTATTCTCGCACTTTTACCGTCTTCTAGAAACTCAAGATTCAAGCGCCTGCCCGACCCTTCGATTACCCAAAAAGGAAAGAAGGATTCCAGCTTTGTTTACTGTACACCATCTCATACTTAACGCGTGTCGTTGCGCACGTCATTTGGACGAGCTACAAAGAAGTTCTTTCCTCGGTACGACAAAGTAATGCCAGTTTTTTTTTATGCGTATTCTACTAGTATCCGTTGTTAGCATAGTGTTTTTTGTTTAGTGCACCAGCGACTGTGTTCGAATGAAGCATTCAAGATTACCATAAGTAGCTCATTCATTGTACCTATGCCCAAACGTCACTCGTCAGAAAAAAAGATAGGACCATCGTTACTATCAACGTCTCATACACCGAGTACCAGCTGATCGGCTGCAGCAGCAGTACCATTCTCACCTAGTCCTGGAGGCACTTCGGGGCAAAGAGGTCGCGTAACCGCTTCGACCAACAACTTCTTCGCCTTCCCTGACACAAACTTTCACGTCCTTCGCGCGCTGTCATTGTCTTCGTCGTCCTCGCGGACCGCTGTAACGGCCGACACACCGCCGCCCGCACGTCTGTACACATCATCTTTCATCAATTCCCACGAGACCCCGTCGTCGTCGTCACCCTGCGCTGCATTTCCCAGCATATCCTTACGTACCAATGCCGGCGACGTCAACCTCAGACGCGGCGTCTGCGCTGAGGCACCGGCTAAGATGTCCTGTATCCTCGCCGCATTCGCAAGTCCCGTGAAGATCTTGATGTTGTTCTCCACAGTGGGCGCGTTGCAATCCAGTTGGGCCTCGACCTCTAGCGCGTTAGGTCACGCCTTGACTACCGCTTGGGGTCACGAATATGAGCAGCAGGGCGGATGACAGAAGGCGCATGGCGCGCTTGAACGTGCAACACAACACCGGGTGGACCATTTGGTGTTGGTGCGGCGCCGCGGTCGCCCGCACCGTGAAGACCATGGTGTGCCGCCGCGCCGCTGTGAGTTCGAACGGCGACGGGGCATGGGAGCAGCGGCGTTGCCGGCGGCGCGGAGCTAGGGGCTAGCATACCGCACAGGCCGCATCCCGGTCGCCTACAGACGAAGGAGAGACCCTCTCTGTGCACCCGTTGGACCACGTGGGTGCGCTCGGTATATACGTGGTGGTGGGGCGGGGTGGACCTCTCTCCCGGCGCGCTCGGCGATGTTGCGATCGATGGATGAGAAGGGGAGTTGGAAAAAGCTTCGTTGCCTTCGCCGTAGAGATCAGCAACCATTCGCCCGGTGTTCTTCGCTGATGCCCGAAAGAGTTAGCGCCCTCTCTCTGTTCAGCAAGTCGGCTCCTCTTCACCTGGATAAGTTAGATGGCTGTCCTCTTACTGACGAGAAACTATACGGCCGTTCCGCGATAAGGATCGTAGATGTTCGCGCATTATCCCATGTCAAAAGCTTAAATGATTACGGTTTAAGGATTTTAAAGGAATTTCTATGCATATGCGTGGATTTGAATGTGATTATGCGAGCTTCATTCCAGATTTCTGGCTTCTAACGTATCACCCCATTGACGATCGCCGCCTTAAGCCTAAAGAAAACTTTCAACGCAGCCTACGTCACACGCCGAACTTCATAAAGAAACATCTGCTCTTAGTTATTAGTTAAACGAACATTAGAATCTAGGCACAATGTAATAAATAGAGAACACTGAAAATGAGAAAGATGTTCTCGTTGGAAATAAATGTACGGAGAAATTGGTTTCTGAAAATTTGGTGGTTTTAGAAAACAGAATGAGTAAAGAATAAATGGAATTTTTATTATGTCAACCCCAGTGATTGTTTTACAAAAAACTTCAACCGCAGGTAAAATGTTCGTGTCAAAATAGAACGGTGATTGAAAGCATGAGGAATTAGAAAATCTATTATTGCAATGAAATAAAATGTGAACGTGTGTGCGATCATTTTAAATATATTTTTCGAGTGTAGTTTCTTTGGCTTGACTCAGTGCCAGCTTGCCTCAGTGATCTCGGAGTTCCGTTTCTTTGTTTATACTATGTCTCAGCATAGCACGTGTCACAGCAAACTTGCAATCGTACTTCAAACTGCATCACCATCAAACTTCAATTCCTTCGACTAACTTAATTTACTCGAGCGAACAAACACACTTTAACCAATCGCCTGTTCCCCGCTTCTGACAAAGCACTCAGACAAAACCACGCGAACGGCCACGGCCAACTTACCGTCACACCGTAAACTGTTAAACCGATATGTATTGTTTTACAGCGCGGTAATTACCCGAGAATACGTATTGAGGCAGCAATGAAGGCAATTTCGCAGCTCACTAACAATGCGCGTTCAAGAAGCTGTGAATGTCGTTATATCTGACAGCCAGGACACAAAGTTGTTTTCCGTCGGGTGATTGCGAGTTAACAAGGGTGCCAGGCAATTAGCGTCGCGAGTCGGCTGCACGAAACAGCGTTTCCCGTGCGATGTAAGCGTACACATATGCAGTATAGGCGACGAGGCTACATTATTAACGAGATGATCGTACATTCTTATTCCTAACAATAATTGCTGGGGTTTGTCCCAAAATCCCGATATGATTGTGAGAGACGCCGTAATGGAGGGCTCCGGAAATTTTGACCATCTGGTGTTCTTAAAAGTGCGCCTAAATCTAAGTACACGGACCTCAAACATTTCAGCCTCCGTCGAAAATGCAGCCGCCGCGGCCGGGATTCGATCCCGCGGCCTGCGGGTCAGCAGTCGAGCACCGTAACCACTAGAACGCCGTGGCGGGTCATTCTTAATCTTGTTTTGCATAAAGGTACCAGATAAAATAAAGTTGTTTATAATATATCCGGAACAAACAATATGCTTATGCGGATCTGGCTGCCTTAAGAAATTTTCGTGCCAAACGATCACTCACTTAATCCAGCTGTAACCACGTGTGTCGTATTCCTTCCTGTTCCAGTTAAGCTTGCCGTGCGATGCCGTTATATTTTGTCCGCCACATCGCGCCTAGGTTCCCGCGAGTTGGTTTCCGCTCTCGGGGCTCTCTCTCTCTCTCCATAGGGATGTCGCCTAGCTTACCGTAGACGCTTACACCCCGTGGAAAGTTTTGAGGGAGCACCGGAGGGCGAGAGTTGAACGTCAGGCCGCTGCGCTAGCGCGCCTTTGTCATCCCCGCAGCGCCCGACCCTTATCTGTCATAACGCGGCGCACATCTTCTCACTCCGCTTTCGCGGAGCGCCGGTACTGTACACATATATACTTTTCCGAGAGAGAGCGACCGTGCACGGTATTCCCAACTGTGTAAATAAGATGTGCCTAGACCGTCTGTTGAAGTGCGCGGCTGGCCACCAACAGAAAAAAGGCTTTAGTGGCAACCACGAAGTATTGTTTCCATAATGGTTTTTGCAGTTACCCCGTTTTCGATAGCAGTTTCCGGTCGGCTCTTATTGCAGGCGCACACATTCCCGAAACCCCCAGGGATCGCAAAACCTGGCAGTTGCTTCTACGAACGGAGGATATATAGCGCTTACCATATAAATTCTCCCGATTCGTGCCTGGTTTTTACCGCTGCAGCGAATTGTGGCTCAACTCGGTTAGGTATGGAAGGCAGTTGGCGGTAACGCGAACGTTCGTGATGGAGGAACACACGTGTGACACTAAGCGGAAATATTCCCTGTTCACGGGCTTCCTTGCAGCGACATAGCGCAGCCAATCTTCATCGTGTTCGTTTGCGTTGGCAATAAAGCTCGACGTACGTATAATTCAACTTGATGCGACACTTTGCCATTTTTCCAAAGCCGTCCGCAATACGGGAACACCGAAGTGACATATACTGAAGACACCGCGTATCGCGAATAGTTGTTTAGGGCGTACACTTCTCCTTTCTTTTCTGTTCTTTTTTTTTTTCGGGCTCACTAAATTTAATCACTGCAGAAGTTTTAATGCATTCCATATGCCAGGGCCGTCGGAGGCGTTGCTTACAGAAGAATGCGCATACAAGAGAAGCTACGCGTGGGTTTCATAGTTCAGTTACTAAGTAGTGGGTACGCGGCGTGCCCCTCTCGGTGGGCGGTTGCCAGCCAGCTCATTTCGCCATAGTCCAGCTTGTTCACTGTACCCGTGTTTTCGCATCGCACAATGGTAATACCACTAATTGATTTACGCGGTTAACGTTCTCCTCTTCGAAGAAAATTGCAGTTTATTTATAAAGCACGAGTCCGTAGTTCTCGGTACTCAATGACACACGAGGAGTGTAGGAGTCACGCAATATGTAGTTACGTATATTTGACGTGGCGATGAATGGGACGAAATCTATGGCCAAGTCGATAGATAAATAAATAAATAAATAAATAAATAAATAAATAAATAAATAAATAAATAAATAAATAAATAAATAAAGAAAGAAAGAAAGAAAGAAAGAAAGAAAGAAAGAAAGAAAGAAGAAAGAAAGAAAGAAAGAAAGAAAGAAAGAAAGAAAGAAAGAAAGAAAGAACGTCAGGCACGGAGATTGCGCTAAGAGTTTTCGAAAACAAGCCTGAAAAGCCCCGCAACTAATTTTCTGATACCCTACGAACTACGTAATTGGAAGTCTGAGATTCTCACTTTCAAAGCGGTGGCCACAGGCAGATTACTTTCCTGCTTGCCTGTACTTGGAGACCAATTAAGGCGCAACTTCGTCTAAACAGGGCAGGCGTTGTGTAGACGCGGATGAGATAGAGCCCCAAAGAGTTTGAGGTTAAATTCTGAAGCCAGTACTAGTTATCCAAGTTAAGTTGAACCATGATAGAGAGGGTGGTTTGGCGCGGCTGCCTGCGCGGAGCTTTCTCAAAGAATCTGACTAGCTGTGTAAACACGCGTCGACTTCCTTGATCTGGCTGGTTTAGGGTTTGCTACAGGCGGAGTTTGCCTAGTAATCTGGGGCGGCAATCCATGTCGAGCCTTTACATCAGCTACGTAAATAAACCATTCGAGGGAACTTAAAGGTTTGATCTCAAAGGAACAACGTTCAAAGACTTGATATGAATTTCATCATCTATACTAGAGAACAACAACACTGGAGTCATTTTCGAAACATCGCGTGGTGTGCGCAGCGTATTACTGACCGTCCTGCTCAGTGAGTGCCTTGAATGCCCTGACCTGACAGGTGAAGCGCTAACGCATAAGCCTAAGCCAGCGCTTATTAACATGAGCTACATGTCAAAGTATACTCAGTTGAATTCAGATTTGAGAGAGGAAGTGGAGTTATAATTGGCATTGCGAGCTCTAGTGAGAAACTTGGTATGTCAGCTTGGCTGGCGACCTGGCGTACTTCTGCAGGCGTTTGGGCAAAAAATGAGATGACATACACCATTACAGGAATACTGCAAATCCAGGAATACTGCATATCGAAAATGAACCCCCCCCCCCTGCCTCTTCCTGTGAGTTTATAGCGGTCCTGTGCCTTTTATGGCTAAAGCACTTTCACTCACTAAAACGCATTGCGATCGCACGAACACTATACAGACATGTATTCAAACGCGCATGTCCACACTAAAGGCAGCATCAAATTCACATCAAGACCCGTAGGACAGTGAAAAAAAAAAACGAGGAGCGCCTGACGCATGCTTCCATCGAGCAGGCGGCGCCGACCTCGAAGATCTTTAACGTTCCACAGTTTTCTTGTCCAAATGTAGCAAACACGACCTCGTGCGAGTTTCATTAACGGCCACCATAACCTCAAACGATCTTGCGTGTATTCTCGGTTAGAGGCAAATGTGAATGGAATAATACCTGTTGGTGTTTCGCGTGCGAAAACAACGATACGACTATGAGAGACGCCGTAGTGGAGGGTTCCGGAAATTTCGACCACCTGGCGTTCTCTAACGCGCACCTAAATCTAAGTACACGGGTCTCTAGCCTTTCGCCTCCTCCGAAATGCGGCCGCCGCGGCCGTGATTCGATCCCGCGACCTTCGGGTTAGCAGACGAGAACCGTAACCACTAGACCACCACGACGGGCCTCAGAAATGTGAATGGACGAAAACGGCCTCAGACCTCCGCACGAGCGTTTAAAACGCCCTTTATTGATAGAAATTTTGCGATGTCCTAACCGCGCATTCAACGAAACGTTTGCTGGCATGAGCATCTATGCGTTTCATCCACATTTGAATGCGGCGGTGCTACGAATACGCAATTACGTGCTCTACAGCAGAAAGTTTTCGCCATGGATTCGCGTTGGGCTGTCACTGTGACGTCTACTGTAACCGTATTAATCACAATTGCTGAAGGACGGCGTGCGAGCCCGTGACTGAAAGGGAGAAGAATTGTAGAGCATTTTGTGAAGAATCCACTCACCTGGTTCTTTAGTTTCCTATCATCCATCACGCCGGTATGATCGATCCTGGCAGCTATAGTGGCGGTAGACATCATTCTAGCCCGTCACGAATGAAAAAAAAGAGACAATTAAAAAAAAAATTCGGCAGATCCCACGTACCGTGGGAGTCGATGTTATGCGAAGCATGCGGCGGGTAGGCGACTGTGGCGTAACTTTTTTTACTTAGCGACACGTTTCAAAATGACGCTAAAGGTTTGTATAAATTTTATACACACACATATATGCGTGTCGAAGAGCCGCATATGTGTTATATAACCAGTTGTTTGCGGTTGGGTAATGCTACCAATGGCAGCGTGGGTATTACCAACATAAGAAGCGGTAACCTGATATGTAGTGCTTATACGTGTCGCGAGAACGCACGCATGTTTCACGAGCCCGTGTGCATGTGTGCAAGAAGTTCTTGACAGTTCTTGAACAAGAGCATCATCACTGTGATCAGTCAGCACCAGCAGCTGGTCATGACTTGTTTAGGATCCGGTCGTGATCGTGATGACGAGGGGTCCATGTGTAGTGAAGTATGTGGTATAGTAGAGCTGTTGGAATTCGTGGATGCCTCGGTCATTTTGTCGACAAATTGTCTGTCGACAGAGCCGGCGACACGTCGGAACCTGAAGCCACCCTTCGCGTTGATGAGGTGTAGGCCGTCGAGGCTGGTAGGCCTGGATAGTCCTACGTAGACCAACATCAGTGGATGGTGTTTGTCGTTGTTCTGGTGGACGGTGTTTGTCGTTGTACTGCGTTGTTCTGGTGGACGAAGTGCACCTTACGGTGCGGTGATGTGGATATCATATGTAACTTTTGTTAATGTATTCCTCCGGGGTCGAGCAATGCTTCAATATAGCTTGCTGAATCATAGAAATACAAACATATTGTTTTTTAGATTGCTATAAAAGTGGAGCCAACACTGGAACCACAGACGTTAATCTGATATGACGCCTGTGTCGTAGGAGTATACACATCGTAGGAGTATAATGTGGTGTTTATTGCTTTCTTGTAAAATTAGATACTCAGCAGCACAACCACAATTGACGTTGCACCGATATTACGCCTGCGTAGGCTGTTATTCCAAACCAGTTTATATACCTGGCGTGGCTCAGTGGTAGAATACCTGATTGCCACGCAAAATGCTTGGGTTCGATTCGTGCGGGGATTCTAATTTTCATTCTTTCCATTCGTTGAGTCAACGCTACCAGTGTTGGTTTTCCTTAACGCTCTATCATTTGGGGTACCAATGTCTGTTCTCGCCGTTCCTAGGAAGATATAAACTGTCAATCACCTGTGGCGCATACCCGTACACCGCGGCCAGTGGTAAACGGGTATGTGCCACACATGTCTAGTGGAAAGGGTTTGACGACGTACGCGATAGGATTTTGACGTTATTCATGTCATGACCCGGCAATCATATTTGTCAAATCCTTTTAGCCTCCCATGCAAATTTTGGTCTACACCAAGCTAAGGAGGCGATCATGAGAGCACCCAGACGTAGGCGGCTAGATAGATAGATAGATAGATAGATAGATAGATAGATAGACAGACACGTAGATAGAAACGCTCAAAGTTCCAGGGGTTCGCTAAGAAATGCTTTGCATTTAAAAACTGCTCAATACGCTGGCCTTATTTTTTCGCATGTTTTGATATGCGAAGTCCCGTGTTATGCGGGCACAATAATCTGTTTTGTTTGTCTCATGATGACTGTCTAACCGTTTGACGGATTACTATAAAGTAGGCTGGTCTAACATAACTTCTTAAAAAAACTGTCTTTGCTCTTTCACTTGCAGAAGCCCTCGACTAAGCGTGCTTAATATCACATTTTTCTGGCATCTTCGAACGATCGACGGTTCGCTTGCAGGCTGGTCTTCGTATGTAAGAAAAGATGCATCATTTTTTGTGGATATAGTTTAGATGGCAGTTGTCAGCCTGCTCTCTCCTTATTTCCTCTGTGTGCTTAAGTATTTGGCTACGCATATCGAATAATAATAATAATAATAATAATAATAATAATAATAATAATAATAATAATAATAATAATAATAATAATAATAATAATAATAATAATAATAATAATAATAATAATAATAATTTTTAACAAAGGTTATGCCCATGATGAATGTCTTTTCATATATAGAGAACCTATAGTTTTCTTGACACTTTTGAAGTGGTCGAAATCATGAATATTGCTTGATTGCAATGAAACGGATTAGGAAAATTGGTGTACTGTTGTAGCTCAAGGCTGAGGAGGACCACAAGGACGGCATGAGAACACGAAATCAACGCAACAGCTTCTAACCGGCCATCCCGCGCTCCACTTCGATTCTAAGTTCCAGCATACCAACAATCCAGCACTGCCACACAAATTGACTTCGAACATGGCGACTCACTGACACTACACGCATTAGGTCGCAAGAACATGGCGGTCGGACGGTACTTCAATGTGGAGCAGTCAAATTGGGTTACCGCTGGTTAGTTCAGCGTTGTTTTTTGTTGCCGTATGTATGTATTTCTCTCATACCATAACCGTAATAAGACGTATTGCGTGAAGCACGTTACGATTACGTTGATCAGTACGCGGAATAACTAAGTGGGAAATGTCTCTTCTCGATTTTTCCCCCTTTATTTTTACCGAATATAACTGTTACGGCGAAATTCATGCTTATGGCTGACCTATCTCGCCAGTGTGCACCCTAACCCGCATGCTTTCGGCTGATTTTTAAAGATTTGCTTTGTCAACGACTCACCTTTCATTTGAAAGCATTTACCACCAAACGAGAAATCGAATGGCTCATCTTGCGGCGACGCGAAGAAACGCCGAGCAGTGCTCGCAAAATGGTTCATAACAAGACTTCTTTTTTTCTTGTTTAGCGAAATTATGAAGAGGAGAGGTTGGTGCCGTTGTGGCGGTACCGGCTACTCCTTCTCTCTTAGCAGACGAAATATGCAATTAAAAATATTAATAACAAGGGCACAAAATTTTATACAGTAACACACAAGATGTGCAAATACAGTGCAATCGAACAGTACATGAGTCACAAGGAGTGGAACACAAGTTCAGGTTGGTAAAATAAATAGTCGAAGAGAATTTTTTATTGCTTTGTAGGGATGCCAGAGCGGCCTGCGAGTTGCTAAAAATGACCCATTTCTGTGTCTTCTTTAGTGATGTCATAAAACGCAACGCGCATACAATTGCAAAAACTTCTGCAGCAGTAGAAGACTTCACTCGAGATATTCGGGTGCACTTTCATACTGAAAGCAACTGCGTAACCTTAAGCTTAGTATACGTTCAGAATTGTACAGTGTTGTGATCGTGTGTTTCGTGTTATGTGTAATCATTTGTCTTATTGCGCTTTCTTGCGTATGTCAAGCCATACAGAATATCTGAGTTCGGACTTGTACATGCGAACTTATTTAACAATACGTTAAACGAGCACGTAAACTTATGGTCCTAACTTTGCAGTTCCAAGTTCCAAGCAGTGTAAACAACAGCGAGGAACGCACGTTCCTAAGAAAGTATGCGGAACAGGTGTATTGTGCGCGCGGCCTGAATAATGTCCCCATAGTTGTCCTACGTATTGTTGGTAACCCGACAAGAAAGCACGGAAGTCGGGACATAATGAGAAAGCTCTCGTGAACCGCATATTTTATCGTGGGCCCGCCATTCACGCGAAGACGCGGAATACGAGTTAACGAGGTAATAAAGGTGACGTTACGAGCCCGCGTGGCAATCTCCCAAGTGCTCTGGCAGGCGCGTGCCTTTGTTCGCGAGCAGATAGTATGGCAGTCAGATAAAGTAGAGAGAGAGAGAATAAACATCTTTATTTGGTTTTCATTTAGGCATCGTCTTTCGGGTGGTCTCCCCATTCCAGGTGGTCTAAAACAAAGTACATGAGACGTGTTCCACACAGCCGGCATTGTAACCACAGGACCAACCCTATAGCGGCAGAGTTAATGGGAGATTAAAGGCGCATGACTTCGACCACTAGATAACACAAAGAAAAAAGAGTAGACGCTGTATTATGTACTGCTTTTCGATGGACAGCATTTAGCGTCAATGGTGAATTGTCAATCGCCACCGAATGCGACTTGCTTTTTTCTCTGGGTAGCTTTTGCATGATCGGCTTTAAGCCATGTTTTGATTTCACTGCCGATGAAGGGAATCTTTTTCTTGTGAGAGTATTCCAGTCCCTGTTCTTTTTCTATACCTATCACTTCTAAGCGTTATTTATGCGCAACGGTGTGCCGAAGCTATTACGCTTCCTCGCGCTTTTACACTTGTTTATGGCTCAAAGCTCCATTAGCGTATAACGATGTCGCCCTGAAAAAATATTGTAACGTACAAGAGCAACTCAGACAAACACGATCCAACACAACTCCATCCTTTTTGTTCTCTTTCACTAGACTCCCCTTCACGCGATAGTCACTTCGTTGGTATGATCCACTACCCAGTCACTTCGTTGGTATGATCCACTACATTCGCCACCCCCTCTCCCCCAGAGTCGGAGCTTGAAGACGAAGAGGCGGGAATACAAAAATCACGCGGCACATAAAGTTTCAACTGTCTTGCATGGGCGGGAAAACACGGTTTCGGCTTTTGGAGCCCAGTTCTGTAATAACTTCCAAGCGGAACTTAAGAGGGCCTAGGGCTTTCACCACTCGAAATGGACCCGAAAACCGGGGAATAAACTTCTGGCAGCGCTGTGGAGCACGCTGGGTGCGTCTAACCAGCACTAGGTCTCCCGGTTTGAAAGGGGTGTAAATCTCAAGGGAAGGCGAGCGGAATTTCGCCTGGTGATGCGCTATGGCCAGGTGCGCTCTAAAGCGAGCCTTCCGAAGGAGCTCCGCAGTACTGGTGTCGTCCGGACGGTGGTGCGCCGTTGTGTTCAAACCAAAGAAACTTTCTTGCGGAAGCCTTGGTGTCCTTCCATAGACAAGTCTGAACGGTGACTCCCGTGTGATTTCCTGCTGTGACGTACTGAGGGCGAAGACAGCTGCGGCAACGTATTCGTCCCAGTTGTCATGACTAGGACTCACGTACGACGACAGTATGTCCTTTAAGGTACGGTTTGTACGTTCCACCAGACCGTTTGTTTGTGGGTGCTGAGGGGTGGCCGCTGCATGTTGAATTCCATGGTTATTCAATAGGTTTCTGAATGCACGCGACGTGAAGGCCGTGCCGCGGTCGGTGATGAGCAAGCGTGGTGTACCGTGTCTAAAAACGATGCACTCGTTTATGAACGTGAGGACGTGCTGCGCCGAAGAGTTAGGGACGGCCCTGATTTCGGTCCACTTCGTGAGATAGTCCATGGCAACGATGAGGAACCTGTTGCCGCGCGACGTACGTGGAAACGGGCCCATGTGGTCATGTCCCACTATCTCAAAAGGCGTTTCCGGAGGATGAATAGGTTGCATGGGGACTGGTGGCGGATTTGTGACGGCCTTCCGTGCCTGACAGACCGTGCACGACAAAACGTAGCTAGAGACGTCAGTCTGCATGCGCCGCCACCAAAACCTCTCTTTGATGCGTGCCAGCGTCTTGTGAAGCCCGAGTTGACCGGAAGTCGGGGTGTCATGGCACATGAACAGCACCGATTGTCGCATGGCTGCAGGCACGACAGGCACACACGACCCATCCCGATGATTTCGGTGAAAAAGGATTCCATCTCGGACGACATAAGACGCAGCGAGACTTTCACGATGACGCTTGGGAGTGCGTACTTCCCCGGACAACCGCTGGATTATATCGAGGATTTCTGCGTCTTGTGGCTGTGTGGCGCGTAAATCAAGCACTGCGGTGACTGGCGAGGTGCCGTTGAGAGCTGTCGGGTGGCGAGAAAGGTAGTCAGCGTCCTGATGGCGAGCGCCACTCCGATGGACAACAGAAAATGTATAATCTTGCAGCTTTAGAGCCCACCTGGCTAACTTAGCGTTGAGGTCTTTTTTTGTTTGAAGCCAGCGAAGGGCGACGTTGTCGGTAACGACCGTGAAGGTTTTGCCATAAACGTACGGGCGAAATTTTTCGACTGCCCAAACGACCGCCAGGCACTCAAGTTCGGAGGCGTGGTATCGGCTGTCTGGTTCACTGAGCCGGCGGCTAGCATTAGCGACCGGCCTCTCCTGGCCGTCCTCGTTAAGTTGCAAGAGAACAGCTCCGAGGCCAAGCCCGCTGGCGTCCGCGTGTAGAATAGTCGGCGCATTCTCGTCATAGTGCGCGAGTGTCGGTGGTGCCTGAAGGGCAGTCTGGAGGTCGCGGAAGGCAGCTTCTTGATCGGGACCCCATTTCCAGCGAACTTCTTTCTTCAACAATTCAACAATTCGTTGAGAGGTGCTGCGCGGGAAGCGAAGTCGGGGACAAAGCGCCGGAAATATGAAGCAAAGCCTAGGAAACTTTTAAGCTGCTTAGCCGTGGTGGGAGGCGGAATACAGGCGATGGCTTGGAGCTTGGTCGGATCAGGGCTGATGCCTTTGGCGCTGACTACGTGTCCCAAGTAAGTAACTTCCGAGAAGCCGAAGAAGCACTTTGAAGGCTTAATGCAAAGACGAGCATCTTGTAGAGCACGCAGGACCATTTCCAAGCGCCTGAGGTGTTCGGGAAACGTAGGAGCATAAACGATGATGTCGTCTATGTAAACCAAAGCCATCGACCACTTCAGATGCCCAAGAACCCGGACCATTAATCGCTGAAATGTAGCGGGAGCGTTGGAGAGGCCAAATGGCAGGCGGTTAAACTGGTATAGTCCGTCGGGAGTTGTAAAGGCGGTCTTCTCAGCGTCATTTGGGTCTAGTTCCACTTGCCAATAGCCAGAAAGAAGATCCAGCGTAGTGAAAAAACTGGCACCATGCAGGCGGTCAAGGGCATCATCAAGACGAGGCAGTGGATACACGTCCGGTTTGGTGACACTGTTTAGTCGTCGATAATCCACACAGAAACGAATCGTGCCGTCTTTCTTTCTGACGAGTACTACGGGGGACGACCAGGGACTGGACGAGCGCGATATGATACCACGTTTAAGCATGTCATCCACTTGCTTAGCGATTTCTGCGCGTTCAGAGGCAGGGACTCGCCGCGGGTGATGTCGAGTAGGAATTATAGATCCGGTATCGATTCTGTGCTGCACCAAGGGAGTGTGGCCGAGCTCACTGGTTGACATGGCCACGCAGTTACGGAATTTTCGTAGAAGTGCTTGAATCTCCGATTTCTGTGACGGAGTTAAGTTGGGACCGAAGTTGAATTCATTCCAGTCTAAGGGCGAAGTAGCTGGTGGGGAAGGTGCTCCGGGCTGCACTACTGCCACGACAGACGGGGCTTCAAGGTAGGTACAGGTACCGAGAACGGTGTCTGACGGCACGCGCAGGTTACTGTCGGACAGATTGAAGACAAGCACTGCAAAGGTATTGCCGGAACAGTGATGAAGGGCCCGCGGCATTGCGAATTCACCTCCAGGCCGGGAGCAAACGGTGCTTTCTACAAGAATGTCCGCGTCGGCAAAAGACTTCGCGTGGCTGTAAACGGGCACCCACGCAGCAGACGACAAGGGTATGGTAACTGAAGTTGCCGTAATCACGGGATGCAAAAGAGGTGATGATTTTCCAACTTCGGGTTGTTCACTTCTGTTTGCACCAACGGCCATACACGTCCTCGTGTTTGGAATGCCGAATTGCGAAGAAAATTTAGTAACCAGACTTTTCATCATGCGGTAGTTGGCAGCGAGCACGGAACAGACTTTGTGAACAGTGCTGTAAATGACTTGATGTAACGGGAAATACGACTGCCAAGGACAAGCTTTATTGGAGGCTTCAAGAGTTGCTGGTGGTGGTATCGACGTGGTAGATATCAGGTCAATGGTGCAATCAGTGCCGCTAAACTGCAAACGAACGCCAAACGCTGCACACCAATCACAGCCTAAGATCCCTGGCACACACAGGTTTGGGACGACAAGGAACCGATGTCTAGCTTTCTTCCCAAGCGCACACACATTCAAGCAGACTTCGCCTAGGCTAGGTAGAGCAGCTCCGTCAGCCAGGACGAGATGGGGTCGATCGACCTGTGCAGGGTTCACCGAAAATTTTCCAAAGAAGAAACTCGACGTGAGAAAACTGAAGGCAGCCCCTGTGTCCACAAGTGCTTCAACACGCTGCGGCGGATCTCCAAGCTTCACCGGCAGAGTTGGCATCTCGGTGAAGGGGCCAAGTGAAAGGAGAGGGGCTTCAGTCATCATGCGGGGTCCTGCCCTCGGCGGCCCACATTGTAGTTTCCCAAGGGAAACTTTGCACGAGCAACCGAGTTTGGCAGCGACTCGGACATTCCAGGGCAGTTACGAGCAAAATGCCCAACGTCGTTGCAGTGGTAGCAGCGAAACATCGCTGTAGGCTCGTGTAGCCGAGCAGGAGAATTTCGGGCCCCGGAGGGCACGTCCGTGTACGTTGGCCTCCGGTACGGACCTTCAGCTGCTTGCGAGCGTTCTTGTATCTCTGCCTCAAGAGCGACGGCTAGAGCTGATGGTACGTCGATCGGACGAGCGAGGCGGACGAAGCGCTGGACGTTTCTGTTATTCATGGCGTCAACAAAGGCATTAGCAGCAATAAGGCCCATGGTTGCGGTAGGGCAACCCGACAAGGCCTTCCGGGACAAGCTATCGACGTGAGTAGCGAGTTCTTGAAGGTCTCGCCGACCCTGCCGGACGTGTTTCAGTTGTGTGATGTAGAGCTGAAGAAGATCACGGTCACCAAATCGGCTTTCGAGCGCCGATACCAGTGCTTCATAGTTCGAGCGGATGTCTTGGGGAATGTACTCGAGGTATTCAGCCGCGGCGTCACGGAGTTGCAGAACGAGCACCTGGGCTCTGTCTTTGGCTTTCACTCGAACTGCACCAGAAATGCTGCCCACGATGTGGCACCATCAAAGAAAGGTAGGTGGTGGAAGGTGTGAGCCAAAAAACCGAGACTGAGCTCGACCGATGTTGTTTTGTTCGACCGATGTAGACAAGCGTTGTTGACGGTTAGACTGCGCCTCGATGACAGAGACCCGTGCAGCCAGGTCTGCGACGACGTCATCTGCCGTGGAGGTACGCTGGGCAAGCGCGGTCTCAAGAGATAGCAGGAGAGTATCAAAGCGAGTCTCGAAATCTTGCATGAGGGCTTTTCTGTCGGCCTCACCCTGTGAAGCCAGGGCTTGTAGGCAATCTGCCATAGGTAGACTGGGCCCGGTGCTTGACTGTGGAGGGTGAGTTGGTGCGCCCTGGACATCAAACTCCGACGGAAGAGGCTGACGGGGTGCGGGTGGCGGGATGTTTGATGAGACTGAGGCTCTCGCCGCCTCTGCCAAGCTTCCCTCCGTAGTCGGGCAGCAGGTCCCACGGCCGGCGACGACGTGTCGTCCTCCATAGGGTTCATCGCTGAACCACCGACTATTGCTGTCGCCGCGGAAGCCTTGCTCCGTGTAAGCATTGGTTACCGTTGTCACCGCTGCCACCAAATGTAACGTACAAGAGCAACTCAGACAAACACGATCCAACACAACTCCATCCTTTTTGTTCTCTTTCACTGGACTCCCCTTCACGCGCCAGTCACTTCGTTGGTATGATCCACTACCCAGTCACTTCGTTGGTATGATCCACTACAATATCTTTTACAAATTTCAGGATTTCCTTATGTAAAAGTACCAGAACAATTTACTTACCTTATGCACGCGTGACAGCTATTCGCCATATAAATAAATAAATAAATAAATAAATAAATAAATAAAAAATTATATATATATATATATATATATATATATAATTTTTTATTTATTTGTTTATATATATATATATATATATATATATATATATATATATATATATATATATATATATATATATATATATATATATATTGGTGCTCCCGTGTACTTCGAAGGCATATGCGAATAATATCTTTTGGTAACTCCGTGTTGCGGCTGCTATGTAGCTCAGACGTAGTGCAGTTAGTAGCACCCACGCCAATCACATGGATAAAGTTGGACACGCGTGTTTTCTCAATACCACTTCGTGCCAAATGGTTAAGTGCCCAATATCTGTTTGTTTATTATTATTGTCATTGTTATTATCAATATTATTACTACTACGGACGAAAGTACAGGCATTAGCGTTTGCCAAGCAGTCATTGTCGCTGTAACCAACATCGAGGCTACTGGACTCCTTTTAATAGCAGCAGCTGCATGCGTTCGCTGTGTTTTTACCTCTGGAAAGTTCACTCTCCTCGCATTCACTGAAGAGAGAGGAGGAAGAGGAGAATAAGTTCGGCGCACGTCAGCCAAAAAAAAAAAATTGGTAATTCAACTTTTCCGGTTTCCCGTCGAACGACTCCTGCACAGAGTCCATCAAACGGCCGAAGCCTTCCGATAAAAGCGACTCGCCTTCGCGCAGCGATCGAGAAAGAAGACATCAGACTGCACACCGAGCAACGTTAATTTAATTTCCCGTCGATATCTTCGAGGCCGGCAGCCCGAACGACATAGCGTTCAACGACTCCAAGTCGTTATACAAGCGGAGCGAAAGGGGCGATGAGTTCGATATAACACCGCCTATATATCTCAGCGGCGCTTGGTTATCATTCAGGACGACTACTATACGGGCTTGGTGCGGCAGCAACATCACTTGTGCGATGCAACAACAGCGTCGTTCAATACACTTGAGCGCGTTCTCGTGTATCTCTTTACCTGCAGCGTCCCAACGAAAACAAACAAACAACGAGATCGTTCCCTCACCAGGCAATAACGACGCGCGGCTTTGTTCGCCAGCGAAAAAAAGAACCTCTCTACCACGCAAAGGCACTCGTTTTTCGTCGCCGTCATCAGGACGAGTTTTTGTGTACTCGCCGAAGTCGAAGAGAGAGACGAGATTGAGCCGCTAAAGCGGTGACAGGAAACCTAATTACGAGGCGAATCGTTTGCCTATATATGCCTTGGTACACTACGAGGCGCAGGGTTCAGTGTATAATGCTGTAGGCACGAAAGGAGTGTCGACTTTCGTGCGGCGACTGCAGGAGCCGATATATCGGGTAACGGCCGGCGCGGCCAATCTAGCGCGCCGCAGATGCCCTGCTCGCACGGCTCGCATATATTGGTGGAAGGCCTGCTTGGCGACCCGTACCCGCAGACCGTTCCATCGCCGGAGGGCGGTGGCGATTAATTAGGAGGCTGTCGATCGAAGGAACGTTTTACCCGGAAGAAAGGGGTTGAAGTGGTAGGAAAGAAAGTTAAGTGCGAGGCGCCAGCTTGCAAGGCTGCGTATAGAGATGCTGCAGGCACTTGACTCGCCACCCTCGTCTCGGTCCTTTTCTTTTTTTTTTTTTGCTCAGTACACTGGCGCTACTCGTGTCCGATAGATGCGCAAAGTGTGTTTACACGAATGTCAGTCAGAAGTCTATACGCAATTTTCGCGTGCGGCCTGGCAGTAGAAGAAACAACGCAGCTGATTGCGTTCAAGTTCGTTTACGAATACGGTACACACTACGTTATGTAGAAGTCTGTAGTGTTCGAGCTGCGATGTGCTTTCTTTTTTTCCGAACGCAAGGGCGCTTTTGTGCTGGCGACAGTGTGACGGGTTCTATTTCAGACGGCTGCGAACTCAGTTATATAGATCCAAGTGCACTGACTACCCATAACCTTATAGTGAGATTTCAAGGGTTTGTAATAGAATTCCGGACATCAAAATGTGAAAAAATTCTGACAAAAAAAAACTCCACTATGCGGAGACCCCTAGAGAGACACAAAGGCAAAGGAAAGGCAGGGCGATTAACCAGAACGTACCTGGTTTGCTACATTAAGCGGGAGAGGGGGAATGGGAGAAAGAGAATAGAGAAAGCGAGCAGGAAAGAAAGAACAGGTGACACGCGCAGACACATATCAGCGTTCACCGCCTGTACCCTGACGAAAGCTCAGACACATCTTTTACCCTAAAGCTCAGTTACAACTTTTCGATGTCAGGCCGTTTATAGTGAAAAGGAAATAGATGGGGCAGCGTGCGTGTGTGTACAAGACGCACGGCCCGCCTCGTAACTCAGAGTAAGCTATCAAGAAACCCCGACAGTTCAATGCCATATGTTGGCAACAGCTATAAGAATGCTACTAACCATGGAACGCCGTACGTTAGAATTGTTCGTAAGAGAAAAAAAAATTAAGGCAGCTTATCACAAGTGGTTCCAAGCCTGAAGAAAGTACAGAGCTGGGCGGCCTGCCTTGTTTCTCTTTATTGCTCTCTTTCTTCCTCTTTTTTCTCTTTCTCAATGTTTTTCTATCTCTTTTTTGTCTCAGTTTTTTTTCTATTTCTTTCTCGCTCTTTCTATCTTTCTTTCTCTTTCTTCCCTTGCCTTCTTTCTCTCTCCCTCTATTCCTTTCTATCCTTTAACACGAAAGTGTTTTATGCCGGGGTCCACCACGGCTCCACTGACGCATTTCCGTCACGGATATGACGTTGTAAAATATAAAGACTAACATATGGCAAAGAAAAAACTACAAGAAAAGGTTCCGCCACCGGGAGTCGAACTTACGACCTCTCGATCGCCAGCGCGCAGCGCGAAACGACTCCGCCACAGACGGCATGTTCTCATCTATGCTAACGGCGAGCTATTTATGTACACCATTTGCCGGTTGCGGTACTCAGAGATCGGCGGTACAGCGTGTTCTCGTTATCACTAGCGAGATGGCGCGAAGGGCTCGAAGAGCGCGCTTTAAAATGGTCCCCCACGCGGATTAGCGCGCGCCTCGACAGGGCGTGGTCGCTCGTGCGGGCGCTTATCTCGTGATCTCGGTGGTTTGTACGTCTTGCGCTCTGCCTGGAAGTTTCCGTTGAGAGCGTGAAGGTCACCTAGCTCACAGCAGCGGCCGCTTTTGCGAAAGGAGCGTGCTGCTCACACAGAAATAAGTTACAACTGCGACAGTTCGCGCTCATCCTGTGTATGTTCGTTCCGCGCGTCCTTTCTGCTTGAGCAGCGCATTGCAAGTTTCGTGCGGCTTGCCGTTGTTCGCGTAACATTAGAATTTGATGCTGTAGCATTCATTCCTTCGCGCTTGGGGCGAAAGAATGCACAACAAACGCTCAACTACGTCTGTGAAGACACGTTTCACTTTCGTGTTATGCCGATTCCTATGACAGAGGGATCAGCCATGTTTTTTTATTTCTGTCTTCCCTTTCTTTCTCTCTATTTCCCTCTTTCTCTCTCTCTCTCTGTTTCTTTCCCTCTCTCTGTACTCGTTCCCTCACCCATCAGAGTTATTGCATCCCACGCCGGACAAATCGGCGCACGTGTTTTGGCAGCGAGGCAGAAGATGAATGAGAGGACGAAGAGAGACCGCGTGCCGATTCATGATGATGATAGTTTTCTGCTCGCTCTGCACGGACTAACGGTCGGCTTAAAAAGCTCCGCTGTTCAATCTCTATCCAGTCGCGATGCTGAGTATATCATTGGCGAAAGTGACTGCTCTGTGCTCTGTAAAATTTCACCTAGACCCTGAGGGCCAGGGGATGAATTTACAAAGCTATCAGGTCGTAAGAACTCTTTGCCATTGGCCAGTCGGCTTCACTGCCGCTATGTCTGGCGCAGGGCTGTAGCCAGCAACTTTTTTTTCTGGGTGTGGGAGTGGCGGGTGGAGGGTTCAACCACCCATTATGTATGTTCGTGCGTGTGCGTGCATACATGCGCATGCAAGATTTTAAAAAAATTTCGGAATGGGGGGTTACACACACACACACACACACACACACACACACACACACACACACACACACACACACACACACACACACACACACACACACACACACACACACACACACACACACACACACACACGCACGCACGCACGCACGCACGCACACACACACACACACACACACACACACACACACACACACACGCGCGCGCGCGCGCGCGCGCGCGCATTCCCGAGCATCTATTGACGCTAAAGCAATCACTGGCATCGAGATCGACGTTACAGCAATCGAAAAAAAAAAAACACGCTTTATCGACAACCTTTACACATTGCCTGAGTTGATAGCGCACGGCCTGTCATCTTGCACATCCCGTCTTTCCAGCGCCATGGCGTCGTTTTTAACATTGCCTTTGTCGTGAGAACACCTACAGGCGGCAGGGCTGCGGTCTTATTATCCGCTACTGCCGTTACATCGTTAGCTCAAACAAGCTTCGCGTCATTGTGATTCCAGCACTGTGTTTGATCCACATGATTTTTGTTTATGTGCATCTGTTTTACATTTAACACTACAGACACCATAAAATACAGGCTAGTAAAGATAATAGCAGGAAAAACTGCGTTTTGGAATCTAGAGTGGTAGGCTTGACACCCTCGATACGAGAGTTCATTGTGTGGATCATATACTATAATGCCCTTCTAACCATACAATACAAATCAAAAAGCGCAATAAAGGCACCTTTTTCAGTACAGCCACCATCGATAATTCATGTAACGTTTCTTCTTGTATAAATTAAGCTTGCTTGGGATATCGGGTGGACACTGCCGCAACAGTTACAGGCCGTAATTAGCCCGTGGTTCTCCAACCAACTATATGTGCATTACTCAACGTGAGGTGGAATTAACAGATACATTTGCTGAAGTAGATATCTGGAGACTGTGTCGAAGTATTTCGCTACGTTTCAATTGAAAACAATACACACGCCCGCACATGCAGCTCCGGCTCCGGTAAACTCCGCAGAAAGGACCACGAACTCGAACTCAACCGCACGCGGACCTATACCGCCGTGAGCGGCAGAAGTGAGTTAATGTGAAACGCTCGAGTCGCGGAGGCCATTCTACCACCGCCACCGTTCTGGGATCCCGGCGGCACAAATGGAACGGCAAGCAATCGAACGGGAGAACTTTCCACTTTGGGAGAGACGGGGGAAGGCTTTCATTCCGAGACGAAGCGCGGTTCCTCCGCCACGGAAACAAACTCCCCTACTCTTCGTTTGCTCGCCTATACCACATCAAAGCGCGCTCGTAGGAAGGGAACCGCGTAACGCAATAGCCGTGCCCCGTGGATCACCCCCCCCCCCCCCCCCCCCAAAAAAAAAAGCAATGTCGTTGTTCTTTCGTGTACAGCGCAATAGTCCAGAATCCCAGCGCTATTTTATTTTTTTCGCGCAAGAAAAGTAAGGGAACATAAAAAAAAACCAAAAGAACTGGAATGGAAACGCAGGAGAAACAGTTGGAAACACTAAAGATCCAGATAGGTCGCACAAAGGGTACAATTTCAAACAAGGGAAGAAAAACAAATTATAAAGCACCAGTGAAACAGAAAGAAACCGAAAGAAAGGACCTAAACGAATCTTTTCGAGAAAACGCGGGACACGAAGGGGAAATCCCGGAAAGAAAGGAAGGTACAAAAGGGAAATGAGAATCAAAGAGTAAGTGAAAGAAGCACAACATAAAAAAAGGTGACCGAAGAAAGATGATGCTGCGGTGATGCATCGCTCTCTCGCTTGCCCGCTCGTTGGCTCGTATTGTGTCTCGCCGCAGAGTCCCAGGGCATCGCAGTGGTAGATATATACACTCAAAGATTACAAAGACACAGCGGGAAAGGAACGAGACGCAAGAACTGCGGCTCCCGCTCTGCGGGGAAGCCCATCTAACTGGCCGCCTTCGCCGCCACACAAAAGACTTTCGCAGAGAGAGGAACTCAATGACGGGGGCCTCCGGACATGTGTATGACTCGCAAGTAGGGAGGGATATACGTCTCTGTTTCCGAGCCTCGGCGCTGATCGTCGATGGTTGCGCGGTTCTCCCACTCTTTGTGGAGCGTGTGGTTCCGCGGTTGTTTCTGCAGACTTACTTGACTGGACTGAGTCGTTAAGAGGCACTCGCTGTATAGCGTCGAAGGAATCGAGTCATCAGACACTGGGGCCTCGATGAAGGTCTTCAGTAGCGTCGATTAGCATATTGGAGATAGCCGGGGCGGACCGCTAACAGCATCGCAAATGTCATTCTTTGTTGTTGGTTTTTTCTGAGGCGTACGGCCAATTTTTTTTACTGTTCTTTCTTTTATTTATGCGGGTTCAACTACATAAGACGTTAGAAGGAGTAGTGTAAGCCCTAAATAAGCCCTTAATAAACCCGAAAGTCGTGAGTTCGATCCCGGCCGCGACGGCAGCATTTCGATAGAGGCGAAATGCTAGAAGCCCATGTACTTAGAGCTAGGCGCACAATAAAGAGCCCGAGGTGGTCGAAAAAAAAATTGTTCGGAACCCTTCATTACGGCATCTCTCATAGCATGAGTAGCTTTCGGACGTTAAACCAGCCAACCTACAAATATGGATGCTTCTCGAAGTGAAAATCCACTGGCTCACTCTGTTTTCGCGGCGATACGCAAGCGCGGTCTGAAGGAAGCTGCACAACTACCTCGCTATTCTTTTATGAGCAGCGTCATTAAACCTGACTTTACGAGAACTAATGCAACACGACGTGAAACGTACGTGTAGTTAGTGGCAAGCTCCACGAAGCTTTAAAAAAATGAAGTTTGACGGCAACTCGAATTAGTGCTGCGGTACCGAAAGGGCGGGAAATTGGAGGCGACCGTAATCCTTGACTTAAATGTCTGGTTTCGTAACGCTGCCGAAGGGTATCTCAGAGGCCACGCAGAAATAAGCGCGTGGTTGAGATCTGGCCATCCAGGTGCCGAAACAACCCCAGCTGCTCACAAGAAAACCGTCTGTTCTTTCAATGAACTCCTTCAATTAATTTTCATTAGTTATCCTGACAGTTACTTGGCCCATATTTCAGGTACGATATCATATATGCATCCATTAGAACTCGTAACTTGAAACAGAACCGTCGCTTCCATAACAGTTTTATTTTTTTACAACACTTTTTCTGAATACTCGGAAAACCGGAAGTAAGTGCTAGACCGGAAGTGCTTGAAAGAGTAACAAAAGTGTTAGTCGGTGCTCGAACCGCTAAAAACTGTATTGTGGGCACTGTCTATAATGCAAGCGCCTGATCTTCGGACCTGAAACTGTTCTCTAAGGCCCGTACACGATTAACCAGCAGCGCCTTTCCCTGACAACCACACGCACGCGTACAAACATGAAGAAAGAAAGATGAAACCATATCCCTTCGAACACTCACGACGCTTTCTTCAGGCGTCGAGAGTGCCGACGCCTGAGACTTTCCCGAGGACGTCGTTATGGAACAGGGAAAGAGCGCAGGAGTAGAACAGAGGCAACTGGAATCGCTCCACACTGATGTCTTCGCTGCCGGGATCGATGCCGCTTCTCGCGAATTCACATTAAGGAGGCTGCTGAACCGGAAGAACGGAAGTGGGAAGCAAATGATGAAAAGGGAATGAAATTGAGGGAAGGCATTTTCTCGTAATCTCTTGCTGTCGTTGCGAAATTCAGGCGCCTCTTTGGGAACAGTGCAGTGGTTGTGCGACCCTAAACAATAAACAGGTTTTTATTTATTTTTTTCAGTTCCCTTCACTCGCCATTAAGCACAAACGCGCGCTGGAGAGGAAGGAAACACTGGCACCGAAAAAAAAAAATTGCTAGTTTTATAGAACGGCTGCCGACAGCTCTGCAGCACGCAGAGTCGTGGGGTGTGGTTGCGCGAAGGCGCTCTCGGTCGACCGAGCTGCGTTCGCTAGACTGCTTCGGCGGTATGGCGTGCGTCGTTGCAACGGCCTGACGTTGCATTTGAAGGGTTAAATGCGAGTGACTTTTAGGGTGGGATACGACAGGGTCTCGAATTACGACAGCTCCAGAAAAGCGTCGCTTACCTTCGCGCCATGTGGATGGATGTAGACTTAGATGAAGAAAGCTTATGGTCCAGAAAAGCACAGATGCCAAACTACAAAGCTTTCTTTCGTAAAAGGTGATTGTACTATAGTTAACAATCGAGCCCACTTTGTTGATAATGTGCGCAATACAGGACCAATGGCTTCGCACTTGTTCTTAGGATTGTAGTTATAGAATAAGAAAAATCTTGGGTAAAATGCGTAACACTGCGTTCTTGGTTTGCGTGTGATCTCGTGGCTTTCTTTTCAACTAATCCCCTCTCAGGGAGGCTTTAACACTTCCTTGTCATGAAGTTCAGCAGAACGCTCCACAGGAGAGGCAGACATTTCGCTCTCTGGCTTTGCCACTGAGCTAGGTTCTTTGAAATTAGTACGCCCCGAAAGTAATCAGTCCAGGACATTACTTCCCCCAGTTTGCAACCTTGACATACACGTTTCAAAGGACGTCTGTGAACGAAGGGGACTCCTTGACAGGCCTGGAAAGCACGCCGTCAATCACGTCCTCTTCCCTGACCTCTCTTCATTTATGAGTGCGTAACATTTTATTTAGGTGCCCAGCTTGTCGCCCATCCACAACTTATTTTCTCGTAAATGTATTCTACCTCTTGATTCAGTTTCACTGCTATCTACTACAACCAAGAGCCACTTATTCTAGCAACAAAGTAAACGGGGTGCTACCTCAAACGAATGAGTACAGACTATATTGTTCTCAGCGTCCTTCAAATTGAAACACGACGATGATGGCTATTAAAAAAAATCAGCGGTATGCCAAGGACATCCGCCTGAACTTTGTGTGGCTAAAAGTGGTTCTGAGGCAGTGCGGGTGGCGTCATCAGGCCCGTAGCCAGGAATTTTGTTCGGGGGGGGGGGGGGGGGGCATTTGCTGAAAGCCTTGACTATTTGAGAAAAAGGCCTATTTTCATTATTTATTTTGGGTAAAACACCATGTCTCATCAAAATTTCGGAAGGGGGGGAGGACAGTCCCCCCCCCTCAACCCGGGCTACGGGCCTGGGCGTCATACGCAGGAGGACCTACCCCCTCTCTTTCATATAAATGAAGGCACGCGCAGGACACTACAATTAGTGGCCCGCCATTCTGACGAGCGCTTAATGAAGACGTACCATGCACAGGCAGGGGCACAGCATATTCTTCTTCGTTTTTCGAGACGCGCTAGTGCGTGGCCGACTACATTATTACACCATGTCACAAAACAAGCGTCTCTGGTATTTAGACGCAAAATTGCACGCGGGTGCCCTTTCGTGCACGTCTGATTCTCACGAATATGCTGTACCAGATGCTTGCTTCGTCGAGTGTTGGAAGAATGCGTTTATGCATGCGCTCGCAGATTCCACAAATTTTTGTTCTCAACAGTACGTACTTGCATTGTATAACACCCCTGCCCGTACTGTATATGTTGAAGCTAAAAGAAAGAAAGAAAGAAAGAAAGAAGGAAAGAAAGAAAGAAAGAAAGAAAGAAAGAAAGAAAGAAAGAAAGGAAGAAAGAAAGAAAGAAAGAAAGAAAGAAAGGACAAGTAGTACGCCAGGCACGAAGACGCAAAGTTCGCTTGCCCCCATTTTTCCGGTAGGACAAGGGCACCTGAATTTTCTTTTTTTTTTTTGCTCGGCTGAATGGTCACCAATGTATTCCTGCAAGTATCGAGGAAATCCAGGAGATGGCACTACCTCCTTGTGTAATAGCAAGTGCACAAAACGCGGCCTTTCCTTTCAGTACTACCCGGAGGCTTGGGAAGGCAATTTTCTTCGAGATGTTGGCCAGGGCCCACGTGCGTGGCAGCAGCTGGCGGCTTCGCGGTTGCCTCCGAACAGACAAAGGAATCGATAAACGTTTCCGCAAGGCCGACATGCTCCAGATATTTGCTCCAGTAATAGGCCTAGTGCTATGGCTGATGGGGACTTGCCTGGGTGTCCGTCCGCTTTTCTTTGTGCCTTTATATTGACACGACTTGGAAACGATTGGCGAGCTACAGTGCCGGTAAACGATATCGTGTACTTGCAGCTACAGATTTGTCGCTTTCAAACAACGCCTTCCATCGTATTTTCCAGAGGGAGCTAAACTTGTGTTACAGGGACAATATTTGCAGGCAAGTACAGTAACGTTCGATTACGGTCAACCACCTTGAAAGGCGACCTGAGGATAACGTGACACCTATATCGCCGCATGTCATGCCTTCTGATGAAACGTCAAAGGCGGGGATAGATCATTTGAAAATCAGGTGTTGTAAGAGCGTACGTGAAGGAACCACTTGTGCAAAATTGTGGTATGATGCGTACAGATCATCTAGGGTACAAAAACTAAGAGAAAAATATATGTATAATACCTTCCCTTGATGTAACTTTGTGCCGCTACCAAAAGCTTCTTTCTAACCACTCGTTGTTGCCGAAATGCCGCGCTCAGTGTTTATAAATATGGCTCTGTAGCTTACGGTAATGACGCCGCAGTTATTGCTACGCATCCGCGGTTTCCACGCGGATGCGGCGATGGTAATACGGCCATCATAATTCTAAACGCTTTCGCGGGTAGCTCGTGGCTGTCGTGGCAGTGGAACGTTGCGATGAAGACGCTGCGGCCCGACAGCGTTGACTTCATATAAACTCGCGAGCGCGAGAACCTGCTAATGGGACCCGAAATGCATGTCTCCTTTGCTGCTGCTTCCTGTGTGCAAGATCCCGTAGCATCTCGCGCTGTCTCTCCAGCTCCTTGCTTCGTACCTAATGCGTTGGCAACATCTCGAGCCACACTTCAAGTCAGGTGACCGCACTACAACTTTCACGTCATCTGTCGCGACGATGGCTAAAAGCGCGTGTACTGAGTACGCCGTGGCTTACGCTTAATGCGCCTCGCCTGCTCGGTGACTATACGCCAGCTGGTGCTTCCATTTTCCAGGTGTTGAGCTTTCCGCGTCGCCTCCTCGCGCTCCAGAAGACTGCCGCAGAATGCTGAGCGCGTGTGCGACGACCCTGTGGAGGAGAACTGGCATTCCGACTCTGTAACGGAGCAAACGTAGGCATGTTCCGTGCGTCTTTCTGGTCGGTTCGGTAAGTACTGCAATGACACGTTCAGCGTCAGAGTAAATGATGCCATTCGTTTCTGGCTACCTGGCACAGGTGCTGAAAGAAAGAGCGGAAAGAAGAGACAAGATGAGAAAGAGCAGTCATCTGCTAGACCTAGAAATTAAGCGCCACTAGGCAGCTGGCATACTAACTGATATATGGGTGGTGTATTACGCAACATCTTTGCTATTTTGTCGCCGCTTTCTTCCGTGTCACGCATAAATATGTAAAGTAGAAAGGGGTCATCGAAGGAATATATGCTTAGGGCTGGCGTATTGCGAAGATTCCTTTTACTTTATTATCGAGATTACAGCCTAATCCAAGTGTGCTGCGTAGTTACCGTGGCCGCCACGGGATGCCGCCACGTACCCGCGTCGCGTAAAGTCCCTGAAAAATAACTAAAGTAGCGCCAACTGCCTCCCTTCGCCTGTGCCTCCTCTCCCAGAAGCTGCATCAGCGCCTCTAGTGTGTCCTCTGGTAAACTACGAATTTTACCTGCTGTAGTGAAAACACCTTTCTGCTGTTGTACCGGTGATTGCTGCCACTGGCACAACAGGTCGGCATCCCGAAGCATCCAGAACCACCGTACGAACTGACTCAAGCGCGGTCGACCGCGCACCGTGCACCGATCAAGTAAGCAACCGAGACGTGGACAAACAAGATGGCGTTCGTACGACCTTCTGAAAAACTAGTGCGCCACTCTTAAAAACTAACCATTTCTTAGCGCCGCCGAGTTTTCAGTGGCGCTGCCACCAGGAGCGAGCACTTTTGCCTACTAAAACATTATGTACCGTATAATTTTATACTGTCGGACACCATGAAAAGACGCCACTTGCTTCTGTACACATTACATTGCCGTATTTATCGCGATTAGGAACTGCCTCGCCAGTTTTTTAAGCTGGGGCGAAGTCCCTCGCTGTAACCTGCATCCATCCATTCAACGCGTCGTGGAACGCGAAGAGGAACGCTAAGCGCGTCGTGTCTTCCCTCAAGCGTGGCCATTAATTCTCAGAGGGCGAGCGTGGAACGCGGTCGACAGGCAGGCGAGCGTCGGACAGCTATATTTAGGAGCATTACGTCTGCAAGCATCGACAATGGAAAATCAGACACTCTCAGATATTTCTTGTATATATACTTCATCAATGTGTATATAATTGTAAATTGGGTACATGGTTCATCAAAATTATAAATTAATAAAACATTGTGTATATATGTATGCATAACAACGTGTGTCACGTCTTCATATGATGGTAGAGGACTTGTACGGAAGATTGACGGGTTTTCCTGATTTTCTCCGAGCCAGCTCCTCAATCATCATTCACTTCGTGGAAATGGCGTGATTTTTTAATACTCCTTATTTCGCGAATTTTTCCCACTGCATCAGTTAGAACCGCAGCGCACTCGGGGGCGCTAGCGGAATAATTGCACTAGCCTCTGTTTCTGTCCAATAGCCATGCTCTGCGAGCTTCGCAGCTCAACTAACTTCATCTGCAATCTACAAAGCGCACGAGAGAGGAGGTGCCTGCACACTGACACGAATGGCGCTACGTTAGTTATTTTTCAGGGACTTTAGCGTCGCGCTCTGTAGTACCAGAACTACGCACTGTAGAATTACACTATAATGCTCTTGGTCTCGCCGAAAGTCAGCCAATGTGTTCAAAGAAAGAAATAATTAGGAAAGTGCTTAAGGTCATGGCCCGCGCTGTCGTAACTTCTTACCCTTTTGTCATCCCCCTCCCCCTCCCGCGTAGCTTTCAATGCACTCGCTGGGACGAAAGGAGAGAGAAAGCGCTTAAAGCGTGCGAGTAATCCCTGTAACCGCTCGTACTTCACGAATTCGAATACGTTTCGCGGTTATCAATTCGTGTGGCAATAGACTGCGATAGTGAGGTGATTGGGTGATTACTTAAAAAAAAAGGAATTTTACAGGGCCCTTTATCGCGGTAGCTTTCGTTTCCCCGTGTAGGGTAGCAAACCGGGTACAGCCTTGTTAACCTCCCTGTCTTTACTTCGCCTTTCTCTCTCTCTCTCTGAGCCCCGAATTTCTTTTTATCGTCAGCCTTCTCGTCAACTAAGCGACAACAAGCTGCTTAGTTCATTGTCTCTTATACTTCTACTACCGCACTATGCATTAGTTCAAGAGCAGCACGTCACTTATTTTTCTTCGCGACTTCAAGTGAAAGCGCCCTCTCAGGTTCTGCTGTTTCTTATAGTCCCACCCTTTTCTAAGCTTCGCCACTACACTTTCTTTCTCTTACCCCTCTGCGCATCACGACACCCTCCTCACATTGAGTTCCTCTTTCCATGTCACACAGCCAATGAGATCTCTCGCGTGTGGCCATATTGCGAACGGACGACGAACGGGAACGCGACATCTCGGGAAGGATTTCGTGTTTATTTATCCACGCATGCTGCCTTTTGCCTTCAAGCACTCCGAAACAAAGGTTCTTTTCAGGCGTCGTTTGAAAGGCCACACTTCAACAGATTCGCAGATATAGAACGCGAACGTCCGGTAACGGCGCAGTCCCGGTGGTGCAATCGCATCGTGAGCCTTACTGCCTGGACGCCTAGTCAACGAACAAACAACGTCCTAGACACAGCGGCAGGCATACCTGGCGAAACCGGCGAGTCGCCAGCGGAGTGGAGGGAAGCTGGACTATACGGCACAAGCAATGATGCCGGGGCGATTTATTGCAGCTGCGGGACTGGCACCAAGCCTGCTGGGCAAACAGTGGCTCCTGCAGTTCGGTTCCATCGTATAGCTTCGTCGCAACGGCATTTCTTTTGCTCACGACTCGGGCCGATTGTAAGCTCCACGAGGAACGCCAGCCGCAGCCCTAGGCTCATAAACATACCTGCGGAAGGCGATGATGCCTGCAATAGAGGCTGCTTGTTCGGCGATGCGTGAGCAGATATACTTAGGCGATGAAAGCTAGGAAAGAGAACGGCGACGATCTGTTCGACTGTTGTGCTCAGGGCAGATGCAGGAGTGCGCGATGTATTTCAACGTGGGCAGTGAAGGGGAAACGTGCGGAGCGGTAAAAACGATTTAGTGCGAGAGAACTCCGGAGTGATGGTCGCGGATGAAACCTGTGCTTACGTACGGTGTCCGCTTTTGTAACACCGTTGTTGTTTCCATTACGTAAACTGACCGGAGATCATTAGCCTAATAAGTGAGGCTGCTTATTAAATGGGAGAAAAGTGGCGGTGGCGATTAATTGATTTCAGTAATGTCACATTCGAATTTCGATCCGCTTTCCTATGGAGGGATCTTATTAAGGCCGATCTTATTATTATTTATGCAATACGCACGCGTTGCTCTACCTATTAAGTTGCCGAGGTCACCTTCTTGAATGTTTGTGCAGATACCTAGCCGTGGGTGCGCTAGCAAACGGAACAGTGCTTCAATTGCGTCGTCTCCACTGAGTCCCATAAACACACGGCAGGCGCGCAGCCAGAAGTGTCACGTGACGGAAGATCTATGCCACTGGTTGGCACATCATTTGTCTCGAGTAAAGTTCCCGAATGTTCATCCGAGTGTTCCGGAATGTTCGCAGAATATGTCTCGCGCCGCACGGTGTAAAGGCAAACCTCATGTTTTCTGTTACATCGGCGCGAAGAAAGTGTAGTTCTTCAGATACTGCAAGGCAGAGCATCTCCAAGGTTTCTAGTATTCAAAAAGACATACAAGGGGCGTTCCAATAGTCAACGTAGATGGCTAAATAGACAGCTAAGTGGACAGCGGCCATCTTAAGTCCCATTCCAATTCTCACGTCGCCGCGCAAATAGACAGCTGCGAGAAGACGGCATCGCAGACAAAAACGGCGCAGGCCAGAGTGCTGTCCAAACAAGATATATCAGCTCAGCGAAGTGCTCAGATAGCTCGGACTTCACCGGTGTGGACGTCGGCACGCGAGCAGACGTTTTTCCACGCGCTCAATGTAAGCTACGTTCAATTTTTCGTAACTCTGAACACGAAAGACTTTAAAGAAATAACAATTATATTAGTTTTTCTTGGCTTTTTCTCATCTACGCGATGTGGCGTCACGTCGCGCAGACGCCTTCCAGAGGCGTTCCATTTCTCGGAGTACTGGGGCTCGATGCTGTCTTCTAAGCTGTCAGCGTAGACTGTCTGCGATGCTATCCAGAATTAGAACGCAGCCACAGAGAGACAGTTAAGGTGGAGGAGGAGAAGGAAAGGAAATAAATGCGGGGAGACTAACCAGACGAGCGTCCGGTTTGCTACCCTACACTGGGGGAAAGAGAATAAAAAATTAGGCGAAAGAGTGGGAATAACGTACCATCAGGGTACATGTACGCAGAACAAGAGCAAACCTCAGAGGTAGTCGCCATGTAGGAATATAGAAAAAGAAAGCAAAGAAACAAGGTGTACTATGAGACTAGCGGGACATGGTTCTTCGAACACTAGGAACAAAGATAACCAAACAATGAAAACGTCTGCAGTTCATGTTTACTCGGGCTAAAGAAAGGCCCAGATGGCATTTGCAAAGGTTGCTATGTAGAGGACAAAAACCAGCAGGAACTCGGCTCATCTAATATTTCATGCCGGGACGCACGCGTCGTTTTCACTGATCAGGTTCCGGCGGTCCACGCTATATCTCGTTTCTGGTGTGGGAAGACCGCCCCGTGCCTGTACCCGAACCACGCCCAGTCTCTGCGGGTGAATGATGCAGGAACCTCAGGGGTCGCGCTGGCTGTGTACACGCGAATTACACGCGTCTCGAGGCGCGAAATCATCCCGTGTGTATATGGGCTCCCTGCAAATGGCGCTCGCAGCAGCGCTCGTGGGCGTGTCCCGTGGAATTCTGGATGGTGACGACTACGGGACCGGTGTGGGCGGAAAGTGATGATGTACACTGAAAAATACACCCGTAAGGGCTTGTTTTCCTTTTCTCTTCTGCAACTAAAGCTCGCAGGGCCCGAAGAAAGAGACACAATGTCTCTCAATAATTCGCGCGTTATAAGTCCCGCATCTTTGGCCTTAAGACGTAGACACACGTACAGTACGTAAGTACTATACCAGTGCTTCCAAAAAGCACGTACGTGGGCACTAGAGCTGGAGCCTTATTTACAAAGCTGTTCTTTCGTATGTGCGCCTCGCTGTTGCTAAGCGTAGACAGTTGGGCTAGTTGGTCTTTGTTATATCTGTGTAAAACAATACTGGCGAACAAGGACACGGACGAGTAGAAAGACCCCAACAATGCCAGCAACAACACCTACAGCTGGCGTTATTGGTGTCTACTCGTCCGTGTCCTTTTTCGCCGGAATCGTGTTACATAGTCTTGCTGTTAGCCGGTTACGGAAAGTTGAAGTTCCTATGAGAAGTCTCGACGTTGGAGCTTTCAGTAAATTTACGAAGCAGCGATGGAGAAAACGGAAAAGTGGGAGGCAGGGATTCTAACCAGGAAAGCGTCTGGCTGGCTAGCTTACGTCGGACGATGGAAACGAGGAATAAAGAAAAGTCATAGATAGATAGATAGATAGATAGATAGATAGATAGATAGATAGATAGATAGATAGATAGATAGATAGATAGATAGATAGATAGATAGATAGATAGATAGATACTTAGATAGATAGATAGATAGATAGATAGATAGATAGATAGATAGATAGATAGATAGATAGATAGATAGATAGATAGATAGATAGATAGATAGATAGATAGATAGATAGATAGATAGATAGATAGATAGATAGATAGATAGACAGACAGACAGACAGACAGACAGACAGACAGACAGACAGACAGACAGACAGACAGACAGACAGACAGATAGATAGATAGATAGATAGATAGATAGATAGATAGATAGATAGATAGATAGATAGATAGATAGATAGATAGATAGATAGATAGATAGATAGATAGATAGATAGATAGATAGATAGATAGATAGATAGATAGATAGATAGATAGATAGATAGATAGATAGATAGATAGATAGATAGCGATGGGCCCGTGCGACCACTGTTGCCTAAGTGGAGCAGTCCCACATAGGTCAGCAAATTTACTGTCCTTGTTTACGCAGTTTCGCTATGTCCTGTATAGTTCTCAAGAATACCGTCACCACCTGTGGCGACAAACGTAGAGGGTGTGCTTTCTTCCACGGAGAATCTCCTATGGCTTCCAGACCGAGGCACAATACTGCATCGCTCATAGAACGCTTGCTGACAAGAAACAGATTACAGTAACTACTAGGCGCACATTACTTTGTAATGCACGCCTAAACGCGCCGACATTCCTTGTTTGAACAAGAAGTGTCGGCGCGTTTGTCTACTGAATTTTCGTGCACAATTTTACTTTTAACTCGCATTAATGCTAGCAGCGGTGATATAGACAACGCTTAGAGGAGGACAAGCAAGCTAGACGAGTGTATTTGTCTTCCTTTTTTGAAGTGTTTGTCACATCATCGTTGCAAACATGAATGCAAGATCCCGGAAGCAGCTAGCCTGCCTCACCGCTTTGACAAGCGTGCAACGTTGAGCCTGAAAGGGGGGAGGCATACCTTATCATACCTTCTCATGTGAGTCATGAAACTTTAGTGCACCGGGCATCTTCTGTGCGTGTCGAGTTGGAATTACTGTGTACTATATGCAATCATGGTTGCATGCACATTGATGCAAACTATGTTGAAATAGTATAGGAAACCAAGGTCCAGCGTGCTCTCAATTAATGCTCTTGAACGATCAGCAGGAATTCGGTACGTATGCGCTTCTACACAATCAATCAATCAATCAATCAATCAATCAATCAATCAATCAATCAATCAATCAATCAATCAATCAATCAATCAATCAATCAATCAATCAATCAATTGGAAATATGCAAAGTATGGAGCGCTGGCGAGTAGTGGGATCTACGTTTTTTTTGTGGCGCATATGCAGATATATTTAAAGAAATGGCGTTTCAAAAAGATGAGTTTACCGTAGAGATGCAGGTTTGTGTCTCTGGTTTAGATAAGAAATTTGAGCGGCTTGATAAATTTAGTCAGGGATTCTGACACCGCTGCTAAGCCAAACATAAGGTTTTAGGCAGTAACGACGAACCAGCTCATCATAGTATATGGACCGGTGGCTAGTAGTGGGGTTTACCCAGTTTTTGTGCCGATACCCGTTTATGATGGACAGTGACGACAACAATAACACGCCAACAACGCGTGACCCTAAGGTGTTTCGCCCCTAAAAATTACAGACCTAACTAAGACCTCAGACCTCAAACACACGCACGCACGCACGCACGCACGCACGCACGCACACACGCACGCACGCACGCACGCACGCACACACACACACACAAGCGCACACACACACACACACACACACGCACGCACGCACGCACGCACACACGCACACACACACGCAGAGACACACACACATAGACGCGCACCCACAAAGCATTAGGCTGCGGTGTTTCAGCTCTGTATGTGTGCGCGGGTTTCGCGCTCTTGCCTTTAGAAATGTGTTTGCGTGCACAGCGAAGATAAAAAGTAAACGAAATCAAATTGTAGCGCTCAGAATGGGCTGCACGTTAATGATTTCCAATATTCGGTGCGAGGAAGTGACGCGCGAACACAATCCACTCCCGCCTTCTAATAACTGCCGTTGAGCGCGAAAGAAATGAATATATAGCAACATTGAACCAAAAATGCAAGTCATTATCCGAAGTCGTTCCATTCCGATCGCGATCCTCGAGGAAATTACGCGGAAGCTGCATTTTCGCCTTCTCACTCGCGAAAGCGTAACGCGGTTAGGCAAATAAGCAACCATTGTTGCTGCGCCTGCGTACGCCGGCGCGGCAAGAAAACTGCTTCGGCACCGGCGGGCTCGCAAGAAAAACCAATAAGTGAATAAACAAACGAAACAAAGAGGCGTACCGGTGGCCGGGAAGAGAGTGCGACTTTATATACGGAATAGGTCTCGCCCACAGGGCCGAACAAAAACTAGCATAAAACTAAAGCAACGAACACATAAATCAATCTTTCGCTCCAAGTTCGTTCGGTCAGGCCAGCGCGACGACGCCGAGGAGTCGTTTCTTGCTTTGCTCTCGCGAAATGTCGTTATAACGGGGCTCCCCTAGAGTGCGCAGCAGACTACAGCGTGCGGGAACTTGGGAAGTTGGAAGAAGAGGGGGGCGGGAAAATGAAGTAGTAGAGGACGAGAGGTAGTGGGCGGGTGGGGGAGGGGGAGAAGGGTTGTGCCGCGTTTGACCCTGTCTCCGCGTTCGTTAATACAGCCGAGGACGTGCGACGTGGTATAACTTCTTTGGCGTTAATTTTGTTTCCTTCCCGGCATCGACGGCCGTCTTATTTTCTTTACCTTCCTCACACGGGCTTGTCGCCGATGTGCGACAGGCCTGCTGTATAAGACGACGCGCAAGCGTCGTCTTATGCAGCAGGTCTGTCGCACATCGGCAATGAGCATAGAAGGTAATGAGCATAGAAGCCATAGTTCCGAACATTAAAGAGGGAGAGATGCCTCCGTTGATCGGATTGCGCGTGCATCCGGCGGAAGAGTTTTGTTGTTAACGAGGTTGTGCCGGACCGCTCCTTGTCACATCACCTGTTTTTTTTGTGCACTATTTCCTCACACATCGTGTAAGGCTCAGCGAGGATTTATTTAGATGCCACTCTCCCCAACCCTTTGCCCGACTGGCGCCGATGTGTATACTCTCGCTTTTTACTGCGTCCGGGGAGAAGTGCCTTGAAGAGCAGCTTTCGTTCTTCCTTAAGCCTTCTTGGGAGACATGGTTAATGGACACCCCTGTAAGAGTGGCAACGTAATGAAATAAAAACTACGCCAGTGTAAAGGAACGCTCGCAGCGCTCTTGGAGCGAAAACGCGATTATACTGCAGTTCTTATCCTGAGCTTTCCGCCTCATTAGCCTCCGGCTGGTTTCCGCTCTTCGAGGAGCTTATTTCTTGATTTGTTCGATCGAAACACTGAGCTTCGCGAGAGATTCTCCTTCATAATCAACGGTGAGTTTACTTCTCTGCTATTTTGTTCTTCATTGTACCACGGGCCTTTATTAATCGCCTTTAATGGCGCGAGCTTTTTGGGGTCGAGGAAACTTTCCGTCGTCCATGGCTGTCGTTTTGAGATCATGGCTTTCTCTTCGTTGTCTCTATGCGTTACGTAACGAGTTTAACGCCGTTGTCACGAAGGAAATCCCTACGGGTTAAATAAAACTGAAGCGAAAATTCTGGCGCGGTGTGACACGTGTCATCTGGCGGTAAGGCCGACAGCAAGTATGCATTCATTTGGGGAAAGCTGGTGCGGCGTAAAACAATCTCTCTCTTTTTTTTGCCCATATTGTCTCTTATGCCTTGCTGTGATTTCACAGTTCCGGGCACACGGGATTAAATTTCCGAAATGTCACGCTGTTCCTGCAGAATCGCTTATTTCCTCCTATGCAGTGCTAACTGATAAGTTCATTATCTCGTTAATTAGAGTTACGTCGCGGAGAGGAAAAAAAGGAAGATTCGCTGAGTAGAGGCGTTTCGTAAGTAGACAACTTTACCGAGAAATGTTCGGTCGTGAAAATTGAGAAGCCATTCCGAAAGAGAAGTAATAAAGACTTCCGCTGAGTACTTTGTACTGACGCAAATTATAATAATCAAAGGTGCCTAAAAAACGCCTTCAGTCAACATTTATTGTGCGACGCAGCCACTGCTAAATGAGATTGTCGGTTAGGAACTTTGGAAAGAATGCACGCCACTACGTAAGCAAATTTACGACAGCAGCGCGATACTTTCGGAAACGCAGGCCTCTCTTTACGTCGATTCATGACGGGACAACAGAAAATGGAAACTAATTAAAAGGTATTCTCAGGAGAATAATATAAAAAAAGACCGAGCGAGAGAACTGTTACACGTATGCTGACATGTGTGTCAGAACATGTGCTCGTGAGGGGCATAATGAGCCAGTATTTTCGTAATTAACGCAGACTCTGCAACGCTTTTCTGCTATGCTCTATTAATGCACGTGCAGCCTGTATTTGTGGTGTTTCAGTCGTCCACGTCGCCAGGGGTTTCCTCCAACGACAGCGCTCTCTTAATGAGAACCTTCAATTCCATTCTGCGTCAGTTAGGTTAGGATGACGGGAAGAGGGAGCAAATCCTCACGACACACGCGGTTCTGTAATGGATCGATAAACGCGCATTTTCATCCCGTTCACACCGTTTCGCACGATTATAATAACGCAGTAAAAGTAAGATAACACAGCACGCGACTCAGTCTCGCGATACGAAGATGAATTTTGCCTGTATAGCGTTTCCGCTTTCGCTGTACATTTATTGTGGAACAAAAAAAAAAAAAAAACTATTGCTTAGGTCCGGCAAAACTTGACGATTCTTCAGTTTGGTCAAAGGCAACCGGGGAAGCTATGCTTGCTTTGATCTTTTCATTTCGATCACCTTTTTATTTCAGTTTTTCTCGTGTTCCAGTCAGCCCAGTTAGAACGAACGAGGAGCGAGGAAAAGTGTATGGAGTGAGAAGAACCGATAAGAAGAAAGATGCGAGCGGTGGCCGGCATCGACAGTGATAAACTATACGCCACGGATATCCCTCGTTGCGATATTCGTGCGTGGGACTATACATTCCGCCCCCGGAGCTGTCCAAGGAGATGTATATCGGAAAGAAATATGAAAGAAAGAAAAAAAAATGTCACGAAGGGGGAACGAAGGCAGAGCACAAAAACTGCAGATGTAGACGTCCTGCAGTAAGCAGCCGCAAAACCGACACATGTAGATAAGAAAAGAAATATGGATTGCATTTTCTTGTCGTTCGGTAGCGCCTGTCACCCTGTGATTTCTTACGCTATGCGTGCCATGAGCATAGCACGCTGTAGTCGCCACTTCAGACACGGCGCACTAGACCTGCCCCGATCGATATTTGATTAATGAGCGTATGACGGCATCAAGAAGAGGGAAATGTGTCACACGTGACGGCCCCGCTCCGCAAAGCGTTTTCGTTGAGAACACGACACTGCTTGGCGTTGCGTATACGTTATATTTGGGACGTTGTAACAACGTTGTGCCGTATGACCAGTTAGTTTAGATTAATTTATCTTGTGCATTGGTGGTTTATTGTTACTGCCTTTACTTCTATTTTCCCTACAGCTTGTGCCAATTCGCCAGAGCCACTGAATGGAGCAGTTGATGGCTGCAGCCTTGATAGCTACGCGGTAGCACCACCATGTGGATGGTGGTGTGATTTTGATGATGGTGTGATGTTGATGATGGTGTGATGTTGATGGTGTGATGTGTGATGTGGATGGTCTTTGCGACGTGCTAGTTGCCCCGGAATGACAACTTGTAAAAAGGTACATGAATTTGCAAACGCATATGTTTAGAACATTTCGTGGCTGCTTAAGAGAGGAGTTTTTGTTGGCGTTAAGTAAGCGCGTCAATAAACGATAATTCTGCGGATGCTAGATACATTGTGGGGAATTAACCTGCGGTGTTCTGGAATGGGTTATGAGCGACACCGCAGTGGAGGACGCCGTGTTCATTCTGACCACGTGAGGTTCATTAACTGGTTCGAAATTACGGTGTAAGAAGTTATTTGTATTTTCCCCCTATCACTATGCAGCTGCCGCAGCTTAGAATTGAACACTTCACCTCGTGCTAAGCGTTGTTACGTAATCGCCAATGAGTCCCGGTTGTGAACACACTGCACGTGAATTGATCGGTAAACGAAAAGCATCTCGACGCCATACAGCATGTGAACGCTTTATCTACCGAGACGCTGTTTGGTCTTAAGGTGCCGGTTCAGAATTGCAAGGGCACGCGCTAATGTTCTGCGAAGAAGACGAGAAGTAGCGCTTGACGTTTAACACGTCTGCATTGCATACAAAGGTGAGATTAACGGCACCTACCAAACCAGAGTTTGATTGATTAGTGTTGCACTGCACCATAACAATGCCCTCTGTTCCGCATGTCATCAGCGCTACGACGTAGGTTCCTCTGCGAACTTTTCCGTCGCTAACGTCACAGCATTCGTTTCGCATCTGTCCGCATTTCAAACTCGTGAGCGAACACCCACTACGTCTATTCGGTATGACACCCAAGATAAAGCCGGAGACACTGGTAAATCAGCTATAAGTGTTAATTACTGGAGCAACTGTTCGGCGATAGCGCTATCGGGATCGAGACATCCGTATATTCGATTTCACAACTTCTGTAAGGTTACTGGTAAAAGACATTAATACCGTTCGCCCCACCAAGAAGGATTACACCATTTCAGGGACAGGCGCGGCTTACCACTACTTTGTCATCGAGACCGACATATTCGGCGAAATGAACGCCGACAGTATAGACTATTCCACGGATGGGTTTTAGTGCCAACATTGTGAACTGTTAAGCCGAAGATGGCGACGCCTATGTGTCTCACGTAAAATCGTTCACGCATACATCAAAGCTTACGGGCTTAGGCAAAGAAACTTCAGCTTAACAATAAAAGAAACAAAAGAGAAGAGAGGGATGAGTTGATGTTTTCGGCTCTGATTCGTTCTCTGATTCGTTCTCTGATTGGCACCGTTAAGCCACTCGAATAGTGTCCACCTGGTGACGAGCGTTCGAGGTTGCAGGTATACTGTTATACAGTCGCTGCCATAATTAAATAAAGACGCTGCTCTTTGGCCTAACGTACTACATGGCCGTGCCCAAACAGAAGACCATTGATGCCTTCATTTACCTCATGTACGTTTAAGAACTTTCATTTAAGAGCCCATGATGCCATAACGATGCATATGTGGCACGTTTGACAAAGAGAAAAATACGACGACATTTTAAGCTACCGTTTTTCACATACCTGAAAGCGCGAATATGCACATCGAGGAGCGTGTTTCGCAACAAGGGAAGGTCACCTCACATTAAACTTCCCATTAGTTATATATCACAATGCATATAAAGAGCAAACCGATATACCGTTGGGTACAAACAGCAGAAAACTTTAATGAAGACTTCTTTGGTTAAAGAAGCCACGTGAAAAATGAAGTGGCTAACAGAACTCACTGCTCCAGAACTTCTTTACCAGGACTAATGAGGGCTACGAAGTTTCATTTCCCTGTATATCAGTGATGCCATTATTTTTAAAAGGTCATTAGTTAAGCCAAACATTCAGCGTAACCTTGTTTTCTCGTTACTATTTTCAATTACCACCCAAAAAATATCAGCTAACGCTTATTCCGGTCGCGCTGCCATCGAAAATATCCATTGCGTTCCCCTTCAAATACGCGAGTTAGCCGTAAGTATAAGTTAACTTCGTTAAACCGCATTGTATAGCGAATCCTTAGGCAGCTTAAGGAAGAGACGGAGTTAATGATATGGCTAGGAGTTATGAAAAGCTCGCTGCTTGTATCTTCGCATATTAATTGTATTAATTGGTGGTCGTCAGCTATAAAAAATGTCTGCATTAGTGCTATTTATCATACGCACTATAAGCGCTTTTTAGATTGCAGCGCCACGTATGTGACTTCCTCTTTAAGTCTAAGTAACCGTAGTCATTACCGCTCTTAGACGAATTACCGCAGCTAATATACCGCAGAATATTGAACCGTTTTAAATACCAGATTTTTTGAATCGGTAGCGAATTCTTTTCTTTCAGAATCGAGAAATCACGAGGCTCTGAAATTAGTATGACCGAGGCCTCAGAGATTCAAGCACAACTCTCTGCAATATGCACTCACCAACGCGTTAAGTCCTAAGTAGCGTCGACTCACATTCGTGTTAGACCAAGTGCCTTGCTCTGAAAATTTTAGGAGCGTTTGCGGCGAATGGTTTTCCTCTCACGACTTGCGAATATAAGTTAAAGCAGCGGAAGCCAAGCAATTTGTCTTGAACTCTCGCTCCGGTCTTTCGCTTGGTTCTCTTCATCTTGGGAAGTCATATCCAAAACAGGTAGAACTTGTCGAGTCGGTAAGTCGCAGGTAACGAGAATCCTCGAAATCTCCCATTTCCTATGTACATATGGTATACAGCCAAACAGCAGCTTCTATCTGGAAGAGGGTATTCCTTAAGATAAAAAAAAAGGATGTATATCGAGAAGCAATTGATACCTGGAGCTGAAAAACCAGCGCGGAAACTTAAAAACAAAAGAGAGCGCGGTTGTAGGCGAATGGTATGGGAATGAAAAGGCAGCGATTGATGTAAATGAACCAAGAACGAAGAATCAAAGGAAGAAAGAAAAAAAATTGGCCGCGTATCTGCGTGCTTCGCTGCAAATGTCGTGTAAAGACGATAGAAGAGGCACTGTGTGAGATATGGACGCCATCTGGCAGTACGTCGGGAAACATGAGTGCTGTGTTGCGTGCTGGTAGTCCCGGCGCAGCAGCAGGCGAAGACCGGCTGTGACCAACGCGACCGGCGGGGACGCCAGCCAGCCCGAAAACGCGGTTTGGCGCGAAGCGCTGAAGCAGAGAAACGTCCGCACTCAACGAGTGCTCTCCACACACTCTTTTATTTACACGTCGCCTGGGTAAAACAGGAACGCCAGAGCGGCGCCCACAACCGGCAGCCTGAAGGCCGCCCACAACGCTGCTTTTTCATTTTTTAAATATTTTTTTTCACCGTCTTGGCCTTCTCAAAACTAAAGTTTTTCAACACCAACCCATGGCATTCGTACAGTGCAATACAGAACCGAAACCGAAACACAACAATGAGCTCGTGCGAAGGGCACGGAGGAAGGCAAATTTCAGCGCAGTCGCATTTTCAGCTTTGTTCAAACAGCGCTCACTAGACGACGACGAAGTAAAAGAAGGCACACGACAGGCAGCGCCTGTCCTGTGCCTTCTTTTACTTCGTCGTCGTCTAGTGAGCGCTGTTTCAACAAAGATGAACGCATACCAACTCGCTCAAGCTTCCATTCTTATGCATTTTCAGCGCAGCTTAAGAAACTAGGGTCCTTAAAATTACGTATGTATGCATTTTCTATTAGAGGAACAAGCCACCTAATACTTACCTAGTGATGTTGCACCTCAGATATGCATGATATTTGCTTTTTGATCGACAACGTTCACAAGTATGAACAGCCATACCAGTTCAAGACGGCTGGCCCTTGGGCAAGTGGTTCAACTTTGGCCGAGTGGCTGAATCGAGGGACGTGCCGACAAACAGAAAGACAGAAAGACAGACCAAAATTTCTGCGTTTAAGTTCCCCAAGAAAGACTATCGTCTTTAAAAACAGAAATCAACGAACTGAGACTCACGTAGTACGTATGCGCATTTCAATTGCATCGTCACGTCTGGCAAAAAGAAGAATGCGACACCGTGATTGCTGGGCGAGGAAGCTGAAGTTGAGATTTTCACCGTCAGAGAGTGCAAGTAACCGTATATCCTTAAATATTTATGCCTATAAAAACAGGTTTTCGTGGAAAAGAGAAGCATTGCATAATTACATACGCAATGCTTCATAAAGAAACGGGGGCTGAGACGGTCGCGATGAAGTCTAATAAGAAACCGGACACTAGATTGAGTCGTCAGTAAGTCTTGAAGCACCTGTAGTCTTTGCAGGGTCCGTGGTAGCTTTCACCAAGTAGAAGCAGCAGGGGTTCATTACACAGGATACTATTTAATAAAATAACTTAAGCTAATAATAATTGTTGTGGTTTAGCGTCCCAAAACTACAATATGATTATGAGGGACGCCGTAGTGGAGGGCTCCGGAAATTTCGACCACTTGGGGTTCTTTAACGCGCACATAAATCAAAGTACGCAGGCCTTGGCATTTCGCCTCCATCAAAATGCGGCCGTCGTGACCGTGATTCGATCCCGCGACCTTCGGGTCAACAGTTGAGCACCATAACCACTACACCACCACGGCGGGTAAAATAACTTGAACTGCAAGTGACAGCACGCACGAGAAAATGTATTCAATGGAACTAAACTAACTACTGCCCACATTGAATCGTCGTCGATTGTTGACTCATCGACTTTGAGCCCGGCGGGGCGCACGCCGCACATACACCTGCGTTGTGCAGCGGTCCATACCAACATCCCCACTGGTCGTAGGCATTGGCGCCTTTTAAAGCTCCCATCACGCGTGCCTCATATTGGACATAACCGCAACGAGACAATATTGCCACTTTCAGTGTTTCTGGCTGCAACTTGCAGCATCACGTGGCGGGTGTCGCTTGTCGACAATTGCGGCAAGAAATCCCCAGCGAAACCACAATCCCCACATTCCTCTGTCCTTCAACTAAGTCTTCAGTCCTATATTGAGTCAAGCGCAAGTCACATGTTAGACTGTGAGTTTTGTGATCTTGTTCCCTGAAAAAAAAAACGCCAGGCCTGCGCTGAAACCGCAGCACAGTCACAGCGAAAGCTGGGAGAGTGCTACGTTTCTAGATCCCGTTGTAAGCTATCTTGTGAGCTCTCTTGGGGCTACAATACAAGTACACTAGAAAGGTACCCACTACGCCATAAATCACAACTTCTGTGAAGTTGGGAAGCGCCATTATTCGTCATTCTGCGGAGAAGCGAGGCACCAGCTACACGTCTGTAAGGCATTATGTGCACTTTGTTGACGCGACGACTGATGACGATGAAGAATTATGGCTCAGCCCTTTGTAATGGGTTGGAAGCTTTAAACAGCCCACCAGTTATGTAATTTGCATTGGGTGACGCCCGGTCGCTATTTCCATCTCCCGTCATGCTGTATAGCATACTTTGACGTGGAAGAGAGACGGGGGATGGGCGAAGAACTTTACTGAGACCCAAAGGAAATAGATCATGCGCTTATGGGCTTCCTTGGCAACCAATACAAGTGCACTTGCGAGGAACCCACTACGCTTTAAATCGTAATTTTACTGAGACCCCGAGGAAATGGATCATGCGCTTATGGGCTTCCTTGGCAACCAATACAAGTGCACTTGCGAGGAACCCACTACGCTATAAATCATTGTAATTTTACTGAGACCCCAAGGAGGTTTAAAGAAAATGTGGAGTGGAAGCTGTCGCAACGCGTTGCCATCCAAAGTGAAGCCATCTTTTGCCCACCAAAGATCTCATAAACATGCTCTTTTCTGGTGGTGCCTACATAGAGATGGAATCGATTTGATCTGTTAGTGTAAATACTACGTTAATTATGAAAGGAAAGCTCGCTGCTGCCGACGAAAGTAACCCATAGAGGAGGATTGGCGACTTGATCTCCAATAAATTAGCCATGACTTCGACGCTTACTACCGAAAACTAGTAACACAAAGACCCACTTGGAGCAGTATCTGACCCGTAACAATTGACGCATTAAACTCGTCTGGCGTGCGAGGAAAACGTGCCCCTTCCTTCGCCGAACGCGGATGTCTTATCGTGCCCCTATTAAGATGGCGGCCGCAGCCGCCATCTTTTGGTGGGCACAGCTTCACCCTTGAGGATTAATTGCCACTCCAGCAATTTTTTTTAACCTCCTTGTAAGACCCCAAGGAAATGGATCATGCGCTTATGGGTTTCCTTGGCAACCAACGTAAGTGCACTTGCGAGGAACCCACTACGCTCTAAATCATTGTAAATTTACTGAGACCCCGAGGAAATGGATCATGCGCTTATGGGCTTCCTTGGCAACCAATACAAGTGCACTTGCGAGGAACCCACTACGCTATAAATCGTAATTTTTGAGAAGTAGGGAAGCTGGCACTGTACCATTTTTCGTCATTCTACGGAGAGCCGTGGTACCTGCTAAACGCATGTAAGGCATTATGGGCACGTTGTTGATGCTGTGCCTGATGACGATGAATAATTATGGCAGAGCCCTTTGTAATGGGTTGGAAGCATTCAACAACCTACTCGTCGCGCAATTCGCATTGTTTGACGCCTGGTTACAGAATTCGCGTTGTGCGACGCTTGCTGCTTATTTTACTCTTCTACCACGCTATATTGCATATGCTAATGTGGTTCCTTCCCGACATGAAGCCTGTATAGGACCTTTTTGCAAAGCAGTTTCAAGCACCGGCATGGCTCAGAGGTTGAATACTGGGCTCCCACGCAGAAGGCCCAGGTTCGAACCTCGTTCCATCCTGGAATTTTTTTCTTATTTCGTTTTTTATTTTCTTATTTCGAGCGATACTGGTTACGGACACCGGCGGCGGCGGCGGCGGCGGCGGCGGCGGACAACTACGGCGCCAAAAACGGCCGGTGAAATGATCTAATAACAGCTTTCGCTGTAAAAATAGAACGCAAACACTCTAAGCAGAGAGAAAGCCAGTGCAAAATGGAACAAACAAAGCGGAGTTTATGCGCCGCTTAAAATAGAGCATCAGAGGCGTCGAAAGCGATGGTTGAACAAACAACGCAGGATTGCTACACACAAACAAAGGTTTGACCCATGGCTTTAATCCGGAGTCGAGGCACCGACAGCAGACTGAAATCACTGGTGAAGCAAAGATCAAAGCTAAAAAAGAAGAAATGAAAACAACAGAAAAAAAAAACGCTGGTCCAGCAACTGCTTCCATTCAAAAGCGACATCGCCCACACGAACCGTCACGCGACGGAAACATCTCTCTAGACGTCGAGGTCAGCGCGTGTCTTCCGTTCTCTCCTTCGACTCATCCGCTTCCGGATCATTTAGCTCGAAAGAGATGGCGTTCTTTGAGCGCTCTTGGCCCAGTTAGCGAGGCCACTAGTACTAGACTAGCACACGCGAACGCGACATAAAAGCATTATTAAGAATAATAAAAAATTAACGAAACGATAGCTACTGAAGAAATACACGGCTCGTAGATATGTACATGCAGACAGGAGATCTTGGTTGTGATGCTAGTGATGAGAACGTGGAAACGAACGAAACATCACTCGAAATCGCAGCGACCAAAAAAAGCTTGCGAGTCACAGAAAGAAACACACACAGCGGCATTCGTCGCACTGAACGATCAGAGATGCGAAACGCTGGGCAAATCGAAAAATCGTTTGACGGCAGCGGCATTCTCAATCAGCGAATCCAAAGAAAACAAAAAAAGCCTAGAAAGGACGAAAAGAAGGCAAAACGAGAAGCCTTTGCGCTGACGTATCCAAGGCGCATTGAAGCTTTCTCGTACCCTGTCTGAAACGAAAGATGAGCATAAAATAAAGCGGCGTGAAAAGAAAAATTCTCGAGTCTAAAACCATCGGAACGTCACAGAAAAGACGGTTGGGGTCTGACAGCCGGGATCCACTGAATACAAAAAGGAAAAGAGAGAAAAAAGGAGTGTTGCAGAAAATCAAAATACAAGTGCCCCACGAAACAACGAATGGGCGAAGGAGAGGAAAGCGGCCCTTGACTAACGCGAAATGGTATATATACATATGCGCATTTCTAATGCACCTCTCCGTGTGTGCACAGGCGGGGATACGTCGCAGCAGTCACGGAGGGGGGAGTATATATGGAAGGATAAGTTGCGATAGAGGGAAGACATAAAAGATATTGTCCATGCACGGAAGGATGCGGCCGACGTTCAGTGCCGGTCTCAAGTCAGCGCTGTCCAAATACGACGCCTTGAAAAGGAGTGTAAATATAAGTTGTGCTCGGAGCTTCGCTTGGCTCCTCGCGCGCATGCTCGCTTTAAGACGTCCCTGAAGCGGTCTTTTTTCTGTCGCCGCATATGAAACTTAAGAAGATTATAAAGAAGTGGTTTTTTTTAAGATGGCTATTTATTTGGGGTTTAAGTTTGTTATTGTCAAGTGAGAAGCATGTATCAAGTAACGAAAGACTAATCGGGCCCCCGTTATTTTTGCTGTTGGCCATATTCCGTCAGTCTGAAAAAAAAGAAAGAAGCACTCGTTTTTTGTCACAATGCTTACAAAGCGGACGTTTATACACATATAATTTCGTTTTCAATAAACAGTCACGCTACGACAGTCGGATGGGGCTGCCGTTAATATTCCATAAATCCTCTGAAAGCTGAAGCGCCAAAGGAGACCATGTTTCACGTGTATCCGTACTATATCAAATAAATTAGCCATTCCCTCACCAAATAGTCGAGAAACTAGCCTTGCCTAAAACCAAAAGTCCACCAAGGAACCCGTAGTCGCATGACAGATAAACAGAACCTCCAATAGAACGTAAGCAAACAGTACGCTGTTCTTAAAGATCCACCACATATTACAGGGCTCCCGTCTTTCCTGTCACCAGTTGTATCACATGTTATGAAAGGTGCTCTTTGTCTCAATTCTTTCTTGCGAACAGTGTTGCACCGTTCCATACAAAGCTACGAGGGATAAATGCTGGCTGCTCCAGCCAATTACAATTAAAAATCGACGGCGTGCCTCAATAATAAAGGGAAGGACTTGTGCCCTTGTCCCCTGCTAATCCTCCCCTGTAATCCTACTGTTCAACTTGCGCTGAGCTCAGAGAAGGTTACAAATATGCAATGGAAAAGCCACGCAACCAACTTTATCCTTCTGAATGGCTGGTGAAGCGGAGTCCATCGGATTACACAATCACCAAGTGGCGCGCAACAACACAGAACCACCGCCTTCTGGAGGACTCACTTACGAAGATCTGGAAGCTTACGTGAGAGTGAATAGAGAGATCAACGTAACAACATGTCCTCGTATAATACCTGGATAAGAAACCACTATACAAAACTGCAGAGCGAGATGAAACAACGCGCTCGTCCAGTGCTTGCTTGCAGGCTCACACCGCGCACTGATCGCGATTCTTAGCGAAAAGCTCCCCAAAATGAACCCTCGGGAGCTTTTCTCTGTGATCTGCGATACGTGCAGGCTATTTCCCTGAGCGGTGGCACGATCTGCGAGTACTGCCTCCTCACCCTCCCCTCTTCCCTCCACTCCTACTATATAGCTTGCTTTGTGAGGGCTAGGCTCTTCTCCGCGCCCTCCTGTAAGGAACGATAGAGAGATACAAGTGCAGCACACCTCGGTCGACTGGATAGGTACACACGGGCGAGATATAGCCTGCGCGTATCCCACTTAGGCGACGAACGTCAGCGGAGAAACATATGAGCACAGGGCCAAGAGAGAAGCGCGGGCTCCTTTTGGTCTCCGTATCCTTATGAAAGCACGCCGAGCACGTCACCGTGTACGCAAGGAATAGGACAAACTACGGTCATATAAGACCTCGCATACCCTTCGCGTACCTCTTCCTGTCGGGAAAGACGTAGGGTAAACACCACGGCTAGCCCGAGCATCTCGATGCGAGATCTTTCAACGACGATGTCCTTATTTTGCTTTGATCGATAACCGCGTAACATAGAGGGCGGTGAAATATGGGTTGCGCAAAAACTTTATTCCTCTCGTGGATCGATTCATAAGCGCCTTACGGCGGGAGCGGTTCACCGCGTTTTTTTTTTTCTTTTTGTATCTCTCTTCTTCTGTATACTTGATAGGAGGAGATGTGACCGCACGAATGTGGTACCAGGACAAATACTCGCAGGAGGAAAGCTGCCTGTGCGGTCATGCGCAGCAGTTCGTATATTTGTACACGTAATTTGTGCGGGAGAATGAGTAATATAAAGGTTGACGGACATTGCAAGACAATACTCTTACGGAGACAACAGCCGTCTCCGTAAGAAGAACGAATTCTTTTTGTGATTATTGTGTCATATATTGAATATGACTGTCCATGGTAGAAAAAGTAAGCTAGTGCACATAATAAAATCTTCTTGACACGTATTGAGTGGGACCCTTGCTCTGCACTGAAAAAAAAAGACCGTGGAGAGTTTGAAGGAAGAAAGAACAAGGAAGTTATTCTTGCAAACGAAAGCAGCTTCGAATAGCTAAATGTATGAGGGCGTTTCGACTTAGTTGCCTCTCTAGTTGCTTTAAAGTACAGTTTTAACTATAATTAATGAAATTCACGATGTCCTAAAGGTACGATACGATTATGAGACACGACGTACTGGGGCATTGCCGCATGAGGTGCTTTAACGTGCACATAAATCCAAGTTCACGGACGTTTCTGCACTTCGGTTCCTATCGAAATGCAGCCGCCATGGCAGGGAATCAAAGCCGCTTCCTCGAGCGATAGTCGCTCCATACTTCAGCCGCTCAGCTAAAACGAGGGGTCATTCTAAATGAAAGGTGCGTAAAGACGTGACCGCCACGACGACATGTGGACGCCTCCATTGAGAATAAACGAGCAAATAATATAGTAAGGCGTGAAGTCTGGAAACGCCTAACGGCATCTCCCTAACGTTATTTGATAAATATGATGTATCATCATTAGCATCAACTGTACCCTTGGTGATCATATACAGGTGAGAGAAAGAAAGTCAGCAGAAAGGCAGGGAGGTTAACCAGGTCGCACATGGTTTGCTACCCTACATTGGAGAGGGGGAAGGGAAGGTAAATAAGAGATAAAGGAAGAAGGAAAGAGTGGACAACTTATACGCTCGCATGAATAGCAGCGTTCACCGCGCATACCTAGAAGGTCTCAAACTGTGAACTGTTACAGAGTACGGCTCAACTGCGATTGTCTTAGACGAAGTAGAGTGCAATACGTTTTTGAGGAAGGCTTGCAAGGAAGGGCTCCAAGGAGGCATTAAGAACTAGCAGTGCTCTTCGAGCTCATGGTGTTGACGTGCAGAATGCGGTACGGTTGCTCCATTTTACGCCAACATCGTAAAAAGAAAAGAAAAAACAAAATGTCATACTTAGTTTACTCTCAGGGAGGAAAGTGCTATTTTATTAGCATTATTATTATTACCATTATTTTGCAGGTACTTGAGTTATGTTAATGGTCAAGCCAGCGCCTCCTCTATGTTTTTCTCCTCGACAATCAAAGATACTGTCAGAACTTCAACAAAACAGCGGTAGAAATCTGCGTTGCTTCGTCAGTTACTGCCGGTTCAAATGCTCGATTTGATCGATAATGTCGCGTATATTATTATCATGAGTGCATTACAATTTCTACGTGTTTTTTCCGGTCGCAGCCGGCCCGTTTCACAATGCCAAGCGAAAGAAACTCCGCTAATGTCTTCACTGTAATGCAAAACAGTAAGAAGAACAAAGAAGGAAATGAAAATCGGTACTAGTTTTGTCCGACGCAAAATATTGATGGATGATAGCCGTGAGACAGCTGATATTTCTCTTATTTGATTTATCCCAATCGAGAACCCGGGCATGTAAGGTGAATAAGCGTGGGCCGTGTTCGCTGGAGCGATACAATCGCATGACAAGTTTTCAATCCCGCATGGTTTGCTGCCCTCTGTCTCAGAATAAAAAGACAAATTAGGCGAACGGTTGGGCGGGCAGGAACGGGCGAACGCCAAGGCACAAGACATAGTAGAAAATAATGCGCAACCAAGGGAAATGAGGTGACACGAGAAAAAGAGCGGTATATGCGCTTCGTGTAGGAAAAGGAGTGGTCGCTATAAAAAAAGTAACCTGTAGCAGTCGACAGTCTGCGGCTCATAGGGATAGCCATTTCTGGAAAACGATTAAGAAAACTTGTATAGTTAGTTTTAGTGAAACCTGAACTTGTTTCATTAGCGCCGTTTCTGATTAGTTCGGGGTTCATACCGTAGGCATGACGTCAGCGGTTGTGAAGTGGGCGCATGAATTCGACGTTGGAATAGTGTCGTAAGACTAGTTTAGGTTGAATGAAGGAAGATAATTTTGGGGGCTCGCTTTTGTGTTTGTTTTGACACAACCTTTATGACTGGTGGTTTTCCTAAAAGGTTTTCACAACCTTTAGGAATGCTTTATCCGCTGGTTTTAATAAAAGTTTAGGTTGAGGTGCGTTGGCCGTGCAACTGTTGCTCAGTGAACAGAACGGTTTTCCGGTGCTCATTTAAAGTTATATGCGTACGACTGGCCGCCGTGGTTAGGCGCAAAACAATGTGACTAGAGGCTTATGTCAAGTAAGTTCCGGCACAAATAATATGACGCTCGGCGTATTTTGTTATGAACGCCGAAAGCTGACAAGCGTAATTAAAATATTTTAGCGAGGTTCACTCACTCACTCACTCACTCACTCACTCACTCACTCACTCACTCACTCACTCACTCACTCACTCACTCACTCACTCACTCACTCACTCACTCACTCACTCACTCACTCACTCACTCACTCACTCACTCACTCACTCACTCACTCACTCACTCTCACAAAACACACACAAACACGCGCGCGCTCGAGAACAACAGCAGCTGTGAACGAACGAGTTCGCTGACGAAGGAGCTAGACAGACAGCTAGTGTTTTCACGGAACAAATTTTCGTGGCAGCGTATTATTTAAGCATATGCAGAGAGCACGTGTCGAGAGCTTCGCTTTGCCAGTATACCGTTCTCCTCACTACCGCCTCTGCTAGGTCAGGTCAAAGATTCGCTAGCAGACTCTTTGTAGTTTCGCTAGCTAATCGAGAACGGTAAGCATTTAAATGAACTGATTGATCTACAACTGAGGTTATTTGTAGAGAAAGAAAAAAGCCGGGCGTTCCTCCACTGGTAGCCCTTGAACACTTCTCCTCCCCTCCCGCTATCCTTTTCTCGAGCTCGAACAAAGATGGACTGTTGGTTTCACCGCACTGCACGGACTCAATGAGGTGGAGTTACTGACAAACGCAGTGGTCGCTTTTGTCACTGGTTGTGGATACTGGCAAAAAAAAAAGTGAAGTTGGAAGTCGCTGAGCTCTCCCGGAAAAAACAGTCGCGGAACATAATGCCGCCTACAGCTGGTGTCTTTCCGACAGATGGACTTGCATTACTTACTAAGTAGAGAGAAAGAAAGAGAAGCGAAAACGAAGCAGTTAGTCTAGGCGCGCTGCTATTCGCTCCCAGCTCTCTTCAGAAAAATAAATACAGAAAAACGAGGTGGGGGGAGGGAAAGCGGAAGTTACAGTAAGGGACAGAGGTATGGTCCTGAGTCAGGCGTCTCCCATATCGGTTGGAAATCGCCGATATGCCGTCGAATGACGCTCGCATAGATTGGTAAAAAGATAAAGAAAGAAGGGAAAACACAGCTGGAGCTCCTGTGGCGAAGCGCTCAACAACTGGCTCCCTTAAGGTTCGTTCCGGCGGGTGGGAATCATTGGGCCACGAAATCGACTCTGATGGCCCGTTCCCCGATGCGCGAACTTTGCGGACGCTGCCGCTGCTGCTGTTCCTACGACGACGACGGAGACTGGGTATTCTTCCTTTATCCCCATTACGGTGAAAGCCTAGCCTTCTCCTCCTCCTCTTTCCCGACTCGTTACTTGCAGCCTGTCGTGGTTTAACGGTGCCGACGCCCGTCCAGGGCCTTCCTTAAACGCCAACTTCGGGCGCAGCGCTGCAGGTAATCGAGCGAAAAAAAGAAGAAAAAAGGAGCGATTAGGCTTACGCGGTGGCCCCCTTCTCCACTTGGGACGAAAACCCTCTCGGTGCTAAAGCGTGCCGGTGGGAATTGCAGTGCGCTTGAACGATGCCTCCTTAATGCGGGATGCGGGACATAAAAGAATGATGAAGCGGAAAGTGCTGGTCGTGAAATAGCGCTGTTAAGGCTCTATAGGCGAGACATAAAGCGTGTATGACATTTTGAGACCTGGTTATTCCTGTACTGGGCTGTAATGTAAGCTTTAAAGTGGCTTTAAACGGCGTGTCTTCGTTTACGAGTCTCTCTACAGGGTGCGGGTGTATTATATTAGGACGTTGATTGCGCGAGAATCTGGTCCAAGAAGTTCTATTACAACTTGCCTCTATGGAGTGGTTCATTCTGCAACTGACCTTCAGCGCAAATGTGCAACTGAGCTTTTTTTTTTCGGTTGTATATGCATTGCACGTAGGTGGACGTACATTTAAGTACGCGGGTGTCCTTCGCATCCACTGTGGGCGGGAATCGAACCCGCCTCCTGGAGCTTAGCAGGATGACACGCTACCCGCTAAGCTACCACGGTTGCTGACTGTGATTTTGAGACGCAAAATTCTTTAATTTAGATTGCCTGGAAAATAAAGACTACATCCGCTATTTAAAGGACGAGACATGTTAACGTTCTTTCTTTGTGCATTGCGAACGCGCGCCACATCGCGCTCCAAATGGGCTTTACATAGAAGCTTTTATATACGAGCACCAGGGCCTCATATGAACGTCACGCACGCATTCTATTTGCGTGCTTTCACCGCTGTTAGAGCGAAAGGGATCCGTATTGGCTTCTCTGCATCGCACACGTTTTGCTTGTTTCTTGGAATTTTTGTGTCTTTCTTTTTCATTTCCGCGTTTTAAATTACCCTGGCATGTAAAAAGACGAAGGCATAGACAACAAAAAATTGCGGAGGAGCCATATTTATATTGTGGCAACGTCGGCAAATTGAATCTGCCTAGCGAGCTGCGCCTTGTAAGTAAATGGGGCGTCCCTGAAAACTCGTCTGTGCGCGGTGCGTAGTCTTTCTTTTTGCGCTCCCTCCATTCCAACGAAGGGGCTTGTAACTGATTTTGATGTGTCGCATAGGCGAACCCAGCTGACGTGCTGAAAAGAAGGCTGAGAAATTGTCGAATACATAAAAAGCAGGAAGACAAGAAGAGAGAGAGAGTGAGAGAGAAGAGAGCTGCGTGTCCAAGCGCCCTAGCTAAACAAAAAATAATTAAAAAATTTCAGCCTAAAGCAATCACATTTTTTCTTTCTTACGATATTCTATCGCTTTAATCTAAATCCCTGTATGTGTTTTGCGAGGTTGTTTTGGCCAGGAGGTGCGGTTATATATCAACGCCTTAAGCCACCACGCTTTCGATGGTCGTAAAACTCTCGCAGGGGTTACGGTGAGGGCGAAACTCTACGAATGTAGGTCACAGATGTATAGTATCTCGCGCTGTTTTTTTTATTTGACCACGCTTGTCAGTGTAATCAAGCGGACGGAGGTTTAGCTTGCAAAACACCAGATGAGGCTTCCACGCATGCTTTGAAACCGTCGTGCTGTCTGCATTGTTACGTAGTATAAATGGTCACGGTAATCTTCTATATTAAAAAAAACGTACAAACGTACAGATGTACTCTTCGCGATGAAAATGCATAAGGGCAAGTACAAACAAATATTAAAGAATAATAATAATTTCTCGAGTTTTACATGCAGAGACCACGGCAGGATTATCAAGGACGCCACAGTACGGCCTCTGGATTAATTTTAACAACCCTGGGATTTTAGCGTGCGCCCAAATCTAAGTACACGGGTCTTATATCATTACGTTCCTAATGCGGCCGCTGTGGCCGCGGATCGAACCTGCGACCTCGAGCTTAGCAGTCTAACAAAATAAAATTCAAGAAGTAAACTGCGAGAAGGCCATGCCATTCAAGGACGGTCCATCAAATCACAGAAGTATGGGACGTATAATTTTATCCATTCTCTCCTTGCAGTTGGCATGAAGCTTCTCGATCAAAAAAATAAATAAAAATACTTACACGGCCCACTATGCATTCTCCTAAGATGACCTGAAGGCGAAAGCCATGTTCTTTTTCTTCTCAATCGATCTATTGATTCTCCCCTGGCCCACTTCGAAAGCTTTCTGGACCTAACGTGGTTTTGCATTGCCTCCAGGATCGGAGGCACTGCAAGCTTTATGCGCCTCCCTTGGGTTTGCACTGCCTCCATGATCGGCCCAATCTGGCCAAGCGACGATGTTATGTGATGACGTCATTATGTGAAGGCGCGTCATGTGACGTCATGTTACGTCATGATGACGTCATGCTGACGTCACGAATTTTGGAGGTCTGTGACGTCATCACGCGGTGATGATTATTTGCTGCACTCGTGTTGACGCCACCGACGCGGGACGCCGACGGTCAATTTTCGCGTTTGATGAGGCGTCTAAGGCTTTCGCCGTAAATATAAATCCTGACATTTAAGTGCCAATACCCCGACGACGTCACGAGGCATGCCGTATAGTGGGGGACTTCGCATCGATTTTTAACTACCTGGTTCATTATTATTTTTTTATGTGCGCCGGAATTTATGTTCGCGGTTGTTTTCGAATTTCGCCCCCATCGCAATGCACCCGCTGCGGCGCGGCTCACTTTGTGAAACTTTAAAAAAAAGTTGCTTAATGTTTAGGGCTACTATTAAATACGCAGCGGCTTTAACGTAATCATTCATGACAGTAACATGAGAGCTTCGTTTCGTCGGGCCGTGTGTCTTCTTCGCTACACTGTTACCATGACTGCTTCTTCTTTATTTTTTTATGACGGGCAAGAATTGAGACCTCTCGCGCTTCCAGGGCAAGAATTACGAATGTCAACTAAGTTTCTGCGCCATAAAACGGGGCGCTGCTCGCGCAATTTCGCGCGCTTCATTGGCACCTGTTCTGAACTGGGTTAGCACCGACAGAAAGGTCGTTAAAAAATATAAAGAAACGATATCCAAATCCAAACAGTACAGAAAAAAAAAGCCATATATAATACAAAGAATGCTGAAAGAAAGAAGCTAATACTAAATACTCGCGGGTTATGGTTCAACCGATATCCGATCTTTCTTTCTTTCTTTCTTTCTTTCTTTCTTTCTTTCTTTCTTTCTTTCTTTCTTTCTTTCTTTCTTTCTTTCTTTCTTTCTTTCTTTCTTTCTTTCTTTCTTTCTTTCTTTCTTTCTTTCTTTCTTTCTTTCTTTCGTTCTTTCTTTCCTTCTTTCATTCTTTCTTTCTTTCTTTCTTTCTTTCTTTCTTTCTTTCTTTCTTTCTTTCTTTCTTTCTTTGATCAGTTTCGACGCAAGAACGTCGAAGCTCCGTCGTTCCCCTAAAAACACCCAATGACGTCATCGGCATTTTATCGGCCGCGGCTTGTTTTCTTGGCATTTTGCCAAACCCTCCCTCAAGGCTCCTCATAAGTTTCGGCTGTGTACGAAAGTCGGTTACTTGTTCCGAAGTTTCCGAGAAACGACTGGAGCAAAATTAAGTATAAATGAACAAAAAGGACTCGGGCAAAGGAAACCGGTAATGGGGACTCCAGAGGACCTCTATTTTTATCTCCCTTTTTTCCTCTTTTTGCAGTAGCGGTGAAAGTGCAAGGACTGTCCCTTTCGGCGACGTCGCAGTTGCCTGTTGCCCGCCTCTAGGGATGTATAAAAGCCACACGAAGAAAAAAGACCGGCGGGTATGGTCAGAGCCCTGGCGCGTTGCCAGAGGCCTAAAAAAAGGGGTAGTTACACTGCCGAAAGGGAGGGCTCAATTATGGAACGGCCAGTGTAATTGGGACGTTCGCTGAAGCGTCGTTTTGCCAGGGTGTACAAATGCTACGTTCATGCTAGGAAAAGAACCGCAGTTTCAAAACGATAGCCTTCTTTTTCTTTTTCTTTTTTTTTTTTGCTACACTTCGACCACTTAGGTTGTTTCTGTACGATCCCGCACAATAAAATGTGGTACATTTAGGCAAGACTTATGTTTTGCACCACCTTGTACAACGATATGTGACACGTACGTACGCTCAATTGTCTTGTGGAGCAAACAAAACGGGCCGTTGGGCATGCGGCCGGATAGATGAACAGCGCGCCGGTTGTTGTTTCAGTACCAATACTTGGGCTGCCGGGAATGTGCCTTGGTGCAGACAACTATGGCACTGCGTATACTTCGTTGGCGTGTGACCACAGACGGCCAGTCCTCCCCAAGGATGCGTTGATCTACCAAGGTATGGGGAGCAGTGTGTAGCCTAAACCTTACTAAAGTGATAGCCTCGCCCGCGACGGACAACTTGGCGCCCAGCTCGATCTTTTGACGGACAGTCATTGCAACCGTCTTGCAGCGGGAATACTTGGTGTAGTGGCGCTTGCCTCTGAGTTTCGATTGGGGATTAGTAGTTAGAAGAACATAATAACATTAGACACGGCGGTTGGTAGGAAAACTGTCACATACGTTCGTTTAACCTCCTTGGTTTAACCAGTGCACGTAAAAAAATGGCTCTATAGTGAGCGCAAGACCCTCTCCTGAAGGTCGTACTTCTTGCGCGACCCAAAGCTGCAGCACACGAAAAGCTCTTCGGGGACCCCAAGTTTTGCGGCCCTTTCTAAAACTGTCGAAAAATAAAAAAAATCGAAAAAGGTTTGGCCTTTCTTGCTGAAACTAGCTTCGCTGCTTCTGACAGTTGGGAACACCCTTAGTTTGAACGCGTACATTCAGCGAAAGGTTGTCGAAGAAGCTTGCACAATAGTTGCCGCTGAAGGAAATGGGCATTCTTTCGGAGCTTCTATTCAGTTGGCTTCAGCAGAAGTGGACGAGGATCGTGCTGAAACACAAGCTGTGTTAACAGTTTTGTCTGCGTTGGCGCTAGTAGCAGTGCACCGCTACCGCGCGCATGTAGCGCGAAACACACACACACACACACACACACGCGCGCGCGCGCGCGCGCGCGCACGCACCACACAGTTTCTTATGGTTCCTTATGTATTTGCCTAAGAGGACTCGAAGGCGCAAGCTATTTTCTTCTTTTAAAGAGGAAAGTCTTTCTTGGGGAACTTAAACGCAGAAATTTTGGTCTGTCTTTCTGTCTGTCTGTCTTTCTGTTTGTCGGCACGTCACCCGATTCAGCCAACCGGCCAAAGTTGAACCACTTGTTTACCGCCCACCCATCTTGAACTGGTACGGCTGTTCATACTTGTGAACGTTGTCGATGAAAAAGTAAATATTACGCATATCTGAGGCGTAACATCATAAGGTAAGTATTAGGTGGTGTGTTCCTTGAATAGAAAATACATAGATACGCAATTTTAAAGACCTTAATGGTTGCGTTTAACGTTGAGACAGTAACGCGTTTATTAAAAGATTGCCACAGCTGAAGCGATCAGCGGTCCAAGCCGAGCAAGCGCGAGCGCCAACAACAACCGTCTTCGTCTTCTTCTTTCGCAGGCGTTCTTGTCTGCGCCCTACCATGTTACAAATCACTCCCCCGCGGAAAAGGAGCCATCCTGGCGACCTAACGAACAGGTACAACTGGGGCGTTATAATGCGGCTTCAGTCGATCGACGTGAACAGTCTCGCGGCCGCGACGACGGCGGTCCGTAGATGATTGAACAGGCTCAATAATATAGTTAACTGGGGATGCTTGACGTAGGACGCGGTAGGGGCCTTCGTACTTAGACAGTAGCTTTGTGGAAAGGCCAGGAGCGGAGGAGGGAACGCGAAGCCACACCAACGTTCCAGGCGAATACGACTGAGGAGGCAGGTTTTCGTCGTGACGGTCCTTCTGGCCCTACGCGCCCTACCATGTTACAACCCTAGTTTCTTAAGGTGCGCTGAAAATGCGACCGCGCTGAAACTTGTCTTCCTCCGTGCCCGCTGCACAAGCTCATGTTGTGTTTCGGTTTCGGTTCAGTATTGCATTGTACGAATGACAGGGGGCGCCGCTCTGGCATTCCTGTTTTACCCAGGCGACGTGTAAATAAGAGAGTTTGTGGAGAGTACTCGTTGAGTGCGGACGTTTCTTCTTCGGCGCATCGCGCCAAACAGCGTGTTCGGGCTGGCCGGCGTCCCCACCGGTCGCGTTGGTCACCGCCGGTCTTCGCCTGCCGCTGCGCCGGGACTACCAGCCCGCAACACAGCACTCGTGTTTCCCAACGTATTTTTCTTCCGAGTCCATCGTATTCATTGTACTTTTTCACAGTACAAATTTGCTTTGTACCGCCGATACAACTCATTCATATGGTACGCATATATTCGCGTTCTGGTGCCATATTCCGATTCAATCACATTGGAGAGAGAGAAACACATGAACAATATGAAGAAAATAGGGTTTCCCCACGAATGTGGCGAAGTGGTAGGGTTTTCTGAAGGTGCGCTGATGATTTGCAAGGAAGTGGCTGGTATTCTTTCAGACTTTCTACGAGAGACCGGTTTAAGTAATACACGATGAGATACACAGTGTGATATATGATACATGGTGTGATACATGGTGACACATACGGCATGGAAAGAGTCGCTCAGGCGGAGCAATTGCCGGCCAGGTCTGCCAGGCTAACCCCGCCTGTGTCGACACCACCATATCGCCTAGTTGAGGAAATAATAATAATAATAATAATAATAATAATAATAATAATAATAATAATAATAATAATAATAATAATAATAATAATAATATCTGGGGTTTAACGTCCCAAAGCCACGATATGGTTATTAGGCACGCCGTAGTGGAGGGCTCCGGAAATTTCGGCCAACCGGAATTCTTTAAAGGCCAACTCCGGCGATTTTTCGAGGTCGATAGATCTCAGTGAAATTCGCTGGGTACGTTCCTTTGCACGTTTCCGTCATTTATGCCAAATTACAGGCTTGAGACATGCGCAGATTGTTTGCAAATGAATTTTAAAGATTGTCTGCAAACGCCCTCCTGGCTTCCCACAATTATTGGCAACATTGCGTCTGTGACGTCAGTGTTGGCAAGGCGGCGGAAGTGACGCAGCCGAGGGCACCGCTAACTTCGGCGCTTAGGCCGCTACAGCGAGCGTCTGCTGTGCACAAGGCGACAGACAGCGTTGGTTTGGCCGGCGCTTCGCTGGTCGTCCCGGCTGTCACAGTTTTCGTACTCCGCGCCGGCGTGACCAGCATGCCTTGCACGACTTCCGGTTCGTTCGTAACAACGTCTACGTCATACGTAGACGGTACACTCGGTTGGGTTTCGGTTTCGGTGTTGCGCTTTTCTGCTTATTTAAAATTATTCTCCAATTTGCCGAGTATTTCTGCTATCGGGCCCGTAATAGGAGCGTCTCAGGAACATAAAAGCACCATTACTTTGACATGGCCAAAAAATCGCCGGAGTTGGCCTTTAATGAGCACCTACATCAAAGTACACGGGCCTCTAAAATTTCGCCTCCGTCGAAATGGGACAAACGCAACCGGAATCGAACCGGCCACTTTCAGGTCAGCAACCAAGCACCGTAACCACTGTACCACCGGCGACTTAGGAAGACAATGCATTAGAAAAAAGAATATCCGTTTGCTCTCAAACGAACTGATGACTGCGCCACCACACCTCGATGGCGCAATGCTCTGGACCTTTTATTATAGCACAACGTATTTAAAATTGTGTTCCAGAGATTTGTGCAGCAGTTGCAGCGCTGGCAACACATCGAAAACTCGCGCCACGCGAAGCACACGTCTGTACTGTTGCAGCAGGCACGAAAATTTTTCTAGCCTTCATTGGCGCGTCGTTTCAACCTCCGCAGGCGCGCACTGCTCGGGGGGCTTATTTTAGGCAACGGCCTCGCAGAGAGCCCGCGGCCCAGTCGGCATAGCTCATTTGCCCAGCTTTCTTTTCGCTGTATTCACGGTCCCGTTCGTACTCGCCAAATTTACTGCCCTTGCCTCGCCGTTAGGCACGCCACATTTGGCGTCGGTAATACCGTGCAGCACTGCCGAAGTTATGGCTGGCGTTATCCATTCGAAAGCAGATCTCACAATGCCACGTGAGTGTTCATTTCTGTTCTTACAAGAGAAGGGCGCGATCGCGAGCTCTGTGAGGGTGAGTATACCTCTAATACTCGATTAAGGACTCATTGCATGCGAGTTTGAGAGCGATACATCTATAATTATCAGTTGTTTCACCACAGAATAAGCGAACACTGTGTATTGACAAAGAACGGGCACAAACTCGGTAGAACATATACGGTTGCACTTGAAAGGTGGCCCAATAACTAACTTAAGTCGCTGAGGGCTTGCACTGCTAAGCTCAATGGGGCGGGTTCGGTTCCTTGCTACGGCGGCCGCGTCTTAATGAGGGGGACGGGGGTGCGAAATCCAAGAACACCCGTCTGTTTAGATTTAGGCACACATCAAATAACTCCAGGTCACCAAAAACTAATCCCAGCCCCATCACTCCCGCTCCCCCATCCCCTAGTTACGGCGTGCCTCATAATTACGTTTACGCATGTAAAATCCCAGAATATAACTTTTATTTAAATACGCTGATGTACTCTCTCCACAGATGTGCTGGTTGCTGATATTGTTTAAGGGAACTTCTATATTTCGCAGCCGGCGAGCAACCTAATTCCGACGCTTGCGCGGCATACGGCACACTATCATGTCTGAAGACGGCTACCGTGCAATGAAACTAACGACAATTCAGCTGCTCGAGCATGTCAACCGATCCCTAGAGCCAGAAATACGTTCGGTCAAGCGTTGTCCAAGCAAGAATGAACGAAACAAGGGAAAATGTTTTTGAGGTGCTCGTTTCTTCGTTAGACACAACCAAAGGAATCCCACGGACAATTAGGCCAGGAAAGCACAGGGGATACTGATTGTTGTCTTTATCAGCAGTGTAGTAATTACAACGCAAGTTCAAATGAATTAAAGCGGACGAAAAAACATCCTTTCTGTCGGTGGGATCCGAACCTACAACCTTCGAGTAACGCGTCCGATGCTCTACCATTTGAGCTACGACGGGAGGCGCTTCCCTGTGCACTTTGCTGTGTATTTCTGTACGTGTAAGCCCTAGGAGTGTTAGTCAGCGCCACTCGTAGCCAAGATGGCGAAAGTGAGACACTCTTATTTTTGTGAGAGGGCGTGACTGAGTGAAGTTATTCACACGCGATGTCAACTCTCTCCGAATTCCGCCTGCGATACGATCACGCGTCAGCCAGAGCCTGAACTTCTTCACTGCACGCTTCTCAGGAAACACTGCGAACTCCTTGAATTCCTTCTTACTCTCTTTCTCCCCTTCCTCCTTCCCAACGTCTCCTTTTTCTTCCTTTGCTTCTTTTTATTCTTTTCACTTCTTATCCTCAAAACTGCATCACGTGGCTCTCCAGGCAGTCCACTCCTCGGTTCGCGTTTCTCAACTCCCTCAACGCGCCATATTCTTTCTCGGGCCATAATTTCGTGGGCGTCTGCGTAATGGCCCATTCGTTTCGCGTTCTCTCCCACAGCACTGGCCATGACGAATGCGTGAAACGGTAAGATGAATGGGCTCATTAGGGAGACATATTTATCCTCGAATTCCCTCATTCGTTTGCTGTTTCTTTTTTTAGAAAGTACAGCTCACTACGCTTCATCCAGATTACACGGTATGACGGGTCACACCCGACGCGCGGGTCATATTCTGGAGCCGCTGTAGTAAGTACGAAGCACGATTAAGAAGAAAAAGAAATATGTGAACAGGATTCTAGAGAAGTGGCTCGGCTAATAAAAAAAAGGCACTGTTTCGCCTCAAGGGCGAAGCAAAGAATGCGATATCAAGAAATTAGAATGTAACAGAAAGAACGGCAAGCAGTCAGAAACTTGCAGCGCGCTGCTCAAACACAAAGAAGGACGCATGAAAAGAACGCACAGGTATACACAGGACGGGCTCGAACTGTCACAGTTGTTAACTTCAACTAGCCGCTACTTTGGCTCTTCGAGCTAGCAGCTCACTCCTTTCGCAAGCGCGGCCGCTGTAGCGAGCAAAGTGACCTTCTTGCGGTCTATAGCTTCAACGAAAACTTTGCGGTGAAAGCAGAAGACGCACAAACCTCCCACATCCAGAGATAAGCGCGCGAGCATGGGCGACCACGCCTTGTATGTCGAAGTACAAGTCGGAGGTGCACATCCCAACTCAGGCGAAACACTATAGAGTTTCAGAATTGGGGATGGGTCACAAGAAAGTGCAACGGTTTCCTTCCCTGTAATAAAAAAAACGACACATCGCGTAATTTCCCTAGGCAGCACGCTGCGGAGCGAGGGGTCACAGGTTCGAATCCCCGGTAGCGCGCTTCGGAATTTTTTTCTTCGGAGTTATTTTTATTTGGGACTTTTATGTGTATATACGTAAAAATACAGACCCGGGACATGACGGCGACGGCAAGAATCCGCCGAGTGTCCAGATAATTGCTATCGCAATAAAAGTACCTCTCATAAAGGTAACTACAAGCACAAACACGCGAACAAGAAATATGTGAGCGACAGTGAAGTATGGATTGTTCAACCCTGATTCACATCATGCTGTACAGAGTAGCCCGTATGCAGTACGAATTTCTTGCCCTTGCACTTCCATCGCCTTGATGCTCCCATCTTCGGTATATTACCCTCTTTCGTTAAGAGTAAACTCTACTTTTTATTACCCCAGCTATTAAAACAGGCTTAAAATTTTGAAATGCTCTCATCAGATGACCAAGGTAAGAGAACGACAATTCTCTTGGTGTCGTTTATCAAGAATTTGTGAAATCCGCGAAGCCATGGACAAGGCGAGAGCGGTGAAACCGGGGGAGACAATACGAAATCGTCTCATCGCGTAGGTGATAGCTGCAGAGATTTGCATTAAACTTGCTTCGCCAAAATAGATCGAATTGATATAGCGATGCTCTGTTTGTAACATCGACTTGGCTTAGTGATCGATTGTAGGCGTGTAATGGACAGCCCCGCAAATGCTTCACCCCTATAGCACTTCCCCTCTACTACTCCCTTTCGTCTCTCTTTCATCCCTTAATCCCTTTCCCTCTGAGTAGGGTAGCTAACCAGCCGTGCATGTAGCTGTCCTCCTACTCCTCTTCAAGGAGTGAAAAAAAAGTGAATCAGCAGCCCCAGCTAAGCCGTGCTTCAAGATCGTAACCTCGTTTTGACAAGGAAGTCCATTTTCTAAGCATAGCCAGACCCTTCGCGCTGTTTACATTTAAAACTGAAGTTTCCAGAGATGAAAAGGGAGAAGTTATTGTCACCAAACGCAAAACAAAGCAAGCATCTCGAACAGAAGTGTGCGTCTGGTCTTGGCATCCGTAAGTTTGCTTTTCAGAATGCTTTTGGAGAAAAACCAGATACAGCCAGTTCCTTGGGCTAAGAGGAGCTGGCGCAAACTGGGCAAATATGTCCCTCGGATGAACGCTTTAAACCAGGAACGCAGTGAATGATAAGCGAAAAAAAAATGGTAGCGCCCAGAAGTTCGCTCTTCGGTCCTTCGTTATGAATCGACTACTCCGACAAAAGTGTCTTGCCAAGGCAGTGAGTGCTAAGATGTTTACGGTTTCGCCGAGCGACTTAGAAGATAAGTCCTTCGCGAAAAGCCCCGTGGCTAGAAGAGTGTGTTTGACGGGCGAAGATGGATGTCGTGCTTTGACGGGCAATAAATAAAAGAGGTTGGGCTTTCATAAAAAATGCAGGAAAATATTGCGGTAGCAGAGCCAAGCTGCGGGACCAGGAATACTTGAAGCAAGGCATCTGTAAACACCGAGAGTTTGTTTCTCGCTGACAGAGTCCACTTGAATGCGTAATGATAAGTTTGGTCCGGGAGTTGATGACGTGTGGATATTCCGTATTTTCGAGTACACCTAAACATTTGGATACAAACCAAGTGACAATTACTCATCGTATTCTACAGTTAATAATTTCACGAAACTGAATGCATTGTTTATTGATTCCCTGCTTTCTTCATGTTCGTCAAATTTTATTGGTGTTCCTCCCAGAGTCGTATCATGAGATAGATAGATAGATAGATAGATAGATAGATAGATAGATAGATAGATAGATAGATAGATAGATAGATAGATAGATAGATAGATAGATAGATAGATAGATAGATAGATAGATAGATAGATAGATAGATAGATAGATAGATAGATAGATAGATAGATAGATAGATAGATAGATAGATAGATAGATAGATAGATAGATAGATAGATAGATAGATAGATAGATCTAAGCTGAAGTCTGCTGCTGATGAAATCGCAGCAGCCCACTGCACGCCATGAATACGTCTTGTAAAGTATTGAGTGCGATACACGGTATGATTTTACAGCAATCACCAGACACCAGAACACAGGCCCGCTTTAGGTATACAATCAAAAGCGTTTAGGTCTGCTTGTCACGGACAATGTTCAAGTACGGCGTCTGCTGTTTATGAGAGAAGCCACTTTTAGGCGCAGACACGCATCGTCATTGTGCGGGTGCGCGGACAGTGCCTGCTGGGAAGAGAGAGCGAACGCGTCATTAAAGCACATAAATCGTGTAATCTTTACGCACTCCACATAATTGACGTCTTGTTGTCTGAAAGCGTTTGCTTCGGAAACAACAACAAAAAGAAATAATAAAAAGAGAGAGAAGTAGCAGTCACTTTGAAAAGTGGCTCGCCAAGCAATATACAGGGGCAAGATTATCCGAGTTCTTGCGCTGTCTATTATTACGAGTTGTTTTCCATTCCTTTTGATGATGATGTAGAAAAAAGTTTATGGGAAACACTTTTCATTTCGCTAAATTTCAGCATGGCGCTCTCGATAGGTAATTGCGCGAATTATTCTTCTGATCTTGGAAGATCTTCGAAGAGAGCGTTTCTTAAGCCGCCTCTAAGAAAGCTAGGAGCAGCAGAAAAATAAGTACCTTGAACTAGGCGCAGCAAAAAAATAAGTAGGTTGAACTTATCAGAGCCACAGCTGCGCTCTATAAGACGGGCGGATTAACGAAATTGCCGTTGGCCGCCGGAAGGTGCCTGTCTGTAGCGCAGGAGAGTCCAGGAGCGAGAGAAGGCAATTATGTAATGAACTTATGTTTGCTTTCGGAGCAGAAACTGTAGCCTTACCGAAGTTATGTAGATTAGATAGATGGATTCTGCTGTTCATTCGCATTTCTTACTGTTCTTTTTATCCCTTGAAATTGAACAGCGCCAACATTGTCGAGTGTAGCGGAATCCATTTGAAAGACTGGTGCTTGAAATTGCATTACTCGAACGTTCTCAAAGAGACGACTCGTAAACACACACACACACACACACACACACACACACACACACACACACACACACACACACACACACACACACACACACACACACACACACACACACACACACACACACACGCACACACACACACACACACACACACACACGCGCGCGCGCGCGCGCACACAGACACACAAAAACATACAAACACACACACAAACACATACACGCACGCACACATTCACACACACACGCAGGTACGCATAGACACGCACACGCACGCACAAAAACACACACGAACGCACACACGCGCACACACACACAAACACATACAAAAACACACACACACGCGCACGCACGCATTCACACACACGCACACTCACGCACAGACACACAAAACCATACAAACACGCACACAAACACATACACTCACGCACGCATTCACAAACACACGCACACACACACGCACGTACACACACACGCACGCACACACACACGCACGCACACTCGCGCACAGACACACAAAAACATACAAACACGCACACAAACACATACACGCACGCATGCATTCATACACACACGCAGGTACGCACACACACGCACGCAAACACACACGAACGCACACACACAAACGCGCGCCTCACGTAATAGTCATACAGAGAAAGAGGTGAATGTGGCTTTAGAAAAGAAAATAATGAAACAAATACAACTGTACAGGTTTCGTCGGTTGTCAGTTGCGCCTAAGTGTCGATTCTCGTATTCAAAAAGTCCTACCTCAGTCACGAGCTTCAAGAAAAAACAGCAGCGTCAAAAAGTTAAAGCTTCGCTAACTGACTGCCGTATTGCTGGAACTACCGTAAAGAGGTGACGAATAGCAAGTAAGATAGCTGCTCGCATTGCGCAAAGCTACCGTTGGAAATTGAAAGAGAGAAAGAAGAATAGCAATTGCGTGCAGTTTTCGAGATAATGCAGAGAGAGCAATGTTTTGCCCAGCTGTGGGCAGGGTCTTCCAAGCATGGATAGTTTCGTAATGATCACGTCCACCGTAATTACTAGTACTGCAAGATTATGACCTTACTCATTGGGTGCACTATGCAAGAAGAAAAAGAAAATGGAGACTGGTGCCTACAAAAATTATAGTCTTCGGTTAAGCCATGCCTTATACTTTAATTCAGTGCTTTACATATATATAGACATACGTATACTCCTGTTTTGCCAAAGCTCGGCGTGATGGTGTTTTACATAAGGACACGACGTAATGAGGAAATGGTTCATTCATACGGGCCTAACTAATGCTAACGGAATGTATTTTATTCACGCTTTCTGTTTAAACGCAGTTACCTGCTGAAACTGACAGCTGTGTCATTAAGGTCGCCACTGCATCAAAAGACGTACCTGAAGACTGTTTTTATGTTATGACCAGTTTATTAAACCTATAAAGCGAGTGCAGTACCCAAGCATTGAAATGCGACAATTCAGGGCTAAGTCACGTAGTTGCTTTTGTTTCCACCGTCCTCAGTTTGTGTTATATAGGCATAATTTCTAGTCCACTTAACCTAGATTCAAAATGACGTTTAGCGGCGAGCTTCGCAGTTACATGATGCGATTATCTCTAGAAACTAAGCATGCCAGCTGGTATACTGAAAGCTTCGATGTCGCATTTCGATCCATGAGCACTGTACATATGGTTCTACATTTAGTAATAACAACATCACTACGCCTCTCTGAATTCTCACGAGCCATACTGTATGGTCCCTCCCCCCGCCCCTCGTAATCCCCGCTTTCCGTGGGTGAATCCCTTTTGTACATAGCGACAGGCACATCCAGCAGACATCGACTAAGTAAAGCAAGAATCTTCGAAGAGGTCGGATGCACCCGTTCCAGGAACAGTAATTAAATTTCGCGACGGAAATTGAGAAAGCTCTGAGGAGCAATTCGACGAAGCGGAATTTTCATTCTCCGTAGCTTTACGTAAGTAAAAAAAAAGTGGGCTAGAACAGGAATAAGAGTTACACAAAAAGATCCACCTTCCCGAGAGAATTTCGCTGTTGTTTTATAACTTAACGCAAAAGGTCAGGTTTACTCGTACAAAAAGTGGAGCCCGGTAATTTGCTATTGGAGGGATTCATCTCCGTCCGACACGAAACGTGGAGCTTTAGCCTCCTTTTTTTCCTTTTTTTATTAAGCGTTCGTCCAACGTGTCAATTGCGAGGAAGATAAAATGAAGCTTCGGGGAGCGTGTCACAGGAGCAAAACGTCGGCTCAGTATACAATGTGTCACCGGGGTAACTTGAGTAAAACAGTAATAAAGAAGGATGTGATGGGCGTCGCGCACTGGTAATAAGCGCGACTGGGCAAACAGGCTTTGTTTTATGAAGGAGTTCACTGTATTGAAAATTTCATTTTGTGTTCCTCTCTCACTCTGTCGAACGAGATTCCTTCTATTTTGCCGAGTCGACGAAGATCGCACTTGGTTCCGTTAGTTCGGTACAGCTCACTCCTAGTCGTGCAGTTGTCGGGTCGCATGCCGGAAAAATGTTGGAAACGCTGTCAAGCAGGCACCGATGACGATTAAAGAAAGGGTTCGAAAAAAAAGTGGCAAGTTATTTTATTGGTCCGAAGCGAATATTTGCTAGGGAGTACTGGATTCATTAAGCACCTGTTTATTATAATACGTAAGAACAACAAATGAAAAGCCTTTGCACGGGTCTACGTTATGATGCGTAACTTCGTAGAAGGTGGCTGTAATAGCCTTAAACCGTTATGCCTATGAACATAACGGGTGTTTTCTCGGATTGGATAAAATGAAAACGTGTAACGTGGATTTCCAGCTCAGAGTGCCACCAAAACTGCAGCCTCTGATTTTGTTTTAATTCATTCTCTTAGTCTTCTTTCCATCGCCCTGGTTTCCCACCCCTGTGAAGGGTATAATAATAATTGTCGCGGGTTTACGTCCCAAAACCACGATATGATTATGATGGACGCCGTAGTGGAGGGCTCCGGAAATTTCGACCACCTGGTGTCCATTAACGCGCACACGGGCCTCAAGCATTTTCGCCTCCATCGAAAATGCGCCCGCCGTGGCCGCGGTTCAGTCTCGCGACCTCCGGGTCAGCAGTCGAACACCTTAACCACTAGACCTACGCGACGGCTGTTTGAAGGGTAGCAAACGTAGCAAACGGGAAACTCGCGTCTGGTCAACCTCCCTGCCTTCATCTTTTCTCTTTTCACTTGCTTTCTCGCATTTTTTGCGGAGTGAATTGTACTCCCTCCTTCTTTCTATTTATCTTTTATCCTATATTTGTTTCCTCCTGCAACGCAGGGTAGCAAATCAGACATTACGATCTGGTCAAACATTATCTCTTTTCCTTTCTTCTTATTCTTCTTCCTCATTCTTTAGTAGGCTTGGGGATTCGCAACTTACGAAAGGAAAGATATCCTATGTATCCAATAGGAAAGTATGTGGGGAGGCTGGTATCATAATTCATATGACGCCCAGATACCCATATGTCCCATGACCATGAACGATGTAAACACCTGCCTTCTCTCTCTCTCTCTGTAGCTCGCCAATTCCCCTCCCTACGAGGGGGATACCTTACCGGACGAAGTCTAGTTGATCTCTCTGCATTTTCTTGATTTTCTGCCTGGTAAACCGGACGCCTTTCTGGTTAACATCTCTGCCTTCTGCCTTTCTCTTTCCATTCTCTTTCTTCCTCCTCTCTTCCGCCCGGTCAGCAATATTGCTGAGTTCTTTCTCTTGTTTTCTGCATCATAGTGCCACGCGCGTTTATCGCTTTAATTTTATGTGAGCGGGCTTCACCCAGAGAAACTGGTCCCCGAACATTCGGATCGCGCCCAAATGTTTGGCGAAACTTCGCGATAGTTTTAGGCTGTTCCGATAACACTGAGGCACGACGCGAGTAGTCGAGTTTATTTAACGCGAGCATCAGAGATAACGCCGGTGTTTTCGATCACTCATGTGTAAAGACTATGCGTTCCTACGACCTTGAGTGTGCGCCGCTATCGTTACGATCTGTGTGTCATTCTCTTCTCTGGGCACAAGTACCCCCAGTAAAGAGTTTCATCTTTACCGACTTAAGTATTCGGTTTGTTCACCGTCACGGTCACGTGACAATAGCGCAGTTCTCACGGGCGAGCATGAATAGGCCTAACAGTGTCGAAAAATTTGGCCTGAAGACCGAGCGATCAATAATGAATCTCCCGGCGATGTTCACTTGTGCGACAATGTCAGAGAGGCGGAACGCGTTCTGAAGCGGCGCCGAGTTACCGCTAGGTGCCCAGCGACGAGGGCCTTGAAACATTCTCGAACATTGACTCTCTCTATCTCTCTCTCACCACGATGCATAGGAATGCGCGCTCGCTCAATCTGATCAGCGCCGCGTTCCGGACCGCGTGTCGCAATCATCGCGCAAGATTAAAGGCGCGAAGCTAGCTAGCAGCTGTGCTGACAAGGTGACAGAGATCCAATTACAAATGCTGGCCCGACCGAATTCAAGTACACAGCCTCTCACATTTTGCGCTCGAGCTCTTCTCATTCGCTTGACGGATGTCACCCGTACGCCTGCATACGATTTAATTTCGTCCCTCGAATGCTCGAAAGGAGCGCACATACTGCGACTGTCTCGAATTCCACGGGTGTCAGTTTTTCTCTTTGTATACTTTTTCGCGCTATTCCTTCAGAAAATTCCATTGGTGAAAGGTTTTTACGTAAGAATACTCGATTCGATCTGATTTTGTAACCTTCTCTGGGCTCTTTCGAAAAACTTCAATGTCATGTGAATAATAAACATCAAGGACCGCGCATAGGATATACGCGTATAACATGAGGCGACGTTTCAATTTACGCACGATAAATAGAGTGCAATGTCACCACAATACCTTTACGAACAAGGACTTATGACTGCTTTTACCTGCCATGTTCAGCGCAAAAGAAAGAAACACGAAAACACAAGGAAGTGCACGACACAGCGCTTGTGTCGTGCACTTCCTTGTGTTTTCGTGTTTCTTTTTTTTCGCTGAACATGGCGAGTACGTTCCAACTAGCCCAATTTGCCACCTTGCTTTTACCTGGTATTTATTAAGTTGAGGACATGAGCGATGAAACAGAAGGCAACATAAACAGAAAAGAGTTACCTTTGTCCATTATAACAGCGAAAATTACTTTAAAGCTGAACTATGTACCACAACGTTTCGAGTAAGGACTTCCTCGCTTAAGAAGCTTTTATGTCGCTTAGTTACCGCCAGGTTAGACTAACAATTTGCAGCCGTACTTCTTGATTGCGGGAAGCAATGTTTTTCCTGCACAACGCAATCGTCGTCCTTCTTGTGCTTGCAGAATAATGAGGCGCGGAAAATTACGCGCATTTCTCCACAACCCCTGCTTTTGTGAAAAACTAACTACGCCCATTATGACTGGCGGGTAAGATAATATTACAAAAAACAGTGTGAGACGATAAGAAATTTACGGGACATTTCAGTATAAAGGGGTCCACACAACGAGCACGTACATGAGAGATAAAAAAAAATTAAAAAGAAAACGCTTGAGCAAGTTAGGAAGTGCCACGTGCGTGTGCGTTTTTATTTATACGTGAGACGTAATTGCAAAGGAGCACCATGATTTTACCTTAACAATGAAGTCACCTTAAGCGCTTAAGCTCTGAAAGAAAACAACAACACAAAAACAAAAACAAAAACAAAGAAGGGGAACGAACCGACGCGCCCGTTTCTTCGTTAGGCACAACCATGCTAAGCCAAGAGGTGACGAATTCAAGGAATAGCCTAGGGAGCATCATTTCTGGTCTTTTATTTCAAGCGTTGGAATCAGGGTATGAAGAAAAATGAACTAAAGTGGATGAAAAAACAGCTCGACTCGCAAACAGTGGGTTAAAACCAGAGCTTTCACATCGGGTTAAGTTAACTATTCTCGGTAGTGGTTCTTGAATGTTGGAAATATTTTTTTTTTCCTCGCGCGGAGGAATTATCCTTGTCTTATGCTTCGAGAATAACGAGGCCCAGTAAATTATTCGTATGTCTCGTCTGAAACCATTGTTTTTAAGGAGCGAAATCTTTCCTGAAGAACTAAAGTGTACCCGTTATACATGGCGACGAAGATAATATGAAAAAGATTGAGACACCGAGAAATTGATGTGGCATTTCAGTAAGAGGGGTCCTTGGAAGGAGCATGTACAAGAGGGGCAAAAATGCGATGAAAAAAAGCACGCCATATCCACGGAATGAATCATGATAAGTGGGCGAAGCTCGAGAGGGGGAGATCATCGGTAAACCGTAACTCTGCCGTGAAAGTTAGCCCGTTACATCACTAGAAAGACGTAAGACTGTGCGTGTTATACAAAATCTACTTTTATTTTGTTCTTGTTCGTTTGTTGTTTCGTTTCTTCGTTTGTTCTTTTCATTTCGTCGTTGTCATGGCGGCTGGATTGCGAGGTCCCTTCATTATGACGGCTTTATGGTCCGTGAAATGAAGCGAGAGAGGTTCTTGTACTGGCTGCAGTGGGAAGTTTGCAAACACTAAGTCTATGCACGTCCCTCGGATCGTGGTAGGTTGCATATGGATACATCTGAGTGCGTATTTGAAAACCATGTGCTGCACGATCCAGTCATTGGCAATGAGGTCCACGTTGAAGTCCCCAACCAGCACAAACGGACGGTTCTTGTACTTGTTGTCGTAGTCACGTAACGCAGCGTCTATAAACGAATTGACGTCCCCGATAGACAGGTTGGGTGCGAGGTACATGGTCATGACGGCGACTAGCAGACGGCGACTGAATCGGTGGACCGGTGTTTCGACGCGTGGTGGCGATTCCGGGCTCGATTGTCGGCTCCGCGATGGAGTGCCAAGCATGAAGCTTACTCCGCACCTCCACCAGTGTAACGACGTGGGATCGACGAGGACACGGAGCACGACAAACAAACACGCTTTATCGATCAGAGAAAGAACTGCAACGTCTTCTTCGTCCCTGCGCTGGGCCAAGAACACTCGCGATGCTTCGTTGCCATCACCACTGGCACATAGGCGCGGCATAGGCGGTCACGTACGAGCTAGGAGAGACTAACCCACGGTTTTAGGAGCTTCGCCCCTAAAACAAATGGGGAACTGCTGACTGTACGATGTTCTCTGTTTAGTTTCTCGAATTCGTGATTCACGTGCGGCGTAATTGTAAAGGAGCACAGTGATGCCACTTTAGGAACGAAGTTATGTCACACGAGACAACTTAAGTGCATACAAAGAGAAAAAGCGACAAACCACAGCGCCAGTGAACCACAGCACAGTCTCTTTTCTGTCATGTGGTTTCAATAAACAATAGGTGCATTTGGAGGGAGTGTACTTCGTCGCTAGTGTCATTCGGACGCTTTCACACGCGAATGTTCAGTAACACTCGCTGCAAAGCGCGCTTGCCGGCGAGTGCGTTCACAAAACTCACTTCGCTACGTCAGACTGTCCATAGCGTCTGTAGCAGTCGCTCGAAAATAAATGTTATTATCAGAAGATGAGTTCGTAGCATGTTTCGAACTAACACCGGTGTTATTAGGAATGTTGTTATGCATTAAACATACTAGATTACGAAAAACCAGTCAGCTATTTTCGCTCTCAGGCAGAGTACGGCCACGGCCGCCAAGGGCATGCCCAGCACATGCCGCGAAATGGCCGCATCTGCCGCGCTTGTACCTATAGTTTATTCTAAGGGCTGCTTATAGCTACAACACGTTATTACTTCAGAAATATTGCCTGAGAAACAAATATATGTTGCGCTGCTGAAGTAGCCATCACCATTGCCATCATTTCCAAAGCACACTTATCTTTCTTGTGTGGCAGCGTGCCGCCAAAGTGACATTCTGGGGTCGTAAGTGCACTCGTTCATAATGATGCCAATGTGTATAATTGCATGTGCTTACGCCAAAAAACATGCGGTTTAGCATTTGATTTGCTCAAAATTTGAATCTCCCGGCTTCATGCATTCATAATCATTCAGCTGAACACAGAAAATAATAAAGGCGACAGCTTTTCTTTAATTGGGAAATATCTTAAAGAGGTAAGCTTCAAACTGCGACCTACTAAAGTATGTTTGATGCGTCAACGATTATCTCGTATTAACAGCGTTTCACTGGAGCTTGAACGCAACACTTTAAATGTTGAACTAGAAAGTTTCCTATCCTTGACTCCTCGTAGAAAGACGTTGCACAGAGAGAACACGTTCGGTCACAAAAATTGAGTGAGGCCACCCTCAGAGGCCAGAATGCTGAGGGAACATTACTGGAAACTACTGTTGTTACAAGAACTGAAATTTGGGCGAGTTTGTAATATTGCATTCTTGAGCACCTTAGCGCTCGTATCATGTCTTTGTTCCTCGCTTGTGTCTTCGTTTATTTGCGCTACCTGCTCAAGTAGCATTGTTAGACCGGGTAGTTCGCTGATAGTTTAATAGCGCTTGTTACCAAACGGGTGCACAAACGTCGCTAGTGTATACTCCGGGTTTGGCTCGATATTACGCTGAATTTTTATTTCGCTATTCGTTTAAGTTTAATCTTGTGATAGACGTAAAAACGGTCTTCTTCGGTTAGCCTATGACGGCAAGCATTAATTTCATTTTCTCTCTCGCCTGCAGGTTGCCGTACCAGATGCTAGTTGGCGGCGTGCTAGCCATTAAGCGGGAGCACTTCCTCAAAGTGAACGAATTCTCCAACCTCTACTGGGGCTGGGGAGGAGAGGACGATGACATGGCGTACAGGTAAGCATACACTGGTACCAGTGGCGCTGCTCCTCGTGTGCAATTCAGTCGGTTACTCTTAAGGAGGAACCTGAGGCTCAGTGCCAAAGCTGTACCGGGGAAGGAGTGTTGAAGGGTCAGGTAATGTTTCACTGCGCATTATCATAAGGATAGTTTGCCTTGAGGCTTTTTGCAGAGATTATGCGCGCTAGGCCTGCAGCCATGATGCAACTGATACTGGGCTGCAGCGTGTGCATGAGATGATCACTTCTCATTTTGTAATCTGGGCCTGTATTCACAAAAACGTCTTGCGCTAAAAATTTTCGTAGGAGAATATTTCAGCCAATCGCCATACAGGACATGTCATTAGCGAAGCCGGCCGACCAATGGCAGAACGCACTTACGAAATAGAAGTTTGTGAATTCGACCCCTGTAGAACTTCATCACAGTAAAATCGCATGCAGTGATATCATGATAACCGTGATTAGAACCTGCTGTATAATTGCGCCACCAACCCCTTCCCTCGTAACTATATTATTTTCTCTACTGCATGCTGTGACGTTGTACACGTAGTCAAAGTCTTTCTATGCACGCTCCACCTCCCTCCAGCGAGAATATATACGTTCTGTCGGCGTGACTTACCTGCCACTTGCCGCTGCTGGGTATACGATTTACGTATTTTTTCTGTGATGTATCACAACAAGGACATGCTTTGGCGCAACTAGCGCAACAATGACACGCACAATATCTTGACGAAATTTGTACGAAGCAACAGAAAGAACAGGTTTATGTTAATGACGACGATAGAGTAATATAAACAATGCCATGGAAACAAAAGACAGTCAAACTAAACTGCAATATTGAAAAAAAGAAGCAAATAACTTACCCAAAGAAAATAGGTGCTGCGAAATACGGCCCGTAATAAAGGATGCAGCCAAACCTCACGTCAAAGCATAATTTCTCTCTTTGTATCGAGTAGCAACTAGAGAAAGGGACAGACAATGTTTCTAAACCTTGAATGTTAATGAAGATATTTAGGTGCTGTCGACGTGAGACCGCTATACCATGGAAACTGATCGACAAGCCATAGTATCGGAAGCGTGTGTGCAGACGTGCCATAGTTTTATGCTGCGTTCCTTCATTACGCTCATTAACTTTTGCTGCCTCTCCTTTCGCAGAATTAAACACAAAAACCTCAAGATCATTCGTCCCCCAGCTTCAGTAGCGAGATACACAATGATCAAACACCACCAGCGACCGGAATCGCCAAACAACATAAGGTAAGTGTGACGGCGAACCTTTTGTGCTAACCGAGAGTCATTCGTGTGCAAATGACAGGCCCGAGCTCGTCGCAAACGGACTCGGAGATAGCGCGAAGCCCTGAGCGCGCCGAAAATAAAAACAAAACAAGAAAGGAGGGACACAATCTGCTCAAGAAGAAATGGTATTGGTGCCGGGGAGTGATAGCTAGGCTCGTTCCCATCGCACAGCCGAGGAGCTTGGTTTTGGTTTTGGTTGTCCCGTAGCTGAAAGCACCGTCTCTTTCAGAGCACAAGCGCAACAGCTGCTAAGCCGTCGTTGCATTCCGGTGACGCCTTCGGCGCTAGCATCGAGATATTGACCAGAGAGATCGCTTTTTGTGAATTCGTAAGAAAAGACGCGAACCAAGACATAAATAACCACGAGAAGGAGAGGCGAGGTGTCACGGCTTCACTGATGCAGGTTCCGAACAGTTCCGAAAATAGAAAATGCAACGACGCAATCGCACGGTGGAGCTTCTCCTCCGTTACTCATCGACAATGGCGACGACAAAGCAGCGGCGAAGTTGCGGGCTGTCGGTGACAGCCGGCGCAAGAAATCGCCCCTGGGGAAACTGCTTTTTGCTGATGTTCGGTCGCATTGAAGTTTTTTCAATGGCTTCTTTCTTTTACGTCTCAATGACTTTGCAGCTGCGACTACTTCTCTCTCTCTCCTGTTTTTTTTATTTTTCACACTGTGTCCAAGCAGTCATCTCGAATGTCTCTAGGAAGAACACTGTCTTGGAAGTCACAAGGATAGCGTTCTTACTACAAAAATTGGAGACGTCTATCTAAGGCGGGTAGCCGGTGCCATTTGAGTCTTGAAATACACGCATCCGCCCCCTCCCTCTTCTTCTGTCTTCCTGTCCTTATCTCCCCTTAAAAAAGGTCACACTTTCCTTTGTAATGAGTAACGCGCTCGTCCTCCTCTTCTTGAGGCCAACTGTAACTCCTATTTCGCCATTGGATATAGGCTTTCGTCGGGCGAAAAAAAGCCATTTTATTTCTCCGCTTCTTTAAATCTTCTGATGATGCAGTTTTTTAGGCACAGCTTAAGAACTAGGGTAGCAATAAACAGACTCAAGCGCAACATAATCGCTTGCGTCTGTTTATTGCGGGCCTACGTTCTTAAGCGGTGCGCTAATAAGTGTACCATGAGCACCTACCGTCTAACCCAAGCCAGTACCCTTCTAAGAAATCTTTTGACGTTCGTTATTTGCCGGCTGCTGTCTCGGGTTGGTTTCATACATGAATTGGCGATATTCAAACTGCTATAGCTCGTAGTAGGAAGAAAAATCACACCCACGGCGCAGTTTACGCCATCATCGTCATCATGATGTATATTTTCAAAGACCTCCCGCGAGCCAACGTTTCGACCAGGGGAATTAACTTCATCAGGGCAGTGAGCCGTTGTTGCGTAGATGAAAACGACTTTTTGCTGAAACGTTAGCTCGAGTGACATTTCTTTTTGAATAAATTTCAATCCCTTCAGCTCTCTGTCTTTCTTTCTCCTGCACGAGTTACTTTGTAGCACGTGTCTAACCAAGCCCAAGGGAGATAAGTACTAATGCAGTACGCTGTACACTGATAGATGTATAATGCACAATAAAGGAGACCGAGGTTTCGTTCCAGAAGGACTCGGCACACTTGTGTAGATTTCGAAGCCATTGATACGAAATCAATGAGGTTGCACCGGCAACGGTAGCTGCACTCTTCAAAACTTCGTTTGACAGAAAATATGTTTCTTCGTCAACAGTAACTGCAGTATGTCTATTCCACTGTCAGTGTCTGGGTTCCACCGTGTGACAGAAGGCTGCCGTCGCGGCATGAAAAAAGTGGCAAGTGCACTTGAATCACTTTCATGCAGACTATGAACTTCAGCTGAATAAATCTTGTCGCCAGCAGCATGAGTGTGTCCTTCTCCTTGTCCTCATATTTTTTATACTCTGGTGCCTTTCTGCCATTATGAATTGCCAACCCTGGTTCGAGCAGCGAGAGTGAAAGCGAGGGACAAAAATAGGACAGACAGTGACGTCATTATCTGTACTCTCTCGACAAGGACGTCGCTGTCCGACAGACAAGCAAAGTCCTTGTCTGCCCTTTCCTTGTCCCTAGTTTTCAGTTCCGCCACTCGAACTAGCATTAGCTATGAACCAACAAGCTCCGTTGAATACCGTTTTGATGAACTGCCAATTCGCTCGGAGATACAACCTCTCAGAGCGTTAATATCCTCCCGTGGCGCTTTAACGTTTATTACCGATCATTGTACATGCGATGTATTGCGTCGTTACCTTATTTCGCAGGATGGCTCTGGTGCGGATGGTTTGGTACCGCATGAACAGGGACGGCCTTAGCACGGCCAAGTACCGGCTCGTGAGTAAGCAGGTGCTGCCCCTGTACACGCACCTGCTGGTGGACATCGGCCACAACCACAAGTGGCACTACTCCAGCTCGCAGAAGCTCATAATCAACCTATGACCGCCGGAACCGCCGGCGGCCAGACCCTGCCGGCTGGCCATGAAGAGGCCAGTGCTTGCCGCTCATCTCTACGCACGCGCCATGGTCTCTCCTGACAGGCCATGTGCGCGTCTCTTACGACACAGTCCTCGACCACGTGTTTCGTCTTCGGCATTCCTGGCAAGTTCCACTCCAAGTCCCTGACAAAATCATTTCGTGTCCGCCACAGATGTATGGTTCACCTGACAACCGAGCTCCCCGAGTCGTCTTCAGCCCTAGAAGACCCCTGTTGCTGTGTTCCAGTAGAAGACAGCTATTTGCAACTTCAGGGCAGTTATTCGCCGGCCAAGCAAGCCCATCGTGGAGAGTACGACATTGTATGGCAGTGGCTTGTGTGGAAGACGTAGGATGTTGAAATTTGTGGAAAGTTTTCAACAGCTAGCGTGGAAAATTTCAGCAGCACCTCGGGCCAGGTACTTCGTGGTCGCTTAATATCTAGTGCCCTCACATATGCTTCTGGCGCAACAATTTTTTGTCCCTGTTTATTTTACCGAAGATACTGGTACACACTTCTTCGCATAGTGAATAAGCACTGAACGAAGTTTCGCAATCATTCGCCTTCAAGTCACTGGAGATACCTTGTCGACCAGATGCAAGAAGAAGTCAAGGCTGCCCGGCCGTTCTGCATTGTCCCACGACGTGTGTCGGTTTGGTCAGCAGAACTTATTCAGTGCTGCACACGTATGTAGTGCTTTTGGCTGCAGCTTGATGCATACTGTTCTCGGCACCTTCAGCCACGCATGACTAATTATCAGTTCACAAAAAAGTGTTGACACAGGAACCTCCCGCGACTTTATTCTTCAATTGCGACGATGATTACGCGCAGCCCAGAGAGAATCACGTGACTGGTGTGTCGGCGAGAACTGAAAGCGTTGAAAAAGACTGCAGAAGAAAAAAAATTGTTTTAAGGGCGCCTATTTCCCGAAAAATAAAGAAAGAACAAGTCAGACGTAGACCTTAAGCACTATAGTGGTTCCGTTGGAGCTTTATATCAAATGTTAAACTATGTATATGGCAAGGTCAACATAATGAAACCTTCTGTGGTTTCCCGTTCTCCTTTTAACCTAGCAATCTTTTACGTGTTATTTACATCTGTCTGTTTCTTAGATGAGCTTGTAGTGCGTCCTTGTTGCACTTGCGTGATAGAGGAATTTCCGCAGCACTTGCACTGCGAATGCCCAGACTAGAACATCTTTTTTGTTTTGTTTTTTTGTTTGTTAATGAACAATGAACTGAGTATAGATTGCTTGACAGGTAAAGAGCTTCCAATCCAGTTCGCATTAAGTACTACCACCCGTTACAACGACAAGGAATATTACATGTGACATACGCAACAAGTGGTTCCGATTTTATTTTCCTTAACTTGAAAGCATTAAAATACACTTTACTGAAAAAAAACAGAGGGGATGCGACCAGACACCTGTATATATCACTTGCTGAATTCTCAAAATCGTTCTCGTACTAGCTAGGTCAGTGACACGCGTCAGGGAAAGATTTAGACTACAGAGACAACGTATAGTTGATAATGCGAGGATGAGAGGAAGGTAGTACGAGAGAGGCATCACTCGGTGATATTTTTTTTTCTGCCTTTTATGTGCGTGTCAGTGGTAACTACCACTGCCTGGGCTTGCGCCCTGTAAATTATTATATCAAAGACGAAGCGATCGTTAGAGACGCTGGAAAGCAAACTTATAATAGAAGCACTGGTATTCATTCTGGAACAATTATTTTCTTAACGGCACGAATGAGATTTTATCTAGCTGTACGGCACGGTAGGCGATGAAAAAAAAAATACAACAGAAGGGCACCAATAAGATCCATTTGTGTATAAAACGTTCGGGCTTGATAAGTGTATCGACGTAGTTGCTGATAGCTGTCGCTACAGATGTTAGGCGAGACATTTACTGCCGTCCTATAGCCATTGCTTCTGTGTGTAAAGTAACACAGCGTTGACGGACACATTTCTCGGCCAACTTTGTTATTCTTAATGCTTGGGAATGCACCTTAGGCCCACCGAGACACAGATGACATGACCATGTATTTAAGGTAGTACAGGATATACCGCAGTTTAGACAAACCCTATTACTTTCTTGCGACTTAGGGTACTTGGTGCCAGAAAACAATTCCCCACAAGGAAGGGTTAAAAAAAATAAACGATTCAGGGTATCACGTACTCTACGACTGGAGAACCCTAACACTGCGTCAAACACGTCAAGAAAATTTTCAGGTATACACCATGTGAGGTTGCTGAGTTGTTTATAAAAAAAAACATCCAGGTACTAGCCAGAACCAGGTACGTGGTTCATAGTGCATGGGTGCATGAAGAAGCTAATGAACCCAGGAAAGTTGAACCTGGAACAAAATACCGTGTTTTAAGGTATGCCAGATTTAGTGTAGAAAAATGTTTCATTCTCTTTCTAAGAAGCGTTGTGCTTTGAGTAACCTGCTCTAAAGATAGCTGTATATAGCCCTCAGGCTTATACCAGATGGTGTATCCTTTTTCCTGCGTGGTGCACGTTTAAGAACAAGCCGGTATCTTTATTCCGCCATTGTGACATGTACATTGTACACATTGGAGAGCCATCAGCTAGCATTGGTACTAGGCCGAAAGAATGAACCATAGAGCTTAGTTTGGCACGCCGCTGTTTCCAGCCGCAGTAAGAAAGCGATGATCCTCAGGGTAGGCACTTTCGTCGGAGTCAGCGCGAGAGCGGGGGATTTGTGATGTTTAGAAATGCACAGACTCCAGTACGATCACGAGCCCACGACACAGCTTTTATTTTTTTACAGGCGTATTCAGCTATTTCGCTTGCAAGAAGGGAATTTCATCGTTTTCGGCAGTGGTCAGCTGATGAGTTTCGTGACGCAAGGCTCAAGAACGCGACACGGCTCGTCGGCGCCTCTCCGTTCGAAGAAATGTGATGGCGACCTGTGTTTGTGGCCGCTGCAGGACCTGACGTTGATGACGAAGTGGCTGTTTTCGTTTCTTTTACTCTTAGCACTATTTTCCTTTTACGTCCCGAACTCTGCTTCACTTTCTCCAAGCTCAAGAAATGAGATCAGTGCGAAGACTCCGAGAGACGGATGGCGTGTAGGCAAAACGACCTCGTTTCCATATTTTGTAATATACCGTAGGACTTCAATGAACTCGTGCGAAAGCAGTGCTTACACGACTTCTCGTGCGTCGCCGATAATATTATTATGATGTAGTGTTTGTTGTAGAATCGAATATATTGTAACAAAGTTGCGGTATGAATGCGATATGTGCGTCGTTTTTTTCTTTTGTCTGCTGCTGAGATGAAGAGGAGTTCTAAAAAAAAGAATCAAAGGCGTACTCATGTGCCACTTTGTTGAAAAAAATAAAGTTGTTTTCTCTGTCACGTTTGTTTTTGCTAAAAATAAACGCTGACAAACTTGCTCTTGCCTTGGTGTAACTTTTGAATGTTCTGCCTACTTTTCTTCGCTTTCTCAGTTTCCAATTTAATCTTTCATGTTAAATCCCATAGTTGTTCCTCTTATGGGAAGAGCGCTGTTGACTAAATCTGGTAGTTTCCCGTCAGCCGCTGAGCTAGCACGGGACGTTAGCTTTGAGACAAGGATAATCACTCCATGGATGCTTCTGGCGTTCCTTCATAACGCCATCGCTGTGACTTCATATATCAAGTAAGGTCGACAACTGAGCTAGTTGGTACGGCTCCACCTTAGCAGAGACGAAGCAGAGACGAAGTTACACGGACACCAAATAGCAGAGACGAAGTTAGACGGACACAACAAGCGCTTGACGTGTCCTTTTAACTTTGTCCCCGTTTTTTTTTTTGCGCTGCTTCAATCTAAAGTGGATTCATATACCAAATGAACTCGGTTGATTGTGTCTTTAGGAATGTTAGAGTTTGCTACTCCGTTAGCAAGTAAGTGCTGACTGGAGCCACCCGATTTTCTATCTTTATCGCCTGCTCGAAGAAGAACATGTAACTGCACGTAGTAAAGGCAACGGCGCACGTACAGACGAGAACGCAGCACACATCAGACAAACGTGCCTTTCTTGGTCCTCGTTGGTGCGTGTGCTGTTCCCTTCACTGTGTTATATACCAATAAGCCCAACTGGACACTGTGCTCAACTGCACAGAATGTGCGAAAGGTAGGGCCAATTCAACTCGTAGTTCACTTGACCACTGCCAATCGAGCACCTAAGAAAACATTGCTTATTGAGAGTGAAGGCAAACTACCAAGCCAGCCAGGATTGGGAAATTTTAGCTACTTCAAGTATGACGTCTAAGCAGAGGGTGACTCAATAATTAAGCACAGAGGCGAAAGTAGAAGATAAAGACAAAACAAGTCCTATTCCATTCTTGTGAGAATACTTTATTGCAGAAGAGGGGCGTCTAATGCGAAAGCCACGATGACTTCAACTATTTCTCACGTTTCAGCAGCACAATATCATAAAGGCTGAACAAAGCACCCGAAAACATTTACGAAAACTATCCTGAGGCCAGAACATTTCTAAAAAAATGTTTTTTTGTTGTTAGGACATTTCAAATACACTCACCTTTAATATGTTGTGGCACCCAGAACATTGACACCCAGGTTAAGGCCGTTCATCAGTCAAAGTACGACTGCTCAGTTGAGTGTTTTTGCTGCCCCATACAGTTACTGTGGTCATGCATGAATTCGCAAAAGAGAAAATCCCTGCGTAAGTACAACTTGATTGCTACAGTGCGTATTTCGTGATAAAATAAAGCCGCAAAACTTAGAGTGTAAGCATGGGACGCTAAGGGTACTGTCACTCGCATTCTGTGTGTCCTGTCTGTCCACCAAGTAAGTTTAAAACCTACCTCGTTGTCCACAAAGCGAGAGCCCTGGATACCGGGATTGATCATATGGCCGCTTCATTTTTTACTCGTTTAGCTAGCAGTAATCTCTGCAAATTTCGCGGCCCCAAAGCTCTGTCTGAGTACTAATGGCATTATCCGCTGCACGGTTGCCTTGATACGAAGAGTTAGTGTTAAAACGCTTAAATAAAAAGTGTCGAGTTATATCAAATATGATAGCGCAAATAACCCAGGTCAAATGATATAGCTTTTGCCTGTCACTACACAGAAAACATTTGGCGTGAGTTGAAGAGTGACTGACAGGTTAGTAATGAGAAGATCCGGTTCGTTAAACCCCTCAGCGAAAAACGCTAAATCTCGCATTGTACCTTTCAGGTTTGTCTCATTTAAACACTCGTTCGCATTTCAAAATATCTCGCGCAAATCATGTTCTGAAATGTGCGTGCCATTCAAGCCTCCTGATGTGCTACCGCGAAAAGCCCATTCCAAATAATCAGCGTTCAGCGGGTGGAAGTCTCGACCGGAATTTACTGTACCGACCGATAGGTAATAAGAACAATGAACCATCTCTTGTGATTGCGTACAAGAAATCTACTCCTGTCCTAAAAAAACAGTGTTTTCTGTAGTCTCTGCTCCTATTTGGGCAATAGGGGTCCCTAATGCACACGGAAATGTCAGCACAAGCAATATTTTGAACTCTTTTTCCTTATATTTAAATGTGCGCTTAGTTAATACAGACGCAGGACGAATAAAATATGAGACAGAATACGACGAGCGCAAACTACCAACTGGTTTATTATCTGCGAAAAAAACGTGGCCCCGAGAAAGGCGTGTGTCAAACGAGCATGCGCAGATGCTCATCCAAATAGATTGATCGGGCAGGCCTTGATTGCACACAGGGAGAGCGAAAGAAAGGGGAAAAAAGGTAAAAAAATGGATGTAAAGAGAGGCCGCCATCGCAGAAGAAAAATTGGATCAAAATTAGTGTGTTATTTTTGCAAAATATTACCTCAGCCGCCATTAGAACGATAGAAGCAACACTAACACAAGCATCCTCGGCTTCTTCCACAATGCTGAGCCTCTCTAAAATTTCTCGGACCATTTTTTCTTCGGAGCGGGCTACGGCAGCTCTTCTTTCGAAAAAAAAAAGCGTTAAAGGAACATTTCTTGCAACGTGCCGCTAAGTTACTAGCGGCTGCTAGCTGCTGGCAGGCGTACTGATGCTCTTTAGCCTTGGATTAAGGCATCGTCCCGTCGGTCAGACGTAGGACCTACCACCTACCAAGAGAGCATCGGTACGCCTGCCAGCAGCTAGCAGCCGCTAGTAACTTAGCGGCAAATTGGAAGAAATGCTCCTGTGACGCGTTCTTTCAAAGAAGAGCTGTCGTATACCGCTCCGAAGAAAAAACGGTTAGAGAAATTTTAGAGACGCTCAGCATTATGGAAGAAGGCGAGGATGCTTGTGTTAGTGTTGCTTCTATCGTTCTAATGGCGGATGAGGTAATATTTTTGCAAAAAATCACACCATCTCCCGCTAAAGGGGACCATGAGGCGATGCGAAGCAGTGTTTCGGCATGTAGAGCCCGCGTTTCAGAGGTGGAGTGAAGAGGAGGTAAGGGGAAGTGGAGAGGGGGATGGGAAAGGGAGAGGGGAGGTGAGAGGAAGAGTGGAGAGGGGATGAGAAAGGGATATGAGAGGGGAAAGGGAAAGGGAGAGGTGATGTGGAGAGGGAAAGAGGAGAGAGGGAGTGGAGAGGGGAAGTGGAGAAGGTTTGCGCATGCGCAGTAAGGGTGGTCACGCCGCACACCACCACCACCACCACCGGATTGAACTCCGCTATAAGATGCTTCACATCTAAAAATAACACACTAATTTTGACCCGATTTTTCTTCTGCGATGGCGGCCTCTTTTTACTTCCATTTTTTTACCTTTTTTTCCCTTTCTTTCGCTCTCCCTCTGTGCAATCAAGGCCTGCCCGATCAATCTATTTGGATGAGCATCTGCGCATGCTCGTTTGACACACCCCTTTCTCAGGGCCGCGTTTGTTTCGCAGACAATAAACCAGTTGGTAGTTCGCGCTCGCCGCTTTGTGTCCTGTATTTTATTCGTCCTGTGTCTCTATTAACTAAGCGCCCCTTCGAAGATGAACGAACACCAACCAGCCCTACCTCACAGCTCTCCTCAATGTTGTTTAACGCTATAGCGTTAAAGAGCTCGTTTCACAGAAATTCCGGCGTCAGCGTCTGTGTCGGCGTCGTTGGTTTTGAACGAAAAATCATCATCTTGTCCGTGACTTAAAAATCGAGAAAGGTGCAAATGAAATATATAATTAAAAAATCGTCGGTTCGAGTGAGAATCAAACCCAGGCCCTATACGTGGCAAGCAGGTGCTCTACCACAGAGTTACGCCATTCCTTGGAACTGCACTGAAATTAACTTTCATGCTTCACAAGCATACGCTTCCTGTGTACAGGTGTCACAGTACGAGATGTAATATCGCAGTAAAACGGGGTACAAGCGTACATTGTAATCGGGCGTCACACCATGTGAACTGCATAACGACTTGGTGGTATAAAGCCGGCCATCCATTACAAAAGGCACACACGTTACTGCGCGTATTCCCTTACGAACAACCAGTGGGTGCATCGCAACTTCCGAAAAGTATCACGCGCGTAATTGCTGCTGGTTTAAAGCATGCCACCCATTACAGAGGGCATACACATTAGTGCGCGCATTCTGTTACACACACGTAATAGGTACACTGTTGTCCTAAAAGCGCTGTTGAAGAGGGCGGAAAGCTTTACGTTTACTATAGGTATGTCATATGTGTGTGCGTGTGCGTGTGCGCGCGCTTGTGTGTGTGTGTGTGTGTGTGTGTGTGTGTGTGTGTGTGTGTGTGTGTGTGTGTGTGTGTGTGTGTGTGTGTGTGTGTGTGTGTGTGTGTGTGTGTGTGTGTGTGTGTGTGTGTGTGTGTGTGTGTGTGTGTGTGTGTGTGTGTGTGTGTGTGTGTGTGTGTGTGTGTGTGTGTGTGTGTGTGTGTGTGTGTGTGTGTGTGTGGCTGGCTGGCTGGCTGGCTGGCTGTCTGGGCGACTGAACATAATGAAAAGCGAAACAGAGCGCGATGAGGATGGGACCGGATATCGTTAGCACATTCCCAACTCTTAAAGGCGAAGCTTAAGCGTCCCCAAATTTTTTCCTCCACATTTTGGCCACAGATTCCCAATTGACCTAAATCGGGCGCGCAGGACTGAGATTGAATCTAGACCGCGACCTTGTGTCATCCTCGCATGCCGAATTAATATTTAAGCAGCCTTGACCATAGACCGATGTCGGTAGCAACCATTTTAGAATGTCCTTCTGAGAAGCTATCGCGGATCAACGCGACAGAGGCGCTGTTACTATTCTTGAAGGCCACGTACATGCACGGGTGGTTATAGACCAACAGAGATGGTGTGACTGTGAGGACTGTGACTTTCTGTGTGTGCTGTCCCCGTCACTCTCTCTTTCTGTATGCCTCTAACCTTCATACTACCCTATCTTTTCCCCCAGTGTAGGGTAGCATATCAGTTATTACAGACTGGTTTGATCTCTCTCCCATTCCTTTCTTCCTTCCTTGGCAACGGTGGTTTGGAGGCTCAGAGGGCAACAGATCGGGACTGTTTTCACTCCAAAAGAGTGACACGAAGGCAACAGCCAACCCACCGACGCCATGACACGAAAGTGAGAATTTTCCGCCTCGACAATTGAGCAGACACAGTGGCACTACGATTGTACTACCATTATGCGGAACATCGTAGCGCGTACTTTAACCATCGGTTTACAGTTGTACCTGACGGACCTGGCGCACTGTCCAGTGCCTTCATCTACGTAGTAATGAGTGGGTATGACGTTGCGCATAAAGGACACGGACACAATAAGAGACGACGCAACACACAAGGCGCAAACTTTCTAAAATTTGTTTCGATGGCAACCTAATGGCAAACCAACACTAATGGCAAACCAACAGGTCCAAATTGCAACCTCGGTGAAGTACTAATGAGGCTGCTACAGGGTCAATTTGCTAAGACTTCAACTTATGACGCCGCTGCCAGGAATTGACGAAGAGCGAGGCCACTTCGTACACAAGGGAGATGACAGAGAAGTGTATGACCAACATCTGGAAGTAATCACCGACGACTCCTTCGATAAAGAGTGCGGAGAGAGTGCTGTGCGGCGCTTGGGATTCCGTTATGCAAAACGTCATAGGCTGCCGAACCTTACTGAGTCGCCTCGTCGACAATATGCGAAAGCGCGGGCATCGAAGCAGCCTTAAGGAAACTAAAGTCATGTCAGGGACTTAGGTTTAAAGGCTCTCACTGTTGCTGACTACTCAAGAGTACAGTTAAATATGAAAGTGAATAATTAATAATTAGGTTTCTTGGACACGACGGAAAGTTGTTGGAGTTTGTTCGAATTCCATATCTGCGTCTTTTTTTTTCGTTAGTCTTTTTGTGCCTCTCCAAGCACATTTTTCTTAGCACACTACGTGCTGCATCAGCAATGGCATTTATAGCGTAACATAAAACACTTTTAGCTTCTTCGTGCAAACGGCGCACGTATAGTGCGCAATCTCGCAATGCAAGAAAACGGCGCTGAAGCTTTTTGTGTAACGAGTTTATACGCCGAACGTCCAGCCTATGCACTTCACGAGATGAGAGCTGCACGAACGTTTACTGCCGCCATAACAGGCTGAAAGAGCGCCATGGGTTCGACCCGCATGAAGGTGCACAGGTTTTAAAAGCATATATGTGTTGTTTAGAATACGCTGCTGCTCTTTTGCATAACACCGGCTGCTTCTTATAATGTGTTTCTTAGAAGCGAAAGCGGAAGCAGTGGCCCGAATTTTCGCGAAACGAGTCTTAAGAGCTTAGCACGCTGAAGGCCGAATTTTAATATTGCGTTCGCTCAAGTGAGCGATACAGGAAATAGCTGAAGCGCGCACCTGCCCGTAATAAAAACGGAAATTATTGAGCCGACGGGGCGGAAATTATTCAGCCGGGGTATTTTACTGCTCGATGAAGTTATCCGCGCTAAATTTTAGCTAGAAATGAACGTTTTACTGATTAAGTTATCTATCGAATAAAAATAACAGTCTCTACGTCCCACTTGCTGGGCATATTTCCTTCATGTGCAAGCTTTTTCCCATGAAATATGTGCAACACTGAACAGTTGCCAAGCAACGCATAAATGTGAGGCAAACTTATAATCGAAATTATGTAATCTGTACGAACGAGCGAGCGATCGTAGGAGGAGCTCATTCGTCATGGTAGCTCAACAGGTAAGGTGTTGCTCGAGGGCGAGGGTTTAATTCTCGCCTATGGCGGCCGCATTTTGATAGGAACAAAATGCAAGGACACCCGTGTGCTTAGATTTATGTGCGTGTCAGGCAACCGCAGGCGGTCAAAATTAATCTTAGTACCTCACTACTCAAAGACTCCCAGTCATATTGTAGTTTTGGCTCGCAAAACCACTGAAAGTAATTAATTATCATTAATTAGAAGGAACTCTAGCTATGCCGTGATTCGATTAGTCATACCAGTATTTGTTGTTCTTGGCTTAAATAGGCGCATGTTTTCTCTTTCCTTTACGACACTTACTCTTAAGTTTTATGACATCGCCTGGAGACAGGGCTGGGCAAAGATACTTTGAAATTGTATCGCGATACGATACAAAATACTCGGACAAGAAATATTTGAGATACAGATACAAGATACTTCCGGAATTATTGCATCCGATACGATACTTCCCAATTGTATCTTAAGATACATCGATACATTAGCGATACATTAGCAATATAATAGCAAATTTGCTCATATGGATCTATATAATGAAGCAGCAAAGGCCTATATACAAAATTGTTTACTTCAAAATGTCCTAAGTTCCACTTACTATGTTTAATTTTAATAAAATATGTGTTTGTATATAAAAAGTCTGGTCTTTCTTGCTCAAATCATACTAGTTTCATTTGAAAACAACTTATCGCAATTTCTTTGGCTGCTAAACAGTCAGTGGTTTTTGCTTCACACTTTTGTAATTGATGGGTATCGCTGCTCTACTTGGCGACCAGCTAGCGGGTTGCCATCTAATTGCAAGAGCGCAATTAAGAAGCCTTCGCACGACGACGCGAATACCACTGTGTAGTCTGACCTTGTCCGTAAGCGTATTACCGTTTTCGTAATACCGCATCACCCGACAGATGTAGAGCAGCAACAACGCGGATAGCGATATTTTTTGTGACAAATCGTGTGAAGACGATAGCTCCAGAGTGAGGTTCAACAATTCATTGACGACCTAGAAGTGCAATTATTTTTTATATTCTCCTTATCTGCTGGCATTAAGCGTTTGTTACACACATATTCACTAACGTGCAATCTTTTACCATTTCCTCTCCAAGAGAACTTGTGCCGCCCAAAAACGTCTCCGACGTATTGTAGCGGCACAAAGCGTCGCACAATATCACTGCTATTTACAATAGCTGTTGCCTATTATAGCTCTGCTTACGTGCTGATTTGTAACAGTAAAAGATAAACTTTACGGGGACCTCGAAAAAGGAAAATAAATATGTCTAAGTCAAATAGCAGGGCGGTTCCGTATTAAACAATCGCAGTGAATAAGTATACAACGTGTTTCACATAAGTAGAGCCAAATATTAAAAACAGAAAACGAGTGGCTGACCCCGCCTGAATGAAACCAACGGCATATGGTTTACCGACATGGGGCGCTCATTATGGTATTTTTATATTTCGCTTAGTTGGTTAACTAACTTAGGCCAATTATGCAATATTCTTGTAATTATGTCAATTATGCAACATTTCTCTGGTTTTCTTTAATTAAACGCCGGTAAAAATCACTACGCAGCTTGTACGTTTCCACAAAAAGTTGGACCGCTCGTTATGGAATGCCATCTACAACGTAACGACGCGCACTTGGCCCTAAAGTGAATACCAGAAATGTTATATTAATTCGTAATTCATCTTAGTTTACAAATTAGGCGCAAAATAAATATACTCTAACGAGAGCGACATGATGGTAAACCATGTCGTTGGTTTTATTCAGTTGAGGTTAACCCCTTCTTTGTAAATATTTGGTTGACACCCTCTATAAACACGATACGGGCGGCATCCTTAAAAGCTATGAAAATAGAGCATGATATATAATCAACTGACATGTTAACGTCAGACAATGAAAAAACTCGGTCTCACATGAAAAAAAAAGGGCTAAAATGGCTCGTGGGGACGCTCAATTCCCATCCTGATATCTAAGATTCTTTCTCACATTTCCATTATAATAATGCAAACTCAATTTCGCTGTTTTACTAAATAGTAAGCAGGCTTTTTGTTAATACATACTCTGGGCACGGTGACATTATTTTTTCTTTGTCCTCAACGTCACCTTGACATAACAGTAAACTCACACGGAATGCAGATATGCAAACAGCAGAAATCACGCAGACAGTTAAAAAATAGGAATGAAGCAGAGGAGGAATTATGGACAGATAACAAAAAACATATTACAGTAAAGAGACGGGCAAGAAGTATACAGAGGGGCCTAGATAATATATGGGATGCAAACGGAGGACAGCAAAGAGAGCAGTTGTGCAAACAATCAAATTATCATTAATATAATTTCTTGAACAGTTCAGCATTGAGAACAAAGATGCAGTACGCCAAAATATCTTCTCTTACGCAAATGCTTGTTCTATTGCATCTAGCTTCGGCACCAATGGTGCGAGGGCTGTCAGATTCTCATTTGCATATAAGTGAATGTCATCTTGGGCAAGTCAAGCTTACATCCACGAGATCTTTCAAATCGCTGATGTGTGAAAGCCGCGAGACACAAAGCAATACCTTTCTTTCATCCTTGAGACATTGCAACGAAGCACCGTGCAAGACACACTTCGATAACGACACCACAGGGGCATGAGAACTTGAGCGAAACACGCCGCACGCACTCGAGTACGTAGCACATTATAGAGGCTACGAGCACGTGTCATGGCACCGAGACTACTAAAAAGAAAGAAAAGTAAACATTGAAGAAACAAAAGGTCGGCTGGGCGTAGACACTCGCGCGCTTGTTTTGTTGAGGTGGCTCGAGCGCCATCACGTGACTCTGCTTCACCAATGGGGACTCGTAGGCCTAATCACCTGTGCTCGCTGGAGCACGCTTACGGAAAAAAAATTTCACTGTCGTTAGTTTTATTCGGGTGGCTTAGTGGCAACAGTATCAGCTTGAGAAGCGGAGTCCAGCCAACGTGTATTGTTTCGCATGGTGGTGTTTCTATAGCAGTATCTTGTATCTTAAAATACTCGATACATTATTGAATGTATCGGAAATACAGATACAGATACTCGTTTTGCGAGATGTATTGCGATACAAATACAAGATACCCAAAGAGTATCTAAGATAGTATCTAAGATACATGTATCTTCGACACTGCCCAGCACTGCCTGGAGAGCTATTCCCGAACGGCGGAATTGGACAGTCCACTAAATGTTCACATTTAGTGGACTGCCCACTTCGGCCGCCGTTGATTGGCCAGAGCCTGAAGAGCTGTTTCCGGTTCCTCCTCCGTAACACTTTGACCTGACTGAACTTCTACAACTCTCGACACAAGTGAGTAGAACGGAATGCGTTTAAGTGCGGCGAACGCAGCCTCCCGAGGTCCACTCTTGGTCGCACGAATCTCGAAGGCCGTGTATTAACTCTGATTCAGTGCACGCGTCAGCCCTCGAATTAGGTTTAACGCGGCCCCCACTTTAACGCACGTGCGTGATTATGTCATGGCTATAGTGAACTAGAACCAACTTCCTACTGGCGCGAACGGGAGGGTTCAGGCGTTCCTCTTCGCGAAGAAAAATCCAGATGGCGCCAGTACAACTTTTTCTAGTCGCACCGCCCCTTCTACTGTATACATAGGCGCTTGCGCGCGTTTCTTGTGTGCGTTTCTCCGCGTTCCGCGTCGTTGTAGCGGTGCCGTGCATTATTAGACAGTTTTAGTTGAGCGCGCGCTACATATATGTGGACGCAGCCTGTCATTGGGAATGGCTGGCAGGCTGCGTCCGCAGAGCTGCTGCGGATGCCCGAATAAAACTGTCTAACGCGTCTAACAGAGAACGTGTATGCCGTTCGCTTCGTCTAACCTCCAAGGAATATCGTACTCGGCTGTTTCAGGAGCTACCACATTTGAGACGCCAGTGATACATCAGCTCACGGCGTCTCACCCATAGAGTTTCTTGCAATAATACCTAGAGGGGAATCTGGCGCTAGTGTCTACGCGGGCTCCTTGAGACGCGCTTCAACCACCATGGGAATGATGGGAAGTACAGGCTTCGGATTTGCTTCGGATGGATTAGGTTCTTGAGATTCGCGACGCTTGTTTGCCGAGTGTAAAACAAAGTGATATGAAGCTATTTCCAATTAAAACTTGCTTCATTCTTTCGTATGTAAAACTTATTGCAAAAAGATCGCGCGACCGTGAGATAGAACTAAAACCTGGACAAATTTGACCACCAGGGTTTGCATTGCTCTGCAATTGTGTTCCAGATTTGGCGTCACAATATAATGAAATATTTTTGTACAACACTGAAAACAAACGCATTTGTCTTTCCCTCGAAAGTACGCATTTTCTATTTATGGAAATAACAGTACTGTATTGAGTGAGAAACACTTAACGTATCGTCTGCTGCGATGCCAGGTGCGTTGTTAAGTGGTCTGCCTCCAACGCATCTCTCGTTTTGTTGTGAAGTCGAGTCAGAGGAGCGCGACGGTGCGTCTACTTAGCTTCGCCGTCGTTTTGCAGCTGATTTGAACGAGTTTTGGTAAGACGCGCTTATCAAACGAACGTGAACTCGATGCAGTTTGCTGCACTGACATGGGACGCTACATCTGTGCGCAGCGGTGAGTGCCCGACGCTTTGCTAAAACTGTCAAATACAACCTATAAAGCTGCAGCGTCGCAGCAAACCAAGAGATCTAGCGGTCTTCAGCCTCTTTGAACAACAAAGGCGCTGCTTGAATGCTTTGAAACGCACCCCACTACCCACGCCTCGCGAAGAACGAAACTGAAACTGTAGAAAAAGATTCGTAGACAGTTCACTAGCTAACGCTATCCAATCCGAAGCCTGTACTTCCCATCATTCCCATGGTGGTTGAACGATCGCAGCGTCAGTTTCCTCTCTAGGGTATTGCATGAAACTCTATGGTCTCACCGTTCTTCAACGGCGGCGCCGAGCAGGGCCCGTATTCCCAAAAGGCGACAATCGCAAAAGTATCGCCTTTGGTGCGCGCTGATTGGCTATTGAGCAAACCGGAAAAGTTAGGGCGCCATCTGGTAATTCCGCCGACGTCAATTTTGCGTCATGGTGCTCGACGGTGCTCTCGACATATTTGCAATAAGCGAAGGCACCGTTAACCGTCGGTTCGTGGTGAAGTCTAGCATTTCAGTGACGTAGGCGGTAGATTCTAGTATTCAATCCTCGGTGGATATACGCAGCATTTTTTAGGCTGAAGCTTTCATCGAGCATTACCTTGGGGTGTTATCAGCACTCGTTCTTTGCCAGCGCGTGTTTTCTCGTGGTTTGAACGTCCCAGGAGCATGAACCGTGCGTTGTTCGCGTGGCTTATCGCGAGCCGGCAACATGTTGAGATGTTCAGACGATGTCGCTGCGGCGGCACGCTACAGCTGAACTCTCCGAGTACGCCGTGTTAAACTCTCAACGAAAATACCTTTCACGCAAAGTTGCATTCTTTAAATATTATACTGTGCAATAAATAATCGAACAAAAAAACGTTGAAAGCACTTTCAACACGTCTTACACTTCAAGTAGCCACAGTCAAGCCGGCCAAGCCTGGCCACTGCGTAGAAGCAGCAGCACACGCTCGAAAACGCCGTACTCGGGTTGCTCTGCGCTCGTACAGTGCGCTCACTCCCGTGTTGTGAGACATTCGTACTTCCAACGGCCAGTTGCAACAATGACGTCACAGGCAAGTCTTTTTTTTACTTATTGAACGCATCAAATTCTACGTCACCAAACGCGATACTATCGCCTTTTGCGATCGTTTGAGAATACGGGCCCAGTGCTGTCAGCACTGGACGCTTGTCAAAAAATAATAATAATGGTAATAACTGAGGGGTGGCAACAAAAAGAGCAACGCATAGTAAGTCCACTATAGGCGAACGCATCGGAGCGCTAGAAAAACGTGCAGCCGCGATCCTTGCGGCGAGGAGACGCGTTCGGTTTCAGCCGCTGCATTGCCAGGCTCCTCCGTTCGCACCACTAGGATGCATGTTCTAGTTCACTATAGTCATGGCTTACCGCTTCTTGCAGCAACTGAACGCGCTCTCATGACGTCAGGCCCAAATAGACGTGTTTACTAGATGGACATTTTCCATAATAGCTTCGGCAAAGTCGTGGTGAATGTATTTTGAGACGACTAAAGTTAACTTGCGTGGAAATTAAAATTGATAGAAAAAAAAGCGTGAAAGTTACCCTTAAGAGTGCCTACTATACTATCAAGAGTCAGAAAAGGTGCCTGCTGTCTTGCCTTCAGGAAGGCTCGTTGTTTGATTCAGGTATTTACTAAAGACGAGTTAACGTCGCAGTATGTGTATGCAATTGCTCCGCCTTCGCAATTCTTTCAGGAGTAGCGGTGCAGCAGCGTAGCTTGACAGATGGAGCTTGTTGCCTTCCCTCGCTGAACTGCGCTGAGCCTTTTTTGTCATTGGGTAAAGCCGCTGTCTAAGAGCATACGAGGTGCGTTGCCTGCGACAGCGAAGCTGACTGCAGCGTACGTAAGAAAGTTTACTTATGATGCCACAAGTTCCCACGAGCTCTGAAATAAGGGCAACTCATGTGCACGCCAACCAAATACCTGGATTGTCAGGAGAGCCACGAGACCTGCGTCTTGCAGCCGAACAACGTGTATGGCGCATGCGCAACGTAGCTAGCCTGCAAACTTGAACAAAAAGCCCGGACAAGGGCTCTATAGGGCCCAAGCATTCGGCCCTAGTGGAAAGGTCAAATCTGCTGTAGAATTAGGGCTACTGCTCAATACCTCCCCCCCTCCCCCCCCCCCCCGCATATCACGTATGAGTCCTACTTACTGAGTACTGCATGTCTCGCACAAAACTTACCGTGTTGTGCAAGCACTCATGCGTAGGGTTACCAACTATTCAATGAAGGCAGTCGGGACGGGGGGAGGAGGGAGGAGGGGGAAGGAGGGTTTCACTAACAAAAGGAGCCAGCGAAATTAGTTTTCTTTATTGGGGTATCTTGCAGACAAATCTATTGTTTATTTATTGTTGCGGCCTCTTGGTTGAAGTGGTACTTCAGCTGGCTACGTGCTGTTCGCAACACTTCCTTTTGCTGGAGACTACTCGTAAAAGTCATCGCACTGCACGCGAAAGTTCTGCTAATGTGGCTAAAGCCCCTCGCAGCCACCGCTAGCAACCGTAACATCGCTTCGTGCGTGCGATTCGTGCGCATTTCGTGTTCCGTAGCGTGATGCGCGTTGTTGGGCGTGCGTTGGGTCACATAAAAATTTCTAACTGGACGGTCCGGAACAAATCCGAGACATATAACTGTCCTGACAGGGACGGCGCGGTACTCAGGACGCTGTATGAAAAGTCGGGACAGTCCGGCAAAATCCGGGACGGTTAGTAACCGTAGTCATGCGGTCTGCAGCAAGGAAATCATCTTTTCTCCGCAGTGTTCGTGAGACTTACCGGCCATACTTCTGAAGAATTACTCTTGGTGAGAGGTTACCCAGTGCTTATTTTGCTTGGAAACAGGGAAAGCAAACATCGTGAGGCTTCCCACTACAGATGTACCTGTAGTCGGATACGACTATAGAAGACTGCGGCATTTTCACTTCAAAGGCGGATGCACACAATCCTGCCTCAAGGGGCGCGCGCTCTGGACTGACGTCATGAGCCGTACAGCCGGTAACTCCACCTTCGGAGCGAATTGCCCAGTGCATGAGCGGGACTATTTCTTCTGCCGTGGAGGCGATCGCCCGGCGCCTTCGGTCATCTTGGCAGAACCTCTCAGTAATTATTAAGTTGTATTCGACTACAGGCAGAGACAGAGTTGTAATTTCCCTAAAGCTAACTTTCTTCTACTTTCTCCCTACATAATTCCCTCCCTACCAGCATAACAGCACGCAACTGAGCCGCTTCTTGACGGTTCAACCACATGTTATCACTCACGTGATAAAAGTACATCGTAATCGTAAACTCCAAATAATAATAATGTTATTATAGAATGTCGAGTATTAGAGCGCATCAAAATTGATGCTGCGATTATGATGTCGACGTTCGAAATCGCCCCAGATGTGCAATAATGGATAATTACTCCATAATGTGCACCGTCTGGTCTGAGAAACGGGGCTACCGTGGCGAAGCCTGCGTCAGCAGTCGTCAACGAGCGGCTGACGCGGCATCGGGCTAATCGAGCCGAGTTAATTAGAAGCCGCCGTCTGCGAACAGCTCAGGGCTAATGAATAGCCTCGAAGAGCCGCTTTGCTCATCCTGGCGGGGCCCCACTTGTTCCGGTTTACGAAGGCCGAATCGCTGTCAAGCCACGCGTTGATTTCGTCACCGGTCCCATTTTATCGTTAAGACTTTTATCCCTGTTATTACGTTGATTCTGCATGTTTAGAAATCCCTTTTCATGCGTTGAGAAACACTGTACAGTTTAAAATATACGCCCGATGATTGTTCTTATCGACGCGAAACTTAAATTTTGCCGGGCGGTCAAGATTGCTTCTCAAGTTGCTGTACGTTGTAGGGCAGATAATTGGTTTCACTGCCGAAAACATCGCTGACAGCTGACACCGTCATCAAGCGCAGCACAGAAAAGAAATAAAAAGACGATAAATGCGCTTCCGTGCCTAGACAAACCGCGATAGGCGCAACCTACTTGATGAATATTCTGAATAAGTTAGAGTGATAAAACGAGGAAGATAATAATCACTACAAGCGCTATACAGAAGAGTCTTTCAAATATCGTAATAAAACTATGTGTAACTGCGTTGCAGTAAAAACTAATGTGAGTCATGGTAACGACTGCGTCTAATGAGACGTTCTTCAGAGTGAGAACAGTTTTCTAAACTCTACATGAATGGGAAATGTGAGCGCACAACTGATGCTGATGGCATACACAAAAGCCTACCTTATACTGTCGTGGCATGGTAAGTCATCAAACTACACCGTCCTGTCTGCACGTTGGGCCCAGCATTATGTTCTCATGCAGTAAAATGACGCTTTGAACGCTTTAACAGTCCAGTTGACAAAGCTTGTGTGAAGCGCTTGCGAGAGAACTGTATGCATCGGTAGCATTATGCCCTTTACGAAACTTGACTGGAGACAGTTCGTAGAAGCTCGATCCGTGTATGTGTAATGTGTGTTTGGGATTGCGGACTCGGTTCTCAGTACAGTTTGTATTTACTAGAAACTTTCTTCAAGAAAGCGAACTATATCCGTGCAGGTCTACGAAGGTAGCGAATCCAGAAGATGCTTCGTGAGGCGTCCCGAGGTCTGCTGGGGCCCACAATTGTATACGACGTTGTCTGATGAGGCAAATTCATAATAATTTTGATCGGCGGCAATGGCGGACACCTTCATTAGGTGCGCTCAATGTAAAAAACGCCAGGCCTGCGCTGAAACCGCAGCACAGTCACAGCGAAAGCTGGAAGAGCGGCGTTTCTAGAGCCCGTTGTAAGCTGTCTTGGGGCTACTAATACAAGTACACTAGCAAGGTACCCACTACGCCATGAATCACAATTTTTGTGAAGTTGGAAAGCACCCACTATGCCAATATTCGTCATTCTGCGGAGAAGCGAGGCACCAGCTGCACGTCTGTAACGCATTATGTGCACTTTGTTGAGTCCACGACTCATGACGATGAAGAATTATGGCTCAGCCCTTTGTAATGGGTTGGAAGCTTTAAACGGCCGACCAGTTATGTAATTTGCATTGGGTGACGCCCGGTCGCTATTTCCCTCTCCCGACATGCTGTATAACATACGTTGACGTGGGAGAGAGAGAGGGGGGAGGCGAAGAACTTTTTTGAGACCCCGAGGAAATGGATCATGCGCTTATGGGCTTCCTTGGCAACCGATACAAGTGCACTTGCGAGGAACCCTCTACGCTATAAATCATTGTAATTTTTGAGAAGTAGGGAAGCAGGTACTATGCCATTTTTCGTCATTCTACGGACAGCCGTGGTACCCGCTAAACGCATGTAAGACATTATGCGCACTTTGTTGATTCTGTGCCTGATGATGATGAAGAATTATGGCTGAGCCCTTTGTAACAGATTGGAAGCATTCAACAACTACTCGTTGTGCAATTCGCATTGTGTGACGCCTGGTTACAGAATTCGCGTTGAGCGACGCTTGGTGCTTATTTTACTCTTCTACCACGCTATATTGCATATGTTCATGTGGTTCATCCTGACATGAAGCCTGTATAGGGTCTTTTTGCAAAGCAGTGTCAAGCACCGGCATGGCTCAGAGGTTCAATACTGGGCTACCACGCAGAGGGCCTAGGTTCGAACCTCGTTCCATCGTTGAATTTTTTTCTTATTTCGTTTTTTTTATTTCGAGCGATAGTGGTTACGGACACCGGCGGCGGCGGCGGACAACTACGGCGCAAAAACGGCCGCTGAAACGATCTCATAACAGCTTTCGCTGTGAAAAACCAACGTTCTGATATATCGGCCCAGGTTTATGGAACACCTTAGATCAGAAACGATTCTTTACTCGTGCTTGAGGAAGTTCCTAAAACCCAGGGGCCGCACGTGGGACTTCACACGCTACCACTGCACTAGAAGATCGGCCATAAAGCCCACTTCTTTTCCTTATACCGCAGACAAATAAAACCTTCATCCCTTGCCCCTGGATAGCTCGTACAGAATCGAACGTGCTGCGAGAAAAAGCTGTAAGAATATATAGCGCCGAGCGTTAACGCCGATCACCCAGGTAATCATGCCGTCCTCCAGGCGCTCATCAAAGACACCGCAGGAAAAACGGCCCCCGGCGATGATTGAGCGGCAGCAAATCTGCGAGAGGCAATTTCTCCGCAGCGCCGATCGACGACTAGCCGTGCACAAATCAGGGGCTAAAGAACGGCACTGCGAAGCTTTCACGGATGGCCTGTTGGCTGTGCACGGGCTAAGGAATCCCTGCTTTTATTGCGTGCATTCCTGGACACGTTCCCTCTCCCCGCGGAAGCCTTCACCTTTCCCTTCTACTTCGTCTTCCTTTCAGCGTGTACGGCCCTTTTAGAAGGCCTCCGAGATACGAAGGGAAGCACCTCAACGAAAGAAGGATTGTGTCGTGATGGCCTAGCCAGGAACAGGCTCTTTTGTTCTCGGAGAAATGCCTAATCAATCCCGCCCTCTCTGAAGGCCCCGCGACGACTTGTATATATGAGCGATCTGTCAGAACACTGTAAAAATATACTGATCACCACAAATATGAGGATAATACTCTCCTAGCGTTTTGGACGAGTTAAATGCTGTTGAACATCTCGGTGATCTGGACATCATCGAGCTCTGAAGTCTGCTGAACGCGGAGATATAAAGGCGGGGTACTTTGAAGCTGCTCACGTTGAAGTGATTGCAGGATGCGATGTCGCCACGTTCCTTGTTCGTCGGCTGGTGGACACATCTAATTGCTGCTCAACGTCTTTTCTTTCCCGCTGTCGTATACAGAGTGCCGTCGTACTGCGCGTGGAAGGAGGGAAGGAAGGAAAACGGGAGAGAGGAAAGACAGGGATGTTAACCAGTTTGGCATAACCGGTATGCTACCCTGTACAGAGGGAAGGGATGGGGGAGATCGAAAGAAGAGTAAAGAAAGAGAGAAAGAGAGGGAAACACACACGCACAGACATAACGTCACAGCGCAGAGCGGCAGTCTTGTGCGGTATGCGGCATCATTAAAAAGTCTACAGCCGCTCGTGTAAGTCTGTTGTCCTTAGGAATTTGAGCAATGCCTTGGTTGCTTGAACTCTCGATGACTTATCAGGATGACATTGGAGAATCGTGTCTAGTGTCAACGGTCTGTTGTGAAGATGAGCGAGAGCGAATACCAGGGATCGTCTCTGCGCAGCGTAGCGAGGACAGTCGCAGAAGATATGTTGCAAGGTCTCCTCGGTGCCGCAGGCGTCGCAAAGAGCGTTGTCGGCCATCCCTATTCGAAACGAATATGACTTCGTGAAAGCCACTCTTAGCCATAAGCGGCATAGCAGAGTGGCCTCTCTTCGGCGGAGTCCAGATGGTATTTGAAGTCGCCGCAACTCGTTGAGGTGGTGTTGCCGATAGTTTTGGCTTCTTGACGTATTCAGTGTTGAGTGCGAAATATTCTTTGCGATCCTTTGAAGAATGGCAGCAGCATCAGACCTTGAAAGCGGTATAGCCTCTTCCTTGTCTCCTTGCAAAGCTGACCGAGCAGCATTATCGGCATGTTCGTTGCCAAGCACGCCGCAGTGACTTGGCAACCATTGAAATGTCACTTGGTGTCCTTTCTCGAATGACGTGTGAATGAGGTGTCTTATCTCGAATACCAGTTGTTCATATGGTCCACGCCGCAGGGCTGACAAGAGAGATTGTAGGGCTGCTTTGGAGTCACTAAAAATTGACCATCGCTGCGGTTGTTCGCGATTGATAAGACAAAGTGCAGCGCGAAGAGCTGTCAGTTCAGCAGCCGTTGATGTTGTTGGGTGGTCGGTCTTAAAGCTAACAGTTACACCTTTCGCTGGGACAACTACTGCCCCGGACGAATCACGGATGGTCGTTGAGCCGTCGGTGTAAACATGTATGTGGTCGGTGTATTTCTCGTGCAGTAGAAGCAGAGATAGCTGTTTCAGGACAGGCGATGACAAATCAGATTTTTTCTTGATTCCTGGTACACTGAGATGCACTGCAGGACGAATTAAACACCAAGGTGGAATCGATGGTTTGGATGCGGGGCTGAAGCCTGACGGTAGGTTGGCGGAGTAGCTCCAGATTGTTGCGCAGTATGATGCTAGCGGTCTTTCTGAGGGCAGTGTTGCCAGGTGGTGGTTAGGAGCTCGAGCAAAATGCCTTATGTGAGCTCTCAAGGCTTCTAACGCAATGTGCGTTTGTATTGGTATATCCTTGGCGATGGCAATAGTCGCCTCTGTTGGCGCACATTTGGGCAGACCTAGGCAAACTCTGAGTGCCTGAGCTTGTGCAGCCTGTAGAACGCGAAGATTTGTCTTGCAGGTGTTGGTTAGTGCAGGCAGACTATATCTCAGAAACCCAAGAAAGAGTGCTCTGTATAATTCCAACATTGCATCTACTGACATGCCCCAGTTTTTCCCTCCCAGGAACTTGAGCAGCTGGGCAATGGCCGTCAGGCGCTTCTTCAAATAGGCCACGTGTGGGCTCCAATTGAGGTTTCTGTCAATAATTATGCCGAGCAATTTGTAGGTTCTGGCATAAGAAATCGACTGCCCGTCAATAGAAATGGCATATGGTGTCATTGGTTTGCGCGTAAACGCCACCAATGCACATTTCTCCGGGGATATTCTGAGGCCTTGTTTGCTAAGGTAGTGCGCTGTCAAGGTTGCAGCCTTTTAAGTCTCGCACGTATTTGAAGTCGTGTAACGGCTGAGGTCCAGACACATATGTCGTCTGCGTATATAGAGATCTTGATCGTACTTGGCAGGGATTCGACAAGTTGAATGAGTGCGAGATTGAATAGTATGGGACTGAGTACTCCGCCTTGAGGAACGCCTCGGCAGGTATAGCGTAGTGTGGTGGGACCGTCTTCGGTGGACACAAAGAATGACTTTGCAGACAGGTAGCTACCAATCCATCGAAGAACTCGACCACCAAGGCCAACCACTTCAAGCGCATCGATAATAGCCTCGTGTAGAACATTATCATAGGCGCCTTTCACATCCAAAAACAACGCTGCAGCTAGTCGCTTACGTGATCTCTGCTGTTGAACGTACGTAACGAGATCAAGAACTGCGCGTGATCTACAGTGTACACTAGCGTCGTGGTTTGTGACGTACTTTTGTGGTATTTTCTCGCGATCGCAATTTTTTTTTCTCCTTAAATCCTCGTTCCATTGTTGTCATTCAACCACCTCATTTCGCTTTGATTTGCCGCTCGATCCAGTTTAATCAGCCACACTTGAGTGTGGCTGATTAAAGCGCTCTATTGGAGTCAGAAAGACGAAAATAATGTTGGTTAATGTCATGTGGACAAAGGGGTCTAAAGTTTCTTTCAAATGAGGGCAGTTTCGGGGCAGCCACTGTCAAGATTTATGAAAGAAAATTTGAAACGCTCGAGGAATGTATTCGAGCCGAGCTCGAGCCCGTGTTGTATCCTATATAAAATATTTAAAGTAAGCAAGAAAATCAGCCCTGTCAAAAGGATGCCAAGAAATATCACATGGGGCTATCAAATTTCCTTCAGCTGCAGCTGAACAAGAAATATTGAACACCCTTCTAACCATTAATTTCCCAAAAGTTTCGTCGGAAAGCGTGGAGCGAAGTTACGCTATATATATTTCGTTGCAAACAGCTTAAGCTGATGTTTTCGATTATGCTCTAGCAACCTTGTGTCCGTCTACTGACCACTTATTTAATCTGCGTAAGTCTGCTTGTATATAACCTACTTAAACCGACAGACAGACACAACTTATTAAACCTACAGACATTTAGGTCAAGGAAAGCATGGCGGACAGTATTTGCGGTTTCTTAACTGTACTGTAATGATTCTCACTTAAATTTAAAGATTTTGAAATTGAAAGAAAGTGAGGATCATTACAATGCAGTTAAGAAACCACAAATAATGTCCCCCATGCTTTCCTTGGCTTAATTGTATCTCCGTTTAATTAGTTGTATATAATAACTATGAAGCAGTTAACATCAACGCTTTATTATTAACTTCTTGAAGTGGGTGTCAATACCATAGGGTCTGTTTTATCTCCTATAAAGCGCTTAACCTGGCCAAGAAGGTTAGCGCACCAGGTGCAGAGGCATCCTGTGGACAAGAAAACGCTTCCATGCGTTATACAACGCATCTGTAGTCCTCTAGGGTTTGATTATTTTTGACAAAGTGAAGGTTTTCTTTCTACATTCACTTGGACAACAAAAGACAGACAAAAATATCAGAAACAAAAAACATCCTGCTATAATATTTTGTTGGTAATTCAAGATTTTCCCTTCTATGTGACTGGGAGCTTATGGTTTCGGGATCAGTAGGCAGCTGTTCACTTATTTTATTTAATAATGATGACAGTGCACAATATTATTACTTGAACGCCATTTCTGGGCCACACAAGGTATGCAATAGGCATTTCGGAGCAGAGTCCCACTATATAGCGACGATGCCTGACATCGGCTTACGACCGCATTAATAAGTGTTTCTCTCGATGACAAGCGCTTATAATGGAGTAGTCATACAAGCAAGAGACATATCAACGTGTGACAGTGACATCAGAAATCCAAACAATACCGAAGGTTGGGGGAAGGTGGACGCTCGAAATGATCAGAAATACTCAAATAGGGAATATCGCTGGAGCCAACCTTATAACTAGAAGGCTTGCTTTCGTCAGCGCAGCAAATGACTTTCTTAGTAGCGTGTTTTTGCATGCCTCGCTCACTCTCACTCAAGCTCAGTGTTAGGGGAGTGGAAGAGTGAGCTTGCTATTAGAAATGGTTGAACAGGGCCGACATGGAACCGTTGCTAAGGCAGGCAGTTCTGGCTGTGAAGAAAGCAAATCCTCTAGTCATAAAGTTGGCTCCAGTGGTACTCCGTATTCGGCGATTTATCATCACAGTTCCCAGAAATTCAATATCTGAGAACAGTTCATAATCATCTTTTGTTATGGGGGATGCCCATTGAAATAAATTACGACTTCTACTGAAAACGAGCAAGCCCAGAAAGGGTCAGGAAATCAAGGTACGTATTACGATGGCAACCGATATTGGAGACTTCGAGGACGAAAAAAAAAAGAAAAAGAAACCACGGCGAAACTTCTGACGGCGCAGATGCTCACAATTCCTTCTGAATATACGAAATTTCACGTTCTTTTTTTTTAGTACAACGCACATCACTCCGCCGTTGCCGAGCAAACACCAAGTTGGCCGCAGTTTTGAGAGTTCGCCCGTAGTGCCAAACTAGACTCCTCGGGCGGGAAGAGAAAGCGTTTCTGAGCACGAAGAGCAAGAACAGAAAAGCAAGCAGCGCAAAGGAGACCGGCGACGGAGGGAAAGCGCTTCTATTTACGCTGGTGGAGAAGCGTGAAATTGAATCTCTTTACGGGAACCTTGGAGAGCGGCACGACCACCGCGCGCCGGTACGAGGGCTCTTCTTTAGGTCCACGTAGTTTGTACTCTTTGTGCATTTCGTTGCCGCCAGCAATAAAGGATTGAGCTGCACAGAACTTCATTGCTGCTGCCACGCTTGATACTTGAAAATAAGTAGAAAGAACAAGGGTGATGATTGAAGGAAGTTTTTATTTTTTTATGTATATAGTTGAGCACTTTAATTTTCTTCGTGAGACTGTTTGCATGCAAAAAAAAAAAGAAGCATAAAGAGGGCGTAGAAGAGAGGGGAACCACATTCTAGCTACTCACCCCGCCGGCCCGCGGCTTCACCTTTCGCCAGCAGAAGAAAGTGTCCTCCTGCGTATGGAAAGATCTTTTATGCAACGCCGACTCATTCTGTTATCTATGCACGAGAGACCATCATTCGATTTTATATCGGTGTCACACGATGCACTTTGGATCGCGACTTGCATTTAAAGCAGGTCGAAAAAAGGTGTAGATATCTCTCCTTTCACAACGATCGTACTGCGGATCCGGCGTGACTTCATCTAAAAGCCTTGGCGGGTTGTTCCTAGGGGCGCAGGCGACGTTCTCATAAAGGATCGTTATCATTTGCACAGTCACTTAGTCCAAATCAGAAGCCTGATTGCCATCACTTATGCATAATTTTGTCGTTTAAAAGAACGGTGTGTCCGAGCCAAAAGTTGGCGAGTTAAATTTAAATAAATTTCCTTAATAAGCGACGCGGTATTCATCTCAATGAGGTACATTGCAGCGAAGCATACGTCACTGTTGGAGTGTGCCTATAAACACAACGTGGGTCACTGGCTATAGTAAGCAACTACAATAGCAACGACTAGCTAATTGATGTCAAATATTCATTCTGAGGGTACACAGCAACGAACACAACAATTTCAGAGCTGTTTTAGTACTTTGGAGATAAAAGCCATCGAAGTCAGCGGTGGCGGCTGGACAATCTGCGGCAGCGGCTTCACGTCATTTTCGCGCCAATTCGCGCTTCTGTGCGCGTTGGGGCTCCTTCATTTGCCGCTATTCTTCCTCCGTGCGAACGACACGCGTCCCTTCTATCGCAAGTCTAAAGGAAAACTACTGACAACCGCGCTATAGCGCGATCTCTACGTCACGAGACAAAGGGGCACAACGACTGGTGGGAAGCGCCACCGCCGAATATCGCGATATTTATGAAAGATGCACCAGCGGTGGCAAGGGGGAAAGAGGCACCTGTGGAAAGGGGGCGAGAGGCGGCAAAAATTGCTGTTCTGCGCGTCGTTTTGTCCGCGGACGTGATCCCCCTGAATCTAGCCACATACAGCTTTGCTGTAAAACATCTCTCATCCTTACGCTTCCTGCGATATCTAAAGGGTGCTTTGCCTTTATATGAGTAGCATTGCGGTGGAGCACGCTTTACAAAAAACGAAATGCCAGGGCAAATAGCACTTCGGGTTTCTGGTTTGGCCTATAACTGGAGTTGATTGAAGTGATTTCCCATGAAATCGCTGAAAAAATTTGGTATGTTTACAATGAATCTGTAATATTGGAGCATAAAGGAAATAATGAGAAGCCGGCGGTATCCAAGCTGTCCGTGTGATATCTGTAATGAAATGGAATTTCGGTTTTGGAATTTGAACGAAGCGTCTGAATGCTTTGGATGGACGGCTCTTCTCTACGCAGGAATTCCTGGACCTTGGAAGTTGCCCGCCCTACAAACTGTAATACACTCTGTGCAAAACCTACGCTCTGCGATATTTGCTCGTACACAGTGAATCGGTAAATGAACCGGTCTGCACTGAATGCATGAAAGCTGACCAAAAGTGGGATAGAAAAGAATAGACGATGAAGACGTAGTATCAATGCCTTTTCCTTTAAAAAAAGCCATAATTTTCTTGATCGACGGATTCGTGCTGTTACTGTGGTCTTGCCCTTTTCTTACTAGCATCCGACAGTATGTTCTGCTGGTTGTGTTACTTCCTTTTTTGTTTGATAACAGTACCTATGATTGCTTTTAATATAACCATGTCTGCCAGTGACCAAACTTTCTATTTCTCAGTCGCATAAGGAGAAAACTAATGTCGCACCCCTCATGGTATTAATAACAAAGAAAATTAATGCTTGTTCTGCATCCCTACCTGGCTCACGCTTGTCAAACAGGTTCTACTCCTGTTAACTTTGCAAATTCCCCAGGTCACTACGTTGCGGCTCAATTTTCGTTTCTTCCTTGCGCACATTCTTGTCTTCTGACTGTACAAAGAGTTCCGTTTTTCACCTTCTTACGGTGAAGGAGACGAGAGATTTTCCCCTCCACCATTACGCACCTCCTCCTCTACCCTCCTCCTCCACTACTCAAGCCTCTCTTCTACCACTTCGCTCTTGAGAAGAGTTGTCTCAGGAGTCTACAGGTGGTGCTACTAGGGCCACAGGTGGTGCGGCTGCTTTCGAGGTGGACTGCTGAAGAGCAATCTGCCTCGCGCAGGAAGCAATCACGAGCAACTGGTCATCCCGTTTCCCGCCGTAGCATTCAAGTAACCTCGCATCTGCGCTTCACCGGCTTGCTCCACACGTGCTTAACGGAGTCGAGGGACGGGGGTTGTTTCTCACAGAGTAACGAGGTTTGAATAAATGAGGCGCTTTTGTGTGTTCGCGTGCAGCCGCCGCGTTGCGGCTAGCCGCAGACTGTAGCGCCGAGAGCCATTATTTTCGCCGAAGAAAGGCATTCCGTATTCTCAAGATTCTGCCTGCACGCATTCTACCGCACGTCATCATCATCACTATCTTTCTTTCTTTTTTTTTTGAGCAGCCACTACGGGCTTCTTTGCTTACTGTCTCCTACGTGTACAGTGCCAAGGCTGAGAGTAAAATACGTGGTAACTACGTTTACTAGCTTGATTAACGATTATACTAACAGAGAGCTGAACTAGTTGGTAGGTATTCTGTCTTGTGGTGTCTTGACTTATCTCTAGTTTTGTTTGCGCTCCCAGTCTTTTATCATGATTAACGATCATGAACACTAGGACGTCTATCAACAGGTAACCTGCAGTGGTTTTCACAATGCATCCTAACCTAACCATTAAGCACACTATTGAGCATCAATAGTTTTAAAAACTACAACTGGCTCCGTGAATAAGATTTCAGTTAATACGACCTTTCGCTTATTACAAATGGACTGAACGGGGCCGGAAAGAAATGGGACACTGTCAAGGAAGAAAAACTCGTCAGTTCGGACGTAAAAACGTGCCCCTTCGGTAAATTAAACACCCACCGGTGGCCTCCAATGCGCTCAGCGCGTATTAAACGCTTGAAAACACACGGAATTCGATAAGCAGTGTTTCTAATTCCCCAAGCGACATCAGTGATTTGCAGCAATACTGTCTTGCAGCGATGATAACCCCTCACACATTGCTCGGGTGATATGATTTTTGACAGCACCGAAGATATAACGCGTTGACACCATGATGCACTGATTGACAGCATGCACATTTATTACACTGAAGTCTTAAAAACAACCTACGGACGATGATCGAGTATTTTAACTAAAGTTTCATTCTGTTGTCATTTGCTGATTCGACCTTTCGAATAACACAACAAAATCCCGGGGCACTGCAATACAATTATGCGCCCATAACAAGGGAAGGCAATGGGGTCTTGAGAGAAAGAAACAGTGTGACCCGAAAGGTATCATACAGATAACGACGTACGAATAAAAAAACAAGAACAAAACAGTAGCACTAGCTTTACAAATGCGAGGCTACTTCGGTGACAGAAAGAGTAATCTGGTTAGATTTAATGCAGAGAATAAACGTTAACTCGTAAAAAACTAATACATATTGCGATATTAAACCTTGTTTGATTAATACGGACTTAAGTATTAAAACTCATTAAAGACGTATTCTGATAGCCTACTGTAATATAGCCTACTTTTCCATTATGTGCAATTATTAAAGAGCAGCAACAAATACATATAGAATTAGATATTACACAAATAAATAAAAGAGAAGTTACTGAACGAGTGAAATGAAGGGAGGCGCCTCAACGTGTTTCGTGTAGTCCTATGCATTTTCTCTCAATATATGAATGTAACATACAAAGCGCAGCCTAGCTCCTCATGCATCTAGGGAACAGGCTGCAATCGGTGTGAAAGCCGCTGTCAGACTGACACCCTTCGTTCTTCAAGGGTTCATAGATTCGCTGGGCTGTTTTCTGCCTCAAGGCGAGACTGCGGGACACCTCGCGTCACGTTTGTCTGACAGAGTTCGCAACCTCGACATCACGCAGCACGCCACAGAAAACGATAACACGAACACTGACGATGACAACGACATCGAAACGAGGTAGGACAAAAAAGAATAGACGAAGTCGAAGACAATCCGAACAGAAGTGCAACGAAGGTGCTACGAGTTCAACACCAATGCTGAGGAAAGATGTACGACGCGAACGGGAACAAAAACTTGAACCATGAACAAAATGTTCAAAAAAGGAAAACAGTGGCCAACTCTGAGAAGGAATACACAAACGAGTAAAGAATGAAGAGACCAGTGAAAATTCCAAAGAAAAAGAAAAAAAACAGGTGCGAGACAATGTGAAGAAGGAACCTTATTTGCGAAGATTGCAGACCTTCCTAGGAATTGTCGGGGGACAGGCAGAACGTAAACCGCTCGGCTGATCTGACAACATTGATGGCGTGGTGGAGGGAACGGAAAAGCGAGATATACATTCTTTTTTTTTCTTGTCGCAAAGAGGGTGCCCTTCTGATCTCAACGGAGTTTGTTTTGAGTTGTTTCTCCAGCGCTTATACTTTCCGATGTTCTATACTTTTCTACCTAGTTGAGGCTGAGTTTGTGTTTAGGGTCGGGCGGCTGCTCTTCGCCCACCACCTTCGGTCATCGGGGAGAAAGCAAACTCGCCGCCAGGCGGCGCCAAAGCTTCCCTCAAACAAAATCTCCGTGGCCACAGGGAATATCCTTTTTTTTTGCTACAATTTCTGCTCGAAGGAAAAAGAGAGAAGTGCACTGGCTCCCATGACCATGCTTTTCTGGAACCTCCAGCATAGAGATTGTGAAGAATGCATGAATGAAGATAGATTTTCTTCATAGGGCTTTTATTTATTGCTTATTTAAGATCTGACAAAGTCAAGTTTTTGTGTGTTTATTTTATCGAGAGTGCCTATTCTTAAAACTTAGACTACGAGAACGTGCGGTCGTTTTGATAAATGAGAGAAAGAATACTTCGCCGGCTGAACTTCCGGAAAACTCGTGAGCTTGTATATTTTGACTGCCTCAGATTCTTTATGCTTAGGGCCTCCTGATACTAAGCTTAGGATCCCCGCCGATACTTACTAACTTCTTGCGTGATATAAGACGGAGCCGGCTACACCACCTCGGAGGGACGTTAGAAAAAATTGCAGCAGGTGAAGCTTCCACGAGGAGCCTTCGCGTGTGGCTTTAATGCTATAAGCGAATAGGGAAAATCTATGCACTTTTTAAAACATTCATTTAACGGCATCGCAGGAAACGTCAGCACTGCGGTATAGCTCTGGCTACCAGCTGTTGCTTGATCAAGATGGACGGTAGAACGCTGTAATCAGAGTAAGACGCTTTCAGTTGAAGTAGAAGTTGAGCTAACTATAGTTAGAACGTTGACATAGCTAGTGCAATGGCAATGGCAAAGGACAGATAAACAGAATGCACAAGATGGTCGCTGTCCTCTTCACTCTGTTTTAGTGTCTATTTATTTGCGCTGTGCCAGGCATGTAAACATGTGTTCTGTTGCATTGGCAGAATTAAAGAAGCCGTAGGCCGAACTTATGTTGTGAAATTGTGCTCTAACAGAAATAGAATCCACATTCTAACAAAAAAGAAAAGACTTGCTAGCTGGAATTGTTCGCATAAATTTAAGCCGCTCCAGAGGGCTGAGCATTTTATTATCTAAGGGGGTCGCCAATGTCAAATAGCACATAGGAAAGAAGATGACTTTGCGAATTTCGGCTCCTCGTCCGAGATCTGCAGTAATATGTCAGCAGAAGTGACAACCAAATAGTTACTAATTGTTCACATTAAGAAGATGTTAGAGCAAGGCAAAGGACCCTAGCTATTAAGGCGAAAACCATAGATGTCTCATCGAACGCGAAAACTGACTCTCGGCGGCGTCGGCGTCAACACCAGTGTTCCAAAAGTCCTTATCACGTGATGATATCACCAAATGACGTCATGACGTCACAGGTAGCCGCATTTTGTGACGTGAGAATGACGTCGCATAAAGTGACGTCACGCGATGATGTTACACACTGCATCGTCGCTTGGTCAACGGTGGTCCGATCCCGGAGGCACCACATCAATACGTAAGGTGCAGAAAGCGTACAATGACTCCGATCTCGGAAGCAGTGCAAAGCCACTTTGGATGCAGAAAGCTTTCGGGGAGGTATCAATAAAGTCTCCTTACAAGAAAAAGAAGCCGAAAATGACTTTAACCTTCCAGTCGTCTCAGACAAATACGTAAGGGACTGTGTGACTTGTTCTTGCGCGCCTTGCTTTTGCTTTGCGCTTTCGTCCTCGTAATAACCGGTACGTCAGTTAAATAAAAACGAATAGACTGGCACTTATGTTCGAAAATTACTGCAATTTCAAACTTCATTGCTTCGAAGCGTGAGTGAACGTAATCGAAGGGCTGCATCCTTACAGTTACGCATGGCGTAGAGAGCAATAAAGAGCGCTGATGGACTTTTGATGACGTCTGAACTCTGCGATTGCCGCCTAACATCTGATGAACGCTGTTGTGCGCACAACGTGATTGTCCTAGAAGATGTGGCTAATGCATACGAACTAAAAAGGAAAGAAACAAAGAACATGAACGAGCAGGAAGAGCAGGGAAATGGATAAGTGGTCGGTAGGAATAAGTAATAGAAGAACGGAAGCGTGACTTCAGTAAATAGGTATCCTGAAAAGAAGACGGCCCGGATGTTAACGTGCGACTATCACAATGACTAGGTCCTTAAGCTTCATCTCAGTGCGAAACACTATTTTCCACTTTACTTTAGCCTTTCGCCATGAAGGGATCGTTTACGCAGTGAACGGTCTAGTCCTTTCAGCAATGAAAGGACTAGAACTGGCGTTGGGCTAACGTATACGTGACCTTCTACCAATAGGCTACACTCTCGGTACAGTACTAGGACAAGTGGTGTGCATTGCCTGATGCTTGAAAAGTCGTCAGCAGAACCGAGTATTCATGCATAGTCATTCATTTTCAGCCGTATCCTGTGGATTTTAACAACTTCTAAATAATAGAAACAGCAAACCTGTGGCCCGGCCCTTCAAATTCGCACAGCAGCGCTTACACGAGCAGAAAGCGAAAATGATTGAAATTTGACGTATGTCACATTACATAGACACCTATCGCCTCCGTCAGGCAAATTCCAGACACATCAGGCATAAATGTATAGCAGCGAGGTATATGCATTTCGGAGTCCAAGCACAGGGCAACACGCAATCATACCGCTCCGCGTACTTAATCGAGACAGCACGTATCGTTCATACATTGCACGTACAAGCTCATTGGAATTGCCCCTGACAACGCCTTTCAAATCTTAAAGTTGCTATATAAAACTCTTGCATACATACTGTTATAGGCCACACTGCGTCGCCTGCCTTCAGCTACCCCAGGAAGTTTTGAACGGATGCGGATAACGAGCAAATGCTTAACAACGGCACTGCTGCTAAAAAAAAGAAAGAAAAAGAAAAAACAGCGCATCGCCGCTTCTCTTGATAGAGAGACAGAAAAGGCAAAGGAAACACAGGGCGGTTAACCACTTCTCAGCCGGTCTAGCGCCCTACTCCGGGGATTAATAAAGGGGCTGAAAAAGAATAAAAAAAAACATGGCTGATCCCTCCGTCCTAGGAATCGGTATAACACGAAAGTGAAACGTGTCTTCACAGAAGTAGTGCTCATTGTGTAGTGATATATGAGAGCTTGTACAATGTCTATTCGTGTTTGGCAGCTATAGCACCGTTTGACGTGGATGCACCCATGTTGACAGCATGTTTCTATCGCGACGACTAGCGCCCATGATCATGATTAAACCGTTGTGGTAGCTGACGGTGTGAACATATATTTGGACACAGCGAATCGTGAATCCCGCGTAAGGATCATATTAACAAGCTCATAATCAACACTGGTACCCGGTATGCACTTCTTCAAAGCGTCGTCAATTAAGGAGAGAAACGGCACGGTGTGCGCTTTCTAGTAGTGGGTAGCCGACGCCTGTGCACATGCATACATAACACACACTGCGCTTCAGCAACACGGGAGGTAGAGGTTCGTAGCCATGAGCCGCAAACGCGTGCGTCCCGCTGGCCTCTGTCTCGCAGGCGCTGCTCGCGCTCCACCGAGGCACGATCGACATTCGCTCGTCGAAATCGCGTCCTTTCTGTAACGCATATTGCAGCAGTTTTGTTAGTCGGTGCTCTCGCAATTGAAGCAGTCGGCGGCGGAGAAATCCCGTCGGTGCACGTGGATACTGCACTACTCCGATGAGCCGACGCACGCTAACACGAAGCCAAAGGCAAAAAACGTAACTGCGTCAAGGGTGCCTCGGCGACGCCAGCGCGGCCAGTCTACCTCTCTGGTATCTAGACGCTTTAACCACGACCTCCGATATCGCGTGCAATCTCGGAGTAAGCGCTAGTAAGTGTCGATCGTGAAGCATTACTTCTTTTCACATCTCACAGACGGCGGCACCGCCCCGCTCCGCCCGCGGCGAAAGAGAGTGTGTGAAAGATATAAGGCGCGTTCGCGCCGTGTCTAGCATCTCCCGAGTTAGCTTAGTCGGTAGCGCGTCGGCCGCTTGCCGTCGCGGCCGCAACGTCGTGGGTTCGATCCCCAGCGGGGTATCTTTTTCTTGGTTTTTTCTTTCTCACCCGTTGGCGTCCATTTTATCAACGTCATATCCGTGACGGATGTACTTGGTGGACCCCGGCATAAAACACTTTCGTGTTAAAAAAAAAGAAAGAGAGAAAGAAAAGTGACGCGCGCGCAAAAGTGCGCCAAGAAGTAGTACGATGCAGGTACATGCGCCAGTACGTTCCTAACATTGGATAAAAACTTGGAGGACGCTTTGAGCTTCGCCTTCAAGAGTGGAACGTGATCGCGTAGGCGGGCCCCTTTCGTAGGTGTTCACGAAGTCGCTTGCTACGCTTCGCTGCTCGATGGACACCTCAAGCATGACGCGAGGAAAGAAACGTCAGTGCACGTAACATTGGCTGTTTCGAACTCTCCTAGGACGCCTGCTGCAGGTGCAGTTGCGAAATGGCCACTAGGCCCAATATTTATCGTCTTGCGAATTACTGAAGTACCCTCTACGCGCGCGCAAGGCAATACACGCATCTACGCAGCTGCACACTTTGTGCTGTGACTGATGGTAGCGATGAGTAATGCCTGAGCGCTTTATGGTATGCATTGGCTTCTGCTCTTTGCTACGCGAAAGCGGGCGAAAATGCTAGAGACCCGTGTGCTTACGTTTAGGTGCACGCTGAGGAAACCCAGCTGGTCGAAATTTCCTGAGCCCTCCACTACGGCGTCCGTCATAATCATGTCGTGGTTTTGGGACGTAAACTCCCAATAATTATTATGTTAATCGCTTGGCAAAAGCGATCGCGGTAATGTTCTCACAAAGATTTTCCTAACATAAATATATATAGTGCTGGATGCCATTATGATCGTCAGTTGCATATTATGCTTCCATTTCTCGTGTAGCAGTTGGTTGCCGAAGTGACATTGGTTGCGAAAGGGGCGCTCGCTCGAAGTTCTACTAAATTATCTTGTCTAGTGAGCGCAAAAGAACAGTAAGAATGCACGAAGCAGAGGGTGCCTTTGCCTCTTTCGCGCATGCTCTGTACGAATACGACCTTATCTGCATAGCAGGCCCGTAGCCGGGGTGGGAGTGCCTAGCCCCCCCCCCCCCCCGAAAATATGGTGAGGTACGTGTTTTCACCAAAAATAAATACTGAAAATATGTCTTTTTCTCAAATAGTCAAGGTTATCAGCAAGTGCCCCCCCCCCCCCCCCCCCCCCAAAAAAAAAGATTTCTGGCTACAGGCCTGCTGCATGCAGACATGTCCGTTTCCGATTAAAATGCTAGTTAAACGTCAGCGCTTGTTCGTGTGTTTATCTTTTCAGTTTGTTTGCGTCTACAATTCGTACTGTATTTACGCAGTATTAGTTGATTCTAACCAATGTCCCTGAAGTAGAGCACCAAGTCGAGCTAGTTGGTTGAAGTTTATCGGAAAGACTTTTTAACTGCTCTAACAAACACGGAAAACGAAGAGATAAAAAGACTGGACGTGCGCAGGTAAAGCTTTTTCCCTCTTCTTTGTCCTGCTTGCTAGCAAAGTTAAAAAGCCTCTACGATCAACTGGCCCCGCTGGCTGCATTTCTCTTCCAATTGGAACAAAAAGGAACAAAAAGTGCTCGGATCCCTGCAGCGTCTTAGTAACGTAGACACGTGTAATCCGTACACGTCTTCAGCGAAATACCTTCGTCTTGATTACGGCGCGTTAGCGCTAAGCAACGGGTGATTACAGAGCGGTTTCCATGCTAGATAGTTGGACGACGAAAATAACGCTAGTGAACTCATGAAACAAAATCACGTTGCCAATAACGTCCGAAGCCTCGCTCATCAGCGACCCTTAGATTGCGAGTGGCGGTTGCACTCAGACCCGGAACTTGATTTGCATAAATGTGACTGGCCCACTTGGGAGAGAGAGAGAGACCAATAGAATCTCGCCGCTAACAAGGCAGTCCGTTTCTTTCATTAAACATACGACATTCGATGCCTGCCGCCATTTTCAGCAGCGCTCGAACGCGTGATGAGTTCAGGCCCGGCCCTAATCCGCAGCTTCTCTCCGGTTCGTATTGCACAGAGATGCTCGGGGCGAACTCGTAATGAACCCTCAGGCGTAGAGTTTATGTTCCATCTTTTGCGCTTTCTCTTCGGTAACGGTTGACTCAGCATTTCTTTTTCTGCAGAGTCATCCTGTGTGGATATTTGCATGCATGAGTCTTCGCAAAGCTCACACTCGGGGCACAGCAGAAGGGTAATTCGAACGCTTCCTCAAGGTTCCATTTTCCGAGCATGTACATAAAATAAAATAAAATAAAATAAAATAAAATAAAGAAGTCACTGCGGAATCGGTAATGAATGCTCATCGTTGAAAAGAAAGAGCGCGGAAGCGCGCTGGAATCGTTGGCGATGCGCGAAGTAGCTTTCTCAAAATAACGAGATCGGAGTTAAAAGCAGCGCGTGTGATATGAAGAGAAGCGTCGATCCTTCCGAACGTTCTATATTTGGGACCTATGGAAAAGATAATCTAAACACGAATCCTTACACGCAGATTGACACAGTCAGCTCTGCTTTCCTAGGACAAATGCTACAAGCCCGCGTACTGTGCGATGTCAGTACATGGTGAATAAGGCCAGATGATAGAAATTTCCGGAACCCTGAACTACGGCTCACCTCATAATCATATCATGGTTTTGGCATGCGAAACCCCAGATATTATGTATTATGGCACTGGTTTTCTGAACTTTATATTAGAGGGACAGACTGTTGTGCTCATGAAGGGTTAGAAAGAGCCGAGGGAACATTTACACCAAATCGACAAAAGAAAAAAGCGAACATTATATTCAGACGCCGTGATAAACCACAGCATAGGGGGAAAATGTTATAATATTATTGTTTGTGATGGTTTGTTGCTTAACGCCAATGAATGCGCCGCAGCTGCACAGGCTAACGGATGAATGTTACCTTTCCTCAGCGCAGGGTATCTAGCCGGTCTAAGGACTGACTGACCTTTATGTCTTTCCGCCTGTTTCTTCCCTTCTTCGCTCCTCCATCTTTATATGCGTTGTACAACGTTACGTTCACGCTAGTGACATACACTTTCTTGTCCTGGTTCTGATGCGTTAAACAAAATAAATAAATAAATAAATAGGACAAAACTTCATGAACGTGAAGGTATTACATATTAAAGTAACGGTTCAAATATCGGAGGGCAGAGAGGTTGGCCTGAGCTAGTACGCTCTAGCCTGTTGCTCTGCACAGGCAAAAAAAATGCAAAGAAAAGAGTGATGAAGTGTGACGAGCAGGACAGGAAGAGGTTTGGCCTATATACAGTAACGACGTGCCAGGGATGAAAAGTGCAAGAAGAAAAAGAAGGAGAGGAGAATATATTAACATTAGGTTTCGATTAACTCAAGCCGGAGCGCCCAAATACGTACCCGCAGGTGCCCTTACTGATGGTCTGGTTGAGACTAGTAGACTGCGCAACTTCCTGTGAACCATCTCAACAAACAGTTCACGTGACCTCGCGAGTGTCGCGAACTGGGCGTAATCGATGGAGAAACGTGAGAAAACTGCGCCAAGAACAATTTGTGACAGTCACTTATAGATTCCTTCTTCAGGCGAACTTACAAGCACTCAAGTTAATGCATGCACTCTTGCGTGTACGATAACTAAGCGCTATTTGAATAACTGAAGCGGTTTAGGATGAATCCTTAATTTGTAATAGACTATTGAAAGTTATAGCTTTCGGGGTTTTCATTCGTCAAGTAAGGTTAGTCTTCTGGGAAGTACGTGAAGTTATCTTTTCACGCATTGCATTCTGTTCATAGCAACTTCATTCTATAACAGTTTTAGTTACTCTTTGTGGATGTGAAGAAATGTAAAACTGCTTGGAAATGAAATACTGTGCTGATATAATATGCCGAGCATTCTTTATGACACTTGTCATGCGATATAAAGAAGAGAGCTGTTTTTAAATAGTAAACAATATCCGGAAAGGAAGAGAAAGAGAAATTAGTTATGCAGAACAGTAAGTGGAAGCAAGACTAAGCCAGAGCAAAAGAGAGCTAGCTGGAAGAAGAAAAATGAAGATAGAAGAAATATAAGAAAACTTTTAGCTGACGTTAGTAATTCGAAAGCAATTTGTCATAAGAACAAGACCTGACATTCTTGTCGCATCATTCAAATGAGCTTCCCTCCCCCCTTCCTGTTAAACGGTGCTGCTCAAACACATGCTTCTAGTGCTTTCGACGTTGGGCTAAACGGATATAAATATTCATCTCTTTCTTCACAGGCACGTAGTTGGATCTTTCTGGGGTTTGCTTTTCACGATATCTGCTTTAAGTGGAATAAATTATTTGGGCGAACTGTCGGAATATTCCAACTTTTATGGCGGGGATTTCACTTTTGGCTGTGAGCAGAAAAACTGATGAAATCGTTTTCTTATTCCTGAAAAAAGATAAATACTGTCAACGGTGGCTCTGAATCTCCGTTTTTAAATATTTTAGGATAAAGGTGGGCGAGTTATTTGCGATGAATTCCAATATCTACGAAAAATAAAGGACTGCAAACCGGAAGCGACGTAAACACAACAATGTCATTGAATGTGCTCCGCTTTCACACAGGCATTCAATAAAATATGATATGGCTTTATGTTTTTAACAGCTAGTTGATACTCCATACATGAGCAGTGTTAAGGGCTAATCTTTTGGACGACGGACAAAAGAGAACCTGCCCGTGTCCACTCTGTCCTTCGTCCAGAAGCATTGCGATTTACGGTGCTGAAGGCTCGATGGAAGAAGGAAGATTTACGGGGATAACAGTGCGAAACCCAATTGAAATTAAGCCTCTCACAGTGACATGCGACATGCGATTGTCAAGTTGAAGCTGCGCGGGGTGACAGAACGAATACACGCTGATTAAAAACTACCAGGAACCAAATATTCGCGGCCAATGCGCTCAATCTCAGGAGGAGCGTATCTGTGGTTTGGCACTGTGATAAAAAAAAGAAAGCCAAATAAACGGCTTTACGGAAAGACGAACTTTCTCCTTATCTGTTAGTTGCGAAAGACACACTTACTGGCTTTTGAGGAGGAGGTGGAGGCGAGGGCGTCATAACGTCTACGGTACACGGAGAAACGGCTTTCCACTAGAAAGTCTTAAAGCAGTAAAATGAGATTATACACTATGTCATTCATAAAAAAAAAAGGAATTTGCATTGCATACGAATAGCCTAAAATGAAAGAACACGGATGATAGCAACACTGACGCATGCCTAATCTAACGCCTGCAGGAGAGTGAAAAAAAGCAACATTTTCAACAAACGTAATCGCTCATAATGCCATGTCCACTATTCCGAGCGCGTGCCTGTACTCTATATAGGAGCAAAAAAAGATATCTTTCGCAGCATATAAAGCGGCGCCATCATAGGCGCTACGTGGTCCTGCTCCAGGTAATGTCCCAAATGAAAACGAATGATTCCCCAGAGCCAAACAGCATAGCGCTACTGTCGCCTTTAGTGAGGCACATAGCTAGGCAGCTCTGTAACACGTGACGATTCTGGCAGTGTTTTTGTGTCGACAGAGGCAATTGGCACTGCCCACGTACAAGGGATGACACAGATTCAGCTTCGCCGTCTCCTCGAGCATGTGACCGCTGGGAAATAACACTCTGGCTATTTGTAAGCACCACAGGCGCGATTTTATCAAAACACTGAACCGAGAAATACGTGACCTCTTTTTAGCTTGCAGACTTTTGTATAAAATACTAGTGAGCACGGGAGTTCAAGAAACCTTTTCGGCCTTTTCGTCCTCACCTCTACGATGAACTTTCTTGCTCTGAAAGTTCATTTCATGGCACTTCTATTTCTGCAAATATCCCCTCCGAAGTGATTTAAATTGAACCTTGATAGGTGCGAGATCGCACGTCTCCAATCAGGATGCGTTCTAAAGTTAAATAAATATTGGAATGTAGCTGTGTCACTACTAAAACTAATTTCGCCGATCATATATAAAAATTTGAAGCTTATGATTCTAAGGCTGCTTTAGCCATTCCAACTGAGAAGATACGTAATATTTAGAGATGTTGGGTCGCAGCACATGTGCATGCCTTCCGACACATTGGCGTAGCCAGGGGAAGTGCGGGATCTTGGGGGTTCAAACCTTTTTTCAGAATTTTCAAATTTGCGTAAGTGTTTATACACGCGCACGTATAAACGCAGGCTCGAACATACGTAAATGGTGCGGGGGAAATCCGTCTGCAGCCTTTACTGGGGACCAGCACGATACAGTTCAAACATGGCGTACATAGAATAGCCCACACACGTAAAGCTTTTTCACAACTCCTTCTCGTCTGCATAGTCTTCCTCTCCGCGCCGCACGCAATTTACTATAGGGCGGTTAAGCCCCCTCCCCGCCTTCCCCCAAAAAACTCACAGCTTCGCCGCAACGGCGAAGCAATGAATGCGATAGCAACAAATTAGAATGTAACGCTAAGAATGGAAAGCAGCTCGAAATTGCCAGCGTATCGCTAGATCCCAAAGGACGCACGAAAAGAATGCACACAGGACGAGCGCGAACTATCATGCGTCACAGCTCGATACTTGAAGCGCACTGCTGAAACATAAAGCAGGACGCACGAAACGAACGAACAGGTACACACAGGACGAGCACGAACTAAATGTCGCAGTTGTTACTTATTTCTGTTTGAACAGCGCGTTCCTTTCGCAAACGCGGCCGCTGCAGCGATAGAAGTGAACTTCGTAGGCTCTGTGACTTCAGCGCGGACATCGCGGGGAAAGCACAAGACGTACAAACCCTCGCTCCACCCGCCCGCCCGCCCCTCCCCCTTTTTTTCCTCGAGATAAGCGCACGAAGGCGACCACGCCCTGTAGGGCGAAGAGCATCGGCGTTCACAGGAGCGGGCGACGACCTTTAAAGCGCACCCCGCGCGCACTCCGCGCCATCTCGCTGGTGAGTAAGAAAGCGCGCTGAAGTAAATGGTGTACAGTAAAACCTAGGTGATACGAATCTCACGGGGTTGCAAAAAATATTCGTATCATCCGAAATTCGTATAACCAGAAAACATCGAAAGTTAGTATGCGACAAAAGAAAGTTGGCACACGTTTTGGTTTAGTGTTTCTCAGGGCCGCACCGACGTTATGAACAGCTCTAAATAATTGCCAGTAAAGTTTTAACGTCAGCGATCCTACTTGTACTCGTAAATATACGGTGCGTGCGCGCGTGTGTAATTAATGAACCAGATGTGTTGTGACCCGTAACCGCTAGTAGCTCCCTCCTAATCTTACTACGCTTTCCTGCATAAGACTAATGTACAGCGGCGCAAGTGAGAACTGCGCGAAAAACGTGGACAAAGGGAGAAACTGACGACACAAGCGCTTGTGTCGTCAGTTTCTCCCTTTGTCCACGTTTTTCGCGCAGTTTTTAAAGTATGCATTACCAACTCGCCCAACAGTCTGTTCTTCTAAGGCGAAAGTGACTTTAGAAAGCGCTTTGCACGCGATAGATGAAGGCAGAAAATTTAAAAATCGCTGTCCTTTGTTACTGTTACTTTCTTATGGCGGTGGTGTTGGGGGGGCTTTTCGGGAGATTTGCGGCCATGACGCAAAGCTGGGAGGTTTTCTCATAATTCGGGTGTCTCCCATGCAAATCGGAGAGTTGGCATTGTGCGCGTACGCTGCGAGGCCTAGCTCCTTCGCCAAGACCGTCCGCTTCGTCTCTTGGGGTCTTCGTTCACCTTTCATGAGACTTCATGATGGACCCGCAGCCCAAGTTTCAGTCTTGTTTCATAGAACATCTGATTGCGAGGACATGGCTTGCATCGACGTGACAGGCACGTGTTAACACAGTACAAAGACGCTGCTGCCTCGAGCACAGCAGCACGCGTCAACGCGGTGGAAAAAATACGAAAGGAAAGAAACGCGACGTCAACGCCATCTGTTCTAAACGAGAAGGCGCATAAAGGCCTCCAAGATTCGCACGCACAATCTCGGAGGCAGCACCCTTGACGGTCGCGCAGCGCGCATGCCCGCACCCGCCACGACTGCCGCGTCTTCCGCGACAGCGAGGGTAGCACCTGTTCGTACACTGTGCGCTAGCGTACGTTCGTATCAAACGTCGTGGTGTGAAAATCGGCTCGCAACAACCGTACTCCAATGCACTGCAGGCTAATAGGCCTTGGCTGGGACCACATAAAAATTCGTATCACCCCGAAATTCGTACTAGCTATGCTCGTATCACCGGGGTTTTACTATATATAAATAGCTCGGCGTTAGCATGCTGAAAGACGACAGTCTTCGTGGTCTAGCCGTCTAACGCCGCGTGTTTTGGAGCGACAGGTCGGCCGTCGATTCCGCGCGTCGGAAAGTATTTCTGATATATTTTTCTTTGTGGGTTTTATATATATATACACACATATATATATACCGTGCATGACGGCGGCGACGGCGACGGGAAAAACCAGCCAAGACTGTCCATATAATTGCTATCGCAATAAAAATTTCTGGCTACGCCACTGTTCTGAGATGATGCCCCTTGACAACCTATCGCGAGACCAGCGGCATAGTTGACTGTCGCGGTCCCTGGGAGTGGGTGGATATCCTAATGAGCAGCGAAAGTCGGCTGCTGTTCACTTAGCTTTCACCGATCTGCTTTTCAATACCTCCTGACTGCCTCTCGAACGACGCGCGAGATATCGCGAGGGTTGAGAAAATCATGTGTTAGTTCGATAGTGCAATTTCTCTTACATAAAAGCGCTGCGTCACAGGCGTTCGGACGCACGCATCTCATAGTAGCAATCAGCCTAATAACCAGACGAGTGCTTAGGCGGCGAGCAATCACGTAAAAGTAAGTTGACAGAGCTAGGCCCAGATAGAGTGCTATGACATAAACATAACCGGACTACTTGTGACCACATTCTAATGAAGGATTCGGCCAGCGATCCCTTGTGTTGCTTGGAAATTTCCTGGTATGAATGAGCTAAATATCACCTTGCAATGTATCGCTAACTACCACTCCACACACACACACACACACACACACACACACACACACACACACACACACACACACACACACACACACACACACTATTTTCAGAATATAACGACCAGAATATTGCAACAAGAAGCTCACATGAGGTAACACATATCAAGTATATAGGCTACTGAGTTGGATTTGAATGAATGCGCTTCCATTCATGGTGTCGCCAAGCGCATGACACATCACATATTGCGGTAAAAATCCCATAAAATATTTACAAGGTTTTCGGGTCGTCACACATATTTTTAAGACAATAAAGTGGGCTACCTGGTTTTAATTCACGGCCGATAAGAACAGCACACTAGAAGCAGAGACAAAGAAAGGGTAGAAAGGGAGACGACACAAGCAATACGCAACGTCTACTCTTGTGTTGAGTCTGTTCTTTAGTATCGTTGCCTGCACGCTGTTTTTATCAGCCTTATTTAGTCAGTAAAGAAAACTGAGATGAACGTCGCTGATTATTTGATGATATGATATTACTAAAATAGCATAGCTAAAGACCATCGGATTTCACTTCATTGTTCGTAGCGTCTAGTCGTAGTAATCGTTATGCACTAATTTAACCGCCACTGTAAAATTTACATTTAATAATAATATCGGGGGTTTTACGTCCCAAAACCACGATATGATTATGAGAGACGCCGTAGTGGAGGGCTCCGGAAATTTCGACCATCTGGTGTTCTATAACGTGCGCCTAAATCTAAGTACACAGGCCTCTACCATTTCGCCTCCATCGAAATCCGACCGCCGTGGCTGGGATCGAACCCGTGACCTTCGGGTCAGCAGCCGAGCACCGTAACCGCTATACCACCGCGGCGGACAAAAACTTTACAATTACCACACGATGAAAGAGCCTTTTTCTCACAGTGTGCTTCATTTGCATGGTCGTTGTCTTCTATATTATGCGTATGTTTTAACAATTAAGATCTAAAAGAAAAAACAAAAACACAAACAAGCAAACAAACAAGAAAAGGAAAGTTGAGTTATTTTTTTGAAACTGATTCTTACTGAACGCAACTTTTGCAGGCAACTTTTTCACAGTTCACGATCTGTGTGCAGCTCCCCGTCAACATATTCTTCAGTGCAAGGAGCTCAGCCTGGCGATGTCAGGTCGCAAGCTGGCTAGTCGCCAAAGGAACATTTACTTTGTTTTCCTTGGCGTATGACTTGCCTGCCTCTGCGACAAAAACAAGATTCGAAAAGCATAATGGTAGCACTGAGAAATCGAGACAGCCTTGACCGGAGTCGTCGCAGTTCGCGCACTGCGGCCGCCGTGACTCATGCGCTGGTCAAGTTACATGAGTTAGGCCACCAACGACTATCTAGTCAGACCAGTAACGTTTCTCTGTACTGTTCAGTACAGCCCTGTACCCGCATAATGTCACGATTGCATCCTCTTTCTGTCTGCGTTCGAATAACCAAGACACTCAGTCCTAATTGCTCAAAAATCACATCTTCGTGTGACCTTCTTTCTTTGCTAAAACGCCTTTCCGAAACAATGTGATTATCTGCAATGTATTCAACTTGGATGAAACCGGAATAATGAAGACCAGAACCGGCAGTCATAGAATGTCTGTCAGCTGCTGAAGAAAATTTCTAAATTAGATGATTGCCAACAAAAAAAAAATCCATCAAGCTCGTCATAAAGAGCTTGGTCACCAAGAACCCTCTTGAAGTTCAACTTCACAAATCTATTTCCAGAAAATAAATGAATAATTTTCGGCAAAATTTGTCCGACATTTTGAAAGCGAAAAATTTATCTCAATTTAGAGAAAGTATAAGCGTAAGCGCCAAGCCTCAGAGGTGTGTCAGTGTCGTTTTTGCCTTGGCTACTCCCACGCTTACTTGGAAAATTCTTTACAAAATCTCGCTGTGTTAATTGGACGGCCATGTTATAACGTGGAGTGTGCAATAATGGTTGTTTCACTGGTTATTCTAGGTAAATGGTTATTTCTAGCTTAAATTCTAGGTTATTCTAGTGCAAAAGCGTACAAGTTACAGCTGCAATTGTACAACCTCTTCATGAGACCAACGATGGAATCGCCGTTTTTTTGTAGATCAGCGTTTTCTTGCCCAATCTCAACAAACAAAGAAGAGTAAAACGCAAAAGGTACATGAGCGACAAAGCCACCCCTGCACGTGCCGCTTAGTGTGGACGACTGCCTTTCGCGTGGAGTCCTGACGAAAGATAAACAGTTCCCGCAGGAAGTAGGGTTCGGCGTTTCCGGTCTCGCGCATACATAATTTGACACTCCTCCTTTCCCTGGAGGCCGGGCACCGGCGAAGGATATTAATTTCCCTGCCATCCTAAAAAGACCCACGCTGCAACCTTTTTGAAGGTTGCCACATTGTCAGGGTTTCTCCTGGGACGAGATTATGATTCATGACTTAGTAAGGTCAGAAGACACAATGACAACATGAATAATTACGTCCTTGTACCTCCACGTTGCGCTGTTTAATTGTTCGGCTGTGCGCGATTTTGGTATACGCGACGTTCTTCCTTATAACTGCGGCTGATCCAGCTTCAATAGAAAGCCACAGATGACCCGCCGCGGTGAACTAGTGATCATGGTGCTTGACTGCTGACCCGAAGGTCACGTGATGGAATCCCGGATGCGGCAGCCGAATTTCTCTGTAGGCGACATGCTAGAAGCCCGTGTGGTCGAAATTTCCGGAGCGCTCCACTACGGCATCTTTCGTAATCATATCGTGGTTTTGGAACGTAAAACCTCGACAAATAATATAATTGGGTTGCAGATGGATAAAAAATCTTTTTTGTGAATTGCCCTTTTTTTAGGTTTATGATGTACACTAACAATGCTGTGGCTAAGAAGACAGAGAAAGAGAGAGAGAGATGCAAACTTTAATGATGTGCTGAGTATGTTAGCCTAGCTTGCTACTCAGTGTGCTCTGTGGTAATTAAGGTATACATAGTGACCGCATAGACGCGCAAACAACGGGTACAGTCGCATATACAGGCTTAGCTCGTGCAGGCTATAGGGCTACGCTCAACTTGACGTGAAAAGGTGAGCTGCTGAGGAAGTCTAGGCTATTGACAAGCGAAATGGCAAAGCAATTAGGACATAGGGTGAGGTGATATTCCCAATCGAAGGGGCACGCGGCTATGTGAATCCACAAATAATTCAACTTTCATAAATGTGAAATAGTAACTCCATAGGCCTTGTTTAAATTGCGACGTTGTAGTGATCGATATTTTCGCTAATGATTGATTCAGTTTACTACTCTGCTTATAAGCACCCTTCTCTTTATAGTTCCCTGGTTATATAAACCTAATTGAATTAAAACTTGTGTGATGCAGTTTGACTGAGCATGTGACAGTGTTTATTAACAATTAGAAGATTTTTGCCTGCTATGCTTGAAACAGAGTAATAGCTTAGTGGGAAATTACACAACGTTTTCTTAATGACATTTAATGGTGACTGAAGGTTCCGTACGCAACCAGTGAACCACAGCCGGTAGTGCAAGCGCACAGAAAAGTGAGTCAGTCTAGGAGGTACTCTCCATTAAGCAAGTTCTACGCGGCTTTTCAACAGCGACGGGACAATTCCTGCCAAGATGAAAGTTGAAAAAAAGATATATCCGAAACACCACGAGAAAAGGGCGCCTACGTAAACTAAGCAAGTAAACGTAGTGTAAATGGATGAGCGCCAGCATCTTCGGCGCTTAAAATTGAGAAATCTCGTTAAAAGGAACTGCAAACATTGTACAACGGCGACAAAACACTCTCACGACGGTGTGAAATAACTCTACAACTGGGAATATCGCTGAAGCCGACGTTTCGACGAACGGACTTGTCTTCGTGAAGGCAAGAAATGATTTGATGAAGACGACCCCACTTGTCGAAACTTGGGCTCCAACGACGCTCCCTTTTTGAGGATTTTTTTTAATCTCTTCAAACCTCCATCTTCCCCAGAACTTCTGTCCTGTTTGGATCTCATGTCGCCGTGTTTCATAGTCACACATAACGTCTTGCACTTCCCCATGTCTCGCAGGAAATCGGGCAACTGTACCTTTGATTTTGTTGCGCGTAAGTTATACCCTGTAAGTAGAGCATCAATGCGTATACGTTGCACATACTTAGTAAAACCTATGTTAAACATTAATGTAGATGACTGGACTTGTTGGTTATTCATACTTATTTCATACAGTTGGATGTCAACGCTTGTCCTCTGTGTTTGCTTTTCGGTGGCCGTGCTTTTTCGCGTTGTTTATCTTCACTATGCGAAGCAAGACTAAGTGTCTGGTGGTGCTCTTAGCTAAATTAGCGGAGCTAAGACAGCCGCGCAGTGTTTATCGACCCAGAAAAGGCGTTAGCTACTAAGACCTGAAGAAGAAAGCCACGAGAACGTTGGGATATTAGGCACGTCGGCAAGGGGCACGCCCGGAGATAAGAAAAGAAGGAACAAGTAACATACAAATGCTCGAGGGAGAAGCAGTAGCGGGGAACGCCATAGGGCGAAAGGACAGGAAAATAACGAGAGAGACGTAGAAAAGACGGCCGTATTCCTCAGAGGTACAAGGGTAGAAGTGCGCATTCCAGGGCATTCTTTCGGCCCACGAGTGGGGCTGCGTACTCGGGCGAAGGCATCCCCTAGAGTCAGCGAGAAATTGGCCTCGGGGTGGTGAGTCCGTCAGCTCTTGTTGCCTAATTGCTGTCGGGGGCGAGCAGCGAACTTGCGGACAGCGCCGACTCCGGCAGCAGCGGCTGCTTCGAGTCGTTAGTACATAAAGACAAGTGAAACGTGACGCCCCGGAAACACGCAGGTCGGTTTGTTCGGCACGTCTTTCACGGAGGAAGAAAAAAAAGAGAAATAATGCCACGTCCGCGTACGTGACGGCGTTGTGGCTGTCACAATCGTTCGCTCTTCACAACGCCGGAGACCGCCTAAGCTGCAGCACGGTACGCCTGACATTATCAACGTGTAATGCGGGTAGCCCTCAGCCAAAGAGGCTTTGGGCGCCTACTTGCGCCACTTGCGTTATCTCTTTCTGTTCATTTCTTTGAAGAGATATAGACGGCCGTTTGCACATGCCAGCGATCACGGATGAAGGAAAAATGCAAGGAGGGAGCGTCACGTGAAAATTTCGAAGCCTAATCAATACCACAGGCACTTAGGCCATGGAATAAATAGGCGACATTAATTTTTGTCTTTGGCTGTAGCGTAGTAATTATGACGCAAATTGAAATGAATTTATGTGGACGATAAAACGCCCTTTCCATCGGTGGGATCCGAACCCACAGCCTTTGTTCCATTGGCGGGATCCGAACTCCCAACCTTTGATTTCGAAGGTTGTGGGTTCGGATCCTACCGACGGAGACGCTGATTTTTCGTCGAATTTACTTAAATTTACATCATAATCACTGCAGTTAAAGGCCACAATTAAGGCCCCCTTGTCCTAATTGCCTGTTCCATTAATTTGGTTGTGTCAACAAAGAAATGATCTCTTCCAAAAAACTTTCCTTCTTTCGTTCACTCTTGAATCCTAGTCATAAAAAAATTAAGAAAGAAATAGGCCCTGGTGACCTGGCAGGCAAGCGTTCCTACTGGTCGGTTCGCTTTGTTTGTGTCTGCTGCGTGCACAGCAGGGGCCTAATCCTACCCAGGATGCACCGCGCACCGGTCGAGAGGGGCGGCGTCAGTGAAGGTTGGCTTGCCGAGTGCAGCGGAATCACGTGACGCCCCCTCCCAGTTTTTCTCTTTCCTCTATGCCTCGATGCACAGTTTAGGTCCAACCTGGCATGACATAGAAAAAACCGTAGGCACGTCCACTTCGTAACAAAACGGTCTATTGTGTATTATTGGGATATTTTCGGGTATGGATCGGTGGTTACGGCTTTATGCTATAGTAGAACGCGAAGTCGCGGGTTGGACTGCCTGCCGCATTTCGGTGAAGATAATAAAAGTTCACGCGATACCCAAGTGAAAAGCTCTTTTAAATTCAGATTACATTTCACAGCCGCTGTTGTCCGCCTCGGTGGCACGGTGGTTGAGGTGCTCGGCTGCAGACTTCAAGGTCCCGGGTTCGATCCCGGACATGGTGGTCGCGTTTCGATGGAGTCCAGAGGCCGGTGTAATGTGCAATGTCAGTGCACCTGAAAGAACACCAGATGGTCGAAATTTCCGGAGCCCTCAACTGCAGCGTGCCTCAATTATATTGTGGTCCTGGCATGCAAAACCCTAGATATTAATATTTTCACTTATAGCTACTAATGAATTCCTCATTAAGCCAGCTGGCTACTGAAGAATGTAGGGGGCCTCTAAGACACCAGGCTGCTACTGTCTACTGAGATCCTTGAGCTTTTGATTGGCCAGGGCACATTCTCTGCGCAGTTTCTTAGCTACGTGTATGGGTTTAAAGCAGCGTCTTGTATAATACACCCATGCCACCCTAAAAATGAAGAAAGAAAGAACAAGCAAAGGAAGGGGATAAAGAATATTTCGCGTTCACGTGAAGAGTTGCAACTCCCCTGAGCTATCTCCTTCCAGATGAAGAAGCGTACCGCACTTGTCATGCAGAACGCACCTCAAACGAAGCAAGTTCCTTCTTTCCAACGCGCAGACTTCTTGGCTCTAAACTTTTAAGAAAAGCGGAATGAACTTCAATTTTCCTATAAGAAAGAGCTAAAGAAGGGAAGTACGTGAAGGCTGTACTGAAATTGGAATATTGGTTCAGCTTCTGTACCATATGGCAGTTCATCGAATGATAATAAGTGCTGTCGTTTAAAGACGCCTACTCCCCCCACCCCCACCTGCCATCTTTGCTTTTGTAGATCATCACACGTCCATCCCTGAAGGCAACAAAGGCTGTTTAGTGTCTAAGTAAAACAGGAACATTTGCGGAGAAGAAAACTTAAAGCGAAAACGTGGATGCGTGCACCGTCACTTGCATTAAACATGAGAGAATATCGCGGTCGCGAAGCAGATCACGGAAGCCAACGGTCGGATAAGGACCCCACGTGTGTCCAAGGCTGCACTGCGAGGATCGCTGGTGAAGCAGCCACACGAACACTTGCGATAAGGCTTTCTTTAAGGCGAATTTTTCATTGCAAGTCATCCCAGAACTTGCTGCTGAATGTTTTGAAGCTTTTCCTCTTCGTCTCCTGCCGCATAGCTTACTGGTCACGTGACTCCTTTATTAAATTTAAAGTTTGGGAGTTTCGCAATAGCTAAAGTTCGAAACTAATAATAAACTTCGAAACTTCCAATAAGAAAACAGAACTTCAGATTTGTAAAAGACCTTCAAAAATTCAAGGAGCCTCGGCATACAAAAGAAAGAAACCAACAAACGAGACGAAAAACAAAAAGAGGAAATGCGAAACACCCCAACTCTAGAAAGAAAAAAAGAATTGACTTATGTAAAGCCATATTCATCTCATATCCTGCTGAACCCCTTGTTCTCTGGAATAGCAGGCAGTGAAACCTGTCCTGCCTATAACATGTACAAAAAAGAAATATTTTCACTGCCGAACAAAACTTATGCACCCTTTCACGCATTCACTGTCTTTATTATTAAAGGGAATTGTTTAATGTGACTCGGTAGCCGTTTGTGGCGCTGCGTTGCGGAATTCTCGTTGACTAATTTTAGATAGATTATATTCTTTTCTTTATTTTTTTTTCTTACCAAGGTGCTCGAGCCAACAAGCGAGAGTTCACTGCATATAGCCCAATATATTTCTTTTTCATTCATTCATTAATTCATTCATTCATTCATAGAGACAGCGAAATAGCCAACTCTATCGATGCCGGTGATGGCGCAGTGAGACGTGAAGTGTTCTGTTAGACACTACCTAATCGGCGGTCGCGGTGGTGATGCTTTTGAGCGCGGAGTTAGCCTGGAATATCTTACCCCGCAATTGTCCCTCCTGATCCTTTTTCATGCACTGATGGTGGGGTTAAGTCACCATGTGTTGATGTTGCGTGCAGCTCGCTGTCCACGATTCCGCGCTGATCCAGCGGAGCCGGAAGAAGGTTCGCCTGTAGGCGCACTTGATGACGGTACTGGTCACAGCGCAGTGCCGCCGTCACTGACCAGGTCATGGGGCGAAGTTTGTGCCGTGGTAAACGAGATTCCCGATCGAGAGGCATGAAATTGCTGCGTGGTAAGGCCCGCTAAAGTAAATTTACTGACTTTTGGAAATAAACTGTGCTTTTTGTAAATTCCATGTCTTTTCTGCCGCATTCTCGCGCAAACGAAATTCCCGCAAGAGCGAAATTTTGTGCTTTCCCCGCCGATTTCGTTATTGCGGGTTTCAGCTCTATAGACTGGGGAGGGCTGGAGTGTCTGCGCCGTGCAATGTTGCCCAACCATCATGAACGCAGGGGCTATAAGTTCCAAAACGCTGTGAAGGAAGTAACTACTCACACTGCGGTTAATCAGTTGGCTTAGGTCTCGCTAGGTTCCAGTACGTGCGTCAAAATAAAAAAAAGATGGTGGAACTGCCGCAGCAAGTGCGGGTATCATTATCACAATTTAATAAATACCTTGCTAGAGAGCTCACAATGCGATGCCCACACGCGTAGACAGTTTCAACTTCAAGTAGGAGTGCGCGCAGGTTCCTGGCTTCAAGATATTGACAGAGCTGTGTTGCAGTGAAAACAATCACGGTAAAATAAACCGTAAACATATTAACTTAAGGTAACAAGCAAGCAAGCAAACAAACAAACAAAACAACAACACTGCCTTTAAAGATCGATCTCCTTCCCTTACGCTCATGTATGACTAGGCTCCGAACGCAAGCAACAATATGCTACGGCCCAACACTTGCGGTTCTCTATTTATGTTGAAGTTTTGTGCGTATATGCGCGCATTCAGGAAGCGAGAGCAGACACTGCTGTGCAGAGGACGTAGGCGAAGTTGGGTGCATCGCAATTAAGCCGTAATATGTAACATGGCAGCTTTGAGGTCAAGGCGCGATCGCTGCTCACCACTGTCAATTCGGAATTATGGCTGTAATGTGCTAGTTGATTTTTCGGTGCGTTCACTGCGGAAAAATACTAATTATCATTGTTAGTATTATCATTGTTATTATTATTATTATTATTATTATTATTATTATTATTATTATTATTATTATTATTATTATTATTATTAGGTGACATGAAAACACTCATACACAGGAAGCGGGGAGCAATATGAAGAAAGCACCCTCGCAGCCGCCATCGAGAAAGACTCATGCAACTCAGCGTACTCTTTATGAAGGAAAAAAAAGATAACTCACTCACTCACTCACTCACTCACTCACTCACTCACTCACTCACTCACTCACTCACTCACTCACTCACTCACTCACTCACTCACTCACTCACTCACTCACTCACTCACTCACTCACTCACTCACTCACTCACTCACTCACTCACTCACTCACTCACTCACTCACTCACTCACTCACGTTAATGGGAGTGTCAGGGAGCCACAGCCAGGGTGTCGGAACGAAATGTTTTTCGTTTCGGTTTTAGTTTCGTTCCACCACAAAAAGTTCCGTTCCGTTTCTGTTCCGAAACGAAAAAATGTTCCGTAACGGTTCGTAACGGTTTTTTTACGCAAAAATTTGAAGGTAATCATAAAAAACATTGGATCTGTGATGTAGTGACTTGCCCTCCTCTTTGGAAAATGGTACAAGGGTAAAACACGTTCTTCAGAGGAGCGGAAGCAACTCTACCACGAATTCCTACCAGCTCGCGCAAAGCAGTATTAATTTCAAAGTCATAGTACTTATTTATTTTCTCAAAAGACAAATACGATTTTTTAGTGGGCTCAATGCTTCGTGTCAAGGGAGTGAGCACGATCTCAGAAGCAGCACGTCACTGAGTGGACTTTGATGTGCGAGACAGCTGTTCTGATAAAAGTATCCCCAGGCTTGCGCGCAACACGCAGCACAGTCACGGCGAAAGCTGGAAGAGCGGACTTTGTAGAGCCCATTGTAGATTCTCTTGAGGAAACTAATACAAGTACACATGCAAGGTACCCACTACGTCATAAATCATCGTAATTTTTCTCAAGTAGCAAAGTTCCCACTCTGCAATTTTTCGTCATTTTTTGGAGAAACGTGGTACCCGCTACACATCTGTAAGGAAGTGCACTTTGTGATGTGGCTGATGACGATGAGGAATTATGGCTGAGCACTTCGCAGTGAGTGGGAAGCAGTGTTGCAGAATGGGAGCCTCCATACCATTCCAGTTCCATTCTGGGGAATTAGGACTTGCCGCAATTTCATTTCTTTCAATTTCTCGTAATGAAAAAAACTTAGTCCATTCCTACTCCGGGATGGTCTGGCACTTCAATTCCATTCCTGTAATTCCTCAAAGTAGGAAAGGCATCTTGATACTTTTATCAAGTTAAGAATGAACGCTCCATAAAGCTGATTCCATCAGATGCATTAAGAACTGCAAAAGTGCGCAAAACACGTGACCAAGGTCGAGGGATAGTAGTTTGGTGACATCGCGTGCGGTACAACCACCGTACTAATTCCCATAGGGGCAGTTCTTCCGGTACCTATAGTATTTGCATGGTCAGCATGTTTCAACGAATGGTGGTGTTTTAATAATGTTTAAGCTTAAATGTGTTCATGCTAAAATGACGACATAGCATATTTTTATGCTGAAAAAAGTAGTTTCAAGAAAACTAAGCAGTTTTACCACGCGGCTGGAGCGGTCGTGAATATGGAGAAACCTAAGATTTGATTAATGGGGAACAAAACCCTCTAGATCTGCTGGTATTATTTGGAACAGTGCACCGCTCGGCCACCCTGTGCCTTTGCATCGAATACGGAACACTGGGCCGCACTGCTCGTCAGCACTCACGCTTGTCAAGCGGGCCTGGCAAGGATGGATGGGGTGAGAACTTCCTGTGTTCGCCTGTGCGCAGTTATGCAGTGTCTTCCTTGTCGCAAAGGTTATTTACGTGTGTCAGGTACTAAACTGCTCGCGAGATAAAGATCAGGCTGTGCATGGAGTATTCGCCACTTTCGTGGGGGGGTATCAATGCGAACCAACGCGCACGGGTAGTTTGCTTCTCCCTTCAGTATCTGCTGGGATAATGCATTTGTTTGTACACTAACATATGCCTCTGTCTGTAGTAGGCGCGTTGCTTATAAATGTACCGTGCTTGTAATCAGCCAAGCCATTTTAAAAATACTGCTTTATTGTTAAATTCGAGGCTCTGACTTACTGATGTTTTAAGTTTGAAAAACAGCACGTAGACGAAAACCTACTCTATTTTAGGAAAAAGACGTAATTCCATTCCCATTCCATTGCGTGCAAAATGCGCTTAATTCCATTCCCATTCCATTCCTCCAAGCGTTGTCCCCATTCCATTCCGGGATCGCGAAAATGTGGAATGATTTCGGAGTCATTTCACTTCTGGAGTGGCAACTCCGCAACACTGGTGGGAAGCATTAAACGACACACTTAGCGCTATTACCATTGTGTGATGACTGGTTGTAATTTTACTCTTCTGCCACGCTATAATACATATGTTAACACGATTCCTTGCCCGACATGACGCCTGTATAGAGTATTTTTGCGAAGGAGTTACAAGCACCAGCGTGGTATTGTGGTGAAAGATCCGACTGCCACGCAGAGGGCGCGAATTAAAATCCCATCCTACCCTAGAAATTTGTTTCTCATTCAATGTTTTCTAATTTCACCCGTTAGCGGTCATGGACATCGGCGGCGGCGGACAACTATGGCGCCAAAATCAGCTATTGTGATCTCATAACAGCTTTCGCTGTAACAAATTTCAGCGCCGACAATGCCCCCTCCCCTTTGGCATGCGTAACAAGCGCGCAAAAGTCCACTTGCGTTAATATGAACATCTCTGGTTCCCACTGTTTTCGTTTTTCGCACAATTTCAACACATCTTTGCTTTGGAATTCCTGCCTGAGGAACGCGCTAATACTGTACCCTGAGATATGTTCACATTGCACGAGCTCAGTCGTTCCGGATCGCGAAGTTTTCTCGTGAACCGAAAAACGATTGGAATAATTTTGGTTTCGCTCCGGAACGAAATAATAGATAAAGTTTCGGTTACGTTTTCGTTCCGGTCAAAAATATCGTTTTTTTTCGTTTTTCGTTTTCGGTTTTCGTTCCGTTCCGACACCCTGGCCACAGCACATTGATAAGTGTACTGAGCTCAAAATACAAGACAAGGGACAAAAGAACGAAGACGCAGCACTTTCTTCCAACTAAAATTGATTGGAAAGCTGCGCCCTTATATACACAGAATATACATATACGCGTATGTATGCGCATCTCTACCTCCAGAATCAGACGTGGTGGGCTCTGACACAGATGCGGCGAACACCCAAGAAAATACCGACAAACACCCGTCGTTCTGATGCAAATTCCAAATCAAACCAACTGAGTCGTTGCGACGCCTGCACGTCCCATTTACTTATCATTGCAACGCGTGCACGTAACTCTTTCCTTTCCCTGAGCTCAAGGTGTTGCAGAAATGCTGAAATAAACAGTAAAAAAGAAGACCTCGTCCATTGACCCTTCTCCGTGGAATTAAGGTTGGATTAGGGGGTCGCACCACGCGCAGGAAAAAGAGGGTTCCCAGAGAACCAATCGTGGTGGGCCGTTAAGACCACCTCCCGGCTTTCATCGCTCGCACGGCACGCTGCAATTAGAAAGCTTGGTAGCGAGGGCTAGCGTGGCCGGAAGTATTAGCGGAAACCTTTGCGATAAGACCCTTTTCCAGTTTCTTTCGTTAATGCCCTGTCACGAGCAGGAACCGTCGAGAGTTCTCTCGTCGCTACTTGCAGTATTCTCTTTATTTGTCGTTCGGTGAGAATATACCAAGAATGCATGTAAGCTCCCATTGCAACTTGGCATACGCAATAGGAGCAAATGCAGACAGGGTGTGCGGAGCTAGCATGTCTTGCGCGGCTAACGAAACCTGAACGAGAACGCGCCGTGTAGTGGTTGTGCAGTGGCTACGACTTAAGGGCTACGGATTTCTATGTAGCGGGTTTGAGCCGAGCCTTGCTTGCTTTTCGCAATCCGATGAGGGTACAATAAAAAAAGCCGCACTTTCGCTTCAAGGGCGAAGCAATGAATGCGATAGCAAGAAATTGGAATGTCACAGGAAGAACGGCAAGCAACACACACACACACAACAAACACACACACACACACAAGCGTGTACACATGAACACACACACGCACACAACACCACTAGTCGGGGCTGTAGGCGTTGACTGGCTTCATCGGAGAAAAGCCACTGTCAAAGCCATCTAGCTGAGCCGAAGATTGGGAGCCCGCTATCTCGAAGAAATCCCGATTATCTGATCGGGACAATGTCTCTATCTCCTCCCTTACATCGTACCTTCCTACATGATTCTGCTTTGTTCTTTGATTTGTTCCTTCTAACCTTCTACAGCACCGCCGTACTTTTCCTAGCAGTCTTTCTTTCTCCAGTCTTCGTCTCTGAACTCTGTCTCTTAATAACTGTCGGGGTTTTACGTCCCAAAACTACGATATGATTATGAGGGGCGCCGTAGGGGAAGGCTCCGGAAATTCTGACTATCTGGTGATCTTTAACGTGCACCTAAATCCAATTACACGGGCCTCTAGCTTCTCGCCTCCATCGACATGCGGCCGCCGCGGTCAGGATTCAATTCCGCGACCTTAGGAAACTTTGTTTCTTCCTTACCTGCATTTAACTTGTCTTCGCCGGCTGGGCGGGTCGCTACTTGCTGACACGTACGGTGTCGTGTGCAGCGACACACAACCACTTAAAGTGCGTTTAGCAGCACGAGTTAACGGAAAACAAGCGTCTAGTTTCACACGCTCAATTTCTGTTCACGTGCTTTTCTTTCGTTCATACACAGCGGACTTCTCCGGTGACCGCAAATGAGGACCAGGAAGCGTAATGAACTCGGCTCAGCTCACAATTATGTTTATTCAAAAGACGGAAAAGAAAATGAAAGAGAAAGAAGATTGAACGCTGTGACACTGGCAAGTAAAACTTCCGGCCTTTACGCGACGACGTATTGTCCGGACAGAATGACAGAGCCAGTCTTGTTTGCATGCAAATCATGTGGCAGCTCCGGCTTCGGCACGTGGTGCATACTTTCACTGGCGCACGCCGAGCCCATTTACGCCAAGCAGTGTTGTTTATTTAACGCTCCGCGGGGCACGAGCCAATAGTAACAACAAGAACAACAACAACGACAACGACAACAACAACAACAACGACAAAAAAAAAGATTTTCCACCTGGCAGCTTTATTAGCATTATCGTAATACACATTCTCTTTCAGCACCGTTTCCTTTCCTGGAGGGGAAGGCGTCAGTCTTGGAGAGTCAATGACGTCATTCGAAGGAACCGCCACTTGCGGTGGAATATAGACAGCAGATGTTGTAAGAATTAAGAATATTTTATAAATCCACTTCTCCTTGTACGTTCTTGCTAAAGTCCGCTTTATATTATAGGTGCGATTAACCTCGCTTTATGGAGGAACTGCAGATACCGTAATATTTCGACGTACCTGCCATGTTGCCTCATCGCGGAAAGCTGCTCCAGAACATTGATTTAGTTGGTATTTATTATCTTACGACTGTAAGTTGAGTTGGGTTCACTAGAGCAAACGACAGCTATATTCGGGCTGCGAATCTAGTAACCGTAGCTTTTTTTTTATCATAAGATTTATCTACGTAACTAGGGCCCGCATTCAGAAATATATCTTACGCTAGAAGTGTTCATAAGAGAAAGTTTCAGCCTATCTTAAACCTGGGCATATCATTAGCGAAGCCCACTAGCCAATGAGAAAAAAGCACTGATTAAATGAAAGCTTTGTGAACCTCTTGGACGTCGAAAAACTTAAGGAGCTCCGTGAAGACTAGAAGTACATAGTCTCCAAAATTTAATGCGGGGCATTAAATGATTTATGAAGTTTACATTATTTGCATAGATGTATTCACCTCGGATAAGGATGGGATGGGGCTCATTCGGCAAGCATTATCAAATCATGAATGGTAGTCTACCACTATCCCTCAAGAGGAAGGTATATAACAGCTGCATCTTACCGGTACTTACCTACGGAGCAGAAACCTGGAGACTTATAAAGAGGGTTCAAATTAAATTGAGGACGACGCAGCGAGCGATGGAAAGGAAAATGATAGGTGTAAGTAACCTTAAGAGACAGGAAGAGAGCAGAGTGGGTCAGGGAACAAACGGGGGTTAAGGATCATCATCATCATCATCATCATCATCATCATCAGCCTGTCTACGCCCACTGCAGGGCAAAGGCCTCTCCCATGTTCCGCCAATCAACTCGGTCCTGTGCTTTCTGCTGCCACGTTATACCTGCTGATGATGATTCACCTCGGCAGTGCACTATGTAATAACAATTGTTGGTATTGAACGTCCCAAAAGCGTGATATTATCATGAGGGACGCCGTAGTGGGGGGCTCTGCAAATTTCGGCCACCTGGGGCTCCGCAACGTGCACCTAAATATAAGTACACGGGCCTCAAATATTTTCGCCTCCATCAAAAATGTGACCGCCACGACCCGAACGATTCGGCCGCTATTCAGGTCAGTGGTGGAGTAGTGCATTATGTGTAAAAGTTATTGGGAAGAGAAGAAATAGTAGCGAAGGAAAGGCAGGGAGGTAAAGCAGTTTAGGGCAACCGGTTTGCTACCCTACACATGGGAACATGATGGGGGAGATAGAAAGATGGAGACGAAAGAGATAGAAAGCACATAACATAGCACACACAGTCAGTCACAGTCCGTCATACAAGTTATTGAAATGTCTGTGCTGTTACAGGTTTGATATTGCCAGTTGTGAACCGAAACGGGTGTACGTCTAGAAAAGGCGTTGAAAGATGCGAATGTGAATATCACGGTCATTGGTGGACGAAAGATAGAAGATAGAAACAAGCCATCGTGTAAAGAAATCATTCACATTTAGTATCCTGCGGTGGAGAGAGAAAGAGAGGGGAATACAAAAGAAGGAAAGAAAGAAAAAAGAAAGGAAGAAAGAAAGAAAGAAGGAAAAAGAAAGAAGGAAAGAAAGAAAGAAAGAAAGAAAGAAAGAAAGGAAGAAAGAAAGAAAGAAAGAAAGAAAGAAAGAAAGAAAGAAAGAAAGAAAGAAAGAAAGAAAGAAAGAATAGACGTGGTGTATTCATACGCGTAAGGTGTGCCCAACTGTCGCAGGAACGATTTACGTCAGACCTATCGCAATCTTGTTTGCGGCATCCATTTTAGCGCGACAGCATTAAAGAACCCGTGTCGCAGAAAATGTGGCGTCGGTGTCGGCAGCGGCGGCGTTGTCCGTGAGAGAAAAATCCCGACGGATGCAAATGATGAAAATCAGGGTTCGAGTGGGAATCCAACCCGAGGATTCTGCTTGACAGTCAAGTGTTCTACCCCACAGCCACACCAGTGCTTGAAACAGCTTTGGAAAAGTGCCCTATAGGGCGTCATAGGGGGCGAGGAGCCACGTTTACAGACGTAATACTGCGTGCCAGAAGCGTAGCATCACTCAAGGCGTCACACCGTGGGAACTGCGTAACGTGTGAGTGGTTTAAAGCTACCCACCCATTACAAAGCGCTCTGCCGTAACTTATCATCAACATAATCATCATCATCGTAATGATCATCAGCCGCAGCGTCAACACAGTGTGCGGCTATGCAGCTGCTCATATTGTCTTACACAAGCGTAGAGGGCACTTCGCTACTTACAAAATGGTCAGTTATAGCGTAGTGGCTACTTCACCACTACACAGTAGGCACCATAGGGGAGTTTACAACGGTAAATGTCACTTTCACAGACGTTCTGTTCCTCATGGAGTGCTTGAGGCGTCCATTGAGAAGCGAATCATGGAAACGGAATGAGAAGGTGACGCGCACGGGCCCCGAAACACTCTCGCGTTCCACTCTTAAATGCGAAGCTTAATAAGCGTTCTCCAATTTTTTGCTCACTACGGAACGGTTTTGTTGACTTCACCTGTGTTCCATGCGCTACATAGTTTCGCCGGTCTTCCAGCTTCCCAGAGTGGAACGACTCCGTGATAAACACTGTGATAAACAGCGGCAGCGCCCCTTTCAACTTCGCTGGCCGACCATCTCCACAGGGTTTAAGGGCCGTGATTTTGTCTCAGCAGATCCCCTGGCGTCTCCTTCTTCTCCCTAAGCCACGAGTGTTTTCGGTTGCTTCTCGTTAGGGGCGAGAGATGCACGCTGAAAGAGTGGCGCCAAAACAGTACATAACAGAAGCGAAAACAACGGAAAACGGAAGAGGCTCTTTGCTAATTACTCCCCACTAAAAGTGGTAGCCGCACTTGCAAACGCGTTGATTTGCGAACCGCCGGTACGTGGCTTCATTGTAGAGTCACAGAGTGAAACGACCATCGAGCCGCAGAAAAGCTCCTGCGCTAATTTGCAAGCCGCTGCCCGAGGAATGCTATTAACACCATCTCTTTATATATCTGTTTTCTTCGCGTTTCATAGTGAAGAAAAGAAAGCGATCCTCGAAAGTGGTTTTTGTAAGTGTTTTGTAATGGAGTCTCTAAAAGTACTCCGTGTGATATGACGCTATATAAAGCAAAAAAGATAATGAGGCCAGGGAAATCATGCGGGGAAGTTATTTGTAGTTTTGACAGCGGATCTGTTTAAGCTCGCAGTAAGGCCAGTGTCGCAGATAGAAAACTCGACGGGTGTGGTCCACAGAAAGCGGGTATGTCCCAAGCAGCTCCTCGCATAGCATAGCCTTGCATAGTATAGTATAGCAAGGACGTGAAGGTGAGCAAGTGTGATGTGAGGGGGAGGAGGAAGGAAAGGAGTAGGGGAGAGGATAGAGCACGGCATAGCCTTGTATAGTAAAGTTTATGTGCCACAGACAGTGGGTATGTGGCATGCAGCCCCTGGCATAGCGTAGCCATGCATTGTATAGATAGCAAGGTGGTGGGAAAGGAAACTCAGGGTGAAGGGGAGTGATGTGAAGGTGAGGAGGAAGGAAAGGAGAAGGATAGAGAGTAAATCATGGCATAGCCTTGCATAGTATAGTTTAGCAAGGGGATGGGAAAGGAAAGTGAAGGTCAGAGGGACTGATGTTACGGTGAGAAGGAGGGAGAGGAGGAGGTGAGAGAGTGAACCATACCATAACCATGTACAGCATAGCATAGGAAGGGTTAGGAAATAGAAGTGAGGGTAAGGAGTAGTGATGCGAGGGAATGGAGGAAGAGAAGGAGTAGAGAGGGTAATATCGAAAGAAAGAGAGAAAGAAAGAAAGATGAAAGAAAGAATAAAATGTAGAAAGAAAGAAAGAAAGAAGGAAAGAAAGAAAGAAAGAAGGAAAGAAAGAAAGAAAGAAAGAAAGAAAGAAAAAGAAAGAAAGAAAGACAGATGAAAGAAGAAGAAGATGAAGGGTGAAGAAATAACTCAAGTTAAATTCGCCAAGCTTGCCTGCCAGCTCCATTGTTTACCCAGATTTCGCAGGCGTGGAACTGGTTCTAACTTTTTTTTTGAAAACTAGAAATTTCAACACAATAGGAGTTGACAGTAGGTGAGAAAAGCCGGTAGATGCCGAATTAACAACCTCGGCCATACGCGAACTCGACAGTGCCACTTGTGCTACGGCAGCGTATCTTAGGTATTTATGTATATGCAGAAGAATTTGACACCATGTGCGAGTGTTAGCCAGCGCCGCTCCTCATCATGGCGGCAGCTGCGGAGTATTTCATCGCCTGATGGCGTCACGTAATACCTGATCCTCAATGGCATTGAGCATCTAAAGCACATGTAGTCAAAGCTTTTTCTTTAATTGGGAATATTGCCCAACAGGCATACAGAATTAAATTTCTCTTTAGCTTGCTTGCTCAAGTGTGCATTTAGCTTGCTCTAGTAGCTAATGATAAGTACTTCAGTCTGTGTACACGAGAATCTTTTACCACATTTTTTTTTATTGCGATAACAATTATATGGACACTCTCGGCTGGTTTTTGCCCTCACCGTCGCCGTCATGTCGCGGATGTGTTTATATATGTATATATAAATAAAACCAACAATGACAAATAAATCAGAAGTAAAAAAATTCTGAAGTGCGCCACCAGGATTCGAACCTGTGACCCCTCGCTCTATAGCCTGACGCTTTAAACAACTTGGCCACGCGCCACCGGTTGCGCAAAACACTAACGGCAACCTAATATATACATCATGTAACGCTAGAGATACGTAGGTCTCGGAGATGCTTCCGCGTGTGCAGTATCACCAGCAAATTGCCCGCAGGGTGCGCTTTAAAGCAATGATTGCAGATTTTGGTTCTGTTTGAAAACAGACCTTGAGACGCGCACTAAAAAGTGGGCCATTTCTGTACCCACACGCGATGTGGAACGCCTGGTAAACAATGCGTCGAACGCCACCGCGAGGCAGGAGACATGGAGGGGACGCTCCACGCGCCGCTGTTTTAAAGAAAACAAACATATCTAAGAGCGTTGGGTTGTAGCGCGCTGCTCAAACATGAATAAGTAAGTGGGACAGTTGTTAGTTCGCGCTCGTCCTGTGTATACAAGTGCGTTCTTTTCGAGCGTCCTTCGTTGTGCTTGAGAAGCGCAGCGCGCTGCAAGTGTTGAGCTGTTACCGTTGTTACTTCGTGGTCATCCTGTGCGTGTTCTCTTCGCGAGTCCTTTGCGCTTGATGGGTGCGCTGCAAGTATCGAGCTGCTTGATGTTCTTCTTGTAACTTTCTAATTCGTTGCTATCGCATTCATTACTTCGCCATTGCGGCGAAACTGTGACTTTTTACAGCGAAAGCTGTTATCAGATCATTTCAGCAGCCGTTTTTGGCGCCGTAGTTGCCCGCCGCCGCCGCCGCCGGTGTCCGCAACCACTGTCGATCGAAATAAGAAAAAAAAAACGAAATAAGAAAAAATTTCCAGGATGGAACGAGGTTCGAACCTGGGCCCTCTGCGTGGGACCCAGTGTTCTACTTCTGAGTCATACCAGTGCTTGAGACTGCTTTGAAAAAAGACCCTATACAGGCTTCATGTCGGGAAGGAAGCGCATTAACATATGCAATATAGCGTGGTAGAAGAGTGAAATAACAAACAGGCGCCACACGGCGTGAATTCTGTAACCAGGCGTCACACAATGCGAATTGCGCAACGAGGTTGTTGAATGCTTCCAACCCATTACAAAGGGATCCGCCATAATTCTTCATCGTCATCAGGCACAGCATCGACAAAGCGCATAATGCCTTACATGCGTTTAGGAGGTATCACGGCTCTCCGTAGAATGACGAAAAATGGCATAGTGCCTGCTTCGCTACTTCTCAAAAATTACAATGTTTTATAGCGTACTGGGTTCCTCGCAAGTGCGCTTGTACTGGTTGCCAAGGAAGCCCATAAGCGTATGATCCATTTGCTCTGGGTCTCAATAAAGTTCTTCGCGCCCCCCCCCCCCCCCCTCTTCCACGTCAACGTATGTTATACAGCATGGCGGGAGAGGGAAATAGCGACCGGGCGTCACCCAATGCAAATTACATAACTGGTGGGCCGTTTAAAGCTTCCAACCTATTACTCGCTTCTCCGCAGAATGACGAATATTGGCTTAGTAGGTGCTTCCAAACTTCACAAAAATTGTGATTTATGGCGTAGTGGGTACCTTGCTAGTGTACTTGTATTAGTAGCCCCAAGAAAGATTACAAAGGGCTCTAGAAACGCCGCTCTTCCAGCTTTCGCTGTGACTGTGCTGCGGTTTCAGCGCAGGCCTGGCGTTTTTTTTTTTTTTTTTGCTTTTCGGCACATCGAAATTTTGCTGCCACGGCCAGGACCGAGCTCGCAGTAACTAGCTGGGCAGCGGGTTACCTTGTTGATGGGTTACCACGACGGTTACCCGTCGTGGTAACCCATCTGCCTCTGTGAGTTTTGCCATCCTCGTGATGAGTGATTTCACACTCGTACTGTACCCGCACTCGATGCGAAGCGCTTCAAAAACAAAACAAAACAAAACAAAAATTCTGTGCTAATGTCATTCATGGGTAGTTCTTTGTGTAGTTCTAACTCCTGCGCTTAATGCAGCTCCATTATTCTGAAACCTGAGGAAAGGCGCAGCACGGGCAACCCAGCGATTTCCTTGGCGCTTGCCACCGCCTCGTCAATCGCGCGCTTGCCGAGGGTGTGGCACCCTTCCTGCACGGCGCGGGTATCAGTCGTATGTTTCAGAAGCGTTTTTCGCGATTTTAGATAAACTATAACGATTAATTCTTGGTTATTTCTGTAGTTGATTTTATTTTAGACATTGTTAGTTTATTGTGCACTGCTTTTGAGCAATGTAAGTCTTGTTTTAGGCCCGTATTGACCACTGCGTGACCATGCGACATGAGACGATGGATGGGCGACAAGCCGATCCCCTCAATTGCTACGCAATTAAAAAAATCACAGCATATCCACGGGGAGAATGATGATGAGTGGGGCGAAGCTACGGAGGGAATCATCTGTAAACCGTGAAACTCTTCCGTGAAATGCGCCCAGTACATAATATAAAGAGTGTGAAACATCGTGTATATATTAAACATCAAACTTTTATTGTACTGTTGGTTTACGTGGTCCCTTCATTATCACTTGTGATCGGTGAAATGCAAGGAAGAAGTCCGCTCCCGAGCGAAAGAGCGCCAAGAGCGACCGCATTCCCCGCTCGCCCTGTGCGAATTAAAGGCAAGGCTAGAGGGAAGACAGGACGCGCGTTCCACGACGCGAGGTCGGTAGCATGCCCAACGAAAGCCAACGGAACGCGATCGTGCAAGTGCTCCGGCTTCGCATCGCCTCATGGTTCCATTTAGCGTCCCAAAACCAAACATATTGCTCAAGGTGTGCCTTGCGTTTTTCGTAGAAATAATTTCTTTATCATGTACATTAAGACGAAAAGTTGAAAGCTCACTAGAGTGTATCGCCCGCAAAGTATGTCTTTTAGTGTGATTTAACTCTCGTACGGCAGGGTCCTCGCGCCGTTGCCGGTCCACCTCGCCCGTTGACGATCGGGCGAGGTGGCTACATACAACCACTACTACTACACTTTAAGAAAAACATCTGGCGTTCTTTCGTTCTGCTTTTACAAAACATCTGGCGTCTTTCGTTGGTTTATTTCATCAATCAACGGCGTTTTGAACAAAATTTTTATGGTTTAATCACGCACAGGAGAAATCTCACCAGGCACTACCTTGGAGGTAAACAATGGCTGCTAATGGCAATGAGAGACAGAAGAAGTCGGCTTTTAGCTAACACTTACACTTCTACTTCTACTAACGTTTCCTACTGGAACATGCCAATGGCTGCTAATGGGGAATGAGAGACAGAAGAATTCGGCTTTTAGTTAACGCGCACGCTGCGAATTTTTTATTGTTCAACAACGCACAGGAGAAATCTCCCACCGGCACCACCTTGGAGGTCAAAGCGTAAGACTTGTTACTCACTACTACGACCAAGACGACTACGAGGGACGAACGGGTGCCGCCTTAAGGAGCTTCGCCCCTAAAACTTGAAATGCAACTGCTTCGCACGAATGGGGAAACCACGCACATTAGATAGACGGCACACAGGCAAGGCTGCTTCTGTCGTCAGAACCGACTCGGGCGACGCCATTTTGACGAAAGACGGCGCATCACCACCTCAAACAGACCTCCGCAGAGGTGTGTGTGTGTGTGTCTGCGGGTATTGTGTATTATTTTCACCACGAAATGACTCGCTCTCCGCAATTTAATTATATCTGACCTCACTATGGTTTAAATTTCCGTGTTTCTACTTTGAAACATAATCCAGATGGATAAAATATTTGAGGGACTATTTGCTGTGCTCCTCAATACCTTAGTGGACTAGCAGCTCTACATTTTGGTAGATTGTGAAACAATCAAGCCAGAATCAGCCGAGTGCCGAATAGCTCTGCTCTGCCCCAGCCTTGCGCCGCTCAGTGCAAGCTGCGCAATTTTTTTAGACAGCGAAATTATCGCATTCATGTGCCTATTAATGGTGGTACTTGCATAAAGGATGTGAAGTAAGTTTGATGTTTTCAAACAACATTTGACTAATGTTGTGGCAGCCCACAATCACAATTAAAAAATGAGAAAGAAATCGACGTGCTACCCAGAGAAACTACGGTGGCTACATAAACAACTTATGGCACCAACACGAACGTAAATCTGGCTCCGTCCGCAATGCCACTGAAGTACGCAGCACGCCTTAAGGCTCTCCCACTTGTAGAATACGCAGTGCTCTAAACGGTTTGCTATTTGTTCCAAGAAGAAAGTTATAATACACTGGAGTCCAAGTTCTCGCGAAGCCAGCTTTTGCCCCCACCCCAAAGATCTCAGAAACATGATAACTTAAGGTGGTGCCCAATTAGACATCAATCGGCAGTTATCTGTTCATGTAAATTCTAGGTTAATTATCAAATAAAAGAAAATTGTTCCACACGAAAGTAACACATCGAGATGAGTATTGATTACTTGATTGATCTCCAATAAAATTTGGTAGTACTTCCAGGTTTACTAAGGAAACCAGGAACACAAAGACACACGTTCAGCGGTATCTGTCCAGAAAAAGTTCGCATATTAAACTCGTTGGGAATGAAAGACGAGCGCTCCCTTTCTTTGGCGAACGCTGGCGTTTTATTGCGCCCCTACTAAGATGGCGGCCGTGGCTGCCATCTTTTGGGTGGCGCGGGTTCACTCTTCAGGCATAATTTTCCCTCCAGCCATTCTTTTTCAACCTTCCTGAGTAGGGACCGGTCCTATCTTTTGACGGCTGACCACTCTCCCCTAGCAGAGTACATAAATGTCTAAATCGCCACCCTGCTTCTGTAAACACCACAGCAGCAAAGGGAACAGCTCACCGCTCTTCTACAGCACAGCACTAGCATATTTAAATATTCGTCGTTTTCACTTGCACGAGCATCCAGCGACACTATTGTTTCCCTTCCAAGCACTTCCGATCAAAACAATTCAGTTATGTACATAATAAAGCGAAAGCCTTAGCTGCATCATCAAACGCGAAAATTGGTCGTCGGCGGCGTCAACACAAGTGGTGCAGAAGCTCATCACGTGATGACGTCATCACGTTGCAGATTGATCATGACGTTGCGTGATGACGCCATCATGGCGTTGCGCCATCCCGTTCTGCAAGAGCAGAACGGGATGGCGTGTTTGTGCCCCGTTCGCGTCGTCTTCTCACTCGCTTGCCAGGCTTCGCTTCTCAGTGAACACTTCAACCGTGCCGCGAGAAACGGAACGTCCGTGCACGTAACAATGGTCGTTTAAAACTCTCCTAGAATGCATGCTTGCTGCAAATGCATTTACGAAGTGCCCACCGCACCATAATTCACCGTATCGAGAATCAGTGAAGCAACCACTACGCGTCCGTAAGTAAACATGCGCAGCTGCACACTTGGTTGATGCTGTTGCTGATGGTGACGATTATTTATGCCTGAGCGCTAAGGGATGGGTGGGCCTTTTAACCACCCAGTCGTTGCCAAATTCATATAACATTATGCCTGGTGCAGTTCTATCCTTCTACCACGCAGAATTTCATGTGTTAACGTACGGGACTCCTCGCGCCACATCACGCCTCTATATAGTTACTTTAAAAACAGTTTGAAGCCCTGGCGTGACTCTCAGGTAAAACACCTGACTGCTCCGCAGAAGGTCTGGGTTCGATTCCCGCTCGAACCCAAGATTTTTTAATTTCATTTGCGCATTTATCGATTTTTCGCGCACAATCAACGACGCCGACGCCGAAACCGGCTCTGACCCCGACACTGGAATTTCTGCGGCACGGGCTTTTTAAAGCTATCGCAATTAAACGATCCGGGAGAACGTGCAAGAAACCATCATGTCAGAGCGATTGCGATAACGCAGGAGTCACAAACCTGCTGCCACGTTGCCATATATTTTTTTTAGCGAAAGAGAGATCTCTCCAGAATTGGCTGCGTATGGGTGTCGCATCCTTTTCAGCAAGGGCCTCTCCATGACGTGACAGTATGATTCGCTAATTGAACCACCACGAAAACACGTTCTCGTCTACTTCCTCCATGTTGTGTAAGCCCAGTAAGCAAACCTCGTTTCTGAACACGCCGCGGATCGTCTTTCTGCGAAACGGTCGGGAAAACAAGCGTACTTGAATTTCATCCGTCTTCCAGCGCCCGGAAGATAATTGCGGCTCGTACACGAGATCAAGTCTACGAAAGCGGTGCTCGCTAATCAGCTACTCCTGCTCTCTCCGCCTACGTCCGTGTGAATGTTTAAGGCCATCAGTGTTATTACGCTCGACGGGATAAACAGGTTTGTTTGGAATGGATCACGTTGCTTGCGAAGCTTAATCCGGGCTTTCCTCAATGTCGATATACAGAGCTGTCCTGTCGTGCAGGCCCGGAAGAAACCAGCTCGTACTGAACGATCTGAAAGAAGAGTGTGGGTAGACGAATGTATTCAGAGAGATTTTGCATTAACCCCTACTGTTTACGCACATACCACGGGGAAGCCATACATATTTATTAAGACGATAGTCTTAGATGCCCCATCAAACACCGAAAATTGACCGTCGGAGTCCATCAAAGGTGGGCGCCGATCAAGGAGGCAGCGAAAAACCAGGTTAGTTGCAGAAAGCTTTCGGAGTCGGGGATCAGTACATCGACTGGCAAGAAAAATCACAGCATATCCACGGAGTGAATGATGATGAGTGGGCGAAGCTGCGGAGGTTCATCGGTAAACCGTGAATCTTCCGTGAATTCTGCCCAGTACATCATCACCGACGTGAGATCGGGCGCGTTTATACTAAAGGTTCGATGAGTTATGACGACTTGTAGCTCACTTTAATTTTACATGTACGCTGTGAATTTTCATTGTTTAGAAAACCATTGCTTTAGAAAACATCTGGCGTCTTTCGTGAAGTAGCTGGCGTCTTTTCGTTTTGCTTTAGAAACATCTGGCGTTCTTTCGTTTTGCTTTTAGAAAACATCTGGCGTCTTTCGTTAGTTTATTTCATCAATCAACGGCGTTTTGAACAAAACTTTTATTGTTTAATCACGCACAGGAGAAATCTCACCAGGCACTACCTTGGAGGTAAACAATGGCTGCTAATGGGAATGAGAGACAGAAGAAGTAGGCTTTTAGCTAACGCTGCGAATTTATTATTGTCCAACAACGCACAGGAAAAATCTCCCACCGGCACCACCTTAGAGGTCAAAGCGTAAGACTGGTTACGCACTACGACTACGACTACGAGGGACGAACGGGTGCCGCCTTAAGGAGCTTCGCCCCTAAAAGAAGAAGATGGCTTTCGCCTTCGAGTCGTCTTAGGCGATCGCGTAAAGGACCCTGTGAGTTTTTACAGCCATCCTGTTAAGGCACTACAAACTACCAAGCTACACAAGACCAGTGAATATGCTACGGGAAAGCTTACTGACCACCCTCAACCTAGCACAGCTGGTCAACCATGAAAGCTACCGCAAGTTTATAGCAAGTGGAGTCCCAACAATCAAAGCTCGACGCTTGCGAATGCGCCTTTCATGTGACACAAATGACGATCTCTAAAATCCCCAAGGAACTTGAGTGCTTATCTAAGGAAACTGTTAACCCCCCTAGTGGCTTAGTGACTACGGCCTCGCACTGCTAAGGAGGAGAATGCGGTATCTTTTACCGGCCAGGGCTGCCACGTTTCGCTGGGGGCACAAATGCCTGCGAACGTAAGTTTGATAGCGCAAGTATAGATGCTCGTTAGAGAATTGCAGCTGGTCAAAATTAATCCGCAGTCCACCACTACGGCGTGCCTAATGATCATTTGCTACATGAAAGAACAATATCTTTAAGACAAATGATCCCACGTGGAATATAGGTGGGGCGAATCCTACCTATTGCCACCTGGCGATTGATAGAACACGAGTCATTACACTGTTAGATAACAGTACATTGTAATAACAGAACCTTGTATCAAAATGAGTTAGTCGTGATGTCAGACATCAAGAGATGAAGCAGAAAATCCCAGTTTCGCCGCAACGGCGAAGCTATCAATGCGATAGCAGCGAATTAGAATGTTATATCACACAGATTACACAATGACTTCAGCTACACCCGTGTCTACGGCACCACTAATGCTTTTAACTACTCGTCACTCCCGCGTGCCATACGACTGTGGAATGATCTTCCAAACAGCATCGCCCTTCAGCGTAATCACGATAAATTTCGCGAGCATCTTATCAACCATTTCACTGATAATGCTTAGCTGGTTCATTTGCTCCCATGATTCATGCATCCCCCCTTTATTTTTTTTTTCATCATCAATGTTATGCTATTGCATTAAGTCTTGTTTGTTATCACAACTAGTACCGGTAAACTGAGTAGTCTGTTTCACTACGCATCATTCGATCTGTCCAACACGCTGTTGAATTTATTGTACGTGTTTCAAACATTCCTATACTCATGTGACATACATATGACTAGTTTTTGTACTTGGACATTTTTTGCTGTTGTTGTTGATGGTGTTCTGCATTGTTCCTACTGACTCGATGTTAACCCAATTTGTTCTTACTTTGTTCTTACTATGTATCGCCCCCCTTACACAATGCCTCGGCGAGGCCTGTATGGTACTTGTAAATAAAGAAATAAATAAATAAATAAATATGAAGTAAGCCTAGCAGCTAACTGTTCTCGATCCGATCTCTCGTAACTCTACAAAACACTGGTGTAAGGAAATACCGCCGCTCCAGGAAGCGAAGCGGTTTTCGTGCTGTCTGTCGTCTCAACGCGAAGTAAGCGGCGAGATCACAGCACGTACAAGGCCATACAAACGTTCTACTTATGTCTTTCAAGAAATAGCGCACGCGCCATAGCTCGCTACCGCGCCATTTTGATCAAAGTTCGCAGTTGCTGCTCGAGCGACGCCGCCCCCACCGGCGCCCTTCACGCTCCTTCGGGCGACAAAATATGGGCGAGGTGTTTCCTCTCTGCTTGAGGAGCCATCGACGGCAGGCCTAGCCAGCGGATTGATGTTATCACGTGTGCCCTTCGTGCGACGGAGATGGCCGGCTCGTTTCATCTCTGCTTCAGCCACACACGTACCCAACACTCCCTCGCTTTTACTTGCGGGTATAGAACATGCGATGCGCCGGGCGATGTTATCGATTTGGACCTGATACGGAACATGCCGGCGACGACAAAAACCTACCGTGAGTTTCCTTATAACTGCTGTCGCAATGACACATGATTGTAACGAAGAAGCTATAGGTGAGTACTGGTCGAATCTCCGTTTAAAATAGATTTTAATGAAGATCACCGTCATCAATCCTTACAGCTACTGATTCGCGATTGTAATCGTTGCTGCACGACTGAGGGCCACAGAACTAAAGCTACGCAGTAGCACTTACAAGTGTTGTACTGTCGTGTGAAATATCTAGGCGACATGATAAGTCCTGCTTTATAAAGCAGTGAGAGCGCTCGTTGTTGACAACTGAGAATGAGACATGATGCAGCGGTAACAACCCAAGAAAGCGAAAAACAAGAAGGCGCCGCATAGCTCATTCATTCCTGCCAGGCAAAGAAGAAAATGTACGCAGAGGGATGCCCCAACAGACAAAAAGAAAAAGCGCATTCGATTGTATACATTGAAAACGCCGTCACAGGAAGTCATCACTACTCCTATGGCCCCTAGGGAACGTGGCATACATGTAAACGTGCGAAGGCAGTGCTTAAGCAACACGAAAGTGCGATGCTGCAGGGTCCTGCATGCTGATGAGAACCCGGAGACGGAAGCTTGGATGAATAACCACGGGTTAGGGACGGCTGGTAAATAAATAAGGAAGTCACCAGCCAGGCCTGGCACGGTCGTCAATCGTGGCAAAGGCAAATAGCACGCTTCGGCGAAGAACGTTGCCGTACTTGGTGGTCAAAGATATATATGAAAAATATTGTGCTGATGGTAGCCCAGACGCCAGTGCATAAATCGTTATGCAGTTCAAAAGCTATAAAGCTCCCGCCTTCCCTGATGCAGCCCTGATACAGCGTTGATGTGAGCCCGGTAGATTTCTTCATGTTACCAAAGCTCAAGAGAAGCCAGAAAGGTCACCGTTTCGACGGTGCTCCCGTCATTCAACGGACTGTGACAGAGTATCTGAGATAGGTGATGACAGCTGACCTCTCTCAGATACTCTGTCACTATCTTGAAAAAATTAAATAATATGTACCGATCGCATGAATAAATTCTTTTTACCAGACCCAGTCTCATTACTTTACGGACAGATCGTGTATGATTAACGCATGCAAGGAAAGAGTGCAAATAGAGGAGTTGCCAGTGGTTGCCAGCATACTCTAGAAATCCAGGTTACTTCTGATAGCTTAAAGTTATCCGATTGGATAAGATCATGAGGAAATCCGTGACAAACACCTCCGTGCCAGTCTATTGCCTCTGCAAACTTGAGCCTTCGTCGCTCTTATCAGCGACGACTTCATAGGAAGAGTTTTCAAAATGGTTTCTGTTAACATCGGTCTATGCGTGGTCAGGGCGAACAACTGAAAGTGATAGTAATTCATTGCGTTAAAGCGAGGAGGGTCGCATGAGGTGTGTTGTGGAGTCTCCTCGCTACGACAGTCATCCTAAAGAGCGCTGTCCGCCATTCCGAAACGACTTCGCGAAAGCCAATCTTAGCCATAACCGACAAGGCACAGTGCACTAGTACTCTCTTCGGAGGAGTACACTTAGCATTCGCAAACTTTGAAAAGAGTTCTGGTGGCCTTGCCGATTGCTTTCGCTACTTTGTGTATTCCATACGGAGAGCGTGATGCACTGTGCGAGCACTCGAATACTAGCTGTGTTTATCGCGTTTGACGAGTGATGTCGCATACCGCATAAAAGTGACTGACTTTTACGCTGAGTACTGGCTCCTCCTCTCTCTCTTTCTCCTTATTCCTCTTTACAACGTTAATTTTCAAGCTCCCCCATTCCTTTCCCCAACGTAGAATCGGCTTCAGCTTTCTGCCTGTCCCGTATCTCCCAGTTTCCTTCCTTTTGTTACTATATATATAAAGGCCGGTCCCCGGCCGAAAGCTCAGAATAAATGTTATGTTTTTCACTGTGACTTCGTCTGATATATATATATATATATATATATATATATATATATATATATATATATATATATATATGGAGACGGGAGAGGGGGAGAGAGAGAGACAGATATATAGATATATGTGCGTGCGTTTGTGCTTGTGCGTGCAAAAATGAGCAAGGTTAACCTGCCAGTGCTCGGTTTGATATCCTACAGAGAATGAGGAAGTAAAGGGTACATACATATGAGCGAGAGAAGAGAAGTTCATAAACAAAGAAGCTAAACATACAAGCGACCAAGCTCGCAGGAGCCTTAGACCATAACTCTATACTATTTGTTTTATCGCGCGCCAGCTCTTCTCTCCGCTTTCCTTTCCATCTTTCTTTCCCTTTCCCCCTCCCCTTAGTGTAGGGTAGCAAACCGGATGCTACAATTTTGGTTAACCTCCCTGCCTTTCTCTCGTTTTCTTATCTCTTTCTCTTTATTTATTTATTTATTTATTTATTTATTTAAAGTACCTGCAGCGCCCGAAGGCATTATTGCAGGGGGTAATACACAGGGTACCATATGCTTACATAAATGGATAACTATGAAAACGAGATCAACAACAACAAAAAAAGAAAAAAAAGAAAACTATGAGCGTAACAGTATGTCTCTGAACGAAGTTTCAGTGCGACAGTCAACAATCTCCTGTGGAAGCTGATTCCACTGGGAGATTGTGTGTGGAAAAAACGAGTATTGGCATACGTTTGTTCTGCAAAAACTTTCTCTTATTTTTAGAGGGTGGTCACTTCTGTGAGACAAGAAATGGGGAGGTAAAATGTAAGATTCTTTATCTATTTTGACCAAGCCATGAAAGATTTTGAAAAGCATTTCTAATCTAATATTTTTCTACGTGTACTTAGTAATTCCCACCCCAACCTATCCTTTATTGCAGTAACACTAAACGTGAAGTCATAGTTAGAACTGACAAAACGGGCTGCACGGTTTTGTACCAGCTCGAGCATATTACATAGGGTTTTACTCTGCGGGTCCCAAGCCACACAGGCGTACTCTAACATAGGTCTGACGTTCGAAAAATAAAGTAATTCTCTGATTTTGGGAGGAGCTAAGCGGAAGTTTCGTTTAACAAAATTTAACATTCTACAGGATTTCGCTGTGACATACTCAACGTGTTTAGTCCAAGTAAGATTTGATGAAAAATGAACACCAAGGTATTTATAATCAGTTGCTCGCGTTAGCTGGACAGAGTCTAATGTGTAATCAAACAGGAATGGATCGTGTTTACGAGTGAAGGAGACGCATTGACACTTACTAGGGTTCAGAGACATACGCCACCTAACACACCAGTGCATGATACTATCTAAATTGTGTTGCAAGTACTCATGGTCAGAGACAGATCTAATGCAATGGTAAATCACACAATCATCTGCATACAGGCGTACTTTGCATGAAACATCTCGAGCAATATCATTGATGTACACTAGAAACAACAGAGGCCCCAGAACAGATCCCTGAGGGACTCCCGAAGTAACAGTAACATATTCAGATTGGGAGCCATTAATTACTACACGTTGCATGCGATCTTGTAGGTAACACTTAATCCAAACAACCAATGCAGAAGTAATACCGAGCGATGAAAGTGTATGTAACAGCAAGACATGGGAAACGGAATCAAATGCTTTTCTAAAGTCTAGGAATATACAGTCAGTCTGTACACCAAGATCAAACGAATGAAAAAGGCCATGACTGAATTCTAGGAGCTGTGTCGAACAAGGAAGGCCAGATCTAAAGCCGTGCTGAATTTCGGTAAAAAAATTATTTTCTAAATGTTTCATTACGGCGCTGTAAACTATGTGTTCCATTGTTTTACTACATACACTTGTTAGGGAAATTGGCCTATAGTTGGAGACAATATTTTTTGGGCCGCTTTTATGGATCGGAACCACGTTCGCAACTTTCCATTCCCTGGGTAAGCAACAAGTACGCAACGATTTCTGAAAGATGATAACGAGGTAGTGGGCAATTATGTCGGAACAAGCTCTCAACACATAAGAGGGTATACCGTCAGGGCCACTTGCAGAAGAAGCATTTATATTGTCAAGTAACTTAAGTATACCACCATGCGTTACGAACAGCTCCGGCATAGGTTGAAACACATTGTCGGGAATACGCGGTAATTCAGTGTGACAGGGGTGTGTGAAGGAAGACTGGAAATAGCGATTGAAGGAAGCAGCTTTATCGATGTCATCAGTTAGAAGTACACCGCCGTTGTTTAAGCTCGGGATGCCCACTGATTCTTTGCTAATTGATTTTAAGCACTTCCACATTTATTTCGGGTTATTTTGTAACTTTGGGCCTAATGCTAGGAAGTATTTTTCCTTGGCAATCTTGTTTTTTATTTTTATATCTTTCCCAAGCGTTTTTAGCATCACAATTTGGTCAGGGTTGCGCTGTTTTCGATAAGAATTCAGGAGACGATGTCTCTTGTTAATAAGTCTTATGTTCAGGTATGTTGTTTAATACGTAACGCTTGCAAAACAAAACTGCAACGGCACCAACTCTTTCTTCCCTACAATTCGAAGTAATAGAAGGGAACCTCGATAAAAGATTGCAACCCGAAAAAATAAGTACATCTCAACCTCAAGAAATGCGCTTCGGCAGAATTTTCCGCAGACGCTTGGTGAGCAAAAAAAAATAAAGATTTAAAAAAAAAGAACGCGAAAGGCAGCAACTCGTTTAAAATGCCAGCCGGGCCACGTTCCCGAGCAACGTAAGGAGTGCTCGCCACAAATCCAATTTCTGAACAATACGCGGGGCGGTGAATCCGCCTAGCTTAGATCGCCACAGCTTATGAGGGAAGGAGTCAGGACGCATAGTGCTTGCTTACACAAACATGCGGCGCGGTTGTGTTTACTAAGATGCGCCTTGAGTACACACACCGCGCGTTCCTTATTACGCAAAATGCGCCCGGTAAACACTGCATAGGTAGATGCTTCAGCAGAATAAAAAATGTACAGCAGCTTTGCGTTGTGCTGGGATGAACGACACAGACTTCTATGCAGTCCGCGCTTGTTTTTATTGTGATTCATACCACATGTATTGTGCCTTGTCTGCATCTCGAAACAAGTGAAGTGTACGATGCTTGTCTCACAAAGATAAAATTTAGTAGCGAGTAAGAAGATTGAAGTAGTTCGATGGGCTCGATTTTCTTCAGCTACTCACAATCTTTAAAGCCGATGACACCACAAAGAAGCGTATATGGGAAAGAATAGATGTTCGATATCACAAAAAGAAACTATTGGGATAAGAAAATGGAAACGAACAAAAAGACAACTTGGACGTGCTGCATATTGTGCCGATCTCAAGTTTTCTGAAATGCGCGTGCGCTGCATTCATGATTAAACCACTGCGTCGACAAAATCCCATTCTGCAGCCTCTTAATCATTCGCACACGTGCACGAAATTAGCTGCGCATAGAGAGAGAGAGAGAGAGATAACAATATTTAATGAGAGAGAGAAGAGGGAGAAAGGAAAGACAGGGAGGTTAACCAGAAGCAGTCTCCGGTTTGCTACCCTGCACGTGGGGAGGGGAAAGGGGATGTAAAAGAATGAAAGAGAAGAAGAAGAAGAGTTTGAGACGACAGCACGCGACAAAATACTACAACAACAATAAAAAACAAACAAACAAAACGAAGTCATAACAGCAGTCCAAGTACTACACAGCAACATCAGTCATTTTTCTTCCATCAGTCATTTTCTTCCATCAGTCACAGTTTGACATTTAGTCTGGTTGCTTGGAGAAACCGCAACAACGCCTTCAGAGCGGCTCGTGCTGAAGACCGGGTAGGCCAGGGCCCTAGGATTTTCTTCTCCGTGAGAGGGCGGTTGTCCAGCTGGCCTAGTGCGGCTGAGAGGGCCGCTCTTTCGGAATTGAAGCGAGTGCACTCACAAAGAAGGTGCGCGACTGTTTCGCTGCACCCGCAGACTTCACATGACGGGCTCTCCGCCATTCCAATAATAAAGGAATATGCATTTGAGAAGGCCACTCCCAGCCATAGACGGACTAGCAAGGTGGAGTCACGTCGTGATAAGCTGGACGGGATGCGTAATTGAAGATCAGGGTCCAAGGTATGCAGCCGTGCACTTGTAAATGTCGATGATTTCCACAAGTTCAACGTTATACGACGAGCTAGCACACGAAGCTCTTTTGCGGCGTCCGATCTTGAGAGGGGAATGGTGATACTGCTGACACCGTCGTGAGCGGATCGGGCAGCTGCGTCCGCTTGGTCATTTCCCGTAATTCCACAGTGACTAGGCAGCCACTGGAATATTACTTGGTGCCCTTTTTCTATTGCTGCATGGTGGATTTGCCTAATTTCCCCGACGAGCTGCTCATGTGAGCCATGACGCAAAGCAGAGGGTAGACTTTGGAGGGCTGCTTTGCTATCGCAGAAGATAGACCACGAAGTAGGTGACTGCTCCATGACAAATTGAAGAGCAGCACGGAGCGCTACTAGTTCAGCAGCTGTAGTTGAGGTTGCGTGATACATTTTGAGCTGTATTGTGGTAGCTCTTGCAGGAATTATTACGGCGGCGGTTGAGCTTGCAGTCATAACTGAACCATCAGTGTAAATATGGGTGTGAGTGATGTACACCTCATGTAAATACAGTAGTGCAGCCTGTTTAAGGGCAACCGATGACATTCTTCTTTTCGTCGTAATTCCAGGTATGGTAAGGCGCACTTCGGGTCGATGTAGGCACCATATAGGTGAGGATGGTCTTGCTGCAGGCGTATAGTTCGATGGCAAAAAAGTACTATGGTCAGCAATAATGCGGCTGAATGTTGTATGCGGTCTTTGTGCAGGTAAAGATGCCAGATGGTGCGAAGGTACCCGGGCAAGGTGTCGAATATGAGCCCTGAGGGTATCAGTGGTTATGTACGTTGACACAGGATGGTCTCCTGCAATGACGATTGTTGCCGCTGTAGACGCACATTTCGGAAGACCGAGGCATGTCCTTAAAGCTTGAGCTTGCAGGCCCTGGAGTGCATTCAAATTTGTTTTGCAGGTATTTCCAATCACAGGAAGACTGTACCTCGCAAAACCGAGAAATAAGGCATTGTAGAGCTGTAGCATAGACCTTACTGATGTGCCCCACGACTTTCCACCCAGAAACTTGAGAAGATGCGCTATGGTAGTCAGCCGTCTCTTCATGTACAAAACGTGTGGCGTCCATGATAAATCGCGGTCGATGATTACGCCTAAAAAACGGTGCTTCCGGTCGTGGACGACTGCGTGCCCATTGATCGTTATTGTGTACTGCCGCATTGTCTTGCGTGTAAATGCGACAAAGCAGCACTTCTCGGGTGACAGTTCTAGATTTTGATTTTTCAAGTACAACGAGGTCAGCGTAGCTGCCTTTTGTATCCGGGCTCGTATTTGTAGGCGTGTCACTGCAGATGCCCAGATGCAGATGTCGTCTGCATATATAGACACATGGACTGTATTGGGCAAACATTTCGTGAGGCCAACGAGCACAAGGTTGAATAGTGTCGGGCTTAACACACCACCTTGTGGCACTCCACGTCCTGTCTGATGGTAAGATGTGGCGCCTTCCTCAGTGACCATGAAAAAACTTCTACCAGTCAAATAGCTGCGTATCCACTCGAATGTTCGGCCACCAATTCCGACTTCAGTCAACGCGTCTATTATTGCGCCATGCGTTATATTGTCGTAGGCTCCTTTTATATCGAGGAACAATGCTGCTGTGAGGCGTTTCAGGCGTTTCTGATGTTGGACAAACGTGACTAAGTCAATCACGTTGTCAATAGAGGAGCGCCCACGTCGGAAGCCTGCCATGGAGTCTGGGTAAACGCTGTACCATTCCAGATACCACTCCAAGCGTGTCAGCACCATCCTTTCCATAACCTTCCCAATGCAGCTGGCTAGAGCAATGGGTCGGTATGATGACAGATCTAGCGGCGATTTGCCAGGTTTAAGAAGCGGAACCAAGCGGCTGCACTTCCATTCTGGCGGCACCAAACCCTTCCTCCAGGACTCGTTGTACATACTTAGCAGCATGCGTCGCGCCTTCTCTCCAAGGTTTCCGAGCGCTGAATATGTCACACCGTCAGGCCCCGGAGATGATGAGCGCCTGCAGCTTGCCAGTGCCGCTTCAAGCTCCTCCATTGAGTACATGAGGTCCATGCGGGAGTCCCGGGACGCAGGAGTGGCGCATTGTATAGGTGCACATGTAGCCTGAGTGCCAATTACTTTCGCGCAGAATTCTTCAGCCACCTCAATCTCTCTTCGACCCTGCTTCAGAGCGAGAGACTTGAAAGGGAAACGCTGATGCGGTAGATCACGAAGTCCGCGAACGGTCCTCCATATTTTAGACAAACGCTGACGTGGATCCAAGGACTCACAGAATAGCTTCCATCTTTTAGATTGAAGTGCGTCAATACGGCGCTGAATCTTCTTTTGCAGCCGTCTTGCCTCTCTGAGGTCGTGTATTGATTTCGTTCGTCTGTACCTTCTTTCCGCGCGTCTGCGAATCGCCCGTAGGCGCTGTAATTCGGCTTCAAATTCATTATAATTCGGAAAAGGCTGAAAGGTGCGCGTAGCCTCTTTTATGGCATTGCAAATTTCATTGTCAAAACCTGTTGGAAGCGTACCTTCACAGGTTTCCTCCATGTGCAGCCGGAACGCCGACCAGTCAGTAGTTCGTCGGAGAGCGGTAGAGGTGCCCTTGGATAGTCCCTTTATCTTCAGATAAGTAGGAAGATGGTCACTTCCATGAGATTCGATATCCGCGAACCATTTTACGTGTCTTTCCAAATGCCAAGAGACCATGGTCAAGTCCAAGCAGCTGCTGTATGTAGTTCCCCGCAGATATGTCGGACTACCATCGTTGAGGCAGCATAGATTGTGCTGTGTCGCAAATATTGCCAATCTTCTTCCCCTAGAATCCATCTTCACGCTGCCCCATAGTGGATGATGGGCATTAAAATCTCCAGTGAGAATCCAGGGACCAGGCGTTGATGTTAACACGTTGTGCAGGCGTTTGAAATCAAAGTGGCTTGAAGGAGAAATATATACTGCAACAAGAGTGAATGTAATCTACTACTGACGAACATGGATACTCCGGCTGCTCGCAGCGCTCTACAGGTACTGGATGCTCTGACCCCAGTGCTTGAGACCATCGTTTGAAGTCATGGCCCACTCATCGATGTGTTTCCGCAGTGAAGTCAAGAAAGCGTCTCTTCTTCAATGGAATGCCCGTGGCCTCAAACCCAGAATATCTGACTTTAGGCCCTTCGTCTTCGAGAATCAGTTCCCGATTCTCGTAATTTGTGAACCGAACTTTCAGACCGTTCTCCGCATATCTGGTTATGAGGCATTCTTGTCATCGACCAGCGGTGAACGAAGCAAGGTTGTTGTGTATATTAGATGTGAACTTACATACGTGGAGCACCCAGTGCCACCGGACAATAGCAACCAGTACGTTTGCCTAACAATATTTAATGAAGTTCCGGAGATGTAAGCCTGGTTTATCGCCTGGCTTGCTACTTCAGGTGTCGAGTGATGACCACGTTATATACAATGATCACATAAGCACACAAATCATCCGTACACTCAAAAACACACATATGTACAAGAAAGAGTGATTCACAACGTGCCGTTAACTCCAGTCGTGCTCAAAAACACCTACAGCGCTTTTGTGTTGCGCATCGCACAACCGCGGTCTTGCCACGGGCCAAGAAGGTGCCGCAGCTCCAAGTTGAAGCCGCATGGCAAGTGCAGTGCTGCCATCAGAATGTTTCGTTCTGCGTAGTAACGGGAACAGTCACAGAGGACGTGTTTTAAGTGTTCCCGAATATTACATGCGGTGCACGTAGGCGTGTCTGACTGCCTGATCTTTTGCTTGAAGTATTTCTTGTAGGCAACATCCAGTCTCAGCCGGTGAATGCACGTTTCATCTTGCCTGGTTAGTCCTTGTGGCATATAAAAGCTGCACGTCGGGTCTATTCTGTGCAGTGGTCCGTACTGGTTACTTGCATTGCCCCATATTGTTCGCTGCATATTCCACGCGAACGCAGATTCCAAAAGCGTTAGCGAAACACCACACACGGCTAAGGCATGTGGACAAGGAACGCCTTTTTAACCGCAAGTGTTTAGCAAACGTTATACAGCTGCTGAGCATAATATTCAAAGCGCAGAGGCACAGGAATGTAATAACAACGAAATAATCGCTGTAAATTACGCAAGTCTTCCGGCAAACAGCTGTAAAAAAAATGTTCAGACTTCCCATCGCAAGAACACCCCCCCCCCTTCCCCGGGCACATACATACACTCCTCCAAATGTGATGTTCTCTGCATAATCATTCTGTAGCTTCAAAGTCATTCGCCATTCTTTTTCCAGCCTTGCCACGAAACGTTCCTCAATGTTCTTGCGTATTAGCCGCGTTGCAAAAGCAGATAGTCTTGTGCTGATCACGGCAGATGTAAATATTACGGACAGCTGACGCTGCACCGATGCCTCTGCATTTTAATGAACCTGCCTTCTTGCAAACAAGTCTTGCGAATGCAACCATTGTCACGCCATGCAAATCGCTGCGCCATCAGAACGGCTCTCGGTTGTGCCTTTTGTTGTTGAACGACCATGAATTGATAGCGTAAGAATTTTCTCGCTGCCAAGTTATGGTTGTACCTGAGGGGACTGTGTATCCTAATGAGATTATGCAAACCTAGTGCTTCATCTGCATAGATATCACAATTCGCGTACACCAAGAACGCCATACTCCAGTTCCTACATATGCAAAACGTCTTTATTAAGCAATTCTGCAGATTCATAAATGGGTCTAAAATAAATGTTTAGCCAAAAAAGAACCTACTATGTGACTTACATAAAGCCAAACTAAATCCATGGTTGGGTTGGATTAGGTTAGCTTTGGTTAGTGCACAGGCACAGGGCTCTAGCAAAGCAGAATCGAAGGTAGGCGATAGGTTACTTGAAATACGTGGCGCCAGGTTTTAACTGCGAAGAAACAAGAAGAGACAGAAAGAACGCCAACTTGCAACTGCCGAGTACTATTTTCCGTCACAAGTGACCTAAACGGCATGTCAATTTTGTGCGTTTTTACATTGAAAAAGACTTCCAAGGTATTATTTTTGCATTCGGACACTGATTTTGCAAGATTTGCTAGATTAAGTCTCTTGCACAATTCAATAACACGACTTTTTACCTTTGACGCTTTGACCGTTGTAGGCACAAAATTCTTCATAATAGCAGAACTGGCTTTGTCCTGGAAACTGGAAATAGGCATAACCACAAATCCGCCTTCTTTGTCTGCCTGAAGAAGGGAAAGTTCATGCTCCTTGAAGTACGAGCCAACTCCCCCCGTGGTCAACTTGGGACTGTCTTTGCTACGGTTCCGCAAAAGCGAGTCCGCACCTTCAAGCAGGCACCGCTCGCTTCCTCGTCAGCACTCCGGGAAATACCTAGGTTCAGGGCAAGCAATTCGTGGGCTGAGACCTTGGGAACAACACTGAACTTTGGTCCTTTCTTGAGCACCGAAGCAACCTTCTCAGGAAGAGACACGTTCCCCAGAACTGTTAAATCCCAAGCTCCAGACCAAGCGACCACCGGAGCCGGACAACATAACTATCTGGTCATGACATGTACAACGTGAAGATCCTGTCGCGTACGTCGTCAAACCCTTTCTCCCGGACACGTGCGGTGTACGGGTATGTGGCACAGGTGATTGACAGTTTATATTTGCCCAGGGACGGCGAGAACAGACATTGGGAATTTAAATGCGAGAGTAGTAGTAGTACAACTTTGTTTATAAGGGTTGGGATAAGGGGTCATGAGCTCGATGGGTGGGGCCCCAAGTCCAGGGCTCCACTGGCTACTGCTGCCTGCCTGACGTGACCCAGAAGCGCAAGCTGTACCTCTGGGTCAGAGCTGGCGAGCTGGGCCTCCCATTGCTCGAAAGTATTAGATAGGTTGTACTGGCCTAAAAAGGCATCTAAAGTTGGTGGTCGGTTTAGGCATCCCCACGAGATGTGATATAGAGATGGCGAGCCGCCACACCACGGACAGGCGTGCCCATACAGCGTTGGGAAAATTTTGTTCAATCTTTGTAGATTGGGAAAGACCCCCGTTTGAATCCTACGGAGGTCAATCGCGTCCTCCCCTTCTAATGATTTGTGGGGGGCGCTGTATTTTTGTCGAGTGCCTCGCTGGTGAGCCAGAATTTCGCGAGGGGCCATTCTGGATGGGTCGTTGTCCTCCTCGTTAGTATTCTCCTGAAGTGTTTGAGGGGATTGAAAGTGCGGTCGAGGCTCTGCTCGGTTCGTGAGCCCTCGAGCAAGAGCGTCTGCACTCTCGTTTCCCTCCAGGCCTGTGTGTCCTGGACACCAGATCAGCCTGTAGTTGTTTTTCAATCTCCCGCCTAGGAATTTACTTAGCTTTATCGGGAGGCGGCCTTTTAAAAATAAACGGCACGCTTCCTGTGAGTCGGAGATGATAATGGTCTGTGGTTCCTCCCTTCGTTCTTGCTCTTTGATCGCAAGGGTAATTGCAAAGCATTCCGCCTTGGCGATCGAGGACGTGTACAGGGATGCACATGTCATCATTCTGTTGTCGCTGCTGAGGACTGTTGCAACGGACCGTTTGAAGTTATATGCGGAAGCGTCCACATACAAAACGACATCGACATACAAAACGACATCGGCAGCGTTGACCCGACGAATGCAAGGAATAAAAATTAGGACCCCAGCAGGAATCGAAACCAAGCGTATCTGCGCGGCAGTCAGGTATTCTACCACAGAGCCACGCCTGGTCTTGAAGCCACTTTGGAAAAAGACCCTATGCAGGAGTAATGTCAGTGCAACGTCAATTATGCTTGTAGTGCTGGCTATGTAATTTTATAAAACAAGCAATAAACATTCCATGTGTACTCCTATGATACAGGAGTCATATAGGGTTAGCGTCAATCGTGGTTCAGTGTTGGCTTCGGTTTTATAGCAGTCTACTAACGAACGTTACTTTTTATCCCTATGATTCAACGTGCTATATTCCAATGTTGCACGACCTCGGAGTTATACGTTTACGAAAGTTACTTATGATATTCACATGATCGCACCGTAAAATGCACTTTGCAGACGTTACCACAGAGTGCTGACATTACGTCAGAGCACAAGTTTCCCTTTAAACGTCAGTGTACTCGACGTTCCTGGGAAGCCCACGATGTGCACACACCACTACTGCACTTACAAAAACAGGTCGATCCACCTCGAAACGCTTGGATCAAAGCAAAATAAAAAAAAGGAAAGAAAAGCAGCATAGGCAATTACTCGCCGACAGCTTCCCATGAAACCGATTCGGTGGTCACAGTATGGTAACTCTTGGCGAAGTGCCGACATCTTGATGTGGGATCTAGTTGGTTCGTCTTTGGTCTTTATGCTTGACACTGCACGAAATATTTTCGGCAGAAATGAGGAGAGGAGACACAATTTCCTGTTCCGCTTTTCGCGGCCAAGTTTTCTGAAAATCTTGACACTCTGTCAATTATTTGGGATTGTTCTTCTTATTTCCATCTATGGTCGCCGACAAAAGTTCAGAGACCGCTATATTTGGGGAAACTTTGAATTTCTCAGCAATTTGTGGCAGTATTCGGTCTAACTTCACAGTACTCGTTGTTAGCGCGTTTTACAACAGGCGGAAAATCGAAATTCAAGGCTGCCTGCCGAAGCAGGGGGAATATTCAGCTTTTCCTTGCATCTCGTTGTCCTTAAACTTTTGGCGCCGACTACATTTCGGGCTGTGCAGAGTGGAAAATCGAAATGTTTGCGTCCTGCCCATAGAGCAGTGTCTGCATGGTATCGTCACTGAAGAACGGGACTGTAAGAGTGAAAGAGGGAGAGAGAGGAATAGGTGAAGGGAGACGTGTTGTTAGAAGACAACACGCCTCGACGTGGAGTTTGTGTGAGGGGGCGATAGAAGCCTTACTGTCAACGCTTTTTTATAACGCAGCTGTATGCCTCTCGTTGGTCTGAAAACTCATGACGTCACCACAAAATTCCTATAACGCGTATGTGCCACAGAAATTGGTCAAAGCCCACTATTCACCGCAGACACTTGCGTGCTCTTCTGCTAGCGCATGCGCGAGCTCCTTGCGTTTTCACCTCGGACGCTAAAGAGGGGCATTCGGAGAGGTGGACAGACCAGCCGACGAACGCAGCGTAGCGAAGGAAAGAGTGAAACGAGCAAGCGCGTGTAACTCCGCTAGCGTTTGCTGTAGACTCGTACACAACTGCAACGCCACAACTAAATTTCGACCTCTGGGTGGTTTAGGGGCCCTTCAACAATTGAAGGCAGACGGCAGATCTTTCTTTGCAATCATATAAACAAGTCAAATTCAGTTTCGCTGTATTTGACTAGGGTTTGCAGACGCGTGAATTTCTACATTTTCGCTGCAGAAATTCACGTGCATACAATCTCAGCCTGGCCCTGATATGGCTGCAAGCATACTACAGATTCTACGGCTCGTCCACTTTAGGGGTGTAATCGCAGACGCTTACACTGCAGAAATATACTTCATTTTGGATCAGGTTTACAAAAAATTGGTTAGATATGTATCAAGGCCTGAGTAGAATTAAAAGGAGTTCTGTGTTTTATAGACACGGAAAAATGAAGAATGCAAAGAAAGAAAGAAAAGAATACGAAAGAAAAGCAGCATCAAGGTATCAAATAATGAAATAGACGCATACGAGCTGTTACGATATTTACGCTTTTACAAAAGTCCAGGTGTTTTTTTTTTTTTTTTTTTCAGAACACTCATAATAAGGCTTTGCCTACCCTATTGCAAAAACCAGCGCCGTTCCAGTACCCCCAGCGTGATACCAGTGCGTTTTTTGGCGCTGGACCGCACTGGGAACACTGGTATACGCTCGAATTCACTGGGACTCCCGTGAAAGCACTGGGAAAGAGCTTGGTCGCACTGGTAGAGCCACTGGCTTTGCCGCTGTGACGCTGGCGCTCACTGGGAAGCGCTGGAGATGCTGGAATTATCACTGGCGTGCGCTGGCACATACTGGAGCCTGCACTGTTCTGCCAGTGCCGCGCGCTGCTTTCAGTATCGTGCGCGGCGGAATGCTTTTATTATCGTTGAATATCGAATGTATGATTCGATGGTATCGATAGATGCTATCCTAACGGGTCCCAAACATATGTCACAAATTCTAGCTTGGCAGAGAAAGACGAGGAGATGCGCACTATTTTCAGGATATACGTGAATAAATGTGAAATCACGGTAACTTTAAATGTTTTCCTGTCGAATGTGGATAAAAATTTGTTAATAACCCAAAGCAGACAACACTGATCATTTTGCTTTCTAGCACGCTTTTTTTTATTCATGCTGTGCCAAAAACGTCGTTAATTTTTGCGGAGCACGTAGAGCAATGAATACACATTTTGTGCATGCCGCTCATATATATCAGTTTTGCATCCGTGATGTGTTGCAGTAATGACTTCATATTGTAATGACTTCATATTGTAATGTTTATAAGCCTGGAGGCGTTGGTCTGAATATACAGAGCAAATCGTTACATCGCCGTGCAGTTGGCAAGAAGTAAATGAGGTCTGGCTTCGCGACCCCTCCCAACGGAGGCCAGAAAAACAGCCGTCGTTCGATATCGCCACACCGGAAACGCATCGCGGGCAATTCTTGTACTTCCACTTACCTCAGCAATACATTAGGTAACAGTTAAAAAGGTTTCGAGGCTAAAATGCAGAAACTTCAACCATCGCAACTCATCTGCGCTGAGATCGGCCCTACCCAGTGCGGCTCCCAGCGAGTGTTAGGCCTAGCGTACCGGCCGAGTCCGTCTACATGCCACCGGCGCTTCTTGGTTTAAGTACGCGCAATTCCAACGTGTAAGATTTACTGTAAAGTATAGTCTGGACATCTGTTAACCTAAATTAACCATTTTTTCTTGTGTACGGTGTCCGCACAAGGAGCGATGACCACCGATATGGTGGCATACCATCGATGCGAAGCGCTTTCAGCAACGTACGCAGGCTCACCGAAAGCAGCCGGCCGCACTCGCCGGTACTTCTCTGACTCATACGTCAGAACACATACCTGTCAATTGGTACGCGTTAGTGAACTAACACACCGGCATCTTTTTTCAACTAATTGTATTTGTTTTTGCGGAGCGGTTTTATAGTTGTAGGTATCGATAGAACTGCAAGTCAAAATACAGACACGCCCGCCCCGCAGTAATATCGTCGCTCGCGCGAGATAAACTACTCAGTATGAATTCCTGTAGGCGCGTATTTATCGAACGAGTCATCATAAAGCTTCTGTACATGTTCATCATTAGCAAGGGCGAGAAACGGTTATTAAAAATCGGCAGTAAGAGCCGTCAAACTGTACCCGGCACCTCGATCCATCTGATATTTTTCGGAGTTAAAACGGGAATTCTTGAAGAAACCTAGCGCTCTTTTTATTTTGGGCATTTAATTCGTTGCCGGCCACCCTTTGTTTGTGTCGAATAAAGAAGCAAGCGTGATTTCGAAAGGAAGATCGCATCTTCATTGAATACGCGACACCGAAATGTCAAGCGAAACGCTGTCTTACTGTATTGACAAGCCCTTTTACAGCTGCGTTGACGTGTCACAGCGTGGCGCAGTGGTAGAGTGCTCGCTTGGAGATTGAGAGGTGGCGAGTTCGAATCCTCGTAGTGGAGCTTTTTTTTTTTTTTCATACGGCTTTTTTTTTTCTTTTTTTCATTGCACTAATGCTTTCTATATGTTTTCTTTACTAATATATTAATGTAGGGCACGTAGGCATCGCCGTTTTAACGCTGTAGAGCCGTTTTGCGCTTGAGTACCCAGCGCCTCCCAGTAAAACGCCGCTCCAGCGGCCCAGTATCCAGTGCGACGCTGGGCCCATAATCAGGCATGGCACTGGACGCTGGTACCCAGTGGCGCTGGGTTTTGCAATAGGGTATGTACGCCCATCACGTGAAGAACTTCAGTGAGAACTTCTTTTGACGTCCCAATTGCAACCCATGATGATTTTTCGCATCAGCAGCTGTTTATGCTCCTCGCTGTAAATAAACTAAAAATATTCATTAAAAATAGAAATAAATGAGGCCGACTGATGATTATCGCAAGTCATTCCCTGGCTACACATTAAGGAGAGTCTTTATCGATTCCCCACATGCTGCTGTATTCTTCGTGCTCTCGTTTTGTTCTTGGTGAGGATTTCGTCACCTCTTTTAGCAACTACAGAGGATAAAGCATAAGTTAATAAATGCGTCAATCGTTTCGTGCTTTTTCTCAATATTTGATTCTGGAACCATCGCTACCAAATGCGTTCGATAACCGTCGATGCGATTTCGCAAACGGCGTTGCTTGTGGGTTTTATCGCTTCGAGGTGCGCGCATCTAATAGAACGCCACCGAATTCCCCTGGAATCGGAGCGGTGGGCGTGGGCTCAGAGAGGTGATTGAACCCGTTAATCTGAGAGCAACGGCACACGGAGGCCTTCCGATAGTTTTTGCAGATTGTATTTGTCCGGCTCTCTCTCCGGCATGCGTTTACTTAGTGCGTAGACTGCGATAGCTAAGCTCGTTTCCTGAATACTCCGAATAAGCCGCCGGTCACCGTCCGAAGCATTTGTTTGCTTGCATTCCAAATCACTTTCACCTTCCCTCGGGGGCTTCAAAGGAAAAAAATAGAGCACGCCCCTGCATTTGGGCTCTCTAATTTCGTGCAGCTTTGTGGAAACTGAGATAGAGCTACAGCGTACAGATCTATGCTCAAGGTCACAGTGCATAAAACTTTGTTTGTTTTTTTAATCAAAAGAGCCAGTACGCAGCAGTTGGTTCGCCGGAAAACAGCACTAGCTAAAGGTGGGATTGAGACGGCTATCAATCTGTGACCTCTCGCTCGTTACCCAGATTTCGCCACGTGCCGAAGACTCTGTAGAAATAGACTGTGTTCCACTAAGGAGAAGGTGTTTTTCTTGGAAGAACGTTACAATGTTTTCTTAGTGTTCATAGCACGCTATTATTAGATAACAGTATATTCAGATTTATTATTGAAATAATGAAACAGCAAAAATTGGCTATGAAAAGCAGCAAACATTAATTCAATTAGGATTGCAGTCATCAGGTGCTTGAAGGTACATAAAACGACAACTATTCCGTGTATCTGAACAGCCGTTAGGCTGAAACTACCTGTTGCTTTAACAGATTAGCAAAAGCAGGTCTCTCCATGTTAAGAAAAATAAACAGTGTCCCAACTTTACTGTATCACTGTGCAAAACCGAGGCGAAGTTTCATTATCCTGGCAAGAGAGCAAGAATTTGGGATTGCATCTCAGAGGGGAGAGTGAAGGGGAGGACCAAATTACCTACACAGCACTGCATTTATCAAGGTCGATGGATATTTTCAGAAACACACTGCGATGTGTTTTCACACGGGGAAGTCTCTTGGTGAGACAAGACGATACACCGACGGCAACCATTTACACGACTGTTAGGCAGTCCTGTGAAGCTACCGTTCTTTTTTTTTTCACTGCACTTGTAAGCTCTTCCTTGTTATACTAGTTGTGTCTTGACGGCCAGAGTAAAAAAAAGGCAAAAACAAGGGTGAAAAGAAGTATCTGCGCATAGTGCTATAACTTAGCGAAAATGTTTTTTTAATTTTTTTTTAATTTCATCACCTTTAGACCGCCACAGGAGAACGAAGTTGAGTGGAAAAGATCAGTTATTTGTTTGCCTTCCAGCGTACGACAATTAACGACAGGCGCTAACTCTGAAAGTTGGTGTTTGAATTTATGCTAGGACATAATTCCTTAACTGTGGTAGAACACACCGATGCATTCCTATACTTCTATAACTTAAATCGATGTGTAAATTGGTGCCCAATTCAATACGATTTGCCGCTGAGTTCCCATGGACAGTCTCACATTAGAAGTATATGAGGGATGGAGAAATGTTTGCTGGAAATGAATAACGTTTGCGTGGACTTAGTGCTACAGACTGAGTTTTTTATTTTACAAAGAAATGCCACGTGTCTGACTGCACACAAAATAAAGATTTAATTATTCAGTAATTAAGATGTTTTGCAAGAACAATCCTCAAATACTGACATATGCTATGCGAAAAGCCATATTGTGCTTCTTAATGTCGACTGGACTTTTCGTGTTTTGTGGGCTCATATTAGCTGCCCTTGTGTTAAGTTTTTGTCTTTTACTTTTTGCTATCCATTCTATCTATTATTCCCCTTTCCGTTCTAGCGAACCGGGCGCGTGTTTGGTTAAGCACTTTGCATTTTCCCCTCGCACCTCTACTCATAAAAACCATTCTTTTTACATATATTGATAAGCAAGTGGTAGCATCCAGCAGTTAGCACGGGGGCTATGTAAAGGAGCAAATATTCAAAGTATACCGGGCAAACGAGTAAGCATAAATTTTTTTATTTTTTTTACATCCTCGGCAAGATGTCACATGTTCATTTGTATGGCTATTGACGTCCTTATAGCAAAGCTGAGGTTTATTAGGGAAAGTGAGTGGGTGTCGCTTTTTGTGGTTCGTGTGTTCATTCATTCACTAGCTTTCGTGGCATCGCTGTTTGGAACAATGCGTGGGCGCGGCTCGATGGCGTGCGTCTTCGCTATCACTGCGAACTCCCCGCACTTTTGCTTAGCGGAGAACGCTCGTAAAATAAACGTTGTAAACGCGGAACTGCGTTTCCGGCAGTCTTAAAACTCATACTCGCATTCATGATAGCGTGCTTTTGTTTATGTTTGTTTTGTTGCTCAGATGTTCAGGACTGTCACTGGGACGACGCTCAATAATTCAAGCTGCTTCGTTTAGGACTCCCGGATGCGCTGTAAAGCGATTTCAACACGCGAACATTACACAAATGGCGTGACTAGATGCTGCTTCCCGTTGAAAAAAAAAAAGGAAGCCAGGTTTTAGTGCTTACTAATACTCGAAATCAAATACTGATATAAAATTAAACTGATTGCGACGCACAAATGAAGCACTGTCCGTTTTTTAACCCTTCGTATTTCTCGAAAAGTTAGTTCATACTTCATTTTTCGCCTTTGCTTGCATATTTTATTGACTGCTTTGCTTATACTTGTCGTGTGTCGATTTAATGCATAACTATAAGTTTGCTGGTATATGATAATGCAATTTTTTTCAGCGTAGCGTCACAAAAACAAAAATGCGGGAAAATCACCAAACAGCGCATTGTGTGTGTGCGTGTGTGTGTGTGTGTGTGTGTGTGTGTGTGTGTGTGTGTGTGTGTGTGTGTGTGTGTGTGTGTGTGTGTGTGTGTGTGTGTGTGTGTGTGTGTGTGTGTGTGTGTGTGCGTGTGCGTGTGCGTGTGCGTGTGCGTGTGCGTGTGCAGATTTGTAGCTATTGGATTTGGATTGGAATAACTTTATTGAATTAAAGAAATTCGTAGCAACATGTCCTTTGAGTCAAAAAGCGCTGCGCCTCAATTAAAATATTATATTGCTTTACAAATACTAGGCCCGAAGCCAGGAATTTTTTTTTTTTTTGGGGGGGGAGGTAGGGGAGGGTGCCTTTTCTGAAGGCTTTCACTATTCGAGAAAAACACCTGTTTTTATACCATCAAACTTTCCGGGTTGGGGGGGGGGGGTCTAATTCCTCCCCCTTACGAGTAATGCCTTATTACGAGTTTTCTCTTACCTAGGAAACCGGATATTACGTACGACCAGAAAATAGATAAAATTCTGGTGTCGGTCACTGACTATTCATGCTAAATGCAGCGCAACAATTTTGTCAGAAGAGCGACAGGAAACTCTTGCTGTGCACAGATGTCTGAGGACCATTCGTTGAAATGTCGCAAGGCAGCTGGGTTTTAATTTCGTGGTCTTCCTGTCCAACTACCACTTGCTGAGGATAAGTTTCAGTTTACCTTTGTAGGTCCCCCTCGTTTTTTGCTCACGTGTCCCACTGACCAGATTTCAGCTGTTACGGTAATTGTGCGTGGCTTGTGCCGAATAATGCCACGTGTTAGTTTTAGCAGATCAAGAAAATTGCTCAGAGTGAAGAAGAAAAACAAGTACGTGTGTTAAACTTCTTTAAGAGCAGCTTATGAGCCTCATTGTGAGCTCTTGGTCAACAACGATTGTGAAAGCAGTCTGATCATTCCATTACAAGAAATTCTAATATATCGATACGAAGTTTCTATTCTACATTATGAGCTCGCATAGAATGCTGCACGCTATAAATTTGGTCCATGGCATAGTGTAGCCGTTCAGCCTATTGGATTTTCGCGAGCGTTTTTAGCGCCAGCAGGGCGACGCCCAGTGAGTGACATAAAACAGCGTCGAAGGTTTCAGTAAGGAAGTCGGTCAAATATTGATGGGCAATAACAATCTCGCCTAGCAGTCGCGCAGAGCTCTCTAGGAGAGGATGGCGGCGCCGGCATTTCGCTGACGAGTGACAACTAGAGAATGAAGAAGTGAAAAGGCACGAATGTTAACTTTTGCATGAGTGCCGCAGATCTTGTGAAAAAGTAGAGTTCGTGGTGTCAGTGTCACTGCGTGTTACCCTGCGGTCTTGCTTTTAACGAGGTCGTTGTTATGATTACGTGTGAACCTTATCTCCACCCCTTATACATCCATACTGGTTCCGCAAGGCTGCATACTACGCGGAAGTTTTACCAACGGAGGCATAACTGTAGTTGTCACAATATTCTACGAAGCTAGGACCACTATAAAGACATTGTTTATAGCCCAGCTGAAGTTGCAGCTGCGATCACCTGCGCCCTTCCTCATTACATTTACGACCCTGTCCGAACGTACGGGTGGGATGTGAATGGCAGCAAGGCTCGTGTACTTTTTACTTTCTTCACATTTATATACTACAAATAACACCCCCTATACTTGCCTTGGCGTTATTGTCTGTTGGTTCTCATTAATATTGTGTCTAACAAAGAAAACGAGCCCTAGATTCATCTTCTTTCCTTCATTCATAGCAAGGGTCTCGTTCTGGCAGACTTGATGCCTTCAGGTAGTATGCGAGGGACTATTGGTCAGCTGCCAGCTCGTAAAAAGATCACGTGCTACGTGACGCCAGAAAGGCAGAAAAAGAGTGTTCCACACTCGCCGCCATGGCTGCGAATGGCGCTGACTAACACTCCAAGGTCTAAGTGCACATATATACCCCATAAAGTGGACGGGAGGATGACCGCCGCCGTAGCTCAGTGGTAGAGCATCGGACGCGTTATTCGAAGGTCGCAGGCTCGGTCCCTGCCGGCGGCAAGTTATCTTTTCGTCCACTTTACTTTCTTCACATTTATATTCTAAATACTACAAATAACACCCCCTATACTTGCCTTGGCGTTATTGTCTGTTGGTTCTCATTAATATTGTGTCTAACAAAGAAAACGAGCCCTAGATTCATCTTCTTTCCTTTATTTTGTATCTAGTGCTTTCTATTTCTTCTTATTTCTTTCTCTTTCTCGTTCTTTTTATCTTGATTTCTCTTTTTTCCCTTTCTTTATCTCTGATTTTATTTCTCTCTTTCTCTCTCAAATTTTCTCTCTCTCTTTCTTTTATAGATTTCTGTCCCTCTCTTAGTGAACCAGTGGTCAGTAGTAGGATTTGCCCAATTTCCGTGGCACATACCCGTTTTTAAAAATGACAGTCTTCTGATTGGCCGCACAAATACGGCTAGCTTCAAGAGCTTCGCTATTAAAAAAAAAGAAGGCTTATAGCTGGCTGCTCTAACACTGCACAGTACAACCGGGTTAACGGAAAAAAATAAGCGAATGAAAAGGCAGGCGCGCGTCTGATTTCTCGCTGGCAACACCACACGGTCATACGCGCTCGTACGGTCTACTAACTTACGAAAATGGATGGAGGTGCATTGACTGTTTCCTTTCTTATAGCCGGCGATTGATGGCGACACTGTTTTATTGGCGCATTTAAGGTAACCGTTGATTGTAAAGCTGCAAAAATGTTCCAAAAGCCGGGCGAGTTCATGATGCTAAAAGATTTACTCTGACTTAACACAGCAAAAATATAATAAAATTACTACATAGACGTTTCGCAAGCTGTACGGGTGGCATCCTCAGTATACACTGGCACCAACTGAGCGGAGGTCGCCCAGTCCACTGTTAGCCACATATGTCCCTGCAAATGTCCGGTAGGGGGCCGCGGCAACAACAAGCGTGGCCCCCTACCGGGCATTTACATGGACATATGAAGAAGACGGGGCTCCCGTCGAAACGTCGACAAAATAAACAGCTGGTTTTCACGAAAGCGCATCTACTTTTATACTTAGAACCTTGCGGCAACCGAAGTTACTCTTCCGCACTTAAGCCTTACACACACACACACACACACACACACACACACACACACACACACACACACACACACACACACACACACACACACACACACACACACACACACACACACATATATATATGTGACGCATGAAGCCAGTCAGGTAGAAGCTGACGAGGAAGAAAGGGCGCGTGAATAGAATAAAAGTATGGCGTCTGTGCCGCTGGACGTCTCTCCTTCATAACGTCACACAAGTCGACAGGATGAAGACCTGGCAGCCACTTCATCGCCCACGCATTATCGACGAAGTTCTGAACAAGACGCCGTGACCATACATGAACCACTGAAGCACATCCTAGCAGCATACATTGACCAGCTTCATGGCGGCATCATCGGTGAACCTTGACATCCCCAAGTACGCCGGATCAGCGGACGATAGACCCGTGGAGGATTGGTTCAACCTCTTCGAACGCCACGCTTCCGCTGCATCATGGTCGGAACGGGACATGGTCGCCAACTTTAACGACTACGTCACCGGTGAGGCTTTCAAATTTTACCTCACACACATCTTTCAGAACGAAGAATCTTGGTAGAAAATCAAAGAAGAAATGATCGTTCGCTTTAAAGGATACCATGAAGACTCGCCTATTACCCACCAGCTCAGGACATTTCAACTCTGTCGTCGCAGTAACAAGCATTCCCTTCGTAACTACCATCATAGTCAAACGACGACGAGCACGCCCTTTGAATTTCCAAGCAACAAGTTAAAGCATTCGTTCACTAAAAGACATCCAGGTCCTTTACCTCAAAGACCCAGCTTTCCACCAGGTTTCCCATGTGCAGAGAAATCGGCCTTTTCTCAGCCGTCACAGCATTACAGCACTCGGTGTGTTACTGACCTACCCGATGCACGTGGTTCCTCACCTCGCATCTGTGGCCCGCCACCTGGTTTTCCGTCACTTGGCTTTTCGATTGCTCATAATGTCCACTGCCCGCCTCACAAGCACGCTGAGGTTAGGATGGAGCAGCTGACGCGTCGGGGAAATACCCATTCACGCCAGGACGAGTCCAAGAGGTGTCTTTCGCCACAAGGTTTTAATTCAACACTTACGCAGTGTTACCAGCATTCGCAACCGGAACCTAACCGAGGCATCTCTGCTGCCGTATCGTCGTCTAATGCTCACCCACTTGAAAGGAGAAGCAATGTTGAGTCACCCTCACGATTGATCAGCACCCACATACGCGATAGTCGAATCAATACCGAAGGCTCAGGTGCATCGAACCTCGCACGCTGCCAACTGCCAGAAGCATTCGTGGTGAAAGACGTCGTAGAACCCTGTGAAAAGCTTTGTAATCATTCTGACATACCACCATCAATGCCCGACACGCCAAGCATTAGCCCTTTGTTCACCAACGACCCATTGAATACTGCATTAACTCACGCCGAAAAGGAAAGTCATGTTCTGAAAAGAATACCACATCCGCAACATCGGCCGCAACATCAACGAGACAAGCCCAAGCAAATCGGCCATGTTAAGCGACATGTTGTCCGACAAGGACAACTAAAGACATCGAAACAACACTCACGGATTAAAGGAAGACGTTTACAAGCGAGTCAACTGAAGCGACGACAAATTCAAGGTGTCAAGACAAAGAAGACATCACATGCAAGATATTTTCGCAAGAGGGGTAGTCAAGCAAGTGTTCTCCAGCAGAGAGAGAGAGAGAGATACGAAGAGGAAAGACAGGGAGGTTAACCAAGCTTTGGCTCGGTTGGCTACCCTGCACTTGGGGTGGGGGAAGGGGAAATAATAGAAAAGAAAGGGTAAAGAAGAAAGAAGAAGAGTATGAAAGGGATGGATGAACAGTTTGAAACTACACAACACGAACTCGCGCTGTTAGTTCATAGGCGCTCGTGAAGTCCTGTGGTCCTCAAGAAGCACAAGAGGGCTTTCGTGGCCTTGCGCATATGCGAGACCGTAGGCCAAGGTCCCAAGATCTTCTTTTCTGTCAGCGGTCTTGAGTCCAGGTGACGGAGCTTGACTTCCATACTACGTCGTTGAGCTTGGTATGATGGGCAGTGGCATAGAATGTGTTCCAGCGTCTCCTCGCAGGCGCAAATGTTGCATGCCGCACTGCTGGCCATTCCAATGAGACTCGAATACGCATTCGTAAATGCCACGCCCAACCACATGCGGCACAGTAAAGTTGCATCGCGTCTTGAGAGCCCGGATGGCAAACGAAGTTGTAAATTCGGGTCAATCGAATACAGGCGCGCGTTGGAAAAACCCGGCGTATTCCATTGTAGAAGAGTGATACGGCGTGCGAGTGATTGTAGTCGCCACGCGGCATCTTTTCTCAAGAGTGGTATGGGTGTCCGCTGGTCTAGGTCATGAGCCGATCGTGCAGCTTCATCCGCGCGATCATTGCCGACAATTCCGCAATGACTCGGCAGCCATTGAAATATAATGTCATGTTCTTTCTCGAGTGCTTGGTGGTAGTCGTGCCTTATCTCGTACACGGATTGTTCGTGTAATCCGTGCCGTAAAGCAAACCGTAGTGTTTGTAAGGCTGACCTGGAGTCGCAAAAGATGGCCCATCGATTAGGTGGCTGCTGAAGGATGTACTTGACCGCACCTTGAAGCGCTGCGAGTTCTGCGGCTGTCGACGTCGTGATGTGCGAAAACTTGAACTGTAACAGTACGTCATCAGATGGAACAACCACCGCTCCGGTAGAGCTGTTGGAATTAGTGGAGCCATCGGTGTAAACATGCTTGCGGTCAGTGTAGGTTTCTTCCAACAGACGCAAAGACAACTGCTTCAGGGCTAGCGGTGACATGCGTGCCTTCTTAACGATTCCAGGAACCGATAAGCACACGTCAGGTTGATGGAGAGTCCACAACGCAGATGCCGGACGCATCGCAGGTTTGAAGCCAGGTGGTAATATGTCGTAGTGTTTTGTCACAATACCGCAGAATGAAGCATGGGGCCTCCGCGCTGGCAAACACGCTAAATTATGTGACGGTAGCCGTGACAAATGCCGTATGTACGCTCTCAGCGTCTCAACGATGATATGAGTTGCGACCGGCTGTTCTTGTGCGATAGCGATAGTTGCAACTGTCGATGAGCATCTTGGAAGGCCAAGACATGTCCGAAGTGCTTGGGCTTGCACGCTCTGTAGTGCACGGATGTTAGTCTTGCACGTGTTGGACAGGGCAGGAAGGCTGTACCGTAGAAATCCGAGAAAGAGGGCTGTATAAAGCTGCAGCATTGAATGCACGGATGGTCCCCATGATTTTCCGGCAACGAACTTAAATACGTTCTCAATGCATATGAGTTTTCTCTTCAGATGTGCGACATGGGGACTCCAGGTTAGGTCGCGATCCACGATGACACCTAGGAATCTATGGCTGCTCTTATAAGCAATTGAGTGGCCTTCGATGCACACTGGGTAGAAGCACATCGGTTTGCGTGTAAATGCCACTGCTGCACATTTTTCTGTAGCGATAGTCAAACCTTGCTGGCGAAGGTATGCGGATGTCAATGTTGCCGCCTTCTGTATTCTTGCGCGCACTTGAGGCCGTGTCACGCCGGACGCCCAGATGCAGATATCGTCAGCGTAGAGAGATATATTAGCCGTCTGTGGCAGCGTTTCGGTGAGCCCCACCAGAACTAGGTTGAAAAGAGTCGGGCTCAGCACGCCACCTTGTGGCACCCCACGACTTGTGAAATGCTTATTCGTAGGCCCATCTTCTGTTAGAACGAACATGGATCTCTTTGTGAGGTAGCTTCTTACCCATCGAAAGACGTGACCTCCAAGTTCTGCTGCTTCGAGAGCTTCGAGAACGGCCTCGTGGGTCACGTTGTCATAGGCACCTTTCACGTCTAAGAACAGTGCTACCGACAGCCGCTTCTTAGCTTTCTGCTGCTGAACGGAGGTAACCAAGTCAATGACGCTATCGATTGAAGATCGACCCCGTCGAAAGCCAGCCATAGCATCCGGATAGATGTTATAATGTTCTAGGTACCATTCCATGCGTGTCAGCAGCATCCTCTCCATGACCTTGCCGACGCAGCTTGCTAGTGCGATGGGCCGGTATGATGCCAAATCCAGCGGAGACTTTCCAGGCTTCAACAGAGGTACCAGGCGGCTGCACTTCCACTCGTCGGGGACTTCGCCATCATGCCAAGATTGATTGAATATGTCCAGGAGACAGCGTTGTGCCTTCGGACCCAGGTGACGTAAGGCAGCATAGGTCACTCCATCTGGACCTGGGGACGACGAGCGCCTGCACGTGTTCAGTGCTGCATGAAGTTCTTCCATAGAGAATGGAACCTCCATTTGCTGATCTCGTGCAACCGGAACGTCATGTGGTAACAGGTCGGTCGGTATAGCGATGTCCCCAGCGATCTTGGCACAAAATTCACCGGAGACTTCAAGCTGTGAGCGACGTTGATGTAGTGCCAGCGCAGCGAAGGGATGACGCTGTTGCGGATGTGAGTGAATGCCTTGAAGAGTCCTCCATACGGGGGACAAAGGCTTGCGAGGATCTAGCGAGTCACAGAAGCTCTTCCATCGTTGTTCCTGAAGTTTGTGCATACGACGCTGGATTTTCTTCTGAATGCGTCTGGATTCTCTGAGGTCATAGATGGATTTCGTGCGTCTATATCGTCTTTCGGCACGCCGACGGATAGCTCGAAGTTGCTCCAACTCTTGGTCAAGTGCTGTACGTCTCGATGTTTTCAAACACATCTTCGTAGAAGTCTCCATCGCATTACGAATCACTTCTTCAATTGATTCCGGCGGTTCGTGCATGCACTTGTCCTCCACGGACATCTGATACGCTTCCCAGTCAATTCGTCTTGAGTGTCCAGGAGAAGGAGAACCGCCCAAGCCTCTTACTGTCACGTACGTGGGAATATGGTCACTGCCGTGAGTTTCAATATCTGTGAACCATTGAACTTTCGTGACAATACTATGCGACACTAATGTCAAGTCCAGGCAGCTACTGTAAGCTACTCCTCGGAGATAAGTCGGGCTGCCGTCGTTCAGCACCTGAAGTCCGTGCTGTGATGCAAGATCAACAAGGCTCGTGCCTCTTCGATTTGTCCTGACGCTTCCCCACAGTGGATGATGGGCGTTAAAGTCGCCCATCAATATCCAAGGTGCGGGAGTCGTTGCAAATATATCATTTAGGATCTGTTGATCAAGGCGACGCGACGGAGGTATATATGCGCCTATCAGTGTAAACGACAACTTCTTCTTTTTGACATGTAGACACACGTAGTGATTTCCTTCGTTAGGCTCTACTCTTTGGCGAACATACGTGAGCTCTTTACGTATATACACAGCAACTTGACTTCGCTCAATGCATGACGAAGAAACAAATGTTTCATAGCCCGACAGTCGAGCTATTTTTGAAAAATGTGGTTCACAAATGACGATGATGGGGAACTTGTTCTCAAAAACGAACTGCCTAAATTCAGACATTCTTGACTGCAGACCTCTGGCGTTCCATTGAATTATGGAAGCACCCTTGACTTGTTTTCGGAAAGGCGGATGTGTTGTATGGTGTGCCATCTTGTTACTGCAAGCCGGCAAGTACTGGTTCGAGTGTGTCCAAGACTTGCAGTGCGCATTTAGCGGCAGGTATCTGCAGACTAGCCAGGAGAGTGTGGATAACACTCATCAGCGACCTCAGGACAGAAAAAACCTGGACCTCTTGGGCGGATAGACTGCCTGTTGTTGACGTAGCCGTTGTCGACTGTGGATGCTTTGGTTCCGTAGGTACGTGTGCCCGCGGTAAAGCAGGCCAATCACTGTCAGATGCTCTCTTTTGCGCCTCAGTGTCTTTCTGCACCTCTGGACGAATCACACCTGGCGGTGGGGGCGGGGGCGGTCGCTGTGGTCGTGGCGGCGGCGGTGGTGGCGGTGGCGGCGTAGGTGAAGGCACATTTGGCAGATGACTGCTTTTTCTTTTCTTCGAGCACCGTCGTCGACGGGAACGCCGTCTTTGTACAACCGTTACTGCTTCCTTTCGTGAGGATCCATCCTTCACCATTTGCCTCAGAATGCTCCTCTCCTTCTTGAGTACTGGGCAGTCTTTCGATGAGGCATCATGGTTTCCGCTGCAGTTGCTGCATTTTAGGAGAGTTGCTTTGCAGGCCTCTGCTTTGTGGGGTTCGGCGCATCGTGGGCATGCTGGCTTGTTGCTACACACGCCACTAACATGGCCCAGTTTCAGACATTTATGGCACTGCAGAGGCCTTGGAATGTAGGGTCGGACAACGTGACGAAAGTGACCAACCTTCACATGCGATGGGATGCAATCGCCTCTGAAGATCACCTTGATGCAACGGGAGTTGCCAAGCCGACATACTTGCAATATGTCCGTGGCCTCAGTAGCTGGCTTTATCAGCACAGGAAGATCTGCATTCGGTATAGAAACGTCGACGTCATAAATGACGCCCGTCGTCGTGTCGCTATCCTGCGGGATGTAAGCACTGAGTCTGATGTCTCCAAGCTCCGTAACATTTCGCAAGGTATGTAGCGCAGCCGGGTGCTCAACGTCTATGGCCAAGATATTCTTCCGTGGGTTGAGTCTAATATCTTGTATCTCATTAGGCACGATGGCTTCGAGTCGTGCCGATATCACTTGCCTGTTTATGTTCTTCAGGTTGACCGAAGAGTCAACAGGAACAAAGAGTATGGTATGGCGTTTACGACTGCAGGCAGCCTTCACGGTAGAGATGCTAGCTGGCGAAGACGCACCGACCATTCGCCGTTTAGCTTTGCGCTTCACTGCAGGGATGAAATTGTCATCGCTGTCTTCACTACTCGCCGTGTACAGTTCAGTGCTGTCACTGGTGGTGTCGTCATCTCGGCTGTTGCGCTTCCTTGAGGTTGACGTCGAAGGCGGCGCCAAGTCCGGACTGCGTACGGTGGGGTCTGGATCCATCGCTGCACGCAGGAGAGCGATGATCCCCGGAAATTGTGAAAATTCACAAATATAATGCCAAACGAAATGAGCAGCGTTCGGCAAGGTAAACACTTCTCCAGCAGAGATCACGATTCAGCCTACGACCAAAGCGACTGAGACAAAAGGACACAAAACGACGACAAAGACGCCAAACCACACCTATTCCGGAAGGAAACGGTCATCGCCCCATCAACCTCGGTCAACGAACACGCAAACTGCACGCATTGCATGGGTACCAGTCACGACAAAGGATGCAACGCACACGACACCCGATGTGCCGATGCTACAAGGTGCCCCACCATTCGTTTCTCAGACGAGATCAAGCTGTGTTATCAGTGTCCATGTGCAGAATATGCTCATGTCATCTAATGCGCAACAGCCAGCCTCGACCACCAGAGCTCTCCTAGATATAACCGGACTGCTGCCCACTCTGAATACTTTTTTCTGCGAGTTTAGGGACATCTATTGGGACATGGAACTATCTGCATGTTTGGACATTTTTTATGCGAGTCTCCTTGTTGACTTGTAACTCTCGCATTCTTTCGGGGGGAGGGGGAATCATGTGACGCATGAAGCCAGTCAGGTAGAAGCTGACGAGGAAGAAAGGGCGCGTGAATAGAATAAAAGTATGGCGTCTGTGCCGCTGGACGTCTCTCCTTCATAACGTCACATATATATATATATATATATATATAGCGAGAAGAATTGAGGATCGACCAGCCTTGCTGTGCAAAGCCTTGCGCGACTTGTGCAAACTTCGCGCAATTCTTTTAGTCGAACGGCACTCGGTCTAGAGACGAATACGTGGTGTTAAATTATGCAGCCTACTCCGACTCCGACGGCTTGTGCAACAGAAAATTGTTTAACGTAAGCAGCGTGTAAGAAAGAGAAAGAAAGACAGGTCGGGGGCAAGGACGGGTTGGAAGGCACATGCTAGTCACTAAGTGAGTTACTCCGATCGGCAATGCCAAGCGAGTGTCATCTTGTCCTGACGGCAACAAGAGAAATTGGACGTCGAGGAATAAAGCTCGTAATTGTATTTGTGCCCTTTAGTATTTCTGAACACCGCCATTGGAGCCAAATCTCGCGAATATTTAATGAAAAAAGAAGCCATGCAGGCTTCTTGTTAACCAATGTTTCCTTTGTTTTTACTTTTGCGAAGGCACCCAGATCTGTTCAACTTGTGACCTGTTTCTAGTTAGTCTAATGCACCGAGTAAGACGTGAGAACACCGTTTCATCATTTAATATCGTTGATATGCTGGGAAACGAAGTCAACGGACTTTGCAGAAAAAAACGGTCAAGAAATACGAGTGTAATGTTTCTGTTCTTTTTTACGTTTTTCAGACAGTATCTGGCTGTTTATTGTCTGTGTAGAACTGTTTTATAAACCGATATAGCCCTCGAAGAATACCATAAATATTGAACTGACTAAACGGTAATTTCATTACCGTTCCATATATATATATATATATATATATATATATATATATATATATATATATATATATAGAACGGTAATGAAATTACCATTTAGTCAGGATACTATGCCGCCGAGGATACTATGAAAACGATGTTAGCACTGTTTAACTGTCGCAAAGAGCGAAATACGGCATAAGTTAGGAGCAACGCTGAAGTTGAATTACTACTGATAACGTGTCGTCCCGTGTCTATCTTCTTCCTTGTGTACCGTTTTATCGCGCCCTTCTGTATATCGTGTACTACTGATAAGACATTGAATGCTTCGAGAAAATCGCTTGAGACGCAGTGCCTTTTGAAGAGAAGTTGAACTGAGGTCTTTCTTAATTGCTCACGTGCAAAGTAGAACGAGAGACATAAAAAAAAAAGAAATTAAAACTGCGGGTATAAATGTATGGAGTGCAGGCAGGTCATGCGGAACGGGGAACGGGAGTTATCTCATTTTTCTTGCGCAGTGGACTTGCTGCTCGCCTGCACTCACCGCGCACACTTAAAATGCGAAGTACAAAGAAGACCAAAGGCGATTGTTAATTAAGAGTACCTACCGTTCATTGTGGGATCAATTGTCGCAGTTCCTTCGTTTTTCGATACTCTACACAGTGTGGATACTTAGCTTACTTTTTCGCTTCTAATCTTTTCTTTTCCGATGACATTCCTTAATTGCAGTGCGGGGCGAACGTTAAGCATACAGCAACGGCTGGCTGGCCGACTGTTACGTGTATTTGTTGTTCTGTGTGAAGTGTACGGAGAAATCCGATTAATCTGGCTCTCAGGCAACGCCGGAGATTATTACCTCCCCCGTCGAAGAAACTACGGACTGTGAAAGCTCAAATCGTGCTGGACAGCGCAGGAAGAGCCTTCCATTGGAAAATAAGGTCAGCGGTATTCTTTCCTCCCATTAAGATTTTCGTTCGTCTAGCCTCAACTTAATAGAGTTTCCCCTTTGAACCGAAGAAGCAATCTAGTTTTTGGGACAGGCTTTTTGTCTCCTTTACGTTAATTTTCCCTGGTGTTTGGGAATGTTGCTTGGCGAAAGAAGTACAAGAGAAGCTGCGCAGAATTTCATATTTTATAGTGTGTGCTTGCGTGTGTCTCGTGTGTTTGTGTTCTCTGCTACCAGCATGAAACACTGCTTCTTTGAGGCTATATCTTGTAAAATTTGTCAAAGTATAAATGTAAAGTACGACATCTTTCTTCATAAGCAATGTGTGTGATGGTTTTATCTCAGTTGTTCGGTTTTTCGCAGTGCCTCGCGGTATGTGTCACATTTTAACATCTGTATGTTTCTCAAAGAACGCGCGGAAGTGCGCGTTGACAGACCCTGTCACCCTTTAGAAGCGCGCACCTCGTATTCGCGGTGTAAACGCAGCAACGGCACTCGGATGTGCCAAGGGCTCAGTGTGATAACTATTAGCAGTAGGAATGTGGAAGGAACACACGAAGAAATAGGACTCATATTATTGGCTCGTTTGTTCATTGATTGTTGGCAAAATGGCGAAACATTTGGACGGACTAGTCATCAGTACACTGGGAGGAAGCACATAAAATATGAAGCAAAATGCAATAGTATAAAAAGAGACCAAACTTACCACGACACTTGAAATTTTGTGGCAATTAGATGCATGTGTGACTGAATGATAACCAAAAAACTGACAGGGCTCCATATGCAATCACCTAAGACGACTCGATGTCAAAAGCCATCTTCTTTTTCTTCTCATGCGAGGTATTGATCCTCACCCGACCCCTCCAGAAACCTTCTGCAACTAACGAGGTTTTTGCATTGCGTTCAGGTTCGGAGGCATTGCAAGCTTACTGCACCTCACCTAGTCTTGCACAGCCTTCGTGATCGGTCCACGTTTGACCAAGTGACGATGTCTTGTGATGACGCCATCATGTGAAGTCACTTTATGTTACGTCGTACTGAAGTCATGATGATGTGAAAATTTTGCCAATCTCTACCGTCATGGTGACGTCATGCGGTGACGCCATCACGTCATGATTTTTCGCCTCATTCGTGTTGACGCCTAGGCCGCGGGGCGATAACGCCACAGTCAATTTTCGCGTTTGTTAAGGCATCTAAGTCTTTCGCCTTAATACTATCACTGAAACACATGAGACACATGAGTCTCAAGCCTCTTTTCTGCCCCCGTCTTGTGAGCTTTTTGTTTTCATTATGTTTTAAGAACATGTCCGAACGGTCGCCTTAGTGTACTTCTTTTCGCGAATCCATTGCTCTATTCATTGCCTCTACTTTGTCGCGGCGGCCCCATTGCATGCCGTCTATATCTGTTCCCGTACGGCGCTTTCTGCGCTCTACAGCTTGGCCTAAGACCTCAGGAGGCTGTCCGGCGACTGCCCCCGTTCCGCCCGGATGGAACTCAGCTGATCGATGAAGGAGACGACGCCGCAGCTGGCGGTCGCAGTTGAACGCAGTGCTTCCTTCCGTGACGTCGGCATTTGTCTTCGTCGCTGTTAATCTATCAAGACACTGCCTTCGCGAGCCACAAATCTTGGCTCGCCAAACCGCTCCCCGTGCCCGTTTGTTTCGGAGGACAACGAAATCTACTCGAATCGACAAACTCTGGCATGTATGCCAGCGTCTCTAGGGGAAATTGGTGATCGGAATGCGGTGCGCAGACATTGCCACTGACGTGAGGAGCAGAGACGGCGACCCCATTTCCGCATTTTTTTTTTTTACGAGAGCAGTTGTGGATCGTTTCGTGCGTAACAGCGTAGCAATAGCGCAGACATATCAAAAGGATAGTGGAGTCAAGACAACGCAAACCAGTAGTGTCAAGCTCCCTACAATATCTCTCTTGGAAGCTGATCAAACTAAAGTTTTGAAAGCTTATCTCTTGATTTTCTAACTGCGCCGAAAGATATTAGGTCGAAATGTTCTTAAAACCTTTATTCCCAGTGTGAAGAGGCACAGTTCTGCTCTCTTCTAGCAAAAAAAAAAGCGAAAGTAGCTCATAAATGTCCTCTGAAACAAATATTAAGCCGCGGCGACCTCGCGAAAAAAGAAAAAAAAAGAACCTTCACATATTCAAGCTAAATGTGGATGCATTATTTTATGACATGCATAAAGCACACAGCACAACATCCATTTCGATAAGGATCAATCACAAAATAAGCATCCAAACAACATAATTGATGATAAGGCTTAATAAGCACATAGCGCCTCCCGCATAGGCCTCCCGGGAAAGATTATTGCTTCGCAAACTGCCGCGACAACGGCAGCTCGCGGCCTGGGGAGCGACTCTAGCTTTTCTTATATAAAACAAACAGCCTACATATAAAAAGCCGCCAGATCCCACGCATTGTGGGAATCGATGTAATGCGAAGCAGCCAGCAAAGAGCTGCATACATCCTTAAAATGTACTGATGGGCTAGTTCGTGAGCCATGATTTTCGAAAAGGCAGCGCGCAAAAGGGCAACGAACACGTACACATAAAAAGACGCAAACACAAGCGCTTGTGTTTGCGTCTTTTTGTGTCTGCATACATCGTCTTGTCTTTCACTGAGGAAAATGCATGCCACTCATGTTGTTTGTGTTCGTCACACAGTCACGTCGCGCAATACCAATTCCAGGGTACATCAAGCTAGCGAAACGGCCGCCAGCGCAGCATGAGCGTGGCACATAAGTCACGCTGTACATGACATGCGTGTCATGGTTTTCATGTTAACTCGTGCTATTTCTGTTCGTCATACAGTCATGTCGCAAGATACGAATTTTGGTATATATCAAACTAGCGAAACAGCCGCCAGCGCACCATGAGCATGGCACGTAAGTCGTGCTGTAGATGACATGCGTGTCATGATTTTCATGTCAACTCATGCTATTTATGTTCGTTACACAGTTACGTCGCGCAGTACCAATGTTGGTATATATCAAGCTAACGAAACGGCCGGGAGCGCACCATGAGCGTGGCATGTATATCATGCTGTACATGACATGCGTGTCATGATTTGCACGTTAGGACCTGTCAGTTATGTTCGTCATACACTCTTGTCAAGCCGTATCAATTTTGGTATATATCAAGTTAACGAAACGGCCGTAAGAGCACCAAGACTGTGGCATGTATATCATGTCGTTCATGACATGCATGTCATGATTTTTATGTTATGACTCGTCATTCATGTTCGTCATGCAGTCATCTTATGCCATACCAATTTTGGTGTACATTCGGTTAACGAAACGAGCAGGAGAGCACAAAGTCGTAGGCGGCTAGATAGATAGATAGATACGCTCAAAGTCGCAGAAGTTCGCTAAGAAATACTTCGCATTTAAAAACGCCACTGGTTACCGCCAGGCACACTGACGTTGATTCCCATTGCGAAACGCGACAAGAATGATTGGTTCCTGTCGTTGTTCAGAGACAAATTTGGACTCTCATGCTACGACAACACCAACGAACCGCCCAGAGGTATATATCTTTGTATTTAGCCTTGGCGACAAATGTAGCGAAAGTGGTCATGGTAACCATCACAATGTACCACAGCGATCACAAAGCAATTGTCTCTAAAATTGACTCTAAAGCTAAGCTAGGAATAAAGGAATTGAGGACACTGTTTGACGAATGCCGAATCGCCCAACATACAATTGTATGTTGTACGAATGTACAACATACAATCCGTCAACCAAAGGCGTGATAGAGGGCTTCAACCGTACTCTCGGCGATGTGCTATCAATGTACGTCACCTCTGATCATTCAGACTGGAACTAAGTTCTCCCTTTCATCACCTACGCTTACAATACTGCAGCAAATCTCCTACTGGATTTTCCCTCCACTTTATTCTATACGGACGAGAACCTGCAAGTCGACTTCATGCAATTTTAACAGCGGGACTGTTTAAGTCGGTCGTAATCTGTCCAACGCGAACAAAAAACTCCGCGCCACGATGACGTCTAAGTGCGTTGCCTAGCAACCGGTTGCACAGCTGTGCGCCTGCTTCTCTAGCTTATGCACTGCTCCACCATCAGCCAGCCTGCCTGAACACTGAGCGCAAGCGCTCGGTCGCGCCATACGTTACGTCACGGCCAACTGCGCATGGGCTCCTTCGTTCCGTATAAAGCCGGCGCTTGGCGGCGGCGCGCGGCGCCTGACGCAGACATGGGGAGACTGAAGAAGGTTCGCACTGCCGATGAGGAAGCCGCTTACCGAGAATCGTGGTTACGGGTGAAAAACAGCGCTAAAAAGACGGGGCAAGAAAGGACACGAGACCACGGCGCTGACTAACAACCAAATGTGCTTTATTCCTTCAGTCAGCATCGTGGCACACTGCCAAGCGAGACTGCTGGACTCGACTCGTTTAAGGTAGTCGACGACAGTGTGACTGTCCTGGATCAGACTGGAACTTGGCATAACTTGACATTACTTCTTATACCTTAGCATCACTTGTGATCACTTCGTATAACTTTTGGCATGACTTCGTATGGCCAGGACCAGCGAGGAAACGATCAACTCCCCCGTGCCTTTAGCCTTGAGCCCCTAGTGCAAGCCACACCCGGCTTTTTTTTTTCATATGAACCTGAAGAATTCAAAAGTAACTCCCTGTCCGAAGCTACCCGACATCCCGAAGAATATCCAGCCTCTCCATCACTTGCTAAGAGGTTTATTGGCAGGGGATGTGGGAATCGGGCAGCGGTCAGCAGCATTCGGCCAAGCGCAGCAGCCACGAGCTCATGCCGATGGCGATGCCTCTGAGGCACAAGGAAATGCCGCTCAGGCTCCTCTTAACTACATACCCCGCTTAGCAGTTGTAGTGGTTGTTTTCAGCGGCTTTGCTGGAGATCCACTTCCGCAGTGCGAGCCAATTTTTGCATCTGCGAATACAGCTTTCCGTCGCACTTCTAATCATATTTTTTTTTAACTTTTATGTGCATTTTATTTTATTTTCCAAAAATTTCAGCGGAAGAAATGCAAGCCTTAAATATATAAATCATAGCATGACGACCTTTTTTTTTTGAATTGCTGAATTTCTAAACCACCGCTCGCTCGCTTCCGCTTCCTGCATCCGGGTGTTTAAGCACCAAGGAAATAGAACATACGAGTTTATACCGGAACCGCAAGCTTAGCAGAAGTAGCGACAAACCTAACAAAAAATACTGAGACGCATATATGTCAAAATTGAAGCGCAGGGAGTATTTTGGCGGGTGAGCACGTGGAGGACGGATGCTGTATATAGCGCAGCCTTTCCGTATTACCCGTGCACTCAGAGCCACGTGCCTGCGAAAAGATTGAAACGAAGCCGCCGTGTATTAACAGAAGCACGTACGCATTCCGGCGGGGTAAGGCGCTTCATTGAAAGGATTTTCTGGCACGACCTGAAGCGCCGTGAAGAAGGATAAGGGTGCTATACAGAGTGTTTTTTTTTTACACAATTCAGATTTTTTATAAAAATCCTATTACGGCAAGGATTCAGTCGTTTTCGCACGCGAAGTTTACGTCGTAGCGGAAAAACTACGCCTCGGCTGAAACGACAATGTCGCAATTAATTATCAAATAATCGGTAAATAACGGATTAATAATCACTTCAGTGCAGCTAACGTTAGTTTATATTGACGGCATATTCATTCTTTACCAATAAAAAAATCCACAGCATATCCACGGGGTGAATGATGATGAGTGGGGCGAAGCTCCGGAGGGAATCATCGGTAAACCGTGAAACTCTTCCGTGAAGTTCGTCGAGTACATCATATAAAGAGTGTGAAACACCGTGTATATAATAAACATTAAACTTTTATTGTACTGTTGGTTTACGTGGTCCCTTCATTATCACCACTTTGTGATCGGTGAATTGCAGGGAAAGTGTCCGCTCCCGAGCGAAAGAGAAAGCGCGCCAAGAGCGACCGCGTTCCCCGCTCGCCCTGTGAGAATTAACGGCAGGGCTAGAAGGAAGACACGACGCGCGTAGCGCTTCTTTTCGCGTTCCACGACGCGAGGTCTGTAGCATGCCCAACGAAAGCCAACGGAACGCGATCGTGCAAGTGCTCCGGCTTCGCGAACAATGCACGGCGTTTACTGCACATAAAGCGTCCCAAAACCAAACATCTTGCTCAAGGTGTGCTTCGCGTTTTTCGTAGAAATATTTTCTTTATCATGTACACTGAGTCGAAAACTTAAAAACTCACTAGACTATATCGCCCGCAAAGTATGTCTTTTAGTGTGATTAAGTCAAGGAACACTACGATGTCTTGTAAATTATGATAACTAGTGAATTGCTCATCTAGTGAGCAATTCATTAAACTAGAGCTGGCTGCATACATACATACTACTACTACTACTACTACTACCTGTACTAACTACTACTACTACTACTACTACTACAGAGGAGAGAACGACCCACACCCTAAGGAGCTTCGCCCCTAAAAAAGTCGCATGTAATATGAGACATTAATAGTCGAATTTTAAGGTTGTTGTTTCAAATGGTCGCACCCAGTTCGCACAAAACGCGACTACTCTGTTACAACTTACGTCAGACCGGAACTACCCGTGACAAGGAAGCGTCGAGATTTGAAGGAAGGAGTGTCATCGTTGTGTTTTTTTTTTTTTTGAAAAGGCACAAGTAATCTCACTTGCGCCAGCGGATCGTCTTACCTTCTCTTGTGGTGTTTGGTACTTATTTGTTACTTTCGAGTTATGCGCAAGAAAACAGCAATATCAGCCCTTTGTTTCTCTGCCAAGCATAAAACTCAGGGTAACCACTGCCGGACTTCTTCCTGCAGACAGGCGAAATAGTTTTTCTCGCGCTCTTTTATAGTTTAAGGAAGAAACAGGTAAGCACCACACGTTGCGCCCAAAGAATAAGCTGTCTACTTGTGTATTTCAGAAGCTATCGGGAACTCCGTGATTGCAAGTACGGTGTCTAACTCTAAGAGCTTTTCTTTCGAACAAAATTTTTTATTTTTTATGTTTATGATACTTTCGGTTGTAAGAAGAAGTGCTAGGCGCCGCGAAATTGCGCCAACGTATGTACCGAGTGTCCCAGCTATCTTTAGCCAACGGCTAAAAAATACAATACTAGAGGCAAGCGAGCGAAATCAGTTGCAAATAGCTGACATCCACCTTGCGCAATACAGACAATTTTTGTTTGGTAATTCATTTTATTAGAATTTTAAAACTAAATTGCTAAACATTGACTTTAGGCAAAAAATGCGACTTGCAAAGCTCGAGAGCGTCTTGAGAAACCCCTATTGCATTATTTGCGATAAGGAAAGTCTCACGTACACCATTTTTGCCGAGCTCCAAAGAAAGCCCGCGAAATAGAAAAAGAACCACATGACTAGCTCATTCGCGCTCAGCGAACATGCTGCTCTATGCCGGGGTTTGAGCGAACGAAATCAGCTGCGGCCGCGACTCCGTTGCAGCGGTAGGCCGATAAGTTGGTAGTGGTTTCTTGGCCCACGTCAGCCAGTTGGCGCGTTTGACGGTGCAAGCTGTAGCGAGCGCGGGCCAAGAAAGTAGCATTTTTTGCCCAATGTCAATATTTAGCAATTTAGTTAAATAATAACAATTACCGAATTAATAGTTACAAAACGAAAAAAAATTGTATTGCGCAAGGAGGCTGTCAGCAATATGCAACTGACTTCACTCGCCTGCCTCTAGTATTGTATTTTTTAAACCCTTGGTTAAAGATAGTTGCGACACTCGGTATGTAATGTAATGTAAACAGTGAAACTGCAGTAAAACTATAATAGGAACTATCACAATATCATGCTTGCAATTAGCATTACATGCGAGGGCTAATACATATACAATTGCTTGTAATACCCAGCAGCATAAGATGGAGAAAAAAATGTACACGGATATTGAAGAGTCATTCCAGTTTGTGAAGGCGGATGATTATAGCACCATTTCAAATGAATTAGTGTTCTTTGTCGGGATATTCTCTGTGTAGGTGGCGGTTGGAATTTACCTCCATAGGAGATCATTGAACATTTATTGGATCACTGGCATAGCGCGCGTGATGTCCGCAGCTCAAAGGAGTACAGCGGTCAACTTCGGTGCCATCGTCTTTAATTTGACATACAAAGAAACGCTATCGTTCTCCGTTCGTAAATGCGAAGCTTAAGCGCCCTCTGAGCTCTTTTAAGCGAAAGCCTTAGACGCCTCATCAAACGCGAAAATTGACCAGCGTCCCGCGTCGGACTCTCCAGTCGGCGTTCACACGAGCGATGCAAAAAATCATAATCACGTGGTGAGGTTCTCATATGACGTCATCACGACGTCACATATCGCCAAAGTTTGTGACGTCACAACACGTCACAGTGACGTCGCGTGATGAAGTCATCATATGCATCGTAGCTTGTTCAACGGTGGGCCCATCACGGAGGCAGTGCAAAACCAGGTGAGCTGCCACCGATCCTGGAGGCAAAGCTTGCGGAGGGTGGCGGCGCAGGAACCTTACATTGACTGAGAAGAAAGAGAAGATGCCTTTCGTCTTAGGTGTGCGCATAAGGGACACTGTGAGTTTTTTTTTTTTTCATGTTATCCTCGCAAGTGCAGAAACGGGCCAAGTTTGCTCTCTAACCTTCTCTTTTTTATATACGTGTAGTTCTCCTCCACCAGTGTGCGGTAGCCAGCGCGATACATTTAGATACATTTATAATCAATACCTGTACCTTGTCGTTCACTTTTATCTCGCTCTGATGCGACAGACAACAGCCAGCACCTACCACAAGCTAACCCTAACTCCATAGCTCACAAACTTCCGAACTGTCAGCGGTAACTCGAAGAGTACCAGACCACACTGAAGTGTCGGGAAACGAATGAACCGTTCAGCTCCTATTCGATCCAGGCTTTCAGCTTGTCCTGACTGGAACTCCCAGAACGATATCGAGGATAAAACGACGCAGGTTCCGAATTTCAAATCCTTGCAAGAGCACGCGGCACACTGACGCGCCAGTAGCTGCCAAGCTCACTTAGATTTATTTCAACTTATTTATTTTAATACCTCGAAGGCCCTAGGGCATTACAGAAGGTATTCTACACTTATCAGACTTCTTCCTGACGCTGTTGCCGGAGATTCTTCATTACGCCGCCATGGCTGGGCTGTCTCAACATCCGTATTATGCACCCTACGTTATTCTGTTCTGCAGACACGACATGAGTGCACCTAATCCGCAGAGAGGGACTGCTGAGTCACTGACTCAGGCACCAGATTAAGGCGATTACATGGCGACGCAATACATACTGTAAACATGGATGTAGTGGTGTATGCCAGAAAGAGAGCAAACGCAGTTTTACACATACAGACGAAAAGACAGCATTAAATGGCTCTCCTGCATCGAAAGATTCGATGATGCCTTCACCCTTGTATAGCTCCATTTTTGTTTTGTTTTTTATTATTATTCTGACATTTCTCGGCTTATCCCGAAAGAGTTACATCAGGGCGGGGCTTACAACCGAAAAGAAAGAATACATCTTCATCAACACTGCACACCTGCTCACATGACAATCGATTCCACTGAGCGATGGTTTGAAAATCAAAAGAAGGAACAAGAAGAATTGGCGTACAGGTTTGTCCTGGCCCGGTATTCCTTAATTTTACACTCATGATCAGTTCGTGGAGACATATAGTTTGGTGTACAGGAAAATACAATGCAGGTTAAAAAAATACTTGGTATAAAAGAAGAAAGACGAAGGGCATGTACTTGAACGCGAACAGCCTACGAGTAGTGACGAAAAAAAAAGCTGGATAAAAAGAGAGAAGGCGAGAAAATCAGAATCAACAGGACACCCTGTTCACCTCCTCAGCTGCGGAAACACGACAAAGGCTGAACGTCCTGCAATGCGGCATGGAACGGAAAATAAATGCGGACACGGACCGTGTCGTACCAGATAAATGAGGACAAGCGGTCTGTTTATCTTGGACACGACTCTCCGGAGTCAGGACGAAGCACCCCCTACGCGCAGAACACGGTACACTGCTTTGCGCTAGCCCGTCTCAGCCATTGCTGCTGAACGTAAAAAGAAAGGATTTGCGCCGGCCTAGTAGTGTGTATTTGCAGCCGGATTCTGTCGATGGTGTTCAGTACGTGAGACGCTGTGGTGCGAGGTTTAACACGATGGAGTATCGTAAAAGACGGATTAGGTTTGGTCCTGAGCGCTATAACTATTTGGTGCTCAACGTGGACGTGTATGGTGTTGGTGTTAACAGACGCGCGATTTTTCAATTTTTTCATCACTGGCTTAGTCCGAGTTCTAGTTCAGCCAAGAATCGGACTGTGAGGCCAGGTTTGTTGGGCTTGTTGGTGCCTGGGAGTTTGAGCGATTGTGAAAAGTATTTCCACAGTCGGAGTAACTTGTATAAGAAGCAGTTGGAACCACGCGAAGGCCGCTTATCAATTGCAATCAGTTCTTGTGGAGATTATTTCCGTATTCAGCCCACGTATCCACCCAGGGAGCAGCGTCCTCAAGTCCATGTGTTTTGTAACCGGCCAAGCTTCTCACCAAACTTCTCAAAATTCTTCGAAACGCGATGAGTGATGCAGATCGAAACGGGACGGAGTACTTAAATGACGACGAAAAGGAAGTGCTTAAGTGTTTTGTTTCATTTTGAGCTGCACCATTCCTGAAGTATCGTATCAAACACCAACTAGTCTCAGTCTCAGCCGTTCTTTAGGACTACCTATTCTGCAAATTTTGCCCCGTTCGCCAACACTTAGCGTACGCTCGACTGACAACTTCGCAATGTTAAGAGAAATTTACCGCGACGTCCGATCTCTCCGTGCTCAGTAGAACGGCGAAGCTACAGGACTCAAGGGAAGTTTGAAAATGAGATTCCAGCTCATGTTAATGCATGAAAGAGCGCAAAAAGGAGGTCTATTAAAAAAAACGGGATATTAGTTCGCGAGTGTGTCACTGCAGTACTTCAGCTACGGTGGCTGCTATGCCGTCCTTCAATATTTATACGTTCATGTAGATGTATGAATCCATGTAATAATAATTTAAGAGGCATGCAAGGAGCACTACAGCTGTGTACAGCTGTAAGCAGTAAAAGGCAGGACATTGCTGTTTGTGATGAGTATTGAGTGAACTATATCGCGCGTGTGCGTCGCGCTGTTCGAATTAAGTTTTGAACTGACTGAGCACCAAACTTGACTATTTATTCAATTGTCACATTTTAATTTGATACTAAGCGAAAATGGGTAGCCATTGCCAGGAAATGTCGAGAACTACGCCACCATTTATTTTTATTTCAATTAAAAAAGATAGCTGCGTGTTGTGCGAGAGAGAGACAGAGAAAAAGAAGTGAGGAAAATACAGGGAGGGCAACCAGAAGAAAGGTCCAACTGATTACTCTTTACATGGGAAAGGGAAAGAGGGTATGAAGGAATGAAAGGGAAGAAAAGTCTATGACAAGGTGTCGTCATATAGGCTCGTCTATGTGGTTAGAGAAAAAACCGGCGTAAAAACCTTTTCTGATTTACATGAAGGGGTACACCTGAAGCTGAGCAGGCCATTTGATTTGAAAAAGATTCTGGGGTCTCACTTGCCAAAATATCGACACGATTATGAGGGACATCATATGGTCGGTGGCTTCGGATTAATTTCTCAACTTTAACGTAAACGGAACTGGCAGAAAGCGTTTTTTTTTTTCGGTTCCATAGAATGAAAAAATAAACAAGCATCAGGCACCAAGGCATGCACTCTTTCTGTCAATTTTTCTGCTTCTGACTCGTGGTTTCTATTGTCTTAATACAGTTTGTTGGCCTTGCACGAAAAAGCACCAAGCAATACATAAAAAGTGACTCCTCTGCGACCATTTTGCCATGCCGTTCCCAGCTAACCAGTGAAAAAAGTAAACAGAAGTTTGACAGGACGTGACCAAACTATACTTCATGACATTTAACTTAGCTGAACGTTTTGACACTGTTGCGAACAATGAAAATAAACACTAGGTTGTGGTTCTCTGCGCACCGGGCTGAGGAGTATTGAACAATCCTGACGCAGATATAAATGGTTGCCATGCTTAGCTGCTATCGAGGTAACTTGTTGTTATATTTTGCTTTCAAACGTAAACAAGCGCGCACAAAAAGCAAATGTTTGAAATTTAACTAGGACTGTTGGCCATAGCGCTGGCGATAACAACAAGACGGGCGCCCGCCCTGATAATAAGTGTTTCGATGTCGTCGTTTAGCTATGGTAAGAAGTTTCCTTCAGATATCAGGCGATATGAATTAGATCAAACCAAGATACTGCACCTCTAGAAAACCTGAAGGCCTAAAGCAAACAGATCACCCTATCGAGCGAATGTTTTCATCCAGGCAAGGCTAAAACACATCAACTGATGAATGGGCGTATATCAGAGAAGCCACATTGAGACAGGAGTCATAAGTGTAAGTTACTGTGACGTAATATTATCACTGGAAGGCGGTGGAGCGGGCGGAACTCAGGCAGCGGCTGTTATTGGCTTACAACAGAAATAAAACTAAACTAAAGCGATTTCTAAAGCTCCTGCTGTGATCGCACAGTGCAGGAATAACGGTCGTATGGAAGAATAAATTAGGTCACCTTTCCACATATTTGTCAGCAACACGCAAAAGATGTATATTTAACAAAAACATCGTATTAAATGTACATTGTTACGTATGAAATGGAACCTTAGTCGCACGCCTTGATGGAAAGCTTTCAATTAATCATCTTTTTAAAAGGAACAAAGCAGAGAAGCACTTACAATTTCGAGCAGCAGGGGTTCTGGCACCGTTTCAAGGTTCTAATAAACGACCTGCAATAAAGAAATTTCGTACATGTATCAATTTTCACTCCACCCCTCTGGAAAAGGTAATGAAGAAAAATAATACAAGAACGCGTTCTATCTGAAAAGAAACAAGATAGGACTGAGCTTTCAAGAAAATAAGTTTAAGAGTGATAAAATATTCGCGTCATCTGCGTGTATATGGGAGAAGTACGGCGACAGCCTTTCTTAAATATAAATGTTATGGGGCTATATAAAATATGTTGTTACGGTAAAAATACTCGCAAGAGGCGTATAAAGAGATAATACGCATCGTCGATCCACTGTAGCTGGGTGATAACATCGATCGATGACGCAGTCATGCCATCGTCTTATTCGCCTCGCAAGGTCGTTTCACATAGGCACAATCCACGTAACAACGCGATGAAAGCCCGAATATTTACCAGCTGTTGCGGTGTCTTGTCTTCTCCGGAATACCGTAACTTAAAAACTCAATTCGAGTTCGCAGAGAAAAAAACGTACTAAGTATAGTAAAGAGCGTAGTAAGTAGGAAACTTGGTTATCTGGGAACCACACTAGTTGTATGCGCGCGCTTACAAGAAATGGAATGGAATGCAATTGGGATCAAAGCGACGGAAAGATAAAGGGAAACTCGGTCGTTTCTATTAAAGAACTGTGCCGCTCAAAGCGTCCCGGAAGACCTGCTTATGCCGCATTTCAATGGAAGCTGTTGGCGGCTTGTTAGCGTTGATTGCAACACCCTTTTAACGAACGGGTGAGCAACTCCACGAAACACTCAGTTCCGTAACCCAGTGCGAACTAACAAACGAGAACGAAGGAAAACGTGAGCGCGAAGGGAAACCTGAAAGGAACGCGCAGAGTGACGAACAAATAATATTAATAATATCTGGGGTTTAACGTCCCAAAAGAGTGACGAACAAAGGAAGCACCGAAGGAGGCAAAATTTTCGCACGGTGCTTTCGTGCGTGATGTCGCCCAGAAAATTTAATTTCTTCATCGCGTGAGCGTGCAATATTCCAAGATTTTTTTTTCGTTGTTGCTTACAAGGCTTCTTTGGCATTGAAGAGCGTGAATAAAAATGATTTACACACACAAGCGTTGACGGCCGAGGAAGAAAGATATATATATACATATATATAGGGTTTCTGAAAAGAAGCGTGAAGGAGCGCAGGTGCTTCGAGTGTCTGGTGAGAGCTCGAGTGTTTTTGCCCTCAAGAAATGCGCGATGATTGCGCAGGCAAAAATTTTATTACGTAGCGGCTGTATTTTGGGTGTTGCTAGGGCAGCATTCTCGCCCTTATAGAGACGGATGGTTGACGTCCTTCAAGACGGCGTACGAGAAAGCCTTCAGGGTGCGCGGCTGATGATGGTTATTTGATGCTAAGGTTTGAGCTTACCCAACTAAGACTTAGAGTTAGTATTTTTCTTGTACAGTGCCAGACATTTATTGGCGCCTATTGCCGTTTTTAGTAAACACTTTGTGTTTTACTTCACGTTTACTTGAATTTCACTTACGCGTAGCTTGAGCTGTACTTATCCTATCGGTGCACGGATTTCACGTGCAAAACGACGTAAGCCCGACTTATCTCCCGAGGAGAGACTTGACATTAGTGTCGCATATTATTGTTACCAAAGTTAAAAGGTTCAGGGATATTGAAACTCACGGCAGTTACTATATTCTCACGCATGTGACAGTAAGAGGTCTTGATGGTCCACCCTCTCCTGGGCTCTCAGGACAGTTTGACTGGGAAACGTATCAGACATCAGTGGAGGACAAGTGTACACACAGACCACCTGAATCGACTGAAGTGATTCGTCATGCGAATGCAGACTTCTGGGAGAACGTATGCGAAATCGAGACGTACTGGAATTCGACCAAGAGTTGCAGCGTTTTCGGGCTATCCATCGGCGTGCCGAAAGATTATATAAACGCATGAAGGTCTTTTATGACCTCAGAGAATCCAGGTGCATTCAGAAGAAAATTCAGCGTCGAATAGACAAACTTCAAGAACAACGAAGAAAGAGCACCTGTGACTCCCTGGACCGACGCAAGCCTTTGTACCCCGTATGGAGGACTCTTCAAGGCATTTACTCACATCCACGACAGCGTCATCCCTTCGTTGCGCTGCCGGTACATCAACGTCGCTCACAGCTTGAGCTTTCTGGTTAATTTTGTCCCAAGATCGCTGGCGACATCAGTACACTAACACGGACACTGGACTTCACGAGCGTCTGCGCGCAACCACCGCGAGGTCATGTTGTGAGTGTTCACACTACCTGTTCATTTCTTCTATTAAATACGAAGCATTTCTTACCAAACCACAGGCACTTTGAGCGCATCTATCTATCTATCTATCTATCTATCTATCTATCTATCTATCTATCTATCTATCTATCTATCTATCTATCTATCTATCTATCTATCTATCTATCTATCTATCTATCTATCTATCTATCTATCTATCTATCTATCTATCTATCTATCTATCTATCTATCTATCTATCTATCTATCTATCTATCTATCTATCTATCTATCTATCTAGCCGCCTACGTCTGGATGCTCTCGTGATCGCCTCTTTAACTTGGTGCAGAATAAAATTGGCCTGGATGGTATGATGATTTGACGAATATGACTGTCTGGCCATGACCTGAATAATGTGAAAATTGTGTCACGTACGTCGTCAGACCCTTTCCTCCAGACACATGTGGCAAATACCCGTTTACCACGGGCAGCGGTGTACGGGTATGCGCCACAAGTGATTGACAGTTTATATCTACGCAGAGAGACAGAAAAGGTTTATTATGGCAGAAAAGCTGAGAGGTCGGCCTGAATCAATGTTCTGGCCTGCTACTAGGAACTGCGAGAACAGATAGGTAATTTAAATGCGAGAGCATTAAGAAAAACTGACATCGGTGGCGTTGACCCGGTGAATGCGAAGAATAAGAAAGGATCCAAGCCGACAACAAATCCAAGCATTCTGCGTGGAAGTCGGGTATTCTACCTCAGAGCTACGCCAAGTCTAGAAACTGCTTTGGAAAAACACCCTATGCAGGCGTAATGTCGGTTCAACGTCAGTTGTGGTTATGGTGCTGGCTGTCTAATTTTATAACAAAGCAATAAACTTTACATGTGTAGTCCTAAGATATAGACGTCATGTTAGGTTAGCGTCAATTGTGGTTCCAAAGTTGGCTCCGTTTTTATAGCAGTGTAATAAACTTGTATTTGTATTTCTACGATTCAGAAAGCTATAATGAAGCGTCGCGCAACCCCGGCAGAATTTACATATGTACTCTTAAGATACAGGCGTCATGTCAGGTTAGCGTCAATTGTGGTTCCAAAGTTGGCTCCGTTTTTATAGCAGTCTAATAAACATTATATTTGTATTTCTACGATTCAGCAAGCTATAATCATGCGTCGGCCATCCCCGGCAGAATACGCGAACGAAATTTACGCATGATATTCACATCATCGCACTTAAAGTGCGGTGATTTAAAGCGCACTTCGTTTCGATAATACTGACCTATGTGCTCTTACGGGAGTGCTCACGTTACGTAAGACCATAAATTACCCTTTAAACGTCAGTGTTGTCGGCGTGCCTGCTAAGCCCAAGATGTGCCCACAATTACTACATTGACAAAAACACGTCGATCCACCTCGTAAATCTTGGCTCGAAGCCAAAATATGCAGCAAAAAACTACTCGCTGACTGCTTCGCATAAAACCGATTCTCACAAGGCGTGGGATCTGCCGAATTTTTTGTAGCGTTAGTACACTTGCCTAGCCGGAGCCGATTTAGCGTGGATGGTCATGAGCCGTGCTGCGCATGCGCAAGGATCAGTGATGTCACACAGCTGTGTCACCGGAGCTGGCATCCCACGCACTCTCAGAAACTGCCGCGCGCGGCTCGCCGCTGCTGATCTGCGCGTTCAGGAGGAGTGGCGTCGTAGGCGCGGCAGACACGCTGGCGCCGGCGCGCGCGCAGACTCCGCCACCACCGCGCGCGGCTCGCCGCTGCTGGTCTGCGCCGCATTCGAGAGGAGTAACGTCGTAGACACAGTGGTGCCGGCGCGCGCGCAGCTATTCGCCTTCGCTGTGCAGTCGCCGTCTGACACTGCGGTGGGGCCGGAGAAGGAGAGCGCAAATGCTGCTCGACGGCGCAGAAGAGCCGAGAAGCTTACCGCATCGGATCCCGAAGTAGTTGCCCGGCAATTAGCGGTTCAGCGTACGAAGAATGAACAGAAGAAGGCTAATAATCCTAGACAATCTGGAAAGCTAAGAATAATCAGCTGAACCTTAGCTAACGCTACGTATATCCTGGCATAGCCGAGCTAAGCCAATGCATTTTTTTACTCTTTCTCCTCTACCTTGTCTATTATTCCCCCACCCAACGAGTAGGGTAGCCAACCAAGCCAAAGCTTGATTAACCTCCCTGTCTTTCCTCTTCGGTTATCTTTCTCTCTCCTGTACTGAAATCTTCGAAACCCTGCCTTACGTTTGAATGGAGCACTTGGCTTCACTTACGCTCCATATATGCGAAAGCATATCTTGAAATGTTCCTATGGGCATTCCATAGTGATTCTCTGGAATGTCTTCTTTCAATTCCACAGCGTACAGCAAGCGGCACGCGATATCATCTTATCGCACTTGGACTTTGTACGGACTACCACTATGACGACGACGCCTTCGGGAGATTTGCGCTAGGAGTGCATATCTAATTGGCCGCAACCAAGAAAGCGAACGTTTCTCTGCAAGGGCGAAACAGTGGACAAAATAGCAGCAAATTGGAGTTTTTACGACGTAAGGCTAGCACCTAGCTCCCTTAGCATCCGGCCTTGCGTAACTCAACGAAACGCTGGCGTAACACTCTCGTCTCTGCTGTCGTCAGCGTTCTATAGTCGGCATTTTCAGCATGCGCCGTCGACCCGTACTTACACGCACGACCGCGCCAACGAAAGGCCTATACTCGAAAGACGTGGCGAAACACATACGAAAGGCGTGTGTCTCTGCACTGAAGCCTTCCGCACATCACGTGGTGTTGCACTGGCCTTCGCGATAGGCCCGTCTTTGACCGATCGACAATGTGGATTGATCAAGTCCCCACGTGATGTCATGATGACGCCAAACGTTTTGGTGATCTGTGACATCATGATGACGTCGCTGTGCCACGTCATCACTCGCTCGGAGGAGGTCACGTAGATTTTCATTTCGTGTACGGACGTGGAAGAACCCGCAAAATCAAGCAGGTGTGCTTCTTACAGCTCCGCTCTAAAACGATTTGGTAAAGGCTATGTAATTCCGGGAACGCCGCACGCTGCGGTTGTCGGCGTGCTTTCGCCTGGCTTTTGCGCGTACACATCACGTGCATCGTGACTGCTAGTACCAAGGGTGCCAACACAGAATTCTTCCTTAGTCACGGCGATGCAGCTCCCTTCCTAAAGGTCCGCTCCACTAACCCACTAAGAAAGGGAATTTTTTTGTTGCTTGTGCACTATATGCTTATCAAAAAAGGTACACAATTCAGAGTACCATATGTATTCTAATTGCAAAGAGAGGGAGAGAGAGATAGCAATATTTAATGATAATCAAAGAGATGTTAGCCTGGTTTACCTTCTGATTTGCTCCAGCTGGTGTCGCGTGATGACTGTGATGCGGGACATGTTTCAACTATTTTGGAAAAAGTTTAAAGAACCCAAGTTACTATTTTATGTAATAGGAGAACGATGTACAGAGTAATCCCAAATAAAGGCTTAAAACAAATAAGCGCTTCGCAAAGACGAGTACTTTTAGTGAGGAGTCTGCATGCCTACTCTTGCGACCTGCATATTCAACCAAGTAACAATCCTAGATATTGCTAATTTTTATACATGCATTCAGCAATATCGCAGTTCTTGGGCCAATGCTATAATTAATTTTATTCCGTATCGGCAGCTCTTTATTTATGGAATCTTATCTATAATATAAGCAGCCATCTCTATGCATAACGGAGTCAAGCGGTGACTGCTGGTAGGGACTTGCTTTCGCGAAAAGCAGTTCCTGGTTGACGCGATGACCTGCATGTCTCAACTTTTAATGAGTAAGCACACTAGGGTTATTTAGTTCAGACGCAGCAGTAGCGTTCTACAGCGGCCGCGGTTCGGACACGGCCGTGGTCCGGACACGGCCCTGCTGGGGTTCATAAAGGCGTGCGTTCTTAATGTAACGCGTTTCAGTGAATGGTGTCTTATAGACGGCAATAATACCACATGAATTAACCGTACCATGCCGTTGGCGCAAGAGGTATCGATAACACACGAATTATAATGTTCGATAATGTTGGCATTTGTGACCGAGCGATTAACCGTGAGTGGTGATGTCCTGGGATGCCGCACTACAGCGAAGCTAGCTAGTGCCATGATAAAAAGAGCCCTCATGCGGACAAGATTTAGGTGGCAACAGCTCCGACGGAACTGCCATGTTGTGTAGGAGCACGCAGACGCGCACTATGGCGTACGCCTTGAATATAACGTCCGAAGAGTTCATTGTTTCTCAGTGTTGAAGCTTATTATTTCGGCAGTTTCACGCGCGTCTGTATCATCATGTTTGCACGTCACCTCAAGAGGTGGCGTGCATGTCAACGACTTTGACCCAATATGGCCCTCGCCTGGTCAAAGGGCGTCACCGCTCTGTTTGTTCTCGGGGAGGCGGCACCGACGTTGAGGCACCGTAATCCAAAGCATATACGTCGCGCCGTCTCGTGGGGTTGTATAAAACGCAGGGTTGGTGGCGTTTTCAAACCTATGATTGTAAAAAGTGCACATTACATTGCGCTATTCTTAGGACCTTTGGTTTTGCTTCTTCCTTAGATGACCTAGCTCACATTGGCAGCCACGTCAGCGCGTCTGCGCTATTACGCGCTCTGAGATTGGCGTAGCCTTTTTTAATAAGATGTCATAGTCTTTCTGCAATACGTCTCGCCAACCAATCGGGTTTGTCCGTTGCATCATGATATAAGAGATCGCGCTAGCGGCGTGTTCAGTTGGTCTTTGGACTCGCCATGGGTCAAACGCCTGTCGTGTGTGTTCCAAGGAGAAGCAGAGGTGGTAGAGGAACTTCGGTACGACCAGAAGCGCGAGTGTGAGCATCGCCGTCGAGGCAATGCCACGAACGACGATCGGGCAACTGAAGCCAAACGCACGCGCGACGCCTCATCGCCGGAACGCTACTTCAGCATCCCTCGTCTTCCATCTTCACAAGCTGATGGAAGGGCTCTAAATTTTTAACACGAAAGTGTTTTACGCCGGGGTCCACCAAGACTTTCATGACGTACGAGCGTATTTCCGTCACGGAATTATGTCAGCAAAATGAACGCCATCGGATGGCAAAGGAAAAAAAAACTATAAGAAAAAGTTCCGTTGGCAGGAGTCAAACCCACGACCTGTCGGTCTGCGACGACAGTGGCGGGAGTTCAGCCCCCTCAGCTACCGCCAAGCACATAACGGAGTTTTAATTTAAGACGAAAGTGTTTTATGCCGGGGTCCAACAAGACTTTCATGACGTGTTTCAAGTGCGAAGCACTTCTTAGCGAACTTCTGCGACTTGGAGCGTATCTATCTATCTATCTATCTATCTATCTATCTATCTATCTATCTATCTATCTATCTATCTATCTATCTATCTATCTATCTATCTATCTATCTATCTATCTATCTATCTATCTATCTATCTATCTAGCCGCCTACGACTTTGTGCTCTCCTGGTCGCTTGGTTATTCGAATGTACACCAAAATTTGCATGGTGTAACATGACTGTATCACAAACATCAGTGACAACTCATAACATGAAAGTCATGACACGCATGTCATGTACAGCATGATTTACATGCCACGCTCATGGTGCGCTGGCGGCCGTTTCGCTAGGTTGATAAACACCAAAATTGGTATCTTGCGACGTGACTGTGTGACGAACATAAATAACACGAGTTAACATGAAAATCATGACACGCATGTCATGTACAGCATGATTTACATGCCACGCTCATGGTGCGCTGGCGGCCGTTTCGCTAGCTTGATAAACACCAGAATTGGTATCTTGCGATGTGACTGTGTGACGAACATAAATAACACGAGTTCACATGAACATCATGACACGCATGTCATGTACAGCATGACTTACGTGCCACGCTCATGGTGCGCTGGCGGCCGTTTCGCTATCTTTATATACACCAAAATTGATATCTTGCGACGTGACTGTGTAACGAACATAAATAACACGAGGTAACATGAAAATCATGACACGCATGTCATGTACAACATGACTTACGTGCCACCCTCATGGTGCGCTGGCGGCCGTTTCGCGAGCTTGATCTACCCCGAAATTGGTATTGCGCGACGTTACTGTGTGGGGAACATAAATAATAGGAGTTAACATGAAAACCATGACACGCATTTTCCTCAATGACGTACAAGACGATGTATGCAGCTCTTTGCTGGCTGCTTCGCATTACATCGATTCCCACAATGCGTGGGATCTGCCAGCTTTTTTGTAACGGAAGTACGTCAGCAAAATGAACGCCATCAGATGGCAAAGCAAAAAAACTATAAGAAAAAGTTCTGTGAACAGGAGTCAAACCCGCGACCTCTCGGTCCGCGACGGTGGCTGGCGGGCGATTAGCCCACTGAGTTGCCGCCATTTTTTTTTCTTTATTGCCTCACACAAGTATTTTCACACATTAATCATAAACACGGGAACAGTACAATGATGCACCATCAGCTGTTAGCTGACTGCGTGTTAAAACTTCGGCATGTGTAGCAATGATTCCCACTCCGGTACATCCATCTGCACTTTCTGCATTTCGAAAGAACGAGACACACATTCGCAAAAGTAATCGCGAACAGGTCTGACTTCAATATGGAAATTGTGAAAAGGCCGTTCGGGTTTGCCATATACTATCCAGGCCCAGGAGCATAATAAGGTCGTAAGGTACCCCATGTTCATTGTCAACAGAGGGGATTATTCCACGTGGATTTAGCCGAATTCCATGTGGATTGAATGGTAGCTTCTTTTTTATAGTTCTCTGTAATATATCCCAGAAAAACACCCCACTCCAGCAGTCCATGAAAACGTGCTCAATGGTCTCCCGTTTTTTGCATAGGAAACAATCTGTGCCACATGGAATAAATAATCCCATATCTTCCAACCATGTTTTAACTGATAAAATGCCGGTGTGCAATTTGAAGACAAAATATAAAAAATTTGGCAGATCCCACGTACCGTGGGAATCGATGTTGCGCGAAGCATGCGCAGGATAGCGCCTGTGGCGTAATTTTTCACATTGAGCGAACCGTTACGGAATGACGTCAGATAAATGTGGAATTGGTACACGTAAACTCATACGTTGAAGAGTAGCATATGTATCATATAAGCAGTTGTTTACAGTTGCGTAACGATTCTGCACTGCTAGTCAGCGATAGTTACATTGTGACGCACCACAGATGCATTCCCACAACTCTGCGCGTGCGCGGAAGCGGGGGCATCAGTGTTGCGGCCGTGGATGCCCCCAGTTGCGATAAGAGCTGTGGCGCCGCTCGACGTTGCTTTGGAAGCCTATGCTTGTTTGTTATGACGGAGAACGCAAGCACGTTTCACGAACCCGTTTGTAAGTGTAGGAGGGGTTCCTGACAGTTCTTCAACAAGGTCATCATCACCGTGATAAGTGAGCACTAGCTGCTTGACCGGACTTGTTAATCGGATCCGTTCGTGATCGCGGCCATGAGGAGTCTAAGTGTGGTGAAGTGCGAGGTATAGTGCAGCTGGTGGAAATCCTGGATGCTTCTTATGATGAAATGATCTATGATGCCTCATGTCATGGACGTGGTAGAGAGATCTTTTGATGACCTTTCCACATCGAAGCCGTCTTTCACACAGTATAGGGACCAAGCGATGTTGGGTCTTGATAAGTCAATGTTGAAGTCACCGGTAATGATGAGAGGCCTGGTTCTCTCAGCAGATATATTGTAGGAAGCACTGACCCTGGTTTTTGCGTAGTCCACGTCGTCCACGTTGCGGACCACGTGGACGAGTGGATGGTAGTTGAGCGTCCTCCAGAGGTGTTCTGTCTACAGCTTCCTCACTTTCCTTGCGTCCGCCGCGGTGGTGTAGCTGTTACGGTGCTAGGCTTCTGACCCGAAGGTCGCGGGTTCGATCCCGGCCGCGGTGGTCGCATTTCGATGGAGGTAAAATGCTAGATGGCCGTGTACTGTGCGATCTCGGTACGCGTTAAAGAATTACCGATGGTCAAATTTTCCGGAGAGTTTCGGTACGGCGTCTCTCATAATCATATCGTGGTTTTGGGACATAAAACCCAAACACTCATTATTATTATCACTTTCATTGCGTGTCAATGTGTGTGTTCGCGGTTACTGTGTTGGTTGAGACTCTGTATCACCTGTGGGACATACCCGCATAACATGAACTCTGGTATACGGGTATGTGCCACACGTGACTGAAAGAAAGGGTTTCATGACGTACACGGCAGTTGTTTTGAAGTATTCATGTCAATACCAGTGCATCGTGTTCTTCATACACTGGTCCCCTGTTCTGCCAATTTCGGTACATTACAAGTCGTGGAGACGACCAGGAGAGCGCCCAGACGTAGGCGGCTAGATAGATAGACAGATAGATAGATATGTAGATAGAAACGGCCAAAGTGCCTGAGGTTCGCTAAGAAATGCTTCGCATTTAATATCTGAACTTCTGGCGCTACGAGCATTCTTTTCGCGCGTTTAAGAACATCTTCGCCTGGGCCTGCACAAATCACAATATAGCTCACGGTACAAGGGCAGAGGCAATAAAATATCAACAAGATATTTATACAATTTTCTACGTGACACTTCAGTCAAGTATTCAAACGAAAAACGCACTGACATGCCTGTCTTAACTGTACCGCCAAACACATAACGGAGGCTACGTGAACGTGGCTCTTATCTTTCACACTTTCCTCTCAAAGTGCTCTTGGATGGATGGATGGATGGATGGATGGATGGATGGATGGATGGATGGATGGGTGCTACGAGCATCCCCTTTAAAACGGCGCGGTGACATGTGTGCCACCAGACTAGAAAAAAACATGGCTGATCCCTCCGTCATAGGAATCGGTGTAACACGAAAGTGAAACGTGTCTTCACAGAAGTAGTGCTTATTGTGTAGTGATATATGAGAGCTTGTACAATGTCTATTCGTGTGTGGCAGCTATAGCACCGTTTGACGTGGATGCACCCATGTTGACAGCATGTCTCTATCGCGACGAATAACGCCCATGATCATGATTAAACCGTTGTGGTAGCTGACGGTGTGAACATATATTTGGACACAGCGAATCGTGAATCCCGCGTAAGGATGATATAATAATAATAATAATAATAATAATAATAATAATAATAATAATAATAATAATAATAATAATAATAATAATAATAATAATATCTGGGGTTTAACGTCCCAAAACCACCATATGATTATGAGAGACGCCGTAGTAGAGGGCTCCGGATATTTAGACCACCTGGGGTTCTTTACCGTGCACCTAAATCTAAGTACACGGGCCTCAAACATTTTCGCCTCCATCGAAAATGCAGCCGCCGCGGCCGGGATTCTATCCCGCAACCTTCGGGTCAGCAGTCGAGCGCCATAACCACTAGACCACTGCGGCGGGCGTAAGGATGATATCAACAAGCACATAATCAACACTGGTACCCGGTATGCACTTCTTCAAAGCGTCGTCATTTAGGAGATAAATGCACCTTGTGCGCTTTCTAGTAATGTATACCCGACGCCTGTGCTCATGCATACATAACACACACTGCGCTTCAGCAACACGGGAGGTAGAGGTTCGTAGCCTGAGCCGCAAACGCGTGCGTCCCGCTGGCCTCTGTCTCGCAGGCGCTGCTCTCGCTCCACCAAGGCACGACATTCGCCCGTCGAAATCGCGTCCTTTCTGCAACGCATATTGCAGCAGTTTTGTTAGTCGCTGCTCTCGCACTTGAAGCAGTCGGCGGCGGAGAAATCCCGTTGGTGCACGTGGAAGCTGCACTACTCCGATTAGCCGACGCACGCTAACACGAAGCCAAAGGCAAAGAACGTAACTGCGTCAAGGGTGCCTCGGCGACGCCAGCGCGGCCAATCTACCTCTCTGGTATCGAGACGCTTTAACCAACGTTTATAGAACCAGGTAAGTTGCAAAACTCCCCGCGTCAGCCAACCCGTCGCCCGGCGCCGGGGCAGCTTCCGGTTTGGTGGTGCTGGCGGTGCAACAAGCTTCCGCTAGCAGACGAAAACGCGTACTCTGCGTGGCAAGACGCCGGGGCAGCCGTTCAGAAACGGCTCCGCGGTTTATTCGCTGAGTGTATATTATCCACGCTTATTGTTGCGCTGCCGCTGCAACTTAAAGGGCCCCTCACCAGGTGACCTAACGAATTTTAGTTACACATTGCAAGTTGTTGCGAGCCCAATAAAGAGCATTATGCCTCAAGAATTTTTCTAATGGGTCGGTTAGAAGCTGAGAAAAATAATAATTTGTAGCGGCGCGAAACCATGATGCGAGGAGGCGAGCTGCAAACCCTCGCCGCTCGCCCCGCGTAGCCTTCGCAAGCCAAATCCCTTCCCTGCCCTCTTCGGCACGCGAGCGGAAGGATCACATAACGCATACGCAAGAACACGTCATACGCACAGAATGTCACGAGCGCATGACGCGCCCGAACCAGCCCGAGCCCCCGAGACGCGAGCGGTGTTTGTGGCGGCGTTCTTAGCGCTTCATCTCTGCAAGTTATGCCGAATGCGCCCTCGCCGATCACTTGGCTTTCAACCTATTACTGAGCACGAAAGCTGCAACATTTGTACGGACGCGAGACTAGCGGTGTGCAGCATGAACATCTAGTTAGACGCGGGAGGATAAATGAGCCTAATGAGCGCTGGAACGCAGTAGAAAATTAGTTTCGTTGTAAAGGGTGGCGTCTGCACGATGCGCAAAGCGCGAGAACACGAACGCGTGCGAAACGGAGGTAGATTAGTCTCGAATCTCGCTGCGATTCGCAGTAAAAATTAAAAAAAGAAAACGCACACATTTCGTTTGTGTGTTTTATTATTGCTCTCAAGTTTTATTCATCCATTCAAGCAACAAATTACAAAAACTACGCGTCGTGTCAAATAATTATCGCAGTGTCACGTGCTACTGTTGGCGACGTCAGAGCACACTCGTCTACGTAGAGGAGCGACGTCACAGCACTACTATCTACGTAGGGCCATTCTCTCATGCACGTCATCCCCTCATTCTCTGGGCGCGTGGACGCGAGAAGAAGGGCAAGCAGCGTTCAGCTTGAAATCTGACCCATTTACGCGGCGCGTAGCGTTGCAAATTTTGGCAGACGTAATGGTGAACGCCTAGTGCATGGATTGCGCTCGTCAGCTCAAAATTGTCAAACCTGGTGAGGGGCCCTTTAAAACTGAGTAATATTTAGCAGCGGTAAGACAAAGTCAGTAAAGCTATGGCTTTCTAGACTGCCCACGATAACTCATGCTTGATAGCATAACTTACGAGTCTGTCCATTACAGAAATTAACTATATGGCGCATTGCCGTAGCGTAATTCTTTAGCTAAAGTTGATACTTGGGCGTGTTGGTACTTTTTTCTTTTCATTGTGGACTGTGCAAGTATTGCGCGATGTCAATGAATAAATATTTGTTGTAAGTCAGTGCTGTTGTTTGCGTAATCCTTTTTCTGGTGCTCCGTCTTTTTTTTCCTCTGTTTTCTTTCCGATAAATCTTCACTATCACTTTCTTGAAGTGAGGCGTTTTCACTCTGTATCGCAGCTGTCGTTACTTCCAATTATGGAGTGATAAAATCGCCGTGTGTGTACTTCACGCCACAATTTCATACCTGCTACAGAAAGAAAATTGTATTTGTTTTACGCACGCAATGCAGAGAAACAATTTTTTCGATATTGCATGTATGGTGTGATGCACACGAACGGCACAACTTATTTAGTCTCAGGCATTAAACCTTACCCAAACAGCTCTAATTAACTGTAAAAAGTTATTTACAGCGCAATTTTTAGAATCACTCAAAAGACAAGTTCGGCAATATCTTTGGGACGCATCCTTCGACGAGGCTCCTTTGCGCTGGCGATTTCAACCTTAATTCTTACTAAATTGACCATGTGAGTGAATGTCTTCAGGATGCATGTCTTCCTCATGAAAGTGCATATCACACGTGATATGTCGGACCGTTTCTTGTCCTCACGAGGAATAGCGCGTCCCACGCCGCTCGCTGGTCAGGGTCACGCGGGGCATAAATAGGTTACCAACCGTCTCGGATTTCGCGGGACTGTCCCGACTTTCCATACAGCGTCGCGAGCCGTCCCTTTCGGGACAGCTATTTGGCCTGGATTTATTCCGCACTCTCCAGTTAGAAATTTTTATGTGATCCAACGCACGTCCGACAACGCGCATCACGCTCCAGAACACGAAGTTCTCACGAATAGCACGCATGAAGCAACGTTGCGGTGGCTAGCGGTGGCTAGCGGTGGCTGCGAAGGGCTTTAGTTACTTTGGCTGAACTTCTGTGCGAAGCGCGACAAGTTTTACGGGTACATTCTCCAACAAGAGGAAGTGTTGCGAACAGCACGTAGCCAGCTGAAGAGGCCGAAACAATAAAGAAACAATACCCCCCGTCCTGACTCCCTTCATTGAAGAGTTGGTAACCCTAGACAATAAAGAAATGTCGTGGTGTCTCGGATTTCCTGCAACCGCTCGTACATCTGGGAACACAACATGTCGGCATGGTGAAGACACGCAGCACATCCGAAGCACAATAGAAAGCGCAAAAATGTTCACGCAGAAAGCAGCCTCTACGGATACTGACGCGCCGCAACGCCGACTGAAGAGAGGGGAGCAGTGGAGTGAATCCTGGTGCGACAACAGCGCCACATCTGTCGGATGGCGGCGGCGCCGCGCAACACCGCTCAGTTTTGCAACTGACCTGGTTCTATAAACGTTGGCTTTAACCATGACCTCCGATATCGCGCGCAATCTCGGAGTAAGCGCTAGTACGTGTCGATCGTGAAGCGTTACTTCTTTTCACATCTCTCAGACGGCGGCACCGCCCCGCTCCGCCCGCTCCGGCCGCCGCAAAAGAGAACGTGTGCAAGATATAAGGCGCGTTCGCGCCGTGTCTACCATCTCCCGAGTTAGCTTAGACGGTAGGGCGTTGGGCGCTTGCCGTCGCGGCCGCAACGTCGTGGGTTCGATTCCCAGCGGAGTATCTTTTTCTTGGTTTTTTCTTTCTCACCCGTTGGCATCCATTTTATCAACGTCATATCCGTGACGGATGTACTTAGTGGACCCCGGCATAAAACACTTTCGTGTTAAAAAAAAAACTTCGTTGCCTCCGCACTTAGCTCCGGCAACGCTGTTGCTGCGACTGTCCCATTCACTGCGTTTCCAATAGATCTGTATTTCAGATACGCTTCAACACAACGCGAGGTGGCGGCTTAAGCCCTACCCTCGCTCATAGCATCCATCCATATTGAATAAAATCGCTCCATATCCACGAAGTGAATGATGATTGAGGAGCTGGCTCGGAGATAATCGGGTAAACCGCGAATGCTCCGTACAATTCCTCTACTGTCATATAAAGACGTGACACGTTGTTATAGTAACGATTGTGGCCAGCTTGTTGTCGAACCACAAGCGGTCGCAGACCTTGCAGCTGTGGCCGAACGTGTAGTCAAGGAAATCGCGCTTGAAGCGCGCGTCGGCGCCACCATCTTCAGGTAGCGACCGCTTTCGGCGCTTGGCCGTTGCATCCCGCGCCCGTACCTCTTCGAGGTTCTCTTGCCGCCGCTTCCGCTTTGCTTCGGCTTCGCGGGCTTGTATCTCGAGGTCCGCACGACGCTGTCGTCTCTCTGCGGCCTCGCGAGTTCTCACCGCAGGGTCTTGGCGGCGCGTCCGCGCCGCTGCTGCTTTGCGAGCTCTCCGCTCCGCTGCCTTGTCTTCTTCGTTCATGGTATTAGTATCGAAGCACACTGACTGACGACTGTCGAAAGAGAGAGGAAGCGCGCAGTTGTGGCCTTCTAGCGGTCTCCTATCAAACTAGAGCACGTGCCGGAGTGGAGCGAGCACCGCATGCTACAGTTGGCTATGCTATACGTGGTTTTGCCTGCGTTAATATCATCATCAAGGCGCTCGAAGAACAAGAGAAAGAAGTCTTTCGCGAGAGTGTGCGCATGCTACAGTTGGCTACGCTATATGTGGTTTTGCCTGCGTTAATAGCATCGTCAAGGCGTTCGAGGAATAAAAGGAAGACGACCTCTTTCGCGCGAGCTGCGCCTGTAGCGATCGCCTCTGGAACTAAGGTTAATGTGCGGGACTTCGCCCCAACTCATGAACCTGGCGAGGCAGCTCCTAAAATAGCTCTCCGACGCTCGCCTGGCTGCCGTACCGTGTAGCTCGCTCGCCCTCTGAGAATTAACGGCCAGGCTAGAGGGAGGACGCGACGCTCGGCGCGTTTCTCCGCGCGTTACACGACGTTGTGAAGGAGTGCATATCCAGTATCAGTGTTTATTATGTGCCTGTTGATACCTTCTTTGCGCGGGATTCACCATATGCGGTGTCCAGGTATTTCTTGGCAACTTAAGCTACCTCAATGGTTAAATCACGATCATGGGCATTAGTCATCGCTACGGAGATGTGCCACTGGGCGTCAACGTGGGTGCGTCCACATCAAGCGGTGCTTTATCGGCCAAACAACAATAGGCATTGTAGAAGCTCTCATATACCAATGCACTATAAACAATCGACGACTTCTGTGACGACACATTTCACTTTCAGTGTTATACCGATTCCTATAATGGAGGGATCACCCATAATTTTTTTTCAACCAGTACACGTAAGCGCCCAAGGCGCTTATGCACCTTGTGTTAATGAAAATTCAAAGTACCAAACGTATTCTACTGTGGGAAAGCGGTAAGCTGTGACCGTTGCTTATGTACAACCACGGCCGCTCAATAAAAAGAAGTGGTATACCTTTCCACCATTTCAGAAAAAAAAACGTGGTAGCAATCCAAGTTACTATATACTGTACTATGAGTGCGAAGTATGAAGCAATCCCAAATAAAGGCTCAAAACAAAAAACCGCTTTGCAAGGATAACGAGTACTTTCAGTAAAGAGTCAGCATGCTTACTCTCGCGACCTGCCTATGCGACCAAGTAACGTACCTGCGTTTTACAAAACTTTGATTATGCTTTCGGCAAAACCTTAGACTTTGAGCAAGCGCTACAATGCATTTCTCACGCAGCGATGGTGCTTTATTATACTAAATTTAATATGAATAGCAAACTATATGGAGAACTGCATTCAAGCGGGAAATTGTTTGTGTCTACTGATAACAATTTTTTTTCGCCATAAGCAGTCTAGTCGACGCGATGACCTGCACGTCTCGACATTTAATGCGTAAGCCTACCATGGCTGCTTCATTCGGACGCAGCAGTAGCGTTCCAGAGCGACCGTGGTTTGGACACCTCTCTAGTACAGTCTAATGGCTCATTCGTACTGGGGAATCCGCCGGCCACAGCAACCGGAATTCTCGTGCCACCGAAATTCCGCATTGTTCACACTACAGCCACGTCACGCAATACCAAATTTGGTACATCTCAAGCTAGCGAGACGGCCGCGAGCGCACCTTGAGCGTGGCATGTAAGTCATGCCGTACATGGTGTGCATGCCATGATTTTCATGTTACCACCGGTCATTTATGTTCGTCATACAGAAATGTCGTGTCATACCACTATTGGTACTTATACATTTAAATAAACCAGCGCGAGCGCCCCGAGGCCATGTCATGTAAATCATCCTGTACATCACACATGAACTTCATGATGTGCACATTAGGACCTGTCATTAATGTTTGTCATACACCCTTGTTACGCCATACCAATTTTGGTATATATCAAATTAACGAGACGGCTGCAAGAGCACCAAGACTGTGGCATGTTAATCATGCCGTTCATGACGTGCATGTCACTATTTTCGTGTTATGACCTGCCACTTATGTTCGTCGTACAGTCATGCTATGCCATACCAATTTTAGTATACATTCCATTAACGAAACGGCCAGGAGAGCACAATGCCACAGACAGACAGACAGACAGACAGACAGACAGACAGACAGATATAGATAGATAGATAGATAGATAGATAGATAGATAGATAGATAGATAGATAGATAGATAGATAGATAGATAGATAGATAGATAGATAGATAGATAGATAGATAGATAGATAGATAGATAGATAGATAGATAGATAGATAGATAGATAGATAGATAGATAGATAGATAGATAGATAGATAGATAGATAGATAGATAGATAGATAGATAGATAGATAGATAGATAGATAGATAGATAGATAGATAGATAGATAGATAGATAGATAGATAGATAGATAGATAGATAGATAGATAGATAGATAGATAGATAGATAGATAGATAGATAGATAGATAGATAGATAGATAGATAGATAGATAGATAGATAGATAGATAGATAGATAGATAGATAGATAGATAGATAGATAGATAGATAGATAGATAGATAGATAGATAGATAGATAGATAGATAGATAGATAGATAGATAGATAGATAGAACCGCTCAAAGTGCTTGGGATCGCTCAGAAATGCCTCGCATTTAAAGGGTACAGTTTAGAGCACCATACGTATCCTCCTAAGCGAAAGCCGTTGGCTGCGTTCGTTGCCTACGTAAACTTTTCAAGAGGTGGGAAGCCGCTCTGCGCAGCTCCAAGCTCGCCGACCAACTCTGGGCAGTCCAGCAGGCCCGTGAAGCGGCGGAGAGGCAAGGCCTTCACGTCCCGACATGGGAGACCTGAGCCCGGGCCGTTAATCTGCCGGACAAACAATAAAGTTCTTTCATCCATCCATTCAGCAAATAAATGAAAACAGTTCACTTTACTCATTATTGTACCATAACAGCGATGTACGAAGTGGTCTAAATTATGATTTCCGAAAAAAAATGCTTTGCAATGATAGCGAACATTTCCATTGAAGAGTCTGCATGCTTACTCTCGCGACCTACCTGTTGAACCAAGCGACACATCTGCGTTTTACAAAACATTTTTTTATCCTTTAATAATACTGCAGACCTTGGCCAAACGCTGCAATGCATTTCTCCCGCAGCGATGGTTCTTTATCGTATTCAAACTGCTATTCAATATGAATAGCAATCTCACTGCAGAACGGTATTAAAGCTGGGAATAGTTCGTGTCTACTGATCAAGAGTTGTTTTCGCCAGAAGGAGTTCGTAGTCTATGAAATGAACTCCACGCCTTACCTTAGCTATTTCGTTCGGGCACAGCCGTAGCGTTGCAGCGCGGCCGTTGTCTGGACACAGACGTGCTGGGGTTCGTATAACCTTACGTCCATATTGTAAAGCGCAAAGGTGAAGAAGAAGAAGAAGAAGATGCTCTTAATGAGAAGAAGGAGGAGAGGTCGGCCTGGAAAGCGGGTTCTAGCCTGCTACTCCTCACGGGGGTAAGGGGAAAGGGGAAAGCAAAGGTGAGTCGTGCCTTATGTCGGTATATGTGACAAAGGCCTTATTTCTGGACAAAAATTGCACCATCTCCCGCTAAAGGGAACCATGAGGCGATGTGAAGCCGGAGCACTTGCACGATCTCGTTCCGTTGGCGTTCGTTGCGCATGCTACCGACCTCGGTCAGATTGTTATCGAGCCAAAGTCCGTCGCACACGTTGCAGCTATGCCCGAAGCTTCGGTCGAGGAATTATCGCTGGAACCGGGCGTCGGCACCGTCGAAGCCCAGGCGTTGAAGTTGTCTAGCGAGGTGTTCTGCACGGGCGTTGGAATCGCGTCGTCTGTCCGCAGCCGACGCGTTGGCTCGACGCTGACGTTTGGTTTCGACGTCGGCATTCCGTACGGCGGGGTTTGCTTGCCGACGCTGCCGTTGCGTTTCGGCATGTCGAGCCCGCGTTTCATCGGTAGCAGTTTCCCGCCGACGTTGCCGTTTGAGCTGGGCTTCCCTAGCCCGGAGCTCGGGGTCCGCTTGCCGACGTTTACGTTGCGCTTCGGCGCGTCAAGCCTTCCGCTGCTCCGCGATCTCGGCAGGCCTGAAGGTATTACTGCAACTGGCGCCGACGTTGACGTTGGAACTCATGACACCGGCGCAGTGACAGCGTTTGCACGACCTAACGCGAGCCTTTTATCTAAACGAGGAGAGGGGAGAGGGAGAAGTGTAAAGGGGGAGAGGGAGAGGGCGAGATGGGAAAGAGGAGTGGTGAGGGAGAAAGGGGAGAGCGTAGTGGCGAGGGGGGAGATGGGAAAGAGGAGTGGAGAGGGAGATAGGGGATAGGGTAGGGGCGAGGGGGAGGCGGAGTGGAGAGGAGATGAGCGGAGAGTTTGCGCATGCGCAGTAAGAGTAGTCACGCCGCACACCGTTTGAGCTCCGCCATAACATGCTTCGCATCTAATAAAACGGATGGAGCAGCTGCCGCATCAATCAACTGTACCACACCGTCGGAGCAAGGAGTAACCATATTAAGCAGTCGGCGCAGCAAGTAACGATATCATACCGTCGGGGAACGCAGTATCGATCACACAAAAATTATCATGTTCGATAATGTTGGCCTTTGTGACCGAGCGGTGAACGGTGACCGATGGAATCCTGGGCTACCATATTTACTTGCATGGTATCAGCACTAAGCACCGGCTTATGTCTGTGCGGCCGCGACGACGATGATATGCAGGATCTGTTGCTCGACTCTCCGAAGCACATCACACTAAGACAGCAACTTGCCACACGCTGGACTCAGAGTGGACGTTTTCTATGACGAAATGCTAAGCCCATGGTTATCTCGGATGAATCGCAAAGCAATGAAAGGGCTTCAATGTTTTCGTCAAGCCACGAATATTTGTGGTGAATATTGAGCGAACTACATTGAAAATGCGCACGGCGATTGTATGTGTGTGCTCTGTTGAAACGAGGAATTGCAAACTTTCAGAATGCAGTACTGTATATGTATGTATGTATGTATATATATATATATATATATATATATATATATATATATATATATATATATTGTGAGGAACGAGACAGAGACAGCACCCGTTCCTGGGCCAGCTGTTCTAATCTGACCCTTCGTCTTTCTCTACCTCCCGCCTTCTGCCCGCGCGCCCGAAGCCCAGCGTCGTTCTCGGTCATCACACTCGGCCATGACTGCGAGCGCGCGGAGCTGCCGACACTTCTTCGGACGGACGGTGTTGGCTGCATCGTGGCGGTCGCCTCGACCACGCTGCGACATGGTTTGGTGGTCTGCCAGAAACGTCTCTGGTGGATGACACTGGGAACATCGCGGAGGTCGAAGTTCTCGGCCACGCTGGCCTCTGGCACGGAAAGCTGCCGATGGCAACTCTGGCGAGCGCCACTTGCTGTGCCATCGATGTCGTTCGTCTCGCTGACGACTGTCTTGCTGCACGTAAGAGCAATGCAGAGGAGACCCTGCATCGGTTTCGAATGGTAACTTAATGCGCCATTCAGCATTCTCTGAAGGACAGAAACCTTGCTTGCGGTGAAGCGGAAGATACTGGTGCACAAGACGGCTAACATCAACTACTTGGTTGAACATCTCTATGCTGCTGAGTAAAGAACGAGACGACGGTTTGGTGCATATTAGAGTACTAGTCCCAAAGAGTATTAGAGTACAAGTCCCCACCGTAGTAGCCTAGTAAGGTATTTGTTTGCTAAGCTCGAGAACGCAGGTTCGATTCCCTGTAATGGGCGGTCCCATTTCGTTGGCGGCGAAATAAAAAAAAACATCCATGCACGTAGACTTGGCTACCCGTAAAGGAACGCCGGGTGGTTAAAAGGAATACGAAGTCTCCTTTCCAGAGCGTTTTCTTACAATTCTATCGAGATTCCCGTACGTGAAACTGCAGAATATGCTTAATTATTACGTGTTGGAATGCAGATATCTCTTGCGTTTCAGCCCTTCCCTTTCCCATGTGCAGAGTAGAAAGCTAGAGAGCTCAAGCACAGGCCGACATCTCTGCCTTCTAATAAATTCGCTCTATCTATCTACCTCTATTTTGTGTTACAGATATTCCGCCCAATTTTCTTTTCTAGATGCGAAGCATCTCTTGCTCGGGGGTATGTCCCGCGGCCTTGTTCTGGGCGTCCGCACTCACACTACGCATGCGCAACTCTCCTCCTTCACTCTCTCTAACAGCTGCGCGTTACTCTCTCCACTTATCTCCCAGCACCTGCTTGCGCTTCTCCTATAGGAGAAGCGCTTAAAGGAGAGGAGACTAGAGGATGAGAGTAGCGCATGCGCTACTCTCCTCTTCTAGTCTCCTCTCCTTCAAGCGGGTAGAGCGCTGCGCGCGTTGTCCAGCGCTTGCTTCGGTTGACTCCTCTGAAGTGCGGGCTCGACATGACGAAATTCTCTCCTGCGCAACGCCGCAATGAGCGCCAGCTCATGCGCGTCCCCTCCCCTTCTCTGTCCTCTCCTACGGTGCCCCCCTCTCGCGCGCCTGTCGACCGCGTTCCCCGTTCGCCCTGTGAGAATTAACGGCCAGGCTAGAGGAAAGACGCGACGCGCGTAGTGTTCCTCTTCGCGTTCCACGACGCGAGGTCGGTAGCATGCCCAGCGAACGCCAACGGAACGCGATCGTGCAAGTGCTCCGGCACGGCCTGCTTTTTTTTTATGTAGCGGCCGTGGCTCCGGCTTCGCATCGCCTCATGGTCCCCTTTAGCGGGAGATTGTTTTCTTTCATCTGCGAGGCTTCAGTTCTGAAAAACCGCGTCATTGCTTCCTTTGAACCATGATGCTAAAAAGCGATTGATGACAGCATTTCTTTTTCAGCATGGATATTTGCGCTCCATTCGTTGTCTTTTTTGGATAAATTGCCTAGAGTAAAGAGACGTGCAATGACTCATTCGTATAATTAATGCAATGACTGTATGATTAAATATGAGATTAAATTTCTGACCAGTGATGACACCGTGAGAGACGAGGACGAGGAAGGGTACTCATTTTTCTTAATATGTCCTTGTATACTTTTATAAGAAATGCAAATAAATTTATTGTGATGCAAATACATTTATTGTGACCTGTTAAAAGCGTTTTCTTAAGCGCAGGAATATTGTAGAGCATGGTATATATTTTTAACCCTTTTTCAAACGACAAATGTCATGCATTTGTGAAAGAATGGCAGATGAATCGCGTAGGATACGCAGGGTTTTCAATTTGAACCAACGTCAGTTCATTAACTTTTTTCTTTCACGTTCACGAGACTTCAAGCACTTCATAAATGACTCGTAAGCACAATAATAAAAAAATAAACGTACTCACACTGTTTGGCACTACCTCAGATCTATACGCAGCTTCATTTCTGAGCTGCAGTTGTAGGAACCAGGTAACGACAGCCAGCTTTGCAAAAACGAAAAAAAAAACCCATAAAAATGCTAACAAAGTCACTTCTGCAGCCGCGGGTAAAATGTTAAATAATGATACAAGAATTTTTCATTCTGACAGCACATTATTTCTTTTTCTCCAGCGAATCGTCAATCCCTCAGGGTACTTTGAAACTGGCTTCATTGGCTGCAAAAATGGGGCTCTTTTTTTTTTACTTCTAAGAAATCGAAAGCATCTTTCGTACCTCTCACATCCGTAGAAATAAGTGTATCCCCGAGGTGGTTTGCTTGTGCAGTTTGTCGAGGTCCTAATTTATTTTTAGGCTGTCCAGAAATGCAGCTCGTGTGAACTCAACTGTACTGTTGTAATATTGCATTATTTTATTTATTCTGTGAATGTAAACCATGCGGTATTTCGGACTTCTCCCCAGTCTCCTGGTCTAGGATGGATCTCCTAATTTTCTCAGTTTTATTGATTACCTATACCACGGCAAAACAAGAAATACAGCTAACGCTGTCAAGCAACAGTAAACACTGCGTATTAGAAACTTTTTTTTCACCACATCTGCTTCGACAGAACAAATTAAAAGTTCCAGATTCTTTATTGGTTTTCCTCAAAATTACAAATTTCCGACTTAGTACGAGAATGCCTTTCATGATCGTTAGGTCTGAGAATGTGAAATGTTTGATGTCGATATCACTTGGAAAATATCTATACAAGCACATCGTGAAGAAAACTTCGATAACAGAAGCCACGGCATGGCCACATACTGACACAGAGAACACACCCAGTCGCCTACATTCAGCACTGTTTTGCTGAAATAGTGTGCCCTATGGACTAAATAAACATAACCTAACCCAACCCATCCAAACCATGCGTTGGGTTTTGTTGGGAATTTAAATATTGAGCACAGATACAATCTAAAATATTTCAAGATGCATACGACACATTTTGAATATCATTATTTGAATCAGTGATATCGCATTTCATGTAGTAGTTTGGTGGTTCTGCACGGAGCCTCTGAAAAATGTGGTTCAGAGCGTTACGAAACAAGATGCTCTCCATGAAAAACTTTGATGTAGTCAAGAGGCGTTCTGATGGCGCAGCAATTTCCATGGCGTGACAGTGACTGCATTAAGAAGGTTTGTTTGCAAGAAGGCAGTTTGAATGTAATGCAGGTGCTTCGTTGCGGAGTCAGCTGTCCGTAATATTTACATCTGCCGTGGTCAGTACAACACTGTTTGCTTCAGCAACGTGGCTAATACGCAAGAACATTGAGAGACTTTTCGTGACAAGGCTGGAAAAAGAATAGCGAATGGCTTTGAAGCTAGAGAGTGATTATGCAGGGAACATCACATTTGGAGTGTGATGGAAGAGTGGAGGGGGGATGGGGAGGTGTCAAGCGTTGGGGATCTCAACATTTCTTTTCACTATTCTGTGTACGAAAACCCGCATAATAATCTCGGATTATTTCTTCGTTACGCCTCTTCCGTGCCTGTGCGCTTCGAATATTCTGAGCGGCAGCCTTACAACGCTTACTAACCACCTGTGGTTAGAACGGCGCTCCGCGTCCCGCTGCCTTAAGTGTGCGTGGTGCTTATAGCTAACACTCTTACAGTTAACTTCATGCGCATGCGCAAATATTCAAGACGGTGCCGGACAGCGGGGATGCCGCCGTATTTTCACCATAAATGCACCGTACGCGTGAGGCGGAAAACGTGGGCTTGCCATCAAGCCCGAAGTATCATTTTGTTCGCTTCCATTTTTCTTGACACTATAGCTTCTAAATCTAATATGCAACAACTATTATTTTCCCTATACCCTTCTTTGTGGCATCATTAGCTCTGTTTTATCCTGAGTATCACGAAGAAATTGAGCCCATCGAAGTACCTCAGACTTCTTACTCTCTACTACATTTTGTCTTTGTAAGACTGGAATCGCGCACGTCACTAGCTGGAGATGCTTACGAGGCACAACAGAGGTGGAATAAATCGCAATAAAACATTCTAGTAAACGCAGACTGCCTAGACGCGCGTGCCATGTCACCCAGTACTTCTCAAAGTCGCGGTGAACTTTTTATTCCGCTGGAGCATACAGTGCTTGCCGGGCGTATTTTGTATATTAAGGGGCGCGTGGCGCGTCTGCTCAAGGCGCTTCTCAGTAAACAGAACCACGCCACATGTTTGCATAAGCAAGCAGTATGCATTATTCTCCTCCCCCCCACCCCCCACCCCCACCCACCGTTTTCACCATAGGCTGTAGCGATCTAAGCTAGGCGGATTTGCCGTCCCGCGTATTGTTCAGAAATTGGATTTGTGGCGAGCGCTCCTTACCTCGCGCGGGAACGTGGCGCAGCTGGCATTTTAAATGACTTGTTGCCTTTCGCGTTAATTTTCTTATTCCTTATTTTTCGGCTCACCCAGCGTCTGCGGAAAGCTCTGCCGCAGCACATTTCTTGAGGGGGGCACGTACTTATTTTTTATCGTTTCAATCTTTTATTGAGATTGCCTTTTATCACTAACAACTGTCAGGAAGCAACTTTGGCTGCCGTTGCATGTTTTTATCCTGTAAGTTTTTCCCTGTACCCCAGTGCAACCCTGCACTGAGGTACAGAGATAAAGGGGTGAAAAGAGACACAGGAGACTTCTGTAAGTATATACTTATGGCCTAAGGTTCCTGAGAGCGTGGTTGCTTGTTTGTTTATGAACGCTTCTTCTCTCCTCCATATTCCCTTTATTCTCTCATTCTCAGTACGATAGCAAACCGAGTACAGTGGCAGGTTAGCCTTGCTCATTTTTACGCACACACAAGCGCGCACACACACACATACACACGTACACATTATCTATCTATCTATCTATCTATCTATCTATCTATCTATCTATCTATCTATCTATCTATCTATCTATCTATCTATCTATCTATCTATCTATCTATCTATCTATCTATCTATCTATCTATCTATCTATCTATCTATCTATCTATCTATCTATCTATCTATCTATCTATCTATCTATCTATCTATCTATCTATCTATCTATCTATCTATCTATCTATCTATCTATCTATCTATCTATCTATCTGCGCCCATACGCATGCTTCAGCTATAGCATGGTACCTTTCAACACCACCCTGCTCTCCGCTCTATTGTTCTGACCTTCAGCTCTGCAGCACAGCTACACTGACTTCTGAAGACGGAAGTAAAGTCGAGAGCTTTATAGCTTTTAAATTGCACAACTATGCATGCACTCGCGACTGAGCTACCACCACCTTTTTTTCTATATCGTTGTTTGACCACGAACTTTGGAGACGTCCTTCGCCGGAGCATGCTATTTGCCTATGCAGCGATAGACGGCCGCGCCATCCTTGGCTCTTGACTTCCCGTCTTATTTACCAGGGGTTGTTAGCCCGTGTTTATCCATCTACAGTTCCGTCACCGAGAATCTCATCAGCATGCAGGACCAGCATCGCACTTTCTTGTTGTTTGAGCATTGCCTTTGCACGTTTACGTGTATGCCACGTTTCCTCTGGGACCATAGGAGTAGTGATGACTTCCTGCGGCATACAATAGGATGCAATTTCTCTTTTTTTTTTGTCTGTTGCGGCATCCCTCTGCGTAGATTTTCTCCTTTGCCTAGCAGGATGAATGAGCTATGCAGTGGCATCTGTTTTTTCGCTTGCTTGGGCTGTTACTGCCTGTTGACGTGTCATTCTCAGAAGTCAACAAGGAGTGTACTCACTGCTCTATGACGAAGCACTATGCATATGTGGCCTAGAAATTTCCCACGGACAGCCCTCCGCAGCTCCCTCTTGGCTGACCAGCTCTGGGCCGTCCAGCAGGCCCGCGGAGCGGCCGGCAGGCTTGGTCTGACGGTCCCGACGTGGGAGTCGCCCGCTGCGCGCTGACGCGCGCCTTGCAGGACCTCAATAAAGTTTTTCAACCAACCAACCAACTAAAAAAAACTGTTTTATTGGGAACCTGGACTTGTTGGCCTAGATATTCGCCTGACATGCTACTCGAGGTGCTCGGTTATGGTTATCATATATAGACTGAATCACATGACAGCGCGCGCGCGCGCACGCGCGCACACACACACACACACACACACACACACACACACACACACACACACACACACACACACACACACACACACACACACACACACACTCGTGCTTATGCCGCAGTCATAAGGACGAGTCCCGATGACGGTGTAATGCCGCCTTCAGAGTGTCTCTCTGATGCATTCAACGCGTGTAAGTACTGCTCTATGGCTTTAGTTCTGTGGCCCCCAGTCACGGAACAAGGCTTACAGCTTACGCATCAGCACTGCTGAGTATTTATTTATTTATTTATTTATTTATTTATTTATTTATTTATTTATTTATTTATTTATTTATTTATTTATTTATTTATTTATTTACAATACTGCTACTCTCATTCGAGAGCGGGGCAGTTGGGCAGTACAATGATTTTCAGTACAACTAATAAAAAGAAAAAAAAATAGTGAGAAAGAGGGGAATAAAATCAAAGCAAAACAAGTCAGATAAACAAACACTAACATTTGTAGCGTAATTACAGCATATATGGGCTACATACAAAAACAAAAAAAAAGAAACACGATATGTACAGTAAACAGAAAGGCAAACAAAATGTTGGTTAAAGAACGGCATATTCAGTGGAATTTATACAAAAACGCATAATACATGCTAGGTTCAAGGGAAATGATAAAGAAAGACGGAAAAAAGAAGGAACATGACGTTTCGCATGAAGTGGCCAAAGAGAGTAACAATAGTACAGGTGTCGCTAGGGGCTGGTAATAAGACTAGGGTAAATAGGATTAAACTTGTAGCATTGAGCACAGCGAATGAACAAGTTGTCGTAAATGGGAAAGTTTCTTAGATGGGATGAGGAAATCTATGTTGGTGACGTTGGATACATAGGTGCTCTTACGCGAACACATTTTTTTCTATTTGCGCCATAAATTCCGATAGTGATTCGATGTTGGTGATAGTAGCGTCAAGCTAATTCCATTCTGATATTGCGAGCGGAAAAAAATACTTAAACGTGTCATTTTTACATGCATAATCTGTCAATGTGTGTGCATCCTTATTACGTGTAGGTCTAGCCTGGGAAAACGAAATGTATTTAGAAATATATATTCTATAGTTATTTTTCAGTAACTGAAATAAGAATTTTAGGCGAGCGTGTTTCGCTCTTATTGATAGCTTTCGCAAACCGGATTACATTAAAAGATGCGTTGGCGAGTATGTGCGTTTATATTTGTTACGGATGAACCTCACAGCTTTTCTTTGTACTGATTCAAGTTTGTTTATGCTAGTCACTGTATGCGGAAACCAGACTGTGTTAGCGTATTCGAGAACAGGCCTTACAAATGATGTGTAGGCTAGCAGCTTCGTTGCCGTTGTTGCATGTGCTAGGCTTCTTTTTAAAACACACACACACACACACACACACACACACACACACACACACACACACACACACACACACACACACACACACACACACACACACACACACACACACACACTATCACAATCGATGGTTGTGATATTCATTAACATAGCTTTTAGACGGGGAGGCGACCCGCAGTCACCTACAGCCTCTTCGTTACAATGGCGTATTATGTGTTCTCTTCATGCCTGTCTCTTTTTAATACAAACTTATGTTTTTATAACGCATTGTTAACTAAACATATAATGACTCATGTTCTAGGAATCACCAGGTGGGGTATAATCTAACTATAGGATTCAAGTAATCCGTGAGGAAACACCTATCTTGAAGAAATTGGTTGCCTTGGCCTCTCCCCACAAACACTTTGAATGGAATTTCTTGATAGCAATGTCTCTTGTGAGTCGCGACTTTCATAAACATTTCCTTGCTTGATTACAGCCACTGGTAACTCGTATTCGAAAGAACGAGATCAAAAGGCGCCACGCCTTTTGATATATAATGTGAGATGTTGGCATTAAAAAGCATTCACACGATGATCGAAAAAGCTAACTATACGCTCACGCACTCATGAGTCGAATCACTCAGACTAACTGCGATCCAGATCGAGCCGAGAGTCTCAGTCTGAGTGAGTACGACTGAGTAATATTGTTACAGAACAAGAATCCACCAGACAGACGATGAAGACGACGAATGCAATATCACTCGTGTTGTTGCTATTCCGCCATCTTGGCTGTAGCTGATTCAACCTCTCCCTGTATATTTCGTAAATATATTTCTTTCTTTTATATCCTCACCCCCGTGACAGTAATTTGGAGAGTATGAGTTCGAGTGAGTCCGGTTGAGAAAAAAATTGCCGAGTCTGAGTCGTAGTGCGTTGCTTAGGGAATATTTTGGTGAGTTTGAGTCCGAGTGAGGGCTAAGCGCAAAGTATATATCTTGAGTGAGCGTTTGTGAACTCAACATTTTGTCCGACCTATATTTACTACCATAAGCATCATTCACCACAAGTAGCATACTCAGTGCTTTATTGTACCTTTGTAATGACTTAAGAAGATGGAATTAATAAACATGTACGACTTCAACGTGTTATGCGCGTAAACATGCAGAGGTGGTGAATGCAAAATCCCTATGAATAGGTTCGTCTGCCCACCCGCTTCGTTCAGATCGTCAACATTGAGCTCGTCCTTCTTGGCGTGCACGACAGGGCAGGTTTGTATCGAAGCCGAGGAAAGCACGGATTAAGCTTCGCAAGCAACGTGATCCAGACCAAACAGACGTGTTTATCCCGTGGAGCGTAAAAACGCGGAAGGACATTCAAGCAGGCGACGTGGGTGGAGGAAGCCGGAGTAGCTGATTAGCGAGCATCGCCCACGGTGGACTTGTTCATCACGAGGACGAGCCGCAATTATCCACCGGGGTTTGGAATCCGGATGAAATTCAAGCACGCTTGTTTTCCGGACCGTTTCGCAGAAAGATGATTCGGGACAGAAAGTAGATTTGCTTCCTGATGCTGAGCTTACGCAACATTGCGGAAGTAAACTAGAACGCCTCTTCGTGGTAGTTCAATTAGAGAATCATACTGTCACGCAGTAGAGAGATCCTCACTGAAATGTAACGTCACCGCAATGCCCACATCTAGCGAGTAGTGATGCGGAACGATCGGTAAATTGACTATCGATAGTATTGATAGTTTTTTTGAAACTATCGATAGTGTAAACAAACTATCGATAGTGTTACTATCGACAAACTATCGATAATGCAATCGGTAGTACCATCGTTAATATTACTATAGCGATATTACTATATTACTGCCACGCGTGTTTATTGCTTTGTTTTGACGTATTCGGGTTTCACCCACAAAGACTGTTAGCAACGTTTGACATAGACCGCGCCGTAATGTGTGAGAAGCTTCACAATTGTTTGAGATCATTCTGTTAAGATTACGCGCCGGACGCGAATAGTCAAGTTTATTCAAGAACTTACGCGAGCACCAGCGATAACGCTGGAAGGTTTGATGACTGATGTATAAAGGACGACGCGTTCCACCGATGATCAGATTACTATGCGGTTCCGAAACGTCAGATAATTTCATCAGACTTGGTCAGTGACCGCATTTCATCTCTTCACTTAAACACGCCATCTGCCATTCAATCAAAACAGCTTAGGCAGCTTCCAGTACCATAAACGTTCACCTCCAGCCGTGCCGCTAGCCACTTAAAGCAACATGACAATTCCTGCTTGCTCTCTTGAGCTGCTGATGCTACGGCAGCGTTGCATTATAATAAAAAGGAGGCATTCAATGCATACGTGCTGAAACAAACATGTCTGCGAGATGCAAGCGGTGAACTGCTGCGCCACATGGAATAGTGAAAAAAGTTTTTATGGCCTCTCTATTGATAATTACAAGTACGTGATGCGCGACCTCAAACATTTACAAAGGAGATAATGGTAAGCGAACAACCATCTGTCATTGACACTTTCGTTTGCTGTCACTGTCTATCACTCTTGTTTGCTTGCGCTTGTACGCTAAGAGGAGTACACCAAGGTTATGCAAACTGGTAGCGTAACTTCCATAGAAGCCTATGCATCGAGTAGTTGGTGGCTCGTTGCAACCATCACCATCTACGTATCGCGGGGACAACTGACGGCAAGCAAAAGATAAAAATTAAAATATGATCACAACAGGAAGCGGTAGCGACGTCGCGCATTTGCACTACATGGAGCGAACTTGAAATATTTCATAATTGCTGGCCTTTTACATGCTTTTGATAACTACGCCATTTTATGGCGTCTTTATGGCTTGCCAATTGCGTGTGCGAGGAAGAAGTAAGAGCAACAAAAAAGATTGGGGGAGCAAGCTTGTTATATTAGCCAAGTAGTGTACTTGCAATATACACCAAAATACTGTGCAGATGAAAAAATTGATACAATGACTCACAAGCACAACAGCACAATACTTCGAAAACTCACGTTGCCCAATGGAGGAAAACCACGGGAGCGAAACAGCAGCCTTGAGAGTGTCACTTCGGCAAGATTAGAGTACAGCGTTTCATCAACAAATGCGAGGGCACGCCGGGCCGGCCGTGTGGCAGCGAAAGCAGTCTGCAGCCACAGGAGCGGTTATCTACACATTTCGTGAGCTTGTTCAGCTTTTCTGATATGGCACGCCAGTAAACAACGCACAAGCAAATAAATAACCTACGGAAGATACTCACGAAACCACCGCGCAAAAGTGAGCGATGCCTCGTTGAACAGACAATGCACAGAACTAAGCACAAGCCCACGTCCCACATAGCAGACTGCCTGCATACGCCCCCCATTTATGGCGCTCGACCAAAAAAAAGAAAAAAGAAAAAAGGTGGTCAACTATTTAGCCAAGTGTCAGGTAGGCCGCAAAGTAAATTTCTAGTTTACTTTGGCATATATAAAATGAGTATTCGCAAAAAATTCCCTTGAGTTCTCAAATTTTTTATTTGTCCCCCCCTCACCTAGTCGCGCTTCAATCGTACGGCAGGCATTAATGTCTATGGCAATAGGCTTTCGACCACTTTTCTTTCCAAGTTTCGCTACCGATATAATTTGACCTTGGACTACACCTTTTACTGTACGTAAGCGCTACTATCCGTGGTATGCGGCTATACGTATCGGTCACGGTAACCCTGACTGAGCAAAAATGGGGTAGATATGTATACGCGCTGCTCGACAGACAAAGCTGGAGAGCGCCACCGAACATGCACTGCATCTCGTGGCAGAGCATGCGGGCTACGAATGATCAGCCCGCTGCATTATCAACCTGCCATATTATCAGTCATACTCGCACATACGGGTAAGCAGAAACTATGATATGAGGGCTACCGTCATATTTTTTCCCGTTTACATTCCGATACGACATGCCTTAGTTTAAAGAACAATATTTTAAAAGCTTTCCCGCTTGAAAAAACCAAAAGAGGCGCGAGAAGAATCTTCTTAGCGCGTGTGGAAAAGATGTATAGTTCCAGAACAAAGCGCAAGACAAGACAGTATTTATTTCTATCACTACGGTCTCAAACAAGCGAACTATGTCATCAGTCATCTCAAACGGGTTCTTACGGGCTTTTCGTCGCGCCCGCGTTTCCTTCTGACTCATCGTAGTGAAAAGGAAACAAAGACAGCAGCGCTGAACTCGGAACTTTGCTCTTGAACGCATTATTGCACTTCAGTGGGGGTTGTTTTGTTCAGTGGGGGCTGGGACCAGTGCGGGCTGTTTTGTTTTGATGGTGTGTTTATGGAAATCGTTGATCCCGCAATGACTTTCTGGCGCTCTTTTTGGTGCTTAGGAACATTTTAGTTATTTGTATATATCCAGAGAAAACGTTTTAGCAATTTTTAAGAAACATAAATTTCTAAGCTCCACATTCGAGTCATTTCGGTGGATCCAAGGGAGATGGTGTGAGTTTGTTGGGCTGTGTGACAGGAATCGACCAGAACACACGAAAGTGACAACGGGTCTTCGTAGAAGAAGTTTCAACTTTCTTATTTTAAGCTTAGTAGTGCAGGAGACATTGTCGCTCCTGCGAGCGTTCTCCATTGCGACCTAAGTTTACTTTTTCTATACGTGTAAGGTTATAGCCCAAGGTACTGGAAATAATGTTAAGTAGGACTGATAACTGGGTGAGTTGGTATAGATTAATATTTATAAAACGGGGCCATAAAATAAGACGAAAGCACTGCAAACACAAGAACATAAGCGCCGAAAGGACTCGGAGCTTCTGTTGGTGTGGTTTAAATGCTTTCCTCTTATTTCGCGGCGCTGTTTCATAATCATTTTATAGAGTTTTATATTTAATTTATTTTTATTACACTTCCACCGGCCCCTCTCCAAGTGTAAGCCATAGCAAACTGGACGTCGATCTTCAGGTTATCCTCCTCGTCGTTTGCATCTTCTCCTCTCTCGCTATTCACGTTCACGAAAGAAGAAACAGAGCCATCGTGCTTCGCTTGACTTACTTAAAAGCACACTTCACCCACTTGGTTAAAGAGAAACTGAGCTAGCTTAAGTACGTGAGCTTTAGGCGCCTTATAGCCACAGGAATAACGTGCGTGACTCCAACGGGCGAGGGGATGTTCCACACCCGCCACCATGACAACGAGCGGTGCTGGCTAACACTTCCAGAAGGTTTTGAGTCTCCTGCACATACATAAATACCTAAGATAGTACAAATGGTAGTGCGACGAACAAATATTGCCGAGACCTTGGGTTCGGCTTCCACTGGGGACAAGTTCTATTTGCGTCCGATCTGAATTATTACCATCTCGTGATTTCTGCACTTCGGTTGGACGGTACAAACAACTTGCCACACGCTTTACTTATTATCTTGTTATCTATTGGCATCGGATGGTCTTGCGTCACAGAGTGTTTATGAGCACCTTGCAAAGTTAGTCAGCACGAAAGACGAAGACAGAATAAACGCCGACGGACGTTCGGACGTGAATCGCGTTCGGTGCATGGTGCTGGTTGGGTGGTTGAGTACCGGATAGTTTTTATTCTTTCACTAGTATCTGTGGTGTTTTTCTTCCGTATATGCAGGATCAGTTCCGTTTTCTTGATTTTGTCTACTTGAGTCCACACTGATGTCTAGGAATTCTCCTGGTCAGGATCGTACCCTGTGGACGGCCTCTCTGCACAGTGATGATTTGCCGCTTGACCTGTTTCTCCGCAGTGGTGTGAGCAGCGTTCCCGTCGCTCTGGTGCCCTTGGGTGGGCACTTCATTAAGTTAAATAACCCTAAGGCGATACAAGAACATTTTCATGCAGTGACCCCAAACTACCAGAGCATTACCGACGTGAGGCAGTTTGGTCGCGGTGGAATCGTATGCAGATCGCTAGACCAGGCGTGTGTAAAAGATCTCCTAAAGTGTTCATCCTTTGCATCGATCCCGGTGAGTGCGTATATTCCACCACATCTGGCTTGCACTAAAGCATCTTAGCGGCGTAGACGCGCAACTAAGCCCTGTGGAGACTCTAGAGAAGCTTTCTGTGGCAGGTGTGGTGGTTGTCTACCGGTGCAATCGAGTTGTAGACAATAAGAGAGTCCCCACGGAGTCAGTGGTTGCGACATTTGCTGGCACATCATGTCCGTCTGAAATTAAAGCATGGCCTTTAGTTTTTAGAGTAGATCAGCTAGCGTCGCGCCCACTGCAATGCCGGAACTGCTGGAGATTTGGGCATAGCGCTGGTGGATGTAAGTCAGATGTGCGCTGTCGCAGATGTGGTGAAGGCCACTGAGATCGAGAATGCACGGCTCATGACGACATGTGCTGCCTCTGTAGTGGACAACATGCTGCTGACTATACAGAGTGCCCAATTCGACAGCAATAAATGCAGGTGCTGGAGATTGTTGACAAAAGGAGATGCTCTAGGAAGGAAGCCATGTCAATTGTCAAAGAGAGAGCGCATGGTTATGCTGGCGTTACAGCACGTCAAACGTTTCCGGAGACGACTATCGCGCAGGCAGTTGAGGTAGCAGTAGGAAAGGCTATGACTAGAATAATGGACCAATTAGTGGTTAGCATTTCCGAATGCATTGCTCAAGTTGTCAGCAATCAAATTGCTAAGCTTGTCATTTCAACTTCCACGGGTACTCCCGAGTCCAACAAACTGCCAACTGCCAGTGAAGCGAATACAGCATGTAATGATAAGGTAAACAGTGCTCATAACATCCGTGACTCCTCAGAGCATATGTTGGCTGATGGTCAAAAACATGTGCTAGACCTAAACGTGTCCACAAATGTCGAGTTTGATGCCCGGGCTCAGAAACGCAGCCGGTCCCCATTGAACTGTTCTACTTCTACTTCCCCTCAGTCTAAACCAAAGAAGTCACCACCCAGTAAAGTTCTAAAGGAGAGTATTTTGGAGAAAGTTGTATCCGCAACAATTCTCTCACCAAAATAGCGTCCCTGAGAGTTTTACAGCGGAATTGCCGCTCTATATTTGCTGCTATTACTGATTTACATTGCCTTTGTTCACAGTTAAATCCTGATTTAATTTTATTACAAGAATCTTGGCTTGCTCCAGATAGAATTTTTACTTTAGGAATTATCGTCCGTTTAGATTAGACCGCCCTTCGAGAGGTGGTGGAGTAATCACAATGCTATCAAACAGAATTTGCCATAAAGCAAAACTGACGTTAAAGCTGATCTCCCCAGAATGTAAAATATTAGTTATAAACATAACTCTTCCGACTGGTCAGGCTTTTTCGATAGAAAATGCGTACTTTCCTTCAGGCGTACATGACACTCGGCCATTGGATACTATAATTGCGACTTGGGGAAGAAATATTTTATTAGCAGGGGACTTCAACGCCCATCATGTTGCATGGGGTGTAAAAACTGATGCGTGCGGCAGCCGCTTGTGGGATTGGTCTCAAGATAATCATTTTACATGCTTAAATTCAGGAAGCCCAACGTATGTGAGAGGTCGTACTTCTTCATCGTTGGATTTGACTTTTGCAAGTTCCAGCCTTAATATTTCGGCTTGGTCAGTGGTGGATTGCGCTACAAACAGCGACCACTTGCCGATTACATTCGAAATAGTATGTCCAGTAGCCCCATCAGTTTTTAATGCACATACGCATATAAATTACACTAAATTTAAAGATTCATTGTGTTCTTCATAGGCTTCGCTATCAGATACAAGCATTAAGTCGAAGGTTTTGAGCATAGGTTCTGTTTTAAAGAGTGCTCGCGAGAAATCTGAATTTGTGTTCTCCTCAGTTAAGCAGAACACTAATTCCCCTTGGTGGAATGATGATTGTTCGAGGGATTATAGGCGCAGAAAGGCAGCCTGAAAAAAGCTGTTGTACAATCAATGCCCTCAAAATTGGAAGGATTACCAGTTCTGCGCTGGTGCTTTTAAACGAACAGTTTCGAAGGCGAAAGAAGATTACGACATTCGGACATTTGATTCTCGGTCGAAATCAAACAATAAACGCGCATTATATAGATTTCTACGTAAAAACAAACTGACTCCGCGATCCATGAATGCCGAATCTGTCGTTTTGTCTGGAGAAGAAATAAAAGATGCGTTGGAAGCAATAGGTAGGGGGTTGGAGCAGCGATTTTCTTCGCAACTATCACCAAGTACTTTGCTTGCATTAGGTAATGACCACTTCACAGAAATTTCGGCGGCTGAATTATCACAGGTTTTTGGCTAGCCTTCCATCAGCGCCTCCGGGTCCTGACGGAGTCACGTCGGCCCTGCTGAAAATGATGAATAAGGAATCACCAGACTATTTATTAGACATAATCAATTACTCAGTAAAAATGGCATGGATCCCATCAGATTGGAAAATAGCTGAGGTAATACCATTACTTAAAGCTCCGGATAAGGGGTATGTATTGGACATTAGGCCCATTGCGCTAACTTCAAATTTCGTAAAATTAATCGAGTGAGTTTTAAATATTCGTATAATAAATTTCATTAACGAAGAGGTGGAGTGGAGCGCTCATCCGCTCTGCTGTTTTGGCCAAATTTCACAAAATTTCACGTTATGAATTGCACAAAATATAATAAAGTTAGGTAGCTGAAATTTCTTTAACTAAATATATGCATGTTTTTGCTTCTGCTCAGGTATTTATGGTTTTGATGTGTAGTGTAAATGTTTTTATAAAAAAACCTCGAAATTGGCCCAGAAGACGTAATTTTCTTTACTTTGAAGGTCTTTATCTCGAAAAATCCTTGTAGCAGAGCGACAAAAATTGCGCATTACGTTCTTCGCATGCTTATCTACTACAATGCCGAATCATATATTTATATAACTTTTCGGTAAAAAGATATGATCGGGCTAAGTTAAAGAAAACACCGGACAATGAAAACTTCTGACGACAATTAAAAAAAAACCATTTTTTATATTTCTTAAACTTTGTCCACTTATTCTCCTCCACATCAGCTTTCATAATCATTGAAAACATGTTGCATAATGTCGTTGCACTAATAGTTACGACCCCTCCAATGAGACCCTTAGGCAAGGATTGGCAATTCCGACTTCTTGCCCAGCAAGTGTATAATATGCAGGCAGGATTGAATTGCTTTTTATTAAAAGGCCAGCAGGTACCGAAAAAGGTGTCGCCGGCACTGAAGACGTTAATTTTCAAATTATTTCGTCACTGTAGCGGAGAAGTCTGCAGTGTATGAACGAAGGAGGGCAGGGAGACAGAAATTGAGCACATGAAGCTAAACGCTTTTTTTTTCACTCACTCGAACGCCTAAGCGCAGTTTCCGCGTTTGTGTGTCGCTCTAGGGTGGCACCGCGCATGTCAGAAAATATAGAAGCGCGATGCCGGCCAAGAAAAGTTAAAAGCAAGTAAGGAAGAAAGAAAGTTCATAGATAAAGACTGAGAAAATGATGATGCCTGAAGAACGAAAAAAAAAAAAAAGACGGCAGTATCTGAAGAAAAGAAGTAGCCTAAAGCATCAAATAGGATAATACGATGTAACGGGGAAAGAAAGAGACATTGTTCCGATCAGATAATCAGGATTTGGTTGAGGTATACCTGGTTCCTAATCTGCGGCTTAGCGTTCTCGCGCGATGGTTTTATTTTCCAGTGGTTTCTTTACGATGAAGCCAGTCGACAGCTGCAGTCACGACTTGTGTTGTGTGAGTGGCTATGTTCGTATGCACGCTTAAGTTTGTACGCGTGTATGCGAGGTTAGTCGTAGGGAGGAACCCTAGTATAATTATGACCAGCTCAGTTCTCTTAATGTGTTTGCCAATGTAAGTATACCAACATATCTGTAGACGATGTCCGAAGCACGTTTGTTTGCCAGTGTAATATGCTACGAATTATGCGTTTAATTGTATTGTATATTTTTTGTTTTGAGTAGCGCTATGCTAAGCAATAACATAGGGAAACACTGTCAGACGCTCTAGGAGACTCATTGTTATCCCCATGCTCTTTGTGAAAGAGAGGTTCTACAAAAATGACGATGTCATCCGTCATCGATGCATCCGCGTATACTGCTTCAACTAAAAAAAAATTCAGGCAGCTTCCCGCTAGTGGTGCCAAGCCTGAATGAAGTGCTGAGCTGGGCGACCTTGATTGGTTATCTTTATTTTTCTCTTTCTTTTTCTCTCGTTACGTATTTCTGTCTTTTTTCCTTTATTTATATTTATTTCTTTCTCTCTATCTCTCTCTTTCTCTTTCTTGCTCTTTCTCTTTATTTCTTTGATTCTCTCTCTTTCACTCTTTCTTTCTCTTTCTAAATTTGTTGCTCTCCATTTCTGTCTCGCTTATTCTGTCTGCGCTATGCTTTACTGTCCTCCTTTTTCCTTTTCCTTACCCTCACATCTATCCTCCTCAACCTAACTTGCCTTGCTCACTATCCTCTTTGTTTGTTACCATCACTTTCTCTTTCTCTTTCTTGCTCTTTCTATTTTTATTTCCCTTTCTTCCTTTTCTTTCTCTTTCTCGCCTACGGATCGTGGGAACGCGGTTCGAGTCCCACCTCGCCAACAAATTTTTTTCGCGAACAATTTTTCTGTTTCTTTGTCTTTCTATTTTTCTTTCTCTCTGTCTCTCTTAGAGCTGTGCACGGGCCGTATTTCCGAGCCCGAGCCCGGCCCGGGCCCGCTGACTTTGTCGAAGGCCCACCCGAGACCGACGGCGAAGGGCTGCGAGCCCGCCCGGTCCGGCCCGACGTACGAAAACAATCCCGGGCCCGGCCCGACCCGGCCCGGCTTTTTACAGGTTTGCTGCAAAAACAAAGCATCGTCTTCCGGTAATTTGGCATTTTATTGAGCATATCAAATATGATCAAACGACACACGACCAACAGTCTCTATTACACAGATTACAAATTACAAGTAGACGGCCTCATGCCAGCAACAATGGAGTTCGCTCGCCAAAGCTGTCACGTGTATGGGGTATGCCAATGCAAGCGTCAGCTTGCACGAAGGCGATCTACGTCGGGTCGCTCGTCGCAGTCGCGTGCATTTTCACTCACATGGGATTTGGCCTTAAATCTAACGCGAACAGTCGCGTGGCGCCGTCACTAGCTCAGGTGGTGTAGAGTCACTAGAAAAATTTCAGAGTATCGCATCTGTTTTCCGCGCGCCGCCGCCGACGCGATTGGCTTACTCGCATCACCTGACCTCTCGCCGCCATATCCCTTCTAAGCGCTTTGGGTGCAGGCGCGTTCAATGCAGAGCGTGGCCGGACATTTAGCAGTACCACGGTCCCCAGAAGTACTTCGTCGCTTTTTTAAATGCGTCATGCAGACAGGGGCGTAAGCAGGCTTTTTTTCGGGGGGGGGGGGGGGGGGGCACGGGCCCGGTGTGCCACCCCCTGGCTACGCCACTGCATGCAGATGCCAGAAGAGAGTAGCTCACCATCAATCGAACGTTACTGGTGAGCTACTCTGGGAATCTCGTTTGACGTGTGGGAAAAATTAATGTCAAAGAGCGCCGTGTGGCTGCATAGTTGGCCTGAACGAATTCGCCCCCCTCGAATAACACTCCTCCCTGCAGTGAACTGCACTAACTTTGCTGGAAAAGATCTTATGCGACAGGATACTTCACCTTTTCGGATCGCTATGGTCAGCGATATTGAAAACTACACACCTTTCTATTTGATCGGCTGTTTATATCTCGATCTGTTGAACAGATTGTGCATGCTATCCGAGTTATAAGCATGTCACACACGAGAGCGAAATCGAAGATTTATTGAAATAATAACTGTTTACTGGTATACCTTGAAGGCAATTGAGGCATGAGCATTTGCCATTGCACAAAACAGAAGCGTGGAACTCTGTTGATAAACTTGGTATACGGTAATGTTATCAAGCGTATTTTTACATTTGTTGCAAAAAAATGCTGCTAATGCTGCATTGCACCGAGCGTACCCTTAAAATACTGTATAGTTGGTGAGAAATGGTCACAGCAAAAAAAAAAAAAAAAAGCAGATCCCACGCATTGAGGGAGTCGATTTTATGCGAGCCCTAGGTCTATATACATACTGTGTTGCAGTAGCATGCGCTTTAAAAATTCCGGGATGTGCTATTTCTGATTAAAAGAACATAAAGCACCGTGCCGAGGAAGCTTTAATAAGAGTGCATTTTGAAAAAAAAAAAGTGCAGCAGTGCAGAAACCGAACCCCAGCTGTTTACGCGCTGGCAACGCCAAAAAAAGAGCTGTTTGTCGGAACACAGCAAAATATTTGCAAGCTCATTGTAACGTTAGCAATATTAAGGAGACAAGAAATAGGAAATGAGACAATTAAGCAGTGATGTCAATAATTTTTGATGGCCTATTTTCTACGTATCGTAAGATAAGATGCACCTTACCTACCGCACGCCGATTTGCCCGTGCGTTCGGCTGCTGGCGTTCCGAATCAAGACGTCGCGCACAACTTCCAATTACCGTACACACACAACTTCTATTACACATGTCAACCAGTTGAGCAGCAAGCACGGTGCGCAAGTAAGGTATGCGTCAGCGATCAGTCGAAGGACGCAATGTTGAATGTTCTCGATGTTCGATAACGTTCTCGAGTGCAGTGAACCTGAACACCGAATGCAAAGCTAGTGCAAACAGTCAAGATTCACCAAATGTCGAAGTAAATGGCATCTCGCACGATGTCACTGCGCTAATGCAACTATGTTTACAGATCCGCGGACCTAGCGAACACGCCCGGGCGTGACACGAAAAGAGACCGATGAAGCCATGAAGAGAGTTCGCGAGCACATGGCAACATTCGCCGTACGTTTCATTAGTTACACCGCTAACCGCGCAGTCGATCCATACCTGTCGATGACTTCAAATCACTTCTAATATCCTCTTGAAGAAACACACACACATAATGCCGTTCTGAAGAGCGTAACACGGCACTGAGGCTAAAAGATCGGTCACTTCTCAACACACGCTAGCAACGCGCCGGACGGTTTGGAAGGTACATGGCCGCCGCCACCCAATGTTGCCCGCGTGCAGCCTACCTTTGCGGTACTCTGATTTTCCAGTGACTCTAGTTTATGGCTTTAGGTGCTTTAAGCTTCTCTAAAGTTTCGCTTCTGAAGGGGCTAGACGACGGGTTGGCCGCGTGTTCCGACCATTTGTTCCGCCAAGGCTCCAACTGTTCTGAATAGCTTGGCGTCTTATTCATTGTTGCAGTACCTCCAATTCAGCTCGTAAATACTGTTTTTGAATAGCGAAGAGAGGCGGATACGCGGCTATTTGTCCAATAAAAAGATTATTTATTGAGGCATTTTCCACTGCCCTCGGTGAGCGTGTGCAATGAAAACAATTGCTATATAACATTTTACATTGTCTACCTGTTCATTAATAAAGCATCGAATTGACGCGTGTAGATATAAGTGACTATAAGAAAGGGTCGCGGTGGCGTCCGGCTCACTAATGATCGGTTGCTGTAAGAAGTCTGTCGTGTTACCCTCAATAAACCTTTTAGTCCTTTTAATTCATATAAAGGTACGTAAAGCTGCCTACAAACAACGCTTTCACGGTTTTCGCCCAAGCTTTAGCACACTTTTACCTTTGAAACGAGCGAACAGGGATGGAAGGATATCATGAGCGTTTCGTTCATTCACCCTTGCGTCACCCCGCGCATCTTGCGGCTAGTCGGAGAAGCAGCACCATGCACTCCTATGGTGAAGCGGGCGGTACGACTGGCATTGAGAAATGTCAATATAATTTATGGGTCTTGGATGGCACTGTATTCTACGGGGCTATACGTGAGTGGAAATTTTTTATTACTAGGTATACCGCGCATATCTAGAATGGCGACTTTTTTGGCGAAATTTGTAAAAAAATATGGCGACTTTTGGCGACTTTTTGGTCGTCGTTTGGCGACATTTCCTCGAAAATCAGTGGCAACCCTGCTCCCTGACACCTTCCTTAGCTTGAACGTTAGTGAGTGAGTGAGTGAGTGAGTGAGTGAGTGAGTGAGTGAGTGAGTGAGTGAGTGAGTGAGTGAGTGAGTGAGTGAGTGAGTGAGTGAGTGAGTGAGTGAGTGAGTGAGTGAGTGAGTGAATTAGTGAATGAGTGAATGAGTGAGTGAGTGAGTGAGTGAGTGAGTGAGTGAGTGAGTGAGTGAGTGAGTGAGTGAGTGAGTGAGTGAGTGAGTGAGTGAGTGAGTGAGTGAGTGAGTGAATGAGTGAGTGAATGAGTGAGTGAGTGAGTGAGTGAGTGAGTGAGTGAGTGAGTGAGTGAGTGAGTGAGTGAGTGAGTGAGTGAGTGAGTGAGTGAGTGAGTGAGTGAGTGAGTGAGCGAGTGAATGAGTGAATGAGTGAGTGAGTGAGTGAGAATGAGTGATTAAGTGAGCAAGTGTGTGAGTGAGTAAGTGAACGAGTAAGTGAGTGAGTGAGTGAGTGAGTGAGTAAGCGAGTGAGTGAATGAGCGAGCGAGTGAGTGAGTGAGCGAGTGGGTGAGTAATAGTGAGTGACTAAGTGAGCTAGTGAGAGTGAGTGAGTGAGTGTAATCGGCTAAGAACGTCAAGGTAATTTATTGCGCGTCTTTCTCACTGCGGCTTGTTTTGTCTCGGAAGAGGTCTCGTCCGCGATTTTATAACAGTGCATTACCGAGTGCGCAGCGCGCTTTCGTTTTCAAATGTCGCTGAATATAACGTGCTGACGAACTTCTTGATACAGGCGTATAACATATTATCTGGCCACGCTGGCAGTCCGAAACGGAAGGAAAAGCTCTAGTGCAAAGCTATAGCAAGACAGAGGTTTTACGCACTCGAGTTTCGAACTTTCTCGTGTTCTTTCAAGGACGCGTCGCAATCGATAAGAAAATTCGACAGCTGCCGATTGCCTTCCTGCGAAACCAGGAGGCTCATCAACGCCTGGTGACTTGCCCCTGCCATGAGCGCACGAATAAAGGTCGGTAGGAACCAGTGCCGGTTACGGCATTCCAGGCTAACTACGCGTCCTGAGTCATCACCACCGCGTCCGCTGACTGCACCATGTCTAATAAAAGAGTTTGCTTCTCATTGCATCATCACTGGGATCGATACAGTTCACTATTTCTCTGTCTCTATGGACTATTTTACGGTTGGGTTCCAGCGCCGGCCTATTGGGCGGCGAACCTTGCCGTTTAGTACTTTTAATAAACTAAACGAACATTGATTCGCTGGAGGCATGCTGGAAAACGGTTGGGTTGGCGGGCTCGACGTTTCGTGACCTGATCATTTGACGTTGCGATATAAAATGATAAGAAAAAATTTGTTAAACTGGTTAAGGTGGGGGCGGCCGTGTGTCTTGCGTAAAATCGTGTATATTATCCATCTATGAATATTCACCGAGAAACCCGCAGAGCGGCGCTACGAAATTTCGGCTATGGAGGCACACTAAACGCTTCCCTTTAATAATAAATGCATTAAGCGCAAGAAAGGGCCCAATAATTTTGTTTGGTATTGAATGAATGACGAAATAAGCTTGAGAGAATATTTCAGTGTACATGTTATCGGAAGTACAGGCTCTTGTTTCATCGCCTGATTCTCTAGAGAATGAGGCTGTCACCAGGGCACGAGATGAATATCGCTTTATATGGGTCGATTAGTTCTTTTTTTTTTCTAGGGCGGGGTAAGTTTGCATTGCCTCTTCTTATTTTTCATCCTTCTTTTGTATGCTTAGGTTCCTTGAACTTTTGAAGGCGTTTTTTTCATTCTGAAGTCCTTTTTTTTTCATTTATGAATAGCCGGTGAGCCTCAACTATTGCGAAACCTCCAAACTTTAAGTTTAATAAAGAAGTACCGTGATCAGTAAGCTACACGGCAGGAGAAAAAGAGAAAGGTCTGCAGCAGCAAGACCCACCGGTAGCAAGAGCCACATTCAGCAGTAATGGCCTGCGATGGCTCGCAATGGAAAATTCGCCTTAAAAAAATATTACTGCAAGTGTTCATATGACCGCTTCGCCAGCGATCCTCGCGGTGCAGCATTGGCCACACGTGGGAGCCTTATCCAACCGTTGGCTTCCGTGATCTGCTTCGGGAGCGCGATATTCTCTCATGTTTAATGCAAGCGACGATGCACGCAGCCACGTTTGCGCGCTTAAAGTTTTCTTCTTCGGCAAATGTTCCTGTTTTAGTTGGACACTATCGCCGAAGGAGCTGCCTTCGTTGCGCTCAGGGATGGCCGTGTGATGATCGATGAAAAATGCAAGAAATGAGGGGGGAAGGCGGGGGAGCATCAGCAGGAGTCCTTACCGCGAGCTGTTATTATCCTTCCGTGGACTACGATATGGTACCGAAGCTCGACCAATATTCGCATTTTAGTACAGCATTCACGTACTGCCCTTTTATTGTGGGTTTTCTTACAGTAAACTTGAAGTTCACTACTGTTTCCTTAAAAGTTGAGAACAATAATTCTGCATGTTGGAAGTCACGAACTTGCTTCGCTTGAGGTGCGCTTTGCATGACAAGTGCGGCACGCTTCTTCATGTGCTAAAAGATAGCTCGGGGGAGTTGCAACGCTCCATGTGAACGGGAAGCATTCTTTACTCCCTTCCTTTCTTTGACATTTGCTTCTTCGTTTTTAGGGTGTATGGTTGCATTACATAAAATACTGCTTCAAACACATACACGTATCTAAAGGAAATAACTGTGCACAGAAACTGTATTGCCCGATGAAAAGCTGAAGGACGTCAGTAAACAACATTGCCCTGCCGCCTGAAAGGCCTACTACATTCCTCAGTAAGAACCTTGTTTTTATAAGGACTTCAGTAGAACTATAAAATGTAATATGAATTTAAACAGAAGAAGAAGGACACAGGACAAGCGCTGTCTAACAAGTGAAATTTATTAAACAAGGGTGAACGTACGAAAAAAACCAACGCCGTGCATGCGCAGTATTTTAGGTCACGTGGAAAAAAAACTAAGCATGCGTGTCTCGCAATCTAGCAAACAGACAGAAGCCTCAGATACACAATCATCCCGCATCACTTTGATGAAGAAGACTTCCGCGAGTTACCGGGCCCGTTTATTCTTCTGCTTCAAGATAATGACAGCGTTATCGCAAAAGGAATTACACCCACAAGACCTTCAATGAGTTGAAAGTGCGAGGTCGGCGTTCCCTTTAAGGTGTTTCTGTTCTGGCGAAGCCGTTCGTTGATGCAATTGCCTGTTTGTCATGTGTACGCATGCTTAGCAGTTCTTTCCACGTCACCTAGAATCCTGCGCATGCATGGTGTTGGTTTTTGCGTATGTTCACGCTTGTTTAATAAGCTTTAGTAGTTAGACAGTGTTTGCCCTGCTTCGTTCTTCTGTTTTTTCTCCGTCGTCTTCGCGCTGGTTTCTTCAAGTATGCATTGATTCCTACTCGTCCACATTGCTAGCTTATTGCAAAGTGAGCGTTCACGGTTTTTCTATGTCATGCCAGGTTAGACTTAAACTGTGCATCGTTGGCATGGAGGAAAGGAAAAAACTGCGAGGGAGCGTCACGTGATTCGGCTAGCCCCGGCAAGCCAACCTCCTTGACGCGGGGCGGTGCCTCCTGGATAGGATTACGCTCCCGCAGCGCCAGCAGCAGACGCAACCAAAGCGAACCCAACAATAGTTGCGCTTGCTTATCACGTGACCAAGGTCTCATCATCATTATCAGCCTGTCTACGCCATCTGCAGGGCAAAGGCCTCTCCCATGTTCCGCCAATCAACCCGGTCCTGTGCTTTCTGCTGCCACGTTATACCTACAAACTTCTTAATCTAATCTACCCACTTAATTTTCTGTCTCCCCCTCACGCGTTTGGCATCTCTTCGAATCCAGTCAGTTAACCTTAATGAGCCCCGGTTATCCTGCCGACGTGCTACATGCCCGGCCCATATCCATTTCGTCTTCATGACTTCAACTATGATATCCTTAACCCCCGTTTGTTGCCTGACCCACTCTGCTCTCTTCTTGTCTGTTAAGGTTACATATATCATTTTCCTTTCCATCGCTCGCTGCGTCGTCCTCAATTTAAGTTGAACCCCCTTTGTAAGTCTCCAGGTTTCTGCTCCGTAGGTAAGTGCCGGTAAGATGCAGCTCTTCTCTTTAGGGATAGTGGTAAAATACCATTGATGATTTGATAATGCTTGTCGAATGAGCCCCATCCCATCCTTATTCTTCTATTTATTTCACTTTCATGGTTCGGCTCCGCGGTTACTACCTGTCCTAAGTAGACGTACTCCTTTACAACTTCCAGTGTCTCGCCACCTATCGCAAAGCGCTGTTCTCTGCCAAGATTGTTCCACATTACTTTAGTTTCATGCATATTAATTTTCACACCTACTCTTCTACTTTCCGTATCCAGTTCAGTAATCGTGAGCTGTAATTCGTCTCCCGCGTTACTCATCGATGCAATGACATCAGCAAATCGCAGGTTACTGAGATACTCTCCATTAACTCTTATCCCTAATTCTTCCCAATCTAGGGCCCTGAAAACCTCCTGTAAACACGCGGTGAATAGCATTGGAGAGATCGTGTCTCCCTACCGTACGCCCTTCTGTATTGGGATTCTGTCGCTTTCTTTATGGAGGACTATAGTGGCTGTGGATCCGCTGTAGATTTCTTCCATTGTGTTTATATAGGCTTCGTCGATGCCCTGATTCCGCAGTGCCTGCATGACTGCTGATGTCTCCACCGAAGCAAGTGCCTTCTCGTAATCTTGCCTGGTCCTACCAAAGGACCAGGCAGGATTTTTTACGGGCTTGTCAACAATAGACCATAGTCCTTCTATCAATCAGGTGATAGAGAAATGCGCGGAATACGACCAAGGTCTATTTCTCCCTTAATTTTATTTTAGGACTAGGCTTCAAGATTGAACAAAAGAAGGGGAAATTTGAGATGCGAAGCACCTTATAGCGGAGTTCAATCCGGTGGTGGTCGTGGTGGTGGTGTGCGGCGTGACCACCCTTACTGCGCATGCGCAAATCCTCTGCCTACACCTATTCTCTCATTTCCCCTTTCCACTCCCCATTTCCCCTTTGCCCTCTCCACTTCCTCTCTCCCCCTTCCCTCTTCACTTTTCCTCTCCGCTCCCCCTCTCCCCTCCTCCCTCTGAAACGCGGGCACGACATGCCGAAACGCTGCTTCGCATCGCCTCATGGTCCCCTTTAGCGGGAGATGTTTCGAGGCGCTCGTTTCTTTGTTAGGCACAACCATATGAATGCAACAGACATTTAGGCCAAGGAAACCATAGGGCGATGATATTATTTGCTGTCTTTAAATGTCGTGTAGTAATTAAGGCCTAAATTGAAATCTATCCAAGTGCATGAAATAACACGCTTTCCGCCGGTGTAATTCGAACCCAGAACCTTCGAATTAGTAATCAACAATTAACGTCCCGTATGCTTTACTTGGCCTATTTGTCTGTTGGAAGGGAAGGAGACTTTTTATCTTTCTATTCCCCTTCCCCGATCTCCCAGTGTAGGGTAGCCAACCGGGAGATTTCTGGTTAACCTCCCTGTTTTCACCTTTTATGTTTCTTTCCTTCCCTCCTTCTTTCCTTCCTTCCTTCCTTCCTTCCTTGTCTGTTGGATTAATTAGGCTTCAAGATTCTCACGTGACGATCCCTCCTAAATTTTCCTTCTTTCATGATCGTTGGCGTGTACAAACTACTGTCCATACATCTTCGAGGAAACGAAGATAAAACGGCAAGGCAAGTAGCGCAAGTATATACTAGCCCCGAGCCTCTTTTGCTGGGGCAGTGCACCCGCGTTACACATAGCTAATGCCAAGCGGACCGTGTTACAGGTTAGGCGGTCTCCCGCATTGTGAAGAGCGAGCGATTGTGACAAACACAACGCCGTCACATACACGAAAGCGGCAACGTTGTTTTTTGTGGTTTTTTTTCTCAGTGAAAGACGTGCCAAACAGACCGACCTGCGTGTCTCCGGGGCGTCACGTTTCACTTGGCTGTATGTGCTAACGACTAGAAGCAGCTTCTCCTACTGGAGTCGGCGCTGTCCGCAAATTCGCTGCTCACCACCGACAGCAATTTGGCAACAAGAGCTGATGGACTCACCACCCCGAGGCCAATTTCTCGCTGACTCTAGGGGATGCCTTCGCCCGGGCACACAGCCCCATTTGTGTGCTGAAAGAACGCCATGGAATGCGCAGTTCTATGCTTCTATGCTCTGAGGAATACTACCGTCTTTTATACGTCTGTCTCGTTATTTTCCCGTTCGCTCAACCGATGGGGTTCCGCGCTATTGCTTTTGCCTTGGAGATTTATACATTACTAATTTCCCTTGTTTTTACCTCCAGGCGAACCCTTTGCCGACGGGCCTAATAATGCCAACGTGCTCGTGGTTTTCTTCTTGGATACTTTGTGGCTAACACCTTTTCTAGGTCGATAAACCCTGGGTGGCTGCCTAAAGGCACCGCCGCTAATTGAGCTAAGAGCACCACGAGACACTGAATCTAATTTCACGTAGGTCCTACTAAGTATTCGCGACATATACCTGACAATGTTCTACTGACTGGTTGGAACTTACGTACAACAAATTTGAAGGTATACAGTTGCGTGATTTTTCTGCGAGGAGTCGTATGTAAAAGATGTCATTTGTGACAGTACGAAACACATCGGCATGAGATCCAAAGACAGAAAATTCAACGGAAGATGGATCATTGAATAAATGAAGAAAAATCCTTGAACAGAGAATGTCGCTGGAGCCAAAGTTTCGACAAGTGGTTTATAGACTTTTTCAATGCAATTCTTGCCTTCACGAAGACGAGTCCACTTGTCGAAAGCGACGTCTCCTCTTCAAGGATTTCTTCACGGCGTCACGAGTGTTTTGTCGCAGTTGTAGGATGTTTGCAGTCTCGTTTAACGAGACTCTTAAATTTAAGTGCCGAAGATGCTGGCGCTGATCTATCTACTCTAGGCGGACTTTGTGAGTTTAAGTACGCCCTCTTTTCTCGTGGTGTTCCGGGTATATCTCGTTCAAACTACCTTGACAATGATTGTCACGTCGCAGTTTAAATGTCATTTAGAACTTGCTTAAAGGTGAATAATGCTTGAAATGCCTCGCTTTTCTGTGAGTTTGCGCTGCCAGCCGGGTGTTGTTGATTCCGTACGGAATATTCAGTCGCCACTAAGGTCATTTAGAAAGAAAATAGGAAAATTACATAATTTTCCCCTAATTTATTACCCTTTTTCAAGTATAGCAGGAGAAAACCTACGTATTGATAATAAACTATGTCACCTGCTCAGTCAGACTTATATCAGAGAGGCTTAAATTCCAGCAAAATTTATAAAATTAGACAGTTATAAAGAAAGAGGGATGCTTATAAACCCAGTAGTAAACTGAATCAGCTATTTCCAAATATGTAGATCACTACAACATGACCTATAGGGTATTATTTGGCAGTTTTAAAAGTTGAATAATGTGTAGATTCATACGGTCGTGTGTCCCTTCGTATGGGAACATAACCTTGCTTTGTGTCCCACTTGCTATCGCATTTAATTTCTCAATATCCACTTCCACGGCACCAATCTAGAACTAATGCGGTCACCAGCGTTAACGCTGGAATCTTCAATCATACCTGCATAAAAGCCAACGTGCTTCACCGACGATCAGATTATTCGACGACCGACGACTGCACTCGCAGCTACCGTTATATTGCGATTGTTACTCGCTTGTGCGGTGAGTGTTACCTTATTTCCCGGGCATATGTGCGCCCAATAAAAGTTTCGCCTTTAACAGTATGGCTGCGCCTTCTACACGGTCACAACCACGTGGAATTATCATTGAACTTTCCATCTCTCTTTCTCCGTCCTCTTAACCCGAGAATTGTACTGTGCATTAGAAACGGCACACAAAAAAAATGTTATCGAACTGCGAACTTCTGTAGAAGCTGGATCAGACGCAGTTTTGAGAAAGAACGTCGCGTGTGCCGAAAGCTGGTGCAGCCGAAGAATTAAAGAGCGCACGTGGAGGCACAGGAACGCGAATATTCATGTCGCCTTTGTGCGTTGTGATCTTACTCAATGATGAATCATAATTTCGTCCCAGAGGTGCGATCCTTCAAATTGGATGCAGCTTGGGTCTTTTCAGTATGGAAGGTAAATTAATTTCCTGCAGCGGTGACTGGGCTCCAGGGAATGGCGGAGTATCAGTTTATCTATACGCGAGACGGGAAATGCGGAACCCGCTTCCTGCCCAACCAGCTCATCTTTCGTTAGGCCTCCGGCAAAAGTCAGTCGTCCACACTAAGCGGCACTTGCCAGCGTAGCTTTGTCATTCGTATTTTTTTTTCCTCTTTTAGTCTTCCTTGTTTATTGAGATTATGGAAGAAAACGCTGATCTACAAACATCGGCTCCAGCTACTTGTTTCATGAACAGGTGCTACAATTACAGCTCTAATTAGTACGCTTTTGAACATAATTTATCCAGTATAACTAGTAAAACAGTTAATGCACATGTGATCTCATAACACGGCAGTCGAATTATCAAAGGAAAATTTTGAAAAAAAGAAACTTTCTTTCCAATTAAGCACACTTGTTAAAGCAGAAACGACACTGACATGTCACTGAGGCATGGCGTTCCGCTTATATTGTGCAAAAATCGAGGAGTAGGGAGAAAAAAAAATATTTGTTTAGTAGGCTGGGTCTAGGCCTTCCACGTGGGGACATCGAGGTCCTGCCTCTTCGCCGCCTCGCAGGCTTGCTGGGTAGCCCAAAGTTGGTCGACGAGGTGGGAGCTGCGCAGCGCGGCGTGCCATCTCGACGAGAGGGTCTCGGTGTTAATGGATGTGGTATTAGGGTTTACATTCCCGCAGTATGTGTGGGAGCGAGGCTACCTGGGTCTTACAGATCTTACAAGTGTGGTTAGGATACATGTCTGTTTATATTTTGTGGTATCGATGTAGTGACATGTACGTGTTACAGACCACCACCCTCCTCCACCTGTTACAGTCAAAATCGAGATGCTTTTATGTTTTCACTTTTAAAAGGTCGGGAAAACTTCTCCAGAAATTACTTATTTTCTCGAAATAGATTCGGGAAGTAGAACTCCCACAAGGTTCTTGGTGAACATGTCTTTTATGCCGAGCTTACTGGACTTTTAACATATAATTTGGAAATTTTCCTCTGCAGCTGACAGCTTCTCAGCCAGTTGTGGCCTTTAATATTCCAGTTGCATACAAGTTGCCTACGTTACACAGCATCACATTGTTTCGGAAAACTGTTTTAGAAAGGAAACAACGTCGCACAAAGGTGCGATTATTCAGCAATTAAGAATGAGTGCCTTGGTTATTCGAACGCAGACAAAAAGAGGATGCACTCGTCACATTATGAGGGTACAGAGCTGTAGAGAATAATACAGTGAAAAGTTACTAGTTTGAAAACACACCAGCGAAAACACACCAGCGACCTTATACACAGTGTGGTGTATAAGGTCCCTTTCAGATGCGGCCGCTTCTACGTAGGACAGACGGGCCGCTGCATTAACCAGAGATTATTGGAACATAAGAGATCGCCAACCGGAGGCCCACCTTCCAATCTATCTTTACATTGTCGAGAGTGTAAATGCACGCCAAAATTCAATGAAGGCGCAGTTTTGTACCGGCATAGGAATGAAGAAACGCGCCTGATGATTTAGGCATGGCATATCGAGAATAGTGGTAGCGCATGCATGAGCCAACCGGCGATTAACTTGCATAAAGATGAAATGAAATGCCTTAACAGTTTTCTTTCACGTAGTCCTCCACGCGTGCCGGATTCGCCTATTGCATGGGCATGCGCAGATAAGTTTTTGTGCCTTCTTTCTTTTCCGTCGTTGTGCGTCTCTTCATTTGTTAGCCGGCCTTTGTGGTGCCGTTACTTCTTTCTTCTGTCCGTCTTTGCACGCCCTGTCTTTTTGGAATGCTTTCTTAAAGAAGTATTGTATATGAACAGTCTGCTAGATTATAACTGGTCACAGTATTTTTGGTTCAGTGTTTTAATAAAATAGCGCTGGTGGTGGATACGAATAGCCCGAGTGTTATTTACCAGCGGTCACATGTCTGAGGGAAGGAAAAGCTGAATACGTGTCAGACGCTATACGTGAGGAGTGCCAATCGCCTCTGTCGGAAGAAAAACACTGCTAGAATGATCACGTGTTGCCGGGCTGCCTATCTATATTTCTCAGCAAAGGCGACATCTGCGCCGTGCTCTTAGGTCTGTGGAGAATCATACGTTTTCATTTGGCACATTGTCAGAGCTATTACCACGTGATGGCCATGGAAGGGCAGCTAGCGTTCTATGCTCTGGAAGATTTTCTGTCCTAGGCCAGCCACATGCTAAAAGTGCTATAGACGGCTTTACTAGTGAGAGCGTTTGTTACTCATGTTTCACATTTTTGTCTTGCGGATGAGTTTTGTGCGTGTTTTCTTTATTATTTTTAGGTTTGTCTTGTTGTTTAATGCTGTTTAGCGGCTATGTAATGCAAATTTTTTGATCTCATAGGAACGAAACAGCGTAGCTGGATGTCACTACTTTCAGCCTTTCACGAATGAAGCCCATTTCACGATACCCTAGCTCTTATGACCTCGCCTTCTTTCTATGACCTCCAAACTTAACAAAGAGTGAGAAAGTTTGCCCTGTTTATTCAATTTCTCGCAAGCGTTCCTAAAGACACAATAAAGCAACAACAAAAGGTTTTCGTACTACCGCAATCATAATGTAGCACCCTCAAAGAAAAAAAAAATGCGCTTGCTGGATAAATCACAGCATTTCTTCGAAGTTCCTTCTGCTCCAATATATTCAAAGGGCGAGCTAGAGCTGAGAGCGTGCTCAGACCTAACCTTTATTGGTTACCTCTTTCGAAGATTGTTAAACGTCATTGGAGCATTCTTTACCATTTAATGCCTTCTTTACCAAAAATAGGTTTAATTTGGGGGCCTAGATTTCGGGGCAGCAGGCTTTCGATTCATTCCCTTCCTTCGGATTTTCGTTCCAGGTTACACGTCTTGAATCTCTCGCACCTCTTCGGAGTTACACATCTTGCAAGAGTATATCAAATTGAATAACAACAGCTAGGCGTCGTACTAAACCCCACAATGCGGAGATACAGAACTTCGAAGAGCCAATTGCGCCGATACCGCAGTGTGTGCAGAGAGCCGTGGTTGGAAGCAGGCGTGTGCCAATCACGACGTCAACAATCACAACGCAGTTCCCATGATGGAAGCATCTTCGGAGTCCAGCGCAACTTCAGTACTGGTGCAACAACTCAAATAAACTCAAGTTTATTACAAAGCTTATTGTAGTAGTGCAAAGTTTGTGACAGAAACGAAACAGAATAAGAAGAGGAAAGACAGACAGGCGCTACACTCCCAACTGTTTATTAAAAAGGAACGCTTCCTATATACGTGCAAACACGTGCATGCGCAGAAGCATAAAAACCAGACATCCGAGCCAAACAGGCAATATACACATGTTATTTCAGCATCATAGAGCGTAACAGATGTTTGAGTGACGTATGCATGACCACTGGTTCGCATGTCACAGGCCCCTAACAGTTCACGCGTGGTTCTGTTCTTGCTTCTGCCTACGATCCTAACTTCAGAAAATCGCGGTTTCCAAAGACAAGATCTGCAATGTGCAGACAGGTGCGCACTCGCAACATTCTTTAAAATAATGCCACGCTCCTTCATTCGGTCGTTAACACATCCGCCAGTTTGGCCGATGCAACATTTGCAACAGCTGAGTGGTATCTTGTACACCACTCCGATGTATTAACGACCGAATGTCGCATGAGGTGTCATAACGAATGCTCGACATAATATATCCGCGCAATATTTCATTCCCAAACATTTTTACATTTGTTTACATGCACAAAGAGCCGCTATAACCTTTAGAAAGAAACGTTGCTACGAACCTGAAGGCAATGAGTAAAAAAATATTCATGGACTTCCCAGAAAACTCACCTTACTTAACCAATAACAACTCCAAAACCTATAAATTTCGCGAATATTAAGAATTCATGCGAAAGCGGTTCAATTATTCGAACGGGGCTTAGTTGCCAAACCCCCATGAAGGGATGCATTAACTTGAATGCTTGTGAGTTCCCCCCAAGAAAGAATCTATAAGCGACTATGAGAAATGATTTCTGGTGTAGGTTACTCCCGTTTCTCCATCAATTATGTCCAGTTAACAATAGTTTATTGAGATGGTTTATAGTTTATTGAGAACTGTTTATTGAGATGGTTCATACGAAGCTGCTCACCCTACTCGTCTCAAGCGAACCATCGCTACAGGCGCTTGCGGGAAATTCACTCTGGCATGTCTTTTGGCGTCTCGATAGAGTTAATCGAAACCTAACAACATCTCCTCCTCTCCCTTGTTTTATTACACGTCTACTCCCTGACCCGTGGTTACTGTATATAGGCAAACCTTCTTCTCCTCGTGATCATGCCTCATCACTCTATTACTCCCATTTTCTTTTTCGCCTGCGGAGAGAAGCAGGCTAGAGCGTACTAGGTCAAGCCGACCTCTCTATCCACACTTCATAAACTATTTCTTTAATATGCAATACCTTTTTACATTCGTTGGCATTACGAAAGAAACCGTCACGAACAACATTATAAAACGGTCCACTTATACTCCGGTTCATCACTGCGTCCGCATATAGGCTTTTTACCCATTCCGTGTATGCGCACTTGGCTCTCCTAAAGCTTCATGAACACAGCTTTCTGTCCGCCTAGTATAAAGTTCAGGAAAGCAATGCTGACTCTGTCAATTTGTATTCGGTGATTCGTGTTTCGAATTATGTTTTTCATCGGCCCTAAATGGAGAACCATCGTAATGTTCGATACTCCTCTTCTTCTTCGTAGGCGCACTCCTCTTAACTCTGATCTCGTTATTTTGAGAAAACTACCTCGCGCATCGCCAATGATTCCAGCGCATTTCCGCGCTCTTGCTTTTCAACGCTGAGACTTCGTTACCGATTCCGCAGTGACTTCTTTCTTTATTTTACTTTCTGTGTATGCGCGGAGGATAGAGGCTTCAGGAGACGTTTGAATTACCGTTTTTCCGTGCCTGGAGTGTGAGCTTTGCGAGAACTCATCCATACAAGTATCCACACCGGATGATTCTGCAGAAAAAGAAAGACTGAGCCAGCCGTTAACGAAGAGGAAGTGCAAAAGCCGGAACATAAACTCTGCGCCTGACGGTTCATTACGAGTTCACCCCGAGTACATCGGTGCAATACGTACCGGAGAGAAGCTGCGAATTAGGGCCGGGCCTGAACTCATCACGCGTTCGAGCGCTGCCGAAAATGGCGACTAGAATCGACTCTGGTATGTTTAATGCAAGAAACGGGCTGCCTTGTTAGCGGCGAGATTCTATTGATTTCTATCTCTCTCTTTCTTCCCAGTGGGCCAGTCACATTTATGCAAATCAAGTTCTGGGTCTGAGTGCAACCGCCACTCGCAATCAAACGGCCGCTGATGAGTGAAGCAGCGGCCGTTACTGTGACCGTGATTTTTAATCAGGCGTTCACTAGCATTTCTTTCATCGTCCAACTTTCTAGCGCAGTAACCAGTCTGTAATTACGTGTTGCTTAGCGCTAACTAGCCGCAATCATGTAGTAAGGTTTTTCGTTGGAGAAAAGTACGAATTACAAGTGTCTGCGTTACTTACTAAGGCACCGTAAAGAGCTGGGTACTTTTACAGCGAAAGCTGTTATTAGATCATTTCACCGGCCGTTTTCGGCGCCGTAGTTGTCCGCCGCCGCCGCCGCCGCCGCCGCCGCTGCCGCCGCCGCCGGTGTCCGTAACTAGTATCGCTCGAAATAAGAAAAAAAACGAAATAAGAAAAAATTTCCAGGATAGAACGAGGCTCGAACCTGGGCCCTCTGCGTGCGAGCCCAGTATTCAACCTCTGAGCCATGCCGGTGCTTGAAACTGCTTTGCAAAAAGGTCCTATACAGGCTTCATGTCGGGAAGGAACCACATTAGCATATGCAATATGGCGTGGTAGAAGAGTAAAATAAGCACCAAGCGTCGCACAACGCGAATTCTGTAACCAGGCGTCACACAATGCGAATTACGCAACGAGTAGGTTGTTGAATGCTTCCAACCCATTACAAAGGGCTCTGCCATAATTCTTCATCGTCATCAGGCACAGCATCAACAAAGTGCGCATAATGCCTTACATGCGTTTAGAAGGTACCAACGCTCTCCGTAGAATGCCGAAAAGTAGCACAGTGCCGGCTGCCCTACTTCTCAAAAATTACAATGATTTATAGCGTAGTGGGTTCCTCGCAAGTGCGCTTGTATTGGTTGCCAAGGAAGCCCGTAAGCGCATGATCCACTGCGTCGGCGTCTCAGTAAAATGACAATGATTTATAGCGTAGTGGGTTCCTCGCAAGTGCACTTGTATTGGTTGCCAAGGAAGCCCATAAGCGCATGATCCATTTCCTCGGGATCTCAGTAAAGTTCTTCGCCCCCCCCCCCGTCTCTCTCCCACGTCAACGTATGTTATACAGCATGACGGGAGAGGGAAATAGCGACTGGACGTCACCCAATGCAAATTACATAACTGGTGGGCCGTTTAAAGATTCCAACCCATTACAAAGGGCTGAGCCATAATTCTTCATCGTCATCAGTCGTCGTGTCAACAAAGTGCACATAATGCCTTACAGACGTGCAGCTGGTGCCTCGCTTCTCCGCAGAATGACGAATAATGGCTTAGTAGGTGCTTCCCAACTTCACAAAAATTTTGATTTATGGCGTAGTGGGTACCTTTCTAGTGTACTTGTATTGTAGCACCAAGAGATCTTAACGGGCTCTAGAAACGCCGCTCTTCCAGCTTTCGCTGTGACTGTGCTGCGGTTTCAGCGCAGGCCTGGCGTTTTTTCTTTTCCTTCCTTTTTTTCCAAATGAAACAGTTTCAAAAGTGCAGCCAGCAGAGCCAGTTGGTAAGAATCCATTATTACAGCGTAAATACAGCGCAAAACGGAGAAGCAAACAAACAGAAAAATTTAAGGACACGATCAAGCGCTGACATTCAACTAATATTTTAATCGGAAGGAGACAAGACGCTATACAGGTATGGTCGATTGGGTCTAGAGCGTGCGCGAAAGAGGCAAAGGTTGCACTCTGCTTCGTGTACATTCACTAGTCTTCTACGCCCACTAGTCTTTTTTTTTTGTCCTTTTTTTAGCTATTGCTGAAAGCGTATTGTGTGCGCTTCATTTTCTTTTCTGTAGACGTTTAAGCTTCACAGGTTTCTGTTCCATAAAGTCCGGACACTGTTATTACCACAATCGGACGAGATAACTTAGTTGAACTTTGAGAGAGCGCACCTTTCTGCAACGACTGTCACTTTGACAATGCACTGCTGTACGAGAAATGGAAGTGTTATTCGCAACTGACGTCAGCGCCTATCATTATGCTATGGCACGCTATACAGCGCGTATTTTTTTTTAAACAATACAGATTTTTAATAAAAATCCTGTAACAGTAAGGCTCATGTAGTTTTCGCACACGAACTCCACGTCGAGGCGAAAATAGATTGCCGCAGTTAAAATGACACTGTTGCGACTAATTAACAAAAACTCGTTAATTAACTTTTAAATTAATAACTTGAGGGCAGGTGTCTATATTACAAAATTGTAATGCATGCCAAATTATGGCGTACCTATTTTTTAGAAATCACAAAAGTTGCACGTAGTTCGACACATTCGTCATCGAATTTAATGGGCGAAATTGAAACTGATCGTGCAAGGGCGCATGATGCTCGACTGTTCTGCTACGTCAAACAAGAACTAACCATCCCATGGGAGTTACGAACTTTGAACGACGGCGCGCCGCGGGTGTATGTTTTCGCGAAAGGCTGCAAGACATCTCACTTGTGCTCGCGCATCGCCTCACTTTTGCACGTAGTGTTTGGTGCTTACCTGTTTCTTTCGAACTGTCCACAAGAAAACCTCAATATCAACCTTTTATTTGTCTAGGAAGCATAAAACTCAGGGGCTGCCACTGCCGCGCTTCTTATTGCAAAGAGGCGAAATAGTTTTTCGCGCATATTTATAGTTTAGGAAAGAAACAGGGAGGCACCACCCATCTCACACGAAGATTAAGCTATCTACTAGTGTATTTCAGAAAGCTTGCCGATTTTTACGACCAGATTCTGCTTTGACGCGTCTTCATTGAAATTTCATCGCTTCCCTGTCACGTGTCATTCCGGTGCTCCGCCGCGCTTCGTGCGCGCCGGGCCCGGTCAGTTTCGATTTCACCCTTGAAATTCAATGATAAATATCTTGAACTACGTGCAACTTTAGTGATTTCTAAAAATAAGTATGCCATAAATTGGCGCGCACTACAACTTCGTAATATAAACACCTGGCCTCAAGTCAATAATTAAAAACTTAATTGACGAGTTTTTATTAATTAGTCGCCTCAACGTCATTTTAGCTGCGAGAAAGTACTTCCGCCTCGCCATAGAGTTCATGAGCGGAAACCGCAGGAGCGTGACTGTCATAGAGTTTTTATAAAAAATCTCTATTATCCAGCAAAAAAAAAAAAAAAACACCCTGTATTTAGCGAAATCCTTGTGATGATGAAATGAACTTTATTTGGTCCTGGAGAACCCCGATCAGACAACCCCCGAAGGGGCGTCCGCCGCAGTTGCTGGCCGTGGCGGACGCCCCTTCGGGGGTTGTGATGGCATTACCGCGATCGGGCTCGCGGAACGAAGTCCAGAAGACAACGCATCCGACAAAGCGCTTAGGCATAACTGATCATCAACATCAGCCACGGCACAAAGTCTACAGTTGCGTAGGTACACGCATTGCTTCGCGGAAGGGTTGTGGGTGTTTCACTAATTTGCAAAATTATGATTTTGGCGTATTGAGTATTTCGCCCCTGTTCTTGATGTACCCATTCTAGAGGGGTTTAAAACGGCCAGCGTTACGCGCACTGACCTTCCTTGCCTCTCGCCAAGGTTGAAGTTTGTAGCAAGCGAATGAGAAGGAGATGCGAACGGGCTCCGCCTAGGCTGTCACTTTCTACTCTTGAAGGCGAAGCTGAACGCATCCTCCAAGTTTTTATCCAATGTCAGGAACGTACTGATGCACTTGCACCTTATTGCAGCGCAGCTGTGGGTGGCTAGGTTCTGCCAGATGATGTTCGCGGACAAAATGACGCTTAGAAAAAATTTGCGGCGCCCCTCGCCTCTCGCCACCACCGATGCTTCTTTCACAATCCTCGCGATACTCGGTGTCGGCGCTTCCCACCGGTCGTTGTGACCTTTTGTCTCGTGACGTAGAGATCGGGCTAGCGCTGTTATCGGCAGTTGCCCTTTGAACTTGCTGTGGGACGGGCGCGTGCCGTTCGCTAGGAGGAAGACGAGCGGAAATTGAAGGAGCGCCAACACGCACAGAAGCGCGAATGGGCGGGGAAATGACGTGAAGCAGGCATGGCTCAAAACGTGCAGCCGCTATCGCTGGCTTCGCTAGCTTCCGTCTTCACAGTGGTCTAAGGGCTCAGCTTTTCAGCGCAGGCATCACTCAGTTCTTTCTTTCTTTCTTTTTTATTCTTTTCCACATCCGTCCAGACCAAGTGAGAACTGGTTAACCGACCCCTTAACTTGGTGTAGACCAAAATTGGCATGGGAGGGTAAAACCATTTGACGAATATGACTGTCGGGTCATGACATGAATAACGCGAAAATCCTGTCGCGTGCGTCGTCAAACCTTTGCTCCAGACACGTGTGGCACATACCCGTTTACCACGGGCCGCTGTGTACGGGTATGCGCCACAGGTGATTGACAGTTTATATCTACCCAGGAACGGCGAGAACAGACATTGGTATTTCAGATGCGAGAACGCTTAAAAGAATCGACATCGGCTGCGTTGACACGACCGAATAGAAAGAACAAAAATTAGGATCCCAGCAGGAATCGAACCCAAGCATTCTGTGGGGCAATCAGGTATTCTACCACAAAGCCACACCAGGTCTATAAACTGGTTTAGAAAAAAAGCCCATGCAAGGATATGGTTGGTGCAACGTCAGTTGTGGTTGTGGTGCTGGCTATCTAATTTTACAAGAAAGCAATAAATACTACAGTTGTATTCCTACGATACAGGAGTCATATCAAATTAACGTCTTTGGTTGCAATGTTGGCTCCGCTTTTATAGCAGTCTAATAAACATTAGATTTGTATTCCTGTGATTCAGCAAGCTATATTGAAGCATTGCTCGACCCCGGAGGAATATATTAACGAAAGTTACGTATCATATTCACATGATCGCACCATAAAGTGCACTTAGTTTCGATAATACTGACGTGTGTACTCTAACGTGAGGGCTGACGTTACGTCACACCATAGGTTACCCTTTAAACGCTGTCGACGTGCCTGGTAAGCCCACCCCGTGCACACAGCTACTACATTTACAAAAACCCGTCGATCCACCTCGTAACGTTTGACTCAAAGACGTAAAATACAGCATAGAAGTACTCGCTGACTGCTTCGCATAAAACCGATTCCCACAACGCGGGGGATTTGCCGACATTTTTTTTTTTCGAAATCATTAAAACCCATAGAAGACGGTGAAAAGTGAATGATGATGCATAAGTATCCGGTCGCGCTGACCACTTTTCCAAAGGTTAGCCAATATACATCACTTCTCGTAGTGTACCCAGAGTGCAGCATATTTGCAGACGGTCACAAATGCCAATAGCACGATGTCAAGCGCGATGTCAGTTCGAGTCCTTCCATTGCTGAAACCATCCGAAGGGGTACAACACGCTTTCATTTTCCTTTTTCTATATGTTTCCCTTCGCATAATCACTTCCTTTTCCCTGCACATACCTATCATTCTCTTTCTCAGAGTGAGAATTTGAGGCCATGGCTCGACAGAGCTAAGCAAAGTCTATAAAGACGCGCTATGCCGAGATCGTACGTGGGCGCGTGCATCACTTTGGATGAGATAAGTACACGTTGAAGCTGGCACAATGCATTTAGTAGGCACTAAAGGACACGATGAAATCTCATTCCAGACATTTTATTGTACCAAGCTGTTTCCAAGACATTGCGACAGCCTTGTGGAATGTGTCAAAGGTCGCGCTGTCGCCATCTGTCCCGTGGGGGCCTGAAGAATTCGCACATTTATTGACAGGCTGTCTTTCCTCGCTCCGCTTTAGTCACAGTCTCCCAAAGCGAGCTCTTTCAGCTTATTGTTTTTATCCGTCTAGTTAAATCGATATACCGACCCTTCTTACTGTGACATGAGGCGTGAAAAGCCGGCTGTTGCTTTTGCGTTTTCGCTACGAAAACGTACACTTCATGACAAAAGGCCTAAAACAAAACGGAAAATAATATAGTTCGCATTAAGCTGAAGCTTAAGCACATCCGAAACCACTTTTACAAGTAATCATCGAATGATCTCACTATCGGAGTTTGTTGCTTCCAGAGCCAAATGCTGCCGAAATTCTTTGACTCCGTCAAGAACGAGCGGAGTTACTGAGGTTTGTCGCGCGCTTTAAGCGCTTTCTCTCTCCTCTCATCCCGACGAGCACGCTGGAAGCTACACAGGGAGTGATATGGCACGGGAAAAAGAAGTTACATGAGCGCGCGTCATGACCTTTAGTTCGCGTGACGAAACGTCACCGCTCTCTCCCTTTGTTATTCCTGTGCGCGCTAGCATGGCTACTATGTAATGCTAGCAGGTTATGAGGCACGGCGGCGGCACCCCGTGGCAAGAAGCGCATCTGATCCAAACACCGCCCTTGACTTATGTCGGCTATTGGTCAGTAGCATACTATTTGTTGTACGATGGCAAACAGCAGACGCCCGCGACTCCGAAGAGAGTGAGCGCAGGCCTCTGTATGAAAAGAGGGCACCTGAGAAAATGGCAACGTCGCGCTCCGCTTGTAAACTCTCTTTGTTGCGCACGAATGCAATATTTGGCTGAGATGTTCACAGCAGTGTCTGCAATCGCCAGGATATGTTTCCTCACCAAGCCTGAGGGGGAGTTCATGACCCCTTTGAGAACATAGACTTTCCGATAGACGCACATTAACATCATGTAACCATGCCGTTTTCTTTCCGGTATACGTCTTTCCTGGAGTCATGCTTCCGTTCATGCATTATTTATTCACACAGACCGCTTGTCCATTCCCCAGCTCTTCCTGCTCGTGTATTTTCGTTGTTTCTTTCTTTTTTTATTTGGTATGCATTGGGTGCACCTTCTAAGGCAATCACGTTGCGCGCACAACAGCGTGAATCAGACGATTGACGGCAGTCGCAGGGCTCAGACGTCATCAGAAGCGCATCAACGCTTTTTATGGCTCTCTACGGGATGGGTAACTGTACACTAAGAAAAAAAAGAGTCATTTGACTCCTTTCGGGAAATCCTGACTTCCCATGTACATGACTCTCTTTAAAGAGGCACGTTAACTTTTTCCTGGGTCACGCGACTCTCCGAAGAGTGTTGACGCGCCTCTTTAAAGAGTCACATACGTGGCAAGTCATGACTCTCCGAAATGAGTCAAAGGACTCTTTTTTTTCTCAGAGTGTAAGGGTGCAGCCATTCATTACTTTGATTCATGCTTTGCAGCAATGAAGTTTCAAATTAGTGTAATTTTTACCCTAATTGCGAGTCAATTTGTTCTTATTTAGTAGACGTAGCGGCTATTACGAAGACGACGACGCAAAAAAAAAAAGCACGGCGCAATGGAAACCAGTATGGTCTTGTCTCTTGCTCTGACATCTGTATAATATGAATTATTACCAACTAGTTTGGCTGTCACTACTGCTGATATATTGCGGTAGATATCTGCCGAGGGACCGAACTCACAAAGCTATTTCGCTCTTAAGGGGTATTTGACATTGGCGGCCTCCTTAGATAATACCATGTACAGTCACCAGCAGGGAATTAAATTTATATGAAGAATTCTAGCTAGCAAGTTTTTTTTAGAATTCGGGCCCTGTTTTTGTGAGAACAGAATTTCGCAACGTAAGTTCAGCCTACGGTTTCTTTAATTCTGTCAGTGAAAAAGAAAACAAGTTTACAGATCTAGTTCAGCGTAAAACCACGAAGTCCTAGAAACAGAATGAACAGGACAGCGTTGGTCGTGTGCACTCTGTTTATCTGTCTTCGTCTTGTCGCCCTGCGCTAACCATGTTAACATACTAACTAGTTAAACTTTTAATTCTATTTCAACGGAAAACGTCAAATTCTGATCACAGTACTCTACCGTCCGCTTTGCTAAAAAAACGGCTGGTAGCCAAGGCTATACCGTAAAGCCAACGTTCTCTGCGATGCCGCTAAGTGAATATTTAAATATGCACATAACGTTTTCCTGTTCGCTGCGTTAGAGGATTGTGGGAAGACGCCTCGCGTGAAGCCTCATATGCTGCATTCCACGGTGGTCTAGTGGTTATGGCGCTCGACTGCTGACCCGAAGGTCGCGGGATCGAATCCCGGCCGCGGCGGCTGCATTTTCGGTGGAGGCGAAAATGTCTGAGGCCCGTGTACTTAGATTTAGGTGCACGTTAAAGAACCCCAGGTGGTCGAAATTTGCGGAGCCCTCCACTACGGCGTCTCTCATAATCATATCGTGGTTTTGGGACGTTAAACCCCAGATATTATTCTTTTCGAGAAATCTCCCTCGAGCCGGTGTAGCTAACTCCGTCTTACATCGAAAATAAGTTAGTGAGTATCGAATCAGGACGCCCTATGCATCAAACATCTGAGGCAGTAAAAAAAAATCAGGCCCACAAGTTTTCCGGAAGTTCAGCTAGCAAAGTTTTTTTTTTTTTTTTTGCTTCGCATTTATGAAAATGACTGTATGTTCTCGTGGTCCAGTCTGTAAGAATATACATGCTGGATAGAATAAAGAAAAACCTGGTGTTGAATATCTATTCTACTCTCATACATTCTTCCCAATCTTTCTGCTGGAGGTTCCAGCAAAGCAAGGCCATGGAAACCAATGCACATCTCTCTTTTGCCTTCGAGCGCGGTGAGCAGCGAAAAAGAAAAAAGACTTCATTCCCTGCGGCTACGGAGATTTCGTCTGAGAAAAGCTTTGGCGCCGCCATGCAGCGAGTTTACTGTTTCCCCGACGACCGAACGTGGCGGGTGAAGAGGGGCCGCTGATTCTAAACACAAACTGAGCCTCAGCTACGCAGACAAAAATGAAATATCGAAAAGTATAAGCACTACAGAATAAGCTCAAAACGAACTCTGTTGAGATCAGAAGGGCCGTTCTCTGCGGGAAGAAAAGAAAAATATGTATATATCTCGCTGCTTCTCTCCCTCCTTCACGCCATCAGTGTTGTCAGATCAGCCGAGCGGCTTACGTTCTGCCTGTCCCCCGACGCTTCCTACCAAGGTCTGCAATCTTCGCAAATAAGGTTTCTTCTTCTTCTTGTCTGGCACCTTCTTCTTTCTTCTTCTTTTTCTTTGGGTTTTTCACTGGTCTTTTCACTGTTTACTCGTTTGTGTACTCTTTCGCAGAGCCCAGCACTGTTTCACACCGTACACCTTTTCTTCACGATTTATGTCCTTGTTCCCGTTCCCGTGGTACATCTCATCCCCACATAGGTGTCAAGTCGTCACCCCTTCGTTGCACTTCTGTTCGGATTGTCTTCGCATTCGTCTATTCTTTTTTTTTTTTCTTGCCTCGTTTCACTGCCGTTCTCATCGTCGATGTTCGTGTTCTCGTTGGTTGTGACGTGCTGCGTGATCTCGAGGTTGCGAACTCTGTCAAACCAACGTGGCGCGAGGTGTCACGCAGCCTCGCGCTGAGACAGGAAATGGCTCAGCGAATCTATGAATCTGGCAGAACGAAGGGTGTGTGACAGCGGCTTTCACACCGATTGCAGCCCGTTCCCTAGATGCACGAGGAGTTAGACGGTGATCTGCATATTGCATTGACACATTCGTCAAGCATCCATAAGACTGTACGAAGCACGTCGAGGCGCCTCGCGTCAGGTAACCCTCTCAATAGCTTCTCTTCTATTTATTTGTGTAATGCTTAATTATACCTGCGTTTGTTGCTGCTCTTTGATAACTGCGCACATGTAGGAAAGTAGGCGTCATTACAGCCGGCTGTCTTAATGCATCTTTGATGAGATTTAATAACTTATGTCGATGTCGAACAAGCTTCGATATCTCAAGGGGTGTGAGCTTTTAGGAATAAACATCTTTTCTGTGCCTGCGATAAATCTAACCAGATTACTCTTTCTGTCGTCGAGGTACCCTTGCATTTGTAAAGCTACTATTACTATTTTGCATTCGTCAATTGTTATGTCTATAACACGTCTCGATTGCATCATTTCCTTCTTTCAAGAGCCCATTGCCTTTGTTCGTTGTGGGCACATTACTATCTTGTTGTAGCACTAGCTTTCCTTGCGTTATCCGAAAAGTCGACTTAGCAAAGGGCATCAGAATGAAAGTATCGTTAAAATACTCGATCGTCGTCTGTAGGTTCTTCACTTCAGTGTAATAATTATGCACAAAGCCAGTCAGTGCACCGCAGGTGTCACCACTTTGTATATTCAGCGTTGTCAAAAATTATATCACCCAAGCAAAGCGTAGAGAGTTATCATCCCTGAAAGACGTGTTGCTGCCATCAATGTCGTCGCCTGTAGAACTAGTAACACCACTTACTGAATTTCATATGGTTTCAAGCGTTTTATGAGCGCTGAGCACATTGGAGGCCGCCGGTGGGTGCCTAATTTATCGAAACGACGTGCTTTTACGTTCTGACTGAACGGTTTTTCTTTTACGACAATGTAACGTTTCTGCACGGCACTGTTCAGTCCATTCATATTAACCGAAAGGTCTAATTAATTAAAATCTTATTGGGGTGAAAGCCGTAGATGCCTCGTCAACACGACATGATGACCTTATCATACCAAGTCACCGTGACGTCCTAGATCGTCACAACTTGTGGCTTCACCATGATGTCACATAACGTGACGTTACATGATGACGCCTTCGCTTGACATCGTCTCTTGGCCAAAGGTGGGCCGATACCGGAGGCACTGCAAAACCACGTGACGTATAGAAAGCTTCGAACGCCTCCGATCTCGGAGGTAGTGCAATACGACGTTAGGTACAAAAAGCTTACGGGGGAGGGGGGGGGGGTGTCAAGACAATCGACTGAGAAAGAAAAGAAGAAGATGACGTTCGCCTTAAGGTCATCCTAGGGCATTACATGAGGGACCTTGTCACTTTTTTTAGCGGGAGTCAATTGTAGTTAAGCAAATTTCTGATGTTCAGAGGCGTCCTTATTGGTTAGGCTAGACAGCATTGTGGAAACCGGTACAGTTTGCTTGTTGAGACGTGTCCTAGTGTGCATGATCGTTAATCAAGCAAGCACACGTATTTCCCAGCATCTTTATTTTACTATCAGCCCGGGCACTGTACAGACAGGAAACGGTTCACAAAGAAGCTCGGTGGTGGCGGTTGTTAAAAAAAAGCGCGGTAGAATGCCTGGAGGGAGAATCTTGAGAATACGAAATGCCTTTCTTTTGCGAAAATAATGGCTCGCCGCACCGCTGCGGCAGCAGCGAACACGAAAAACCGTCTCATTTATTCAAACCTCGTTACTCTTGGAGAAACAGCCCCTGTCCTGCGTCTCCTTTAGGTGCGCGTGGTGCGCACCGGTGAAGCGCAGTTGCTAGGTTATTTCAATGCTACGGCTGCAAGCGCGATGGCCAGCGGCGCGTGACTGCTCACCGCGCGAGGCGGATTGCTCGTCAGCTATGCGCTTTGGAAGCAGCCGCTCCACCTGCTGCCCTAGTAGCGCCACCTGTAGATCTCTTTGAGCACTCTTAGCAGGAGCGAAGGCGTGGAAGAAACGCTTGAAGAGGGGTGGTGGAGGGAGAAGAAGATGAGGACGAGGAGGAGGGAACAGGTGAAGGGAAATAATCTCCTGTTATTAATCGCAAGAAGGTAAAAAAATGAGCTTTTCTACATTCGGAAGAAAAGAACGTGCTAAATGAAGAAGCGAAAATTGGACCACAGTATATTGACCTGGGAAACATAAAGCAGGCATCCAATTTGCTTCTGGTGCGCGAGACAGGCATAGAGATAGAACGAGATGTACGTTCTTATTATAGCAGTTTTGATGTGGTGTAAGTTTACTTAATATGCGTTTCCGAAAGAGAAGGTTTGATCAGTTGTAGACACAGTTATATTAAAATCGTAAGTACTGATATAAAAATAAACTTGGAGGACGCTTAAGCTTCGCCTTCAGCCGTCCCGCAAGGAGAGGAGCGTTTGTGCGCGTAACATTGGCCGTTTCAAATTGTCCCAGAACGCATACTTCAAATAAGGTCGCAAAGGTCCCACTACGCTATAATTCTTCATTTTGCAAATTAGTGAAGTACCCACTACGTGTCCGTAAGGTGCCACGCGCACCTGCACACTTTGTAATGGGTGCGCAGCTTTAAACCACTCACTCGTTGCGCAATTCCCATGCTTCGACGCCTGGTGCGCTTCTACGATTCTGTCATGCAATATTAAATGCGTAAAGGAGACTCCACCGACTGCTTGACATTCTTATAGCAATTTTTTACGAAGTAGATTCAAGCACTGGCGGGGCTCCGTATCCCCGGAGTCGGAGATACATTTGGAAATCATCAGTTTTACTTATGTACTAACTCGAGTTAACAAAATATGCGTGTCTGCGTGAACAAACAGTATTTTTTTAAGATGCACACAAGCACTCTTCCTGTGAAGACATGGCAAACTACTAAAGGACTCTTTGTTCCCTGGGACGTAAATCGCAGATCGTGCAAAAAGTCGGTGACTATTGATAATTGTTTTATTGATTGTGTTGATGCAGTCTTCTTTTGGGATGTTCGGCAACGAACACTGAAAGAAGACTTTGAAATCAACCCTGTAAACATTAGGTACCTTGATGTGACAAAGGACAGGACAATACCCTATGACCTAATCTTCGTCAGCATAGTTTCTGGAGAGCAACACTGATTGACAGAAATGCTGAGCCTCTGCGATCAACAAAAAACATATTCCAGGAACAAGTGATTCAAATACGCGGGATATATAAAGGTTCTAGTGACGCTCTGACTGGTTTCCTGTATTTGATTTGTGTTTAAAAATCTCTGAGTAATAATGTTTATAATATCACTGTATGTGCATTGGTTTCATTCCCTGTAATAAAGAAAAAAAAACTGGTATGGCTCCATGGTGGAACACATGCTTGCCACACAGAAGGCTTGGGTTCGATTCTCACTCAGACCGAAGATTTGTTTATATATTTGTTTGCATCTATCTCTAATTTTCGCTTGTGAACAACGCCGATTTTTTCTCACAACCAACGACGACAACGCCGACACCCAAATTTGTGCGAAACTAGCTCGTTAACGCTATCGCGTTAAACACGTAAGATAACTGACTGCATACACTGAGCTATACCAGTAAGGTATTGGTAAAACAGCAAGTCCGCCGATCAAGAACAAATTGTTTTTGTTTTCTTTTAGTAAAAGGCATTCATGTTACGTCTTCTTCTTCTTCTACTAACTTGCACTCCTTTTCTTGATGTTCTTTCATGCATTCAGTGCAGACCGGCTCATACACAATTCACTATCTACTACGAGGTATCGCAGACCGTTGAGGGTCAGTTACGGTTTGATGGGGCGCGGGCAGGTCCAGGAATTCCTGCGTGGAGAAGGACCGTCCATCTAAAGCCTTCAGACGATTTGTTCATGCTCAAGAGCCCCAATTCTAGCTCATTACGGATATCACATGGTCAACGCGGCTGCCGCCGGCTTCTCACGATGTTACTTACGCTCGAATATTACAAAATCATTGCAAACATATAAAGTGTTTTCTTTCAGTAGATTTAAAGGAAAGCGCTTAAATCATATAGCATTAGGACAAACCGGAAACCCAAACAGATGCAATTTAGCCTGGCTTTTATTTTTCTGCAAAGCGTGCTCTGCCGCAACACTACTAATATCAAGGCGAAGCACCCCTTAAAGATCGCAGGAAGCGTATAGATGAGTTCGTTCTTTTATTAGTTGATGTATACTGTGTGAATGAACTTTTGCCAATCATTAACTAGTCGCTGCTATTGCAGTTATTTACTCATCTAGCATCCCACGTTCTGTCTAAAGGCACACTGCAACAGGGACGTACGCTTCACTGCAATATATCTCCTTTAGGGAAATATCGCGCCGCTTGTCTAAGAAATCCATTTCAAATTTCACTTGCGGATTTTCGCTCAAGCGGTGGGGCCTTTTACACTAAAAAAATTATACATAAGTGATGGCAAACAGGCTTCTGATCCAGACTAGGGGACTATGCAAATTATAATGACCCCCAGCGACAGCCTGCCGAGGCTTCTCGATCAAGGCAGGATCCATTGTATGATCGTTGTGAGAGGCACAGGAATCACATACACCTTTCCTTCACCCTGCTTTAACTGGAAGCTGATCGCGATTGGCTTAAATGCGATCTAATGGGCACCGTGTGTTGCCAGTAAAAATCTTATGATGGCCTCTCGTACATAGAGAACAGAACCGGTCGGTCTTGCATAAAATTTGTTTTCTTATGATCCAGGACACGTTCTCCTGTTGGCAAAAGGTGAAACCGCGTGCCGGTGGAGTGGGTACCTAGACTGCGGTCTCCTCTGCTCCACTCTTTTCTTTATTGTTTTGTTCTTTTGCTCGTAAACAGTCGCTTAAAGAAAAGTAAAGTGTTCAACTAGTTCCGTAGAAAAGAACAACCTCCTTGAAGTCATCACCCAGGTTATTTTATTTAGACATTTTCATATATCAAGCGGCGCAGCAGCAGCAACGAAGGGCCGTGCAACGCAACATTTTATTGCTGGCGGCAACTAGATGCACAAAGAGTACAAACTACGCGCAGTAAAATAGCCCTCGTGCAGGCGCGCGGTGGTCGTGCCACTTTCCAAGTTCCCGTAAAGAGATTCAATTTGACGCTCCTCCACCAGCGTAAATAGAAGCGCTTACCCTGCCTAGCCGGTCTCTTTTGCGCTGCTTGCTTTTCTGTATTCGCTCTTCGTGCTCAGAAACACTTTACCTTCCCGCCTCAGGACTCTCAGTTGGCTCTGCGGGCGAACTCTCAAAACTGCGGCCGCCTTGGTGTTTGCTCACCACAGGCGGAGACGCGTCGTACCAACAAAAGAAAACCTTCATTGAAGTTGAAAAGAAAATCTCTTTTTCAAGAGGTATTGCGGGTATATGCACTGTCAGAACTTTCGCAGCGGCTTCTTTTTTTTCTTTTCGTTCTCGAAGTCACCAATGTCAATTGCCGTCGTGAAACGTACCTTCAGTTCCTAACCCTTCCTCGTAATTGTTTTGTAGTCGCAATTTATTTCAGAAACTATCCGCAAAAGACGATTCTAAACTGTTCTCAGAAAAGCATTTTCTGGAATCTGTGACGATAAATGGCTGAATATGGAATGCCGCTGAAGCCAACGTTATCACTGGAGGATTAAGACCCACGTGCCTTTACTTTGCATTCTTTTGATAAAATTGATTGTTTTGCTTAATTAAAAAATATAATTAACGATACAACTTTCTAGTGCTCAAGCCCGGCTCAAGGACATTCTTGAAGCGTTTTAGATTTTTTGTGATACATCTTGACAGTGAATTGCTGCTGTGACACTTCCTTCATTTGGAAGGATTCTTAGACCCCTTTGTCCACATTGCAATAACCAACATCTACTTTCGTCTGTCTGACTTCAATGGAGCACACTGAGTGTGACCTATTAAACCAAATCGGGTAGCAGATCAAAGCGAAATGAGGTACTTGAATGGCTACAAGAACACTGGGGCTTGTGGACAATGACCCTATATGGTAGCGAGAAGCTACCATATATGTTGGTCAGAAACCAGGACGACGGTGTACGCTGCAGAGGATGCGCAGTGAGAGTGAACTCTGCAGACAACAGCAGCAAGCAAGAAGACATCAAAGACGTTAAGCAGCAACAATGTAGTAATTATTTCTGGAATTGGACTGATCCACCGGCGCACAACGCAGGAACGTAGCGACATCGCATCTTGCAACCACCTAACTGTACTCGCCTACAAAAGTACAGTACCTGTGTATCTACGCGTTCCTCTGACTTTACATCTCGCACACATTACCGTCATCGAGATGTCCTAACAGGATTTAACTCGTACAAAACACAAGAAAGGGATTATTTTCATATCAGGGATGATCAGTACATCTTCGACAATGTTCTGACAGATTGCTCACATATACTCGTTGTCGCGAAGCCTTCTAAGAGAAACGGGATTGATTAGGCATTTCTCCGAGAACAAAAGAGCCTGCTCCTAGCTAGGCCATCACGGCACAATCCTTCTTTCGTTGGGGAGTCTCCCTTCATATCTCGGAGGCCTTCTTAAGCCGCGCAGGCGGAAAGAAAAAGACGGGGTAGAAGGGAAAGATGAGGGCTTCAGGGGAGGGGACGTGTCCAGGAATGCACGCAATAAAATCAGGGATTCCTTAGCCCTTGCACGGCCAACAGGCCATCCGTGAAAGCTTCGCAGTGCCGTTCTTTAGCCCCTGATTTGCGCACGTCTAGTTGTCGATCGGTGCTACGAAGAAATTGCCTCGCGCAGATTTGCTCCCGCTCAATCATCGCCGGGGGCCGTTTTCCTGCGATGTCTTTGATGAGCGCCTGGAGGACGGCATGATTACCTGGGTGATCGGCGTTATCGCTCGGCGCTATATATTTTTACAGCTTTTTCTCGCAGCACGTTCGATTCTGTACGAGTGATCCAGGATCAAGGGATAAAGGTTTTAGTTGTCTGCGGTATAAGGAAAAGAAGTGCGATTTATTGCCGATCTTCTAGTGGAGTGGTAGCGTGTGAAGTCCCATACACTACACTTGGGTTTTAGGATCTTCCTCAAGCACGGATAAAGAATTTTCTCTGATCTAAAGTGTTCCATCAATGTCGGCCGATATATCAAAACGTTGGTGTTCTTGCACAGGGCGCATTTAATTAAGGTGCCCACCTCTGCCACCCATCTAAATCATTACGTTGGCCTTATCAGACAACGTCGTATCCAAAGATGATCACCAGCGGACCTCGGGATGTCCTTTGACCTTTGTTCAGAATTCGCTATATTCGTACACCTCCACATCTCTAATTCATTTTCTTTAAGAAAGTTTATAGTAGGCGTAAAAGGTACTGAGAACCAAGTACGTAGTCACAAAACACACATATATACAGACTTAATTAAAACCAACAGACGCTAAACCCAAGGAAGGTACAGATATAGGCACGTATACAGAGCTTCCTATGAACGCTCTCCGCTTAGCTTTCGTGACGGACATAATGCAAAACCTTCACAAAACCTGGTGTTTTGTGAAGGTTCTGTGAACCTTCACACCCGATGGAAGGCTCTGTCCACTGGACCCTTAAAGTGTTCAAAGCATTTATTACTCTATGAGAACCCCCAGGTCCAATGTGCAGACAGGAGCACCGTAGTTTGAGTTACCATGCCACTGTAGTAGAAAGTACGCCTTTGTCTATGTAATAGCTATCAATTGCACACTCGCATTCCCCATTCATATAGAGTCCACAGAAAATGTTATCACTTGAAAGACCATGGCATAAGAAACAGCCAGCATGTGTCGTCAGCGTGACTCACATATGATTTTAGTGCATCCGAATAAAGACAGAGTAGGACTGCGATGTTTCAAAGCAACTTCTAAGTAGCGTTTGTGTTAATGGCTGCCTTTCTCAATTTCGCATTCGAGTTTATTCAAAAGCTTCGTAAACGAGGTTGGGTCTATAGAGGACACGCCAGAACATTTCACGTCTCTATATTGCGTTGAAATTGACGTCGTTGCAGCCTACGTCCAATGTTGCCGTCAGTGAAACTGACAGAACATTGACGGTTCACTGACCGCAGTGAACGTGATCACCAGCATTGAGAAATCCTAAGCACCACCAGCAGAAAGAGGAACGCTTTTTAGCAGCGAAGCTGTTTAGGCCGGCCGTAAAAACTTTGATGTGTACAGGTGCGTACAAAAAACTATCATCACCATGAACGGGTATTTGCCATAGAAATTGGGCAAATCCCACTACTCACCGCTGGTCCAATAAAAATGAACAAGGCAACAGACGGGCGGCAAACACGGGTTAAGATTTCTGGACAGATTGAACCAGTAATTGAAAAAAGCTTTAATAATATATCGGGATTAACAATAGTGATAAACACCGTGACCGCACGTTTAAACTTCCCTGAAGCATCTTCAGCGGCACGTAAGACGGCAACGGCGGCTGCGAGATGACCCCGAGGCGACGGAATTCCTACGCGTACGACGGCGTGCCCGTACATCTATGGGAGGTGCGAACGGTCGGTTTCAGTGCTAGTTTCTGTCTTTAGTTTGGACATCTGTGTCGTGTCTGCGACTGTGTGCTGTTTAACTCAAACCTCTCTGCGCTGAGAAACAACTTAGAAACAACCTAGAATTAACCTAGCATCACCTAGCTAAAGCCTAGCAACAACCAAGAAGCAACCTAGTAACAATGTAGCATCACCTTACTAAAGCCTGGGAACAACCTAGAAGTAACCACATTAGACATCAAAATCGTCCAGCGTCGATGTTTCAAACCCTTGCGCGACTTAGCTGAAGCTTCACAATTTTCTTTTATTTCTTGTGCTTCTTCTTCCTGCTGGCAGTGCTTAGGCTCTTAGGTTTTCTCGAAATTATGTAACATCTAGCCCAGCAACAAGTTCTTCTAAATCTCCACTAATTTGAGAAGTAGTCTTGGCTTCGCGGCAACATTTAAGACCCCCGGCGATAACAACAATCATTGGGTGCACATTAAAAACGCAGTCTTTCTCAACGCATGAAAAGTGATTTCGCCACATGAAAAATAAACATAATAACAGGGATAATCACCTGAACCATAAACTGGGACAGCTGCCTCGAATCAACGCGTGGCTTGACAGCGATTCGGCCTTCGTAAACCGGAACAAGTGGGACCCCAACAGGATGAGCAAAGCGGCTCTTCCCGACTATTCATTAGCCCTGAGCTGTTCGCAAAAGGCGACCGCTAATTAACTCGGCTCGATTAGCCCGATGCCGCATCACCCGCTCGTTGACGACTGCTGACGCAGGCCTCACCACTTGAGCCCAGTTCCTGAGACCAGACGGCGCACATCATGCCGTAATTATCCATTATTGCCCATCTAGGGCGATTCCCAATGTCGACATCATAATCGCAGCATTAATTTTGGTGCGCGCTAGTAATCGACATTGCAGGATCACATTATTAGTATCTGGAGTTTGCGATTACGATATACTTCTATCACTTGAGTAACAGCATGAGGTTAAACCGTCAACGGGCGGTTCAAGTGAAAGCTGTTACTGCTAGTATGGAGGGCATTATGTAAGGAGAAAGCAGAAGAGCGGTAGCTTTAGGGAAATGAGAACTGTGTCCGCCTATTGTCGGATGCAACTTAAGAAGTATGGAGAGGCCCCGCACAGATGACCGAAGCGCGGCAGTCGATCATCTCCTCGATTAAAAAAAAATAGTGCCGCTCATGTACTCGACAGCTTTCTCCGCAGGCGGGGTTATCGGGCGTCCGGCTCATGACGTCAGTGTATAGTTGCCGCCAAGTGAGGCAGATTTATATGCATCCTTCTTTAAGTAGGATATGCCGCAGACTTCTAAGTTATATCTGACTATAGGTACATCTCGAGTGACAAGCGTCACCATGTTCACCTTCCCTGTTTTCGAGCAAAAGAGGTACTGGGCAACCTCTCATCAAGAGTTCTTTTTTTTTTGACATGATGTAAGGATATGTCGGCCCACAAATAAGGCGCCGGCTACTCCTTAGCTCTTAGGGGTGTCTAGCATAGAGTACATAGGGTCTAAATAATACTTCAGAAGTCTCAATAGCAAATGTCTTGAAAAAGTGAGAAAGAAACAAATTGTTTCATCGCACTGCGTAAGTGCTTGCACAACACGCTAATTTCCCTGCGAGACATGCAGTGTGCAGTAAGTAGGACGCATACGCAATATGCGGGATGGTATGGAGCAGTAGCGCGAATTTCACGGCATACTCGATCTCTGCACTAAAGCTGAATGCTGGGGCCCCCCTAGACTCTGTGAAAAAAAAAATAACCATAAGATGTATGACATTTCGGTGAGTCCTGATTTTCCACGCATACGACCCTCTTTTAAAGAGACACTTTAACACTCCTTTGGGTTCCAAATTTCTCCGACGAGAGTTCATGGTTAACTCCAAAGAGAGTTCACGTGTCTCTTCAAAGAGAGTCATCCACGCGGCAAACCTCGACTCACAAAAAATATTCAAATGACTCTTTCTTTGACAGCGAAGCTGTTAGTAAAACCATACAGACAGCAGTGGTGTTGGAAAAAGCTCGCCACGCCGTTGCATAGCAACCGCCTAGCATAGCACGCGCTGTGCGATGGAGACCGCCGTGTCCCATGGCAGCCTAAAGACATGTTCGCAAAGAGAGAGAAAATTAAGATGGAAAGATAGAGGAAGAAAGCATCGCGGCCAGCATGGAGGGAAAAAAAATTAGGAGCGAGCGCGCCCAGCGTCTGCAGGTCAACCTCCTCTGAAGCCGCTATCTCCTCGTGTAAATGTTTTGCTCCCGTCATGCTCCTGTATTATTTCCTTTTTTGGTGGGCTCACGGCAAAAGAAAATTGACTAGCGCGCGCCTCGCGTCCACAAGTCAACCTCCTCCGACGCCACCAGCCACTTTTTCTGACAGGAAAGAAAAAAGACAACTAAGAGATCGATTCTGTTCCATTTGTGTCTGTCTACTTGTGTCTTACGCTATTGAGCGGTGCGCAAAGAACTGTACCATCAGAAGATTTCACATTTAGCTCTTAAAGAAGTGGAGAAATAAGATGGCTTCTCTTCACCCCACGAAAGCATACATCCAGTGGCGAAATAGAAGCTGCTGTTTGCCACAAGAAAAGTAGGATGAGAAAGTTTATCGTTACATAGGAAAGGGTGGACGGTGTTAAAGGAAGAAAAGGGCACTCAGGGAGGAGGGGGGATGAATGTCTTCATTCACGAACCCCAGTGACACCGACTTACCGCCCAGCCTAGTTGTCTACAATGTCTGTAGGAAGACCGCTATCCTTGGGACCTCAAGGAGAGCGTTTTTCCTACATACATTCGAGGCGATTGTTTGGACACAGCGTGAAAAGGTAAAAAAAAAGAACAGAAGAAGTCGCATGTGTAAAATCATTGAGACGTTAAGAAAACAGTTGCTGGAGAAAAAAAAAGTTAAATGTGGCCGAAGAGTACAGAAGCAAAAACGCAGTTTCGCTGGAGGCGATTTCTTGCGCCAGCTGTCCTCGACAGCCCGCAACTTCGCCGCTGTGCTTTGTCGTCGCCATTGTCAATGAGTAACGGAGAAGAAGCTCCACCGTGCGATTGCCTCGTTTCATTTCTTTTTTTCCAGAACTGCTCGGAACCTGCATCAGTGAAGCCGTGACACCTCGCCTCTTTTTCTTGGTTATTTCTGTCGTGGTTCACGCCTTTTCTTTCGAATTCACAAAAACGATCCCTCTGATCAATATCTCGATGCTAGCGCCCAAGACCTCACTGGCATGGAACGACGGCCGTGCAGCTGTTGCGCTTGAGCTCTGAAAGCGACGCTGCTTTCATGTATGGGACAACCAAACCCAAAACCAAACCCCTCAGCTGTGCGATGGGAACAAGCCTAGCTATCACTGCCCGGCGCCAATACCATTTCTTCTTGCGCGGATTGCGTTCCTTCTTCCTGTTCTTCTTTATTTTATTTTTTTGGCACGCTCGGAGCTTCGTGCAATCTCCGAGTCCGTTCGCGACCAGCTCGGGCATGTCATTTGCACACGAATGGCTCTCGGTTAACACAAAAGGTTCGCTTACCTTATGTTGTTTGGCAATTCCAGTCGTTGGTGGTGTTTCATCGTTCTGTATCTCGCCATCGAAGCTTGCGGACGAATGATCTTGAGGTTTTTGTGCTTGATTCTGCAAAAGCAGAGGCGGCGAGAGTTACTGGGGCGTAATGAGGGCATACAGCGTAAGCCTAAGACACATCTGCGGATACCCTTCCGATATCATGGTTTGTCGATTAGTTTAATTTCTTCCTATAGCGGACTCACGTCGACCAGATCTAAATACTTTCACTGACATTGACATTCCAGTAACGTCGTCTCTCCCGTTTTCTAGTTGCTGGTAGTTGTAAGGAGAGAAATTATGTTTTGATGCGAGGTTTGGCTGCGTCTTGTTTTTTACGGGACATATTTCGCAGCAGCATTTTCTTTTTTGCGAGGTTGTTTGCTTCCATCGTTGAGGCTCGCAATTTAGCTTTCCTGTCTCTTATTTGCATTGCATCGTTTATCTTACTCCATCTTCTTAATTAACATAAACCTGCCCTATCCGTTGTTTTGTGGAAATACCATCGAAAGATGGTCGCCTGTCATTGTTGTGCTGATTTCGCCAAAGCATTTTCCCTATGTGGCACATCGCAGAAAAAAAAAGTTAGATTCAATATACAGCAGCCGCAAACGTCAGGAAAATCAGGCAGACCAGAACATATATATAGTCGCTGGAGGATGCGGGAGCGCGCTTAGAAAGACTTCCTCTACATGTAGACCATCGCAGCAGTAGAGAAAAAGGAGGAGGTGCAGGAAAACAAAAAATGGAAGGACAGAGAGGTTAGCCAGTTGTCAGACCGGCTGGCCACCCTGTGCTGGGGAAAGTGGTAAAAGGAATAAAAGATAATAGAAAAGAGATGTTACAAAAAAAAAGAGAGAGAAAAGTTCTAACAATAATACTGTAAACGACACTGCTTAAAGTCTGTCTCTGAGACTAGTTGTCCGCAAGAAGCGCAGCAACGCCATCAAGGCGTCCCGTGGGTGCTGACACCCAATTTCCCCATCATAACCAGTGTTATCTGTGTTAATTCTTGTGCGTTCGCAAACAAGCTGACAAAATTTTAGCGCATTTGACCGGGCACTTAATTTCGTATTGAAGACATGCGAAGGACCTGAGCGTCGAGCAACTCTAGCGCACTCGCGAGCCGTAGCATAACAAGCTGCTGGCTGTGCTAGCGTCTGTATTCCGGCCAACGATATTGTAGTCTGGTCGGCTGCGCGTGTAATCGAGCTATTTCAGCTTTCTTCAGCTTGTCATTGAAGTGGAACCATTTTAAGCAGCTGAAACTTTGGTAGAAGACGACGGCTCCGCATCATGCAACACATGACGTCACACACACCACGGCAAAATGGCAGTCACTGCGGGGGTCGGTGTTTATGGTCGCACACTTCTAAGGCTTATTTCGTGCTGAAATATTCTTGTTCAGTGCATTTTTTCATATATATGAATAGGTAAGATATACTTCCTACTTCTATTTTTCGCTGAAAACCACAGAGTGTTAGGTGACCGTGTCATGGCCCCTTTAAAGGGGTACTTAAAAAAAAACTTTTTTCAGTTTTTTTTTGTTTTATTCCGACAGCAATTATATGGACACTCTCGGCTGATTCACTTCCTCCTGGCATATTCCAATGAGCGAGCTTTATTGAAAATGAGCTGACACGAGCGCGCGCGCGGGTGTGTGTGTGTGTGTGTGTGTGTGTGTGTGTGTGTGTGTGTGTGTGTGTGTGTGTGTGTGTGTGTGTGTGTGTGTGTGTGTGTGTGTGTGTGTGTGTGTGTGTGTGTGTGTGTGTGTGCGTGCGTGCGTGTGTGTGTGTGTGTGTGTGCGTGCGTGCGTGCGCGTGGGTGCGTGTGCATTTGTGTGTGTGCTTCGTACGCGTGTACGTGTGCGTGCGCGCGTGTGTTTAACGAGTGGGTGGGCGGTTGGGTGTGTTTGTGTGTGGGCTTGTGCGTGTGTGCGTGCACAGTTTTACGAGTCATTTCACGGAGCGGGCGTTTAAGCAATGCAATTCGAAACAGCAATTTTTCTAAAGGAGTCCACAGCGCTATACACACGGCAATGCTGCCGCTGCACAGTACAAACAGAAAAACACAGAGGCGACGAGAAACGGCTGGAAATGCGATTGGACCGCATAATCAATCGATCTAATATACATAACATCTACATAACTTGCATCAGGTTAGAATTTCAGGTCCAAAACGAAAAAATGAATAAAGGAAGAAAGAAGTTGATTACAGCATTGCATTCGCTCGCTGCAGGGCTCTCCTGCGCTACAGGCGCCTCCCGGCGACCAGAGTCAATTTCGCTAATACTACCGCCTTATACATAGAGCGCACCTGCGGCTCTCATAAGTTCAGCCTATTTACTTTTCGCTGCGCCTAGCTTTGTTAGAATCGGCTTAAGAACGCGCTTCCTTCAAAAGTCTTCCAAGGTCAGAAGATTAATTGCGGCAATTACCTTTCGAGAGCGCCATGCTGAACTTTAGCGATTAAAAAAGTGGTTCCCAGAGACATTTTTTTCTATAATACCAACGAAAGGAAAAGAAAATAACTCTTACTGATAGACAGCGCAGATACTTGGATTATCTATCCTGTATATATTGATTTAACGAGACACTTGTCAAAGTGAATGCTACTTTTCTCTCTCTTTTTTTGTTTTTGTTTCCGAAGCGAAGGCCTTGAGGCAAGAATTCAGTCAAACGTGGTGTGCCTAAAGGTTACGCGCATTATATGCTTTAATGAAGCGCTTGTTGTGCTTTTTCTAACGGGCACTGTTCGCACTGTGTCCAAGTACGATGCGCGACTACGCCCAAATCTGACTACCCTCCTAAACAGCTGACGCCGAACTGCAGCATTGTGCTCGGCAAGCGGGCTTAAACACCCTCGAATATCTAACCGGAGCCTGTGTTCTAGTGTTTCGTGATTCGTGTGGAACTAGGAAGTGTATCGCATTCATTCATGTACAACTTGTATTCGTGGTGTGCAGTAGACTGGACTGTCATTGGATTTCGTTCGTCTATGAACCACAGTTGTTCATTTCTTTCAAAAGAAATTGCGTAATACCAAGATTTATCGCCAATGCCCACATTTAGTAGCTTTGTCTGCTGCCCCTTCGGGACTTTCATTAAACATTATTATCTCTCTTGTCTGCTGCAATCGCATCACAGCAGACTTGAGTTTAGATTTATTTCCCTTCCTTTCTCTCTTTCTTGCTTTCCTTCTATCTATCTATCTATCTATCTATCTATCTATCTATCTATCTATCTATCTATCTATCTATCTATCTATCTATCTATCTATCTATCTATCTATCTATCTATCTATCTATCTATCTATCTATCTATCTATCTATCTATCTATCTATCTATCTATCTATCTTTATCATGACACGATTCAAAACATAGAAAGAGAGAGAGGAATGCTAGAAAAGTTTGACGAATGTGAAGACAGGCAGGGTTTGATGAACAGTATATGTAATACCGTGACATTACTAACTGTAAAATACGGTGAGTAATTGCCCGTGGCTTGTATTAAAAGCTAAATATCTAGGTACACTCGAAAGGACAGAATATCGGCACATGCTCAACTGCCAAACCAAGTTTATCATTACGCATTCAAGTGGATTTGTCATCAAGAAATAAACTCTCAGTGTTTGCAGATGCCATGCTTCAAGTAGTCCTGGTCTCACAGCTTCGATGTGCTGCCGCAATATTTTCCTTCCTATCTTTAATAAAGCCCATCTCTCTCTCTTCTTTTTCTCTTTTTCTTTTCTTTTTTTTACTGCCCGCCGAAGAACTGCATGTATATTCGTCCGTCAAACTCACTCTTCTAACAGCGGGGCTTTTCGCGAAGGACTTATCTTCTAAGTAGCTCGGCGAAAGCGCAAACATCCTAGCACTCGCTGCCTCGGCAAGACACTTTTCTCGGAGTAGTCGATTCATAACGAAGAGCCGAAGAACGAACTTCTTGGCGCTACCATTTTTTTCACTCATGATTGATTGTGTTCCGTGCTAAAAGCGTTCATCCAAGGGATATAACAAGATGCTCGTCGACTCTGCGCCAGCTACACTCTGCCCAAGGCACTTGCTGAATCGAGTTTTTCTCCAGAGCATTCGGGAAAGCAAACTTACAGATGCCTAGACCAGATGCGCCATTCGGTTCGACATGTTTGCTTTGTTTCGTGCATGGTGACATTATTTTCTTCTTGATTTTCATTTTTTGAAAGTTCACTTTTAAAGAGTGCGATGGATCGGGCTATGCTTAAGAGGGTTAATTGTAATTGGTGTATTCGCGTGTCTACTTAGGACTCGCTCGATAGAATCATGCATACGTGCAACCGAGCAAGGATATAAACCTTCTTGGTGCTCGCGTGTGTCGTGGGCGTATACTAACGACATCATTCGACGATTCTGAGTTGTTACCGCGGCCTAGTACACACGTAGTGCGGTTACTAGCACCTACACCAATCACCAAGAAGGGCGTACGGCAGGGAGACACGATCTCTCCAATGTTATTCACCGCGTGTTTACAGGAGGTTTTCAGTGCCCTAGATTGGGAAGAATTAGGGATAAGAGTTAATGGAGAGCATCTCAGTAACCTGCGATTCGCTGATGACATTGCATTGATAAGTAACGCGGGAGACGAATTACAGCTCATGATTACTGAACTGGATACGGAAAGTAGAAGAGTAGGTCTGAAAATTAATATGCATAAAACTAAAGTAATGTGGAACAATCTTGGCAGAGAACAGCGCTTTGCGATAGGTGGCGAGTCACTGGAAGTTCTAAAGGAGTACGTCTACTTAGGACAGGTAGTAACTGCGGAGCCGAACCATGAGAGTGAAATAACTAGAAGAATAAGGATGGGATGGGGCTCATTCGGCAAGCATTATCAAATCATGAATGGTAGTCTACCACTATCCCTCAAGAGGAAGGTATATAACAGCTGCATCTTACCGGTACTTACCTACGGAGCAGAAACCTGGAGACTTACAAAGAGGGTTCAACTTGAATTGAGGACGACGCAGCGAGCGATGGAAAGGAAAATGATAGGTGTAACCTTAAGAGACAGGAAGAGAGCAGAGTCGGTCAGGGAACAAACGGGGGTTAAGGATATTATAGTTGAAATCAAGAAGAAGAAATGGATATGGGCCGGGCGCGTAGCACGTCGGCAGGATAACCGGTGGTCATTAAAGGTAACTGACTGGATTCCAAGAGATGGCAAACGCGTGAGGGGGAGACAGAAAATTAGGTGGGTAGATGAGATTAAGAAGTTTGTAGGTATAACATGGCAGCAGAAAGCACAGGACCTGATTGATTGACGGAACATGGGAGAGGCCTTTGCCCTGCAGTGGGCTTAGACAGGCTGATGATGATGATGATGTTGATGATGATGATGATGATGCTTAGGAGATGGATTTTCTTTGAATCAGCGTACCAACGATCCGAAGGTGAGCGTCTTAGTAAAGGAGTACTGACAGTCAATAGAGTTTACCGGAAAGAAAAAGAAACTTGCTTTCGCATTCGAGCCGTCTTGCGCAAATGGATAGGGGACCCAGTGACCTTTTAATTCGATATGCGCGTGGTGTTTTGTAGCGGTGCACGACTACCAGCGCCAACTCGGACGGAGCTGTCAGCACAGAGTTCGCGATCGCGTGCGTGTTTCAGCACGATGCAACAGGCCTAACCCTTTATTTACGGAGCAGCCATGACTCCACTATAAGAGAGCTGTTGAGTTTAGAAGGGGGAAAATTAGTTGCCCGTCCCCTATCGGGAGAATGGGGGCAAGCGAAGCGCGGTATCTGCGAGCCTGTGACTTATGATTTCAACGACGGAGCTGTTGAAGCTGGGCCTTACATGCATAGTGTTCGCAAAAAACTAAAAGAAGCTCCTAGCATAGCATAGCCATCCATAATATTCTGCAGCAAGGGGGTGGGAAAGAGAAGTGAGGGTGAGGAGGAATGAAAGAAGGAGGGGGAGGGTAAAGTATCGCATAGCCTTGTGTAGTATAGTTTAGCAAGTGGATGGGAAAAGGAAGTGACGGGGGACTGATGTAAAGGTGAGGAGGAGAGAAAGGAGGACTGATGTAAGGCTGAGGAGGAGGGAAAGGTGTGGAGAGGGTAAAGCATTGCATATTCTTGAACAGTATGGTAAAGCAGCGGAGTGAAAAGGGAAAGTGAGGGAGAGGAGGAGCAATGCGAGCGTGAGAAGAATGGAAAGGAGGTAGTTAGAGGGTGAAGCATAGGCATATATAGTATATTATAGCAAGGTGGGGGAAATGAAAGTCGGGGTGAGGAGTGATGTTAGGTGGAGGAGGAGAGAAAGGAGGAGGGCAGCGGGTAAAGCAAAGCATATGTATGTGTAGCATAGAATAAGAAGGGGTGAGAAAGAGAAATAAGGGTGAGGAGGAGGGAAAAAAGGAGGGCAACGCCACCAGCTTCGTTCTTTCCTCGGTCTTCGCAGCGCTAGTGCGTAGCCGCCCCAATATATTTCTTTCTTTCTTTCTTTCTTTCTTTCTTTCTTTCTTTCTTTCTTTCTTTCTTTCTTTCTTTCTTTCTTTCTTTCTTTCTTTCTTTCTTTCTTTCTTTCTTTCTTTCTTTCTTTCTTTCTTTCTTTCTCTGTTTCTTTCTTTGTTTCTTTCTTTCTTTCTTTCCTTCTTTCTTTCTATCGCGTTACGCAATGCTCCCTCGTAACTTTTTCCGTCATCCATGCCTTGAATAAGACCTTCAGCCACGTGCTTGGCAGCGGAACACTTCTATTGCTACAGGCAACAACGACGGTCATGCGTGAAACAACGAAATGCAACAATGAAAGGAAACGACAAAACTGGGCAGTGAAAATGACAAGTCACTTCGACAAACGATCACATTTGCACATCAGAAAACGGCTGATGGCTGCCAGGTGCACGACCGAGAGAACATCAGTTAATCGAAAGTAGCGCATTCAAACATGCATGTGCCCGTCGCAACTTCGAGGGACTATTCGTGAACACCCGCAGTCCCGTACACTCGCCGGCACCGGGTATTTCGCGAACCAAGCCGCCGGCGCCACCGAAATATGTAACTCATGGAAGGTTCGCTTGATAATTTATAATAACTATATTAAGGCACAGCCGCAAGCTGTCCCTTCGATGCTTTGAATTGATGCACCAAGTAATTTTTATTGCGATTGCAATTATATGAACAGTCTCGACGGGCTTTTGCCGTCGCCGTTGCCGTCGCCGTCATGTCCTTCCGGTATGAAGTCCAAATTGATAAGATCCCCCCCGCGCGTTGTTGTTCTACCGCGGGTAAAAGCGCGCGAGCGGGGCCGACGAACGCGGCCGAAGCAGAGTTCAAACGAGCCGGCCCGTTTCTGTCGCTCGGAGAGTACATGCGATAACATCACCCCGCTCGGAAGGCCTGCCGTCGAAGCAGACAGGAAACGCCCCGCCTGTCTTTAACGACCATGAAACAAGACGCGAGGTAGGTAGGGAGCGGGAGGGGGGGGGGGGTGTTGTCGCGCGAGTAGCCACTACTTTGAACTTTGGATCTAAGGGCGCGGTCGCGATAGCTGGCGAGCGCGCTATCTCGAAAGCCATCACAGCGGGCGGCTCGCATACCCTTCTACGTGCTGCGCTCTCAACGCGAAGTGACTATGCGGAGAGCATCTCTCCCTGGAGCGGCCGTATTCTCTCACACCAGCGTTTTATAGTTACGCGAGATCGGACACAAAAGAGTTAGCTGCCAGCCTCACTTCGTGTAACGCTACAATTTGTTGCTGTCACAATCATTGCTTCGCCCTTGCGGTGAAACTGTGACTTTTTTTATACTGTCTGGAGTTTAACGCCCCAAAACCACGATATAATTATGAGGGATCCGGAAATTTTGACCACCTGGGGTTCTTTAACGTGCAGGTAAATCTAAGTACACGTGCCCCAAAAATTTTCGATTCCATCGAAATGCAGCCTCCGCGACCGGGATTCGATCCCACGACCTTCGGGTCTGCAGTGGAGCTCCATAACCACTAGACCAACCTGGAGGGTCTTGATGCACCAAGCAGAGAACAAGGAAGAAGACGGTCACTACAAGTGGAGCCGACTCGACGGAAGCTCAAAAAAAGCTTTTTTTTTTCGTTTCAGCAGCACCTATCGCGCAAGCTCCCTCGACAACATTTAGCTGCAGGTACGTGTTTAAACTAATATAGTGCTGCCGATGATAAGATGCAACAAGCCCATTTGCTGAAAGAATCGTCAAAGCTTATTCGAAAATCTGGATTATTAGAAAGTTTTAGCATGGGGCCGCGAATTGTGGGGCCCCAAAGCGCTTTCCATGTGCTCGCTTTGGGTGACGCAAGAAGTACGACCTTCAGGAAAGTGTTTCACTCTCACTTGGAGCAACTTTTTTTTTTTCATGTGCTGGCTACGCCAAAGAGGCCAAGAACAGAGCCGCTCCAGTTTGCCTACCAGCCACTCTGTCTAATGATATTACGCCTTGTAACTACTAATCGCCAATCGAAACAAAGCAGTCAGCGCCAGTGTATCGAATATACCGGCTGCAACACTGTTGCCATGACTATCCACCAAATGGTCGAGCTGTACGCCAAGTTGTCTATCGCGGGTGAGGCTTTCACTTTAATAATGTTTAATCTAAATACTCCTCACGTCACCTTAGTAGATCAGTGTATCCTTGGGGAGGAATGGCCGTCTATGGACACACGCCAATGAAGCATACGCAGTACCATATTTGTCTGCTCGGACAAATAGATCCAATGGCCCATTTCCAGCGGCCCAAGTTTTGTACTAACACAGCAACCAGCAGAACGTCATCTATTTGGTTGCATACCCGTATATGGCCCGTATTGTTTGCTCGGCAAGACAGTATAGTGTACGTGCCCAGAATCGTTGTCCGCACTACTGTACAATTTAAGTATTTCTATTTGTAACACATTTCATTGTGCGGGATCTTACGAAAATATCCAGAGTGGTCAAATTGTAGCCATAAAGAGCCAAAAAACTATCGTTCCAAAATTGCGGTTCTGTTCTTGGCATAAACGTAGCATTTGTACACCCTGAGAAAACGGCGCTTCGGTGAACGTCCCAATTGCACTGGCTGTTCCATAATTGAGCCGTCCCTGTCGGCAGTGTAACTATCCCTTTTCAGAGCATCTGGCAGCGCGCCAGATCTCAGATCTGTGACCGTACCCGCCGGCCTTTTTCGTCGTGTGGCTTTACACATCCCTGGAGGCGAGGGAGGGAGGGAGGGGGGGGGGGGCGCAGAACACTGCGGCATCGCCGAAAGGGGCAGTCCTTGCACTTCTACTGCTACTGGAAGGAGATAAAAAAAGAGGACCGCCGGAGTCCCTATTACCGGTTTCCTTTGCCCGAGTTCCTTTTATTTATTCAATCTTTGTTTTTCTTGCTCTTGTTGTTTCTGGAAAGCTTCGGAACAAGTAACTGACTTTCGGACACGGCGGAAAGCTATCAGACGCCTTGAGGAAGGGTTTGGCAAAATGCCAAGAAAAAGTCACAGTTTTGCCGTAACCAAGTGCGTAGCCAGAAATTTCTTTTGGTGGGGGGGTTTCAACCATACTTTATGTATGTTCGTGCGTGCGTTTGTATGTGCGCGTGCATATATACGCAAGCAAAACTGAAAAAAAATTTGGGGGGGGGGGGGTTGAACCCCCAACCCCCCCCCCCCTGGCTACGCCCCTGGCCGCAACGGCGAAGCAATGAATGCGATAGCAATAAATTGGAATGTAAGGCGAAGAACGGAAAGCAGCTCCAAATTGCCAGCGCGTCGCTCGAGCCAAAAGGACGCACCAAAAGAACGCACACAGTACGAGCGCGAACTATCATGCGTCACAGCTCGGCACTGGAAGCGCACTGCTCAAACATAAAGCAGGACACACGAAACGAACGAACAGGTACACACAGGCCGAGCGCGAACTAACTGTCCTAGTCGTTACTCATTTCAGTTTGAACAGCGCGCCCCTTTCGCAAACGCGGCCGCTGCAGCGTCGAAGCGACCTTCGTGCGCTCTGTCACTTCAGCGCAGACATCGCGGGGAAAGAACAAGACATACAACCCCCCGCACTCCCGCCAGCCGCCCCCTTCTTTCCTCGAGATAAGCGCACGAAGGCGACCACGTTCGCAGGAATGGGGCCACGATCCTTAAAGCGCGCCACGCGCGGACATCGCGCCATCTACGTGGTAACTCAGAAAGCATATTGATGTAAGTGGTGTATATAAAAATTACACCATCTCCCGCTAAAGGGGACCATGAGCCGATGCGAAGCCGGAGCACTTGCACGATCGCGTTCCGTTGGCGTTCGTTAGGCATGCTACCGACCTCGCATCGTGGAACGCGAAGAGGGACGCTACGCGCGTCGTATGTTCCATCTAGCCTGGCCGTTAATTTTTACAGGGCGAGTGGCGAACGCGGTCGACAGGCGGGCGAGAGGCGGGCAGCGTAGGAGAGGAGAGAGAAGGGAAGGGGACGCGCATGCGCTCGGGCTCATCGCGGCGTTGCGCAGGAGAGAATTTCGGCATGTAGAGCCCGCCTTTCAGAGGGGGAGTGGTGAGGGGGAAAGGGGAGAGGGGAAGTGGAGAGGAGGAATGGAGAGAGGGAGGGGAATGGAAAGGGAGGTGGAGAGGAGGAGTGGAGATGGGAGGGGAGAGGGGAGATGGAAGAGGAGGAGTGGAGAGGGGGATGGGAAAGGGACATGAAAAGGGAAGGGAAGGAGAGAGGTGATGTGGAGAGGGAAAGGGGCGATAGGCGGTGGAGAGGGGAGTGGAGAAGGTTTGCGCATGCGCAGTAAGGGTGGTCACGCCGCACACCACCACCACCACCACCACCGGATTGAACTCCGCTATAGAGAAGAGAGAGAGAAAGCTCTTTAATGAAAAACAGAGAATTCTGCCGGCGTACCTAAAGGCGCCTACATGCTACTCTGTATAGGGGAGGGGAGTGAGGACAGAAAGGCCCTAGGAGGAGGAGGGCAGAAAAGGAGAAGGAGAAAAAAAAGAAGATAATATGATCGTGGTATGTACATGTCACAACGTAATGATGCTGATGTAAGTTAATTTACAGTTTATCAATATGCTCAACTTCCCAAGCACCGCTAGATCTCAGGAATATACTCGGACCTACGTCTTCTCCTTCTCAGCAACGTAAAATTTTAAAATTTCTGTTCCGATTCCTCGAGGACATTCACCGAACTCCGCTATAAGATGCTTCACATCTAATAGCTCGCCGTTAGCAGGCTGAAAGGCGGGGCTCTTCGTGGCCTAACTGTCTAACGCTGCGCGCTGGAAAGCGGGAGGTCGTCCGGTCGATTCCGCGCGTCGGAAAGTTTTAGGGGCGAAGCTCCTTATAGCGGCACCCGTTCGTCCCTCGTAGCGTAGGATGTAACCAGTCTTACGCTTTGACCTGCAAGGTGGTGCCGGTGGGAGATTTTTCCTGTGCGTTGTTGAACAATAAAAAATTCGCAGCGTTAGCTAAAAGCCGACGTCTTCTGTCTCTCATTTTCATTAGCAGCCATTCTTTACCTCCAAGGTAGTGCCTGGTGAGATTTCTCCTGTGCGTGATTAAACAATAAAAATTTTGTTCAAAACGCCGTTGATTGATGAAATAAACCAACAAAAGACGCCAGATGTTTTGTAAAAGCAAAACGAAAGAACGCCAGATGTTTCTAAAGCAAAACGAAAAGACGCCAGCTGCTTAACGAAAGACGCCAGATGTTTTCTAAGCAATAGTTTTCTAAACAATGAAAATTCACAGCGTACATGTAAAATTAAAGTGCGCTGCAAGTCGTCATAACTCATCGAACCTTTAGTGTAAACGCGCCCGATCTCACGTCGGTGATGATGTACTGGGCAGAATTCACGGAAGATTCACGGTTTACCGATGAACCTCCGCAGCTTCGCCCACTCATCATCATTCACTCCGTGGATATGCTGTGATTTTTTTCTGAATTATTTTTCTTTGTGGCTTTGATATATATATATATATATATATATATATATATATATATATATATATATATATATATATATATATATATATATATATACATATACGGTGCATGACGGCGGCGACGGCAAAAATCAGCCGAGACTGTCCATATATTTGCTATCGCAATAAAAAGGCTTTGGCCGATAAAATGCTCATGACGTAATTGCATGTTTTTAAGAGAACGACGGTGCTTCGATGATCTTGCGTTTAAAGTTATCAAAAATAAATAAAGAAAGAAAGGGGCATCGGAAGTCTGTTGAAACCATCAGCCGCGATTATATGATATTTAGTTTCTTTCCTTAAGCTTCCTTTTGTATTTTATACAGGGTTTTTTTTTCAATCTGTACTGTTTGGATGTTCTTTCTTGCTGTGTTCTTTATTTATTTTACGATCTTGCTCTCGTTGCTAACCCAGTTAAGAACGTGTGTGCCAATTGTGCGAGCAGCGCCGCGTTTTATGGCGCAGAAATTTTGTTGACATCCATCATTCTCGCTTTGGAAATGCGACAGGTCTCAATTCTTGCATACCATAAAAAATAACAAGGAAAAAATTGACGATTACGTAACAGTATAGCGAAGGATATACCCAGCCCACCGAAGTGAAGCTCTCGTATTAGAGTCGAGAACGTTTCCATTAAAGCTCCTGCGTAGCTGATTTTACGTTTGATCGTAGTCCTGAAACACTGACAAAGTTTTGTGAAAGCTTCAAAAAGTGAGCCGTGCCGCGGCGGCGGCATTGCGATGGAACATATATTTGGGCGCACATATAAAAAAAAAAGCCAGGTAGTCAAAATTAGTCCACAGTCCCTTACTACGGCAAACTTCGTAACCACATCGTGGTTTTAGTACGTAAAGTCCCATTATTTAGTTTTTCCTTTTCTTTTATCGAGAATCTCATACATAAAGTTTAAGCTCGCAAAGATTGGCAGGGGTAAGATGATAAAAATCGTGTTGAAAGAGTGGACATAGCTCGTCTCATATTTCTGCGATTTGGTGGACTATACTTGAATATTTCGTACCGTTTTTGAATTTTACTCTTTCAATTTTTTTAGCAGTTTACTCCTTTAAGTTGTTTTTGTTAGAAGCTTTTTCCTTTAAGTTTCCTTTGTTAGCAGTTTACTTCTTCAAGTTTACTTTGTTAGCAGTTTACTCCCTTAAGTTTCTTTTGTTAGAATGCCAAGCTCAGCTCAAGGAGGACGGTTCGATCAGCGACCACGGCTGGCGAGTTTCTAAGTGGAGAGTTTTATGAGTTTTCGTCGCAACTAGTACTTCTTTATGTTTCAACCATTAAAGGCAGTTGAGTATCGTAATCACTTACACAGAATAATAATGCAGACAACACAATGCTTTCTGAACGTGCCTGGAAGCCTCTGAGGCTTTGAGAACAAAACATCCGTTCGCTTGACTACACTGACATACACGCTGAAATAAAACAAAAATAATAGAGAAACGGTGCGAGATACTCTATATATATGTGACCTACATTCCCGGGGTTTCGCCCTTCCCGTCAGGCACTGCGAGAGTTTTACGACCATCAAAAATGTGGCGGCTTAAGGCGCTGATATCTAATCGCGCCTCCGGGTGAAACTGAACTTGCAAAAATATCCAAGAAATTAAATTCAAGCGAGAGAATAGCCAAAGAAAGGAAAATATGATTTCTTTATATGTTCAGAGAGAAAAACACATTTTTTTAACAAAGAGGGCTGCGCTTGGACACGCAGCCCTCTTTCATTTCGCATTCTCTCTTCTAGTCGTCCTTCTTTTTGTGTATTCGACAATATCTCAGCCCTCTTTTAGCACGTCAGCGGGGTTCGCCTATGCGACGCATCAAATGAGATACAAGCCCCGCCGTTGTAATGGAAAGAGCGCAAAAAGAAAGACGACGCAGCCCTCACAGCGAAGTTTGCAGGGGCGCCCCATTCACTTACAAGGCGCAGCTCGCTGGGCAGATTCAATTTGCCGACGTTGTCGCAATATAAATATGGCTCCTCTGCGCTTTTCTTATGTGTATGTGCATTCGTTTTTTAGATGCGACGGTAGTGAATAAAAAAACGAGAAAATGACACAAAAGCCACGAAGATGCACAGAAACAAGCATAATGTGCGTGGGACGTAGAAGCTAATACGGATTCTTTTCGTTTTAACAGCGGTGAAAGGATGCAAATAGAATGCGTGTGGGACGCACATATGAGGCACTGGTGTTCATAGATAAAAGCTTCCTATAAATCCCATTTTCAGCTAGACGTACTATTCGTTCACAGGGCAGATTGAAAGAATAATAACATATCACTATCCCTAATAAGCGGATATAATGTTAGTTTTCCAGAAAACTTAAAGTAAAGAATTTTGCGTCCCAAAATGGGCATGGAAGCATCATAGCGATGGGAGGCTCACCTACGCTGTTCTTCATTCTGCAGTTCATCTTTGGTGCTGCTGGCTGCGGAAACTGTTCGCAAGTGCCATTAGCCGGTGCATTCGCCACTGGACCTACAGCCTCGGAAGCGTCCAGCGATGCCACTTCAACTGGATTAGAGTGGCTGCATTCCTGCCGGCACGACCAGCTTCAAGGTTTCCTGCCTTATCTTGCTCTACCTCAACACGTGGCAGCTGCAGGAACATCGACAGCCCCACCTACGCCCCGTTTAAAACCGAGTGCTGCGCAGTCGCCGCTCAATGGGCATGGAAGCATCATAGCGATGGGAGGCTCACCTACGCTGTTCTTCATTCTGCAGTTCATCTTTGGTGCTGCTGGCTGCGGAAACTGTTCGCAAGTGCCATTAGCCGGTGCATTCGCCACTGGACCTACAGCCTCGGAAGCGTCCAGCGATGCCACTTCAACTGGATTAGAGTGGCTGCATTCCTGCCGGCACGACCAGCTTCAAGGTTTCCTGCCTTATCTTGCTCTACCTCAACACGTGGCAGCTGCAGGAACATCGACAGCCCCACCTACGCCCCGTTTAAAACCGAGTGCTGCGCAGTCGCCGCTCAATGGGCATGGAAGCATCATAGCGATGGGAGGCTCACCTACGCTGTTCTTCATTCTGCAGGTTAGTTACCAGTCCCAACTAACTTGCTATTGTTTTAAATCGGATGATCCGTTTCTAGTCGTGCTTCCATGCCCTGAAGCCTTGTTTGAACCTTTTTGCTCGCTGCTATTGCTTTTGTGTGGGGATGTTGAGTGCAACCCGGGTCCAAATGAATCATCGGCTGCTCTTGCGGAAGTTCTTAAAACTGTCAAAGATTTAAATGAGCGATCAATCAGAATGGAAACAGTACAAAAATCGGTTGCCGAAACGGTGTCTGAGCTAAAAGACCAGCAGAAAAACGCTTTTCAAGCCATATCTGATATAAAGGCACGGTTAGAGGCTGTTGAAGGCCAGACTACATTACTTCAGCAATGTCGGGCCGATTTCAGTGGGCTACATGATAAAGTTAATCGACTTGAGTCGGAAGCCTGCGCGCTGCGCCATCGGCTAGACGACGCAGAGGACCGTTCTAGACGAGATAATCTAGTTTTTTATGGCATAACAGATGTTGAAAACGAGGCGTATACTGATTCTGAAGCCAAAGTTTTGAGCGTCATTAATGATAAACTGAATCTGAGCCTTAACAGTGATAGCATTATACGTGCTCACAGGCTCGGTCGGTTTATGAAAATGAAAACACGGCCGATCATTGTCAAATTTGCTGCCTACAAGCAAAAAGAAGCTGTGCTTGCTAAGTGTTCCTTGCTTAAAAATAGTGGCTTTGCTCTCAGTGAGGACTTCTGCCCCGCCACGCGCGAAATTCAAAAAAAGTTAAGAGAGTATGCCAAAAGCCTGCGTACGCCATATAAACTTGGGTACAAAAAACTGCATGTTGGCGGTAAATCCTTCGGCTATAATGACATAGATGACACCATTGTTGAGATCGGTATCCCAAAAGTTGCATCGAATTCGCATGGTACATCCCCTCGAGCACTCCGCTCTGGCCGCCTTCTGCAGCATAAAGATCGCTAGGGACACGGGAGGGGAAACGGTGCTACTCGCCCGAGATTAGAATTTTCTATTTTATATACTAACATTCGTAGTATCCACCGCAAGAAGGATGAGTTATGTACCGTAATTAACGATATGAAAGCCGATCTCATCGCACTAACTGAAACATGGCTTAGCAGCAAGATATCTAACACCGAATTGTTTCATTGTGATAAAAGGTATGTAGTCTACCGCAGTGACCGCTCTGACAGAGTGGGGGGTGGAGTTTTGCTGGCCGTGGACGAGCGTTTTGATTGCTACTGCATACCAATTATTTCGAATATTGAATCTGTGTGGTGCTGCTTGAATGTAAATTTCAAGAAAGTTATTGTTGGCGTCTGCTATCGCTCCCCATCAAGCGATGCGTCATTTTGTGATAGCTTGCACGACTGCTTAAATCAAGTCACGGTTCGTTATCCCAATTCACAACTCATACTAATAGGGGACTTCAACTACCCGAATATTGATTGGTTGCACGCATGCCCACTTTCCAACCCATCGACAACTGAGGCCAACCTGTTTATCACCACCTGCATGGATTTTGGTTTAACACAAATTGTCACCTCACCCACCCGTGTTACTCAAACTTCTTCTTCCCTTATAGATCTAGTACTAACGTCATCAGAAACTGTCACGTCACCCGTACTGCACATGCCTGGCCTGAGCGACCATAATATTTTGCATTTCACGTTCGATTTGTCGCATGCACCATCAGCAAAACGGTCCAAGAACATCAGAGACTACAATAAGGGTAACTATCTAGCCATTAATAATGAACTGAGCTCCTTTTTAGACATTTTCTTACCAGGTTATCTCGGGCGCTCAGTAGAAACTAATTGGAGTTTGTTCCGAAATAAAGTCTCTGAACTGATTCATCTCCATATCCCTCTTCGCCGGGTGTACTCCAATAACCAAGCTCCATGGTATAACAGATATTTAAACCGACTTTCTAACAGGAAAAAAAGACTTTTTAGAATCGCTAAGTTTTCACCTAAACCGGCCCACTGGGCAACGTACAAGACAGCCTCTTTAGCATATTCGCGAGCGCTAAAGGCTACTAAATCCTCGTTCTTCAACGTAACCCTGCCGAACATCCTGAAGACTAACCCTAAACGTTTCTGGAGTATAATGAAACCAGTTAACACCAGTAAAGTGTCATTACGTACACCCACCGGCGATCCTGTTCCCGACCATCTTTGTTCTACTGTGCTAAACGATACATTCATTAAGTCGTTTTCATCATCTAATGATACCCAAAGTCCTGAGCTTCAATCGTACAATCATTTTGCGATGGATCCCATCACGTTTGACCCGCATGGCATCGTCACGATTATCGATAACTTGAAACTAACGTCGTCTCACGGTAGTGATGGAATTAATAGTAAATTTTTAAAGAATACCAAAGAATACAGTTCTATCATCCTGAAATGCATATTTTCACAATCCTATCATGATGGTGTACTACCTGAAGACTGGAGAACTGCTGCGATTATTCCAATACATAAAGGCGGTGATAAACATAGTCCATCTAACTATCGTCCTATATCTCTCACATGTGTACCATGCAAAATAATGGAACATATAATATTTTCTCATCTTGTTAATTTTCTTGAAGATAATAGCTTCTTCTCTTCAACTCAGCATGGCTTTCGAAAGATATTTTCGTGTGATACTCAACTAATTTCTTTTACTAACGATTTGCATTTATATTTGGACTCTGCTTCTTTAACTGACTGTATCTTCCTTGACTTTGCTAAAGCGTTTGACAAAGTGAACCATTCACTGCTCTTATATAAACTAAGTGTTCTAAAAATTGACCCTGCAGTTCTTAACTGGATTCGTGCATTTCTTTCTTCTCGTGTTCAATTTGTGTGCACTAATGATGTTAATTCTTCCACTGCACCGGTTGATTCTGGGGTTCCGCAAGGATCAGTACTTGGCCCCCTTCTATTCCTAATCTATATAAATGACTTACCTACTACTGTTACTTCCAGAATTTGTTTGTTCGCTGACGACTGTGTGATTTACCGTAAAATATCTAATGACAATGATATTCATTCTCTGCAGGCTGATCTCAATAACATTCTTCACTGGTGTCATATTTGGAAAATGGAACTAAACATTAAAAAGTGCAAGTCTATGAGGATTTCTCGCTCGAATACAACTTGTCCAACTTACTTTCTTCACAGTCACCCCCTTGAAACTGTAACATCTTACCGGTACCTCGGCGTCCACATAACTAACACTTTGTCCTGGAAATTACATACAGAACATATAACGTCCAAAGCCAATAAAACACTGGGTTACCTTCGAAGAAACTTCTTTCTTGCTCCATCGTCTCTAAAGTTACTACTATATACCACATACGTCCGTCCTCAAATGGAATACGCTTCATCTGTTTGGGACTCCGGCCAGGTAACACTATCACACATGTTGGAATCCGTTCAAAATCGTGGAGCTCGTTTCATTTTGGCTAACTACCATCGTTCAGCCAGTGTCACCCAAATGAAGGCATCTCTAAACCTCATCCCACTAGTTACCCGCCGAAAGCTCACTCGCATTTGCCTGTTTCATAAAATATTTTATCACAATCCGAAACTTCGTTCCCGATTAATCCAACCTGCTCCCTTCATTTCTCTTCGTCGTAATCACCAACAAAAAGTCTCAGTCCCCCATTGCAACACAGTAACGTATGCCCAGTCATATCTCCCAAGAACTTGTAATGAATGGAATTCCCTGCCTGCTTCAATAACAAGCATCAATGACTCCACTCAATTTAGGAATGTACTTAAAACAATGATTACCTAATTACCCCCTTTATGTTTTGTTCATCAGTTGATTTATATTGCTTTTTGCCTTCACCATGTAATAAAAATAAAATTACTGCTCCTCATTTGCTTTTTATGATGTAAGTTGTTAGGAGTAATCATCTTTGTACCCCAATTAGTGACTGTATTTTATGCCATTTGCTTTGTGTTCCTTGTTTTTTTTTATTGTTGTGCATTGCCGTTCCCCTCTGAAATGTACTATGTACCCTGAGGGTAAAATAAATAAATAAATAAATAAATAGTGTAGCTATAGAGACACAAGGTGGGGGTTAGGGTCAGTGCTTAACGGCCGGCAATTATCTAACGCGCACACAAAAAAAAATTATATGCAGATAATTCTGCATTCCCACCTTCTTCGCGTATAGACTTCACGTGGTTCCCGTATTGTGTGTTTTGAACACTGTTTTCGAATGGAAAAAACTGCCTCCAGTCTAATTCCCCTGTCACACGGCAAGACTAATGTCGCTTACAACGAATGTAATTAGTTTGCAACGCCATTTATTTGCTGTTACGCGAAGAAACTGATATCATTCGATGAAAACGACATTTTCTATCGAATGAGTTCACGAAACACAGTCGCATTAAACTTCGGACCGGATGCGTTGTCTGGACTCCGGTGACCTTTTCAGGATATGGCTATTGACTTACGTATATGTAACTTTTCTAATTCTGAAAAAAAAAAACTTATTATTTACTATGTTAACTAAGTCCTGGTTTGATGACGTAACAGTAAGCGCGAAAGTTGCTAAGAGAAAGCCACTCTTAAATGCAGCGGCTGGACGCCGGCCGTCTTTCATTTGTGCTCTGTTGTCGTTGTTGCCTGGATCGCGACTGTTGATCGTCCGATTGCGCGTGCTTTGGGGATCAAGGTGGTGACTACACAAATTAGCTGCCGCCGTATCATTTCTGCAGCTGGAGTGTCAGTCGTGCTCCCACACTAGAGGGCACTATACACTGCCCCTACGCTCCGTCATGTCGTCGGCCATGTTGGTTTTCGATTGGTTCTTGGCTTGACTAGGAGCTTGACTTCGTTTGTGTCGTGAAGCTGTGGAAAATTGTGTAAGTCAGCCGCGCTTATAGTCTTGGAGCAGCTTTCTAGTCATTAAAAAAATTATTTTCAAGGATGCACGCATGTCAAATGCAAGTTCTGATGGATTTTTATTTTTCCCAAAGTCACGGCTTAGGAGGGCTAAGCTCATGGTCATCATTTTAAAATATTCGTTTTCGTCGTGTGACAGCAGGCTGGTAAAACGACATTAACTTCACCTACTGCCGTTCGTTGTAGATGACGTTAGATTTGCCGTGTGACATGGGCAAGTTGGCAGCTCTTTTTTCCGCACTCCCGGTCAACGTATCAGAGACCGTGCATTCAATGCATATATAGCAGGAAGGAAGCCCAGCCTACTGCATACGCTGACGCTCAGTTGCAGAGTGGACCATTCTGTAGAGGCGTGCAATAGTAAAACCGCTTCATATACCAGATTCTCGCGCAAACAACTTTCTATTAAACTGTACCGGCATCATATGGCGAGCCACATAAATGAAAACAGGCTGTTTAATGCCACTTTAAAGCTTACATCATAGCCCAGTAGGAATACCCAGCTCTCAACGTGTCATACGCGCTTTACCTGTCTCCTGTAGAGCCTTAACGGCGCTATTTCACGACCAGTACTTTCCGCTTCATCGTTCTTTTATGTCCTGCATCATGCATTAAGCAAGCGCCGTTCGAGCGCACTCCCACCGGCACGTTTTAGCACTGAAAGGGTTTTCGTCTTAAGTGGAGAGGGTTGCCACCGCGTAAGCTTAACTGCTCCATTTTCTTTTTCTTTTTTCTCGCTATATTACCTGCTGCGTTGCGCCTGAAGTGGGCGTTTAAGGAAGGCCCTGGATAGCACCGTTAAACCGCGACGGGCTGCAAATACCGAGACGGGAAAAAGGCGGGAAGAGAATGCTAGGCTTTCACCGTAATGAGGATGAAGGAGGAAGACACAGTCTTGGACGTCGTAGGGACAGCAACAGCAGCGTCCGCAAAGTTCGCGCATCGAGGAACGGGCCATCAGAGTCGATTTCGTGGCCCAATGATTCCCTCCCGCCGGAACGAACCTTAAGGGAGCCAGTTGTTGAGCGCTTCGCCACAGCCGCTCCAGCTGTCTTTTCCCTAATTTTTTCTTGTTTTTCTCTACCTCTGTTTACCACATCCAGCGAGCGTTAATCGACGGTATCTCGGAGGCGATTTCCAAACAATACGGGAGACCCTTAACTCATGGGAACAACTCTGTCAGTTACTGCAGCTTTCTCTCCATCACCTCTTTGCTTCTTTACTTTTTGACTAAGGAAAATGGGAGTGAATAGCAGTGCGCCAACACCAACTGCTTCGCTTTCACTCCTCTTTCTTTCTGTGTACTCTGAAAGTAATGCGAGTCCATCTGTTGGAAAGACACCAGCTGGCGGAATTTTGTTCCGTGACGGTCTTTCCTGGACAGCTTAGTGTATCCCAACTTCATTTTTGTCACGATCGTCCACAAAAACTACCGACAAAAGCGAGCAATGCGTTTATCAGTAATTCCACCTCGTTGACTCCACTAAGCGCCCATCTAAATTCAAGCTCGCAAAAGAAAAATAGGGAGGGGAGAAGGAATCTTCAGCGGCCACCAGCTAGTTTTTGTTCTTTCTCTAGCACAGAGGTCAGTTGTCAATCAATCAGTTGATTTAAATGTTTACCTTTCCCTCATCGACAGTGAAGCGAAAGAGTTATGTTGGCCTGATCTAGTAGAGGCGGTAGTGAGAAGACCAGTATCCTGGCGAAGCGAAACCAGTGAAAATAGCAGCTAGTTAGACAACAAACAGCGCGAAAGACAGTACACCCGAAAAAAAAGGCGGACACAAACAGTGCTCACTTACGACAAAGGATGATTGGTCAAAACCGCGCAATCTAGACTTGCGCAGTCTGTAACAAAAAGAAGGAAGGAACAAAAAAACAAACATCGCTGATCCCTCCGTCACAGAAATCGGTATAACACGAAAGTGAAACGTGTCTTCATAGAAGTAGTGCTTATTGTATCGTGATATTTGAGGGCTTGTACAATGTCTATTGCTGTTTGACAGCTATAGCACCGTTTGACGTGGATGCACCCACGTTGACGCCTAGTGGCACATCTCCGTCGCGACGACTAACGTCTATGATCATGATTTAACCGTAGCAGCAGCTGAACTTGTTAACATATACATAGACACAACGTATAGAGTACGTAATGAACACTGGTACTCGATATGCACTTCTTCAAATCGTCGTCAATTAAAGAGAGAAACGGCACGATGGGCGCTCCCGAGTAATAGGGTAACCTACACGTGTGCTCATGCATACTACGCTTCAGCAACACACACTGCGCTTCAGCAACACGGGAGGCAGAGGTTCGTAGCTTGAGCCGCGAACGCGCGCAGGCGCTCCACGTCCCGCTGGCTTATCTTTTGCTCCACACGCCCGTCCATATTGCTCTACCCGTCCGCAGCAGTTTTATCAGTCGTTGCTATCGCACTGGAAACAGTCGGCGGCAAGAAAATACCGTTGGTGTATCTGGAAAGTGAACTACTCCGACAACGAGCCGTGACACGCTAACATGAAGCGACATGCAGGGAACGTAGCTGCGTCTAGGACGACTCCCCGATGCTAGCGCGGCCAGTGTTTTTCGCTGGCATCGAGGCGCTTTAACCATGGCCTCCCAGACGGCGCGCCGGCAGGAAGCCTGCCGGTGCGCAATTTCAGAGGCCATGCTTTAACTGTGTCGTCTCCGAATCACCCTCAATCGGCGCTAGCAAATGTCATGCCGCGTTACTTCGCTTGACCGCGCACAGACGGCGGCGCCGCCCCTCCCCGCCTGGCCCCGCCTGGCCCCGCCAACAGATAGCACCGTGCGAGAGAGAATGTGTGAGAGATGTAAGGCGCATTTGTAGAGTGACGCGCATCCGCCTCAGTAGCTTAGTTAGTAGAATGCCGGGCGCTTATCGTCGTGGACCGAGAGGTCGTAGGTTTGATTCCCGACGGCGGAACTTTTGCTTATAGTTTTTTTCTTTCTCATTCGGTAGCGTCCATTTTATCAACGTCATATCCGTGACGGAAATACGTCACTGAAATTTTGGTGGACCACGGCATAAGACACTTTCGTGCTAAAATGATAAAACACTGTTGAATAAAGATCGTGTCATCAGCACATATACACTTCACCAGCTAGCTGACAGCTGCTCCGTTAGTGAGCGTTCCTGGGGCAGGGTCGTAGGCAAAAACTTTTTTAGGGAGGGGGGGGGGGCACCCTCTTGATCCCAACTGGGGGCATGGCCGGCAAATGTGGTCGATGTCAGTTTGTGCTCTGTATGCCATGGGAAAAAACATTCGGGTGGCGGGGCACGGGCCCGGTGTGCCACCGTGTGTGTGTGTGTGTGTGTGTGTGTGTGTGTGTGTGTGTGTGTGTGTGTGTGTGTGTGTGTGTGTGTGTGTGCGCGCGCGTGTATGTGTGTGTAGACAACGGCTGCGTTGCCAACGTAGCTCAAGCTCAATCTGGTCTTACGAGGCTATTTTGCCTTCGCATTCATGCCGTTATTTCACAAGTTCAGACGTCGATCATTCAATATAAACTCCGCACAAATGAGATAGTTTAACAAAACTTGAAATTCGGCTTGATGGTGCATAGCTGATGGGGAATTTTGTGCGCAAAAACTAGGCAAATCATCAGAACGAGAGCGCCCGTCCTGTCTTTCTCGTTCTGGTTATTTGTCTTGCGTTTGCGCACAAAATTTTCCCACTAATGAGATAAAAACATTAACGGCACAAGTGCAGATTTCATTGAAACTAAATGTAACAGAGTTCGTAAAGGTTTTTCCGCGACGGCTGTCGCTTCGTGCTATCGATTGCCAGAGATTACTTTTTCTCGCGACCACTTCTTTTCCTACACGATCAAAGCGCGTACACTGCTCCCTTTTTTCGTGTCGCCGCATTTCCCTTCATCGTGCCTTATTGTTTTCTCTTATATCTTGCGTCTTGCCTTTCGCTCGTGTCTGCCTGCGCAACCGTTCGCTCAATTTATCTTTTTCTTCGACGCTAGAGGGCAGCAAACTATACGGGATTGAAAACTTCTCTTGCGATTGTATCGCTCCAGCGAACACGGCGCAGGCTTATTCACCTTACATGCCAGGGTTCTCGACTGGGATAAGTCAAATAAGAGAAATATCGGCTGTCTCATGGCTACCATCCATCAATATTTTGTCTTGGACAAAAATAGTTCCGCATTATTTGTCTTTGCTCTTCGTGCTGTTTTGCATTGCGCAAAAGACATTAGCGGACTCCCTTTCGCTTGGTGTGGGAACGGGCCGGCTGCGACACCAAGAAACGTAGAAACTGTAAAGCGCTTATGATGATAATATTCGCGACATTATGGATCGAATCATGCATTTGACCCGGCAGTACCTGACGAAGCAACTGCCATTTCGTCGGCTGTTTTGTTGGAGATCTGACAGTACTGATTGAGTGTCGGGGAGGAATAATTCTCCGGCAATGCTATTCTCGCAGTGACCAAGAGCACAAGTCCACCAACTGCAAACTATAATAATAATAATAATAATAATAATAATAATAATAATAATAATAATAATGTTACTTTCTTCTCTGAAAGTAAAGACAACGTAGAGCACATTTTTTTTTTCATGGTGTGTGCGTAAAAGGGAGCAACCCAACTGCATTCTATAAATATTCCTGATCCTCAAGTGGTCAACAAGGGTGCGACTGATTCTGCTGCTAATGATGATGCTGAATATTTCGCGCATAGTTTCATGCCGTGAGGCGTTTATCGACTTCGTGCGTTCGTACATTATTTCCTCAGTCGTTCTATATGGAGGCGTCCGTGTGGCGTCGTGGCGATCAAGCATCTAAGCACATTTCATTTAAAAGGGCGCGCCGTTTTAGCTATACGGCTCATGCGCGGCGCGGCTGAGCTCAACGACGTGGGTTCGATTCCCTATCATGGCAGCCGCATTTCGATGGAGGCGACGTGTAAAACAGCCCTTGTACTAAGTTTTAGGTGCACGTTAAAGCACAGCATGCGGTCAAAAATTGGCGCATAGCGACCACTACGGCGTGCCTTATAATCACATCGTAGTTTTCGAAAGTAAAATCTGAGAATTTCATCAGTTAAACATAAAATAGTATTTAGAAGCATGTAGAGACTAGAGAGGCAACCAAGCCGCATTGCCCTAATACATTTAGCTTTTGAAGCTGCTTTCATTAGAAAGAACAGCTTTGTTGTTCTCCTTTCTTTCTTCGGCCCTTCCCCTTTAGAGGCAATGTTCCAAACAGGACCTGCAAAGATCTTATTAGGTGCACTAGCTTATTATTTTTTTGCAATCGACAATTATATTCAATAAATGGCAAAAGAATCGCTAAAGAATTCTCCTGACTGCATGAGACGACTGTTTGCAGATGTTGTCTATAGGGAGACATTACAGTTAATGATTCTTCCAGTGGTGTATCGTAATGTCCTAGTCCTAATATTAGCCGTTATTCTACTCCTTCTCCTGCATAAACTACATGCACAGAGAAGAAAGAAAGAGAGAGTGCGTGGTTGTGTGTGAGAGTGTGTGCGTGTGTACGTCTGTGTGTGCGTGTGTGTGAGTGAGTGAGTGAGTGAGTGAGTGAGTGAGTGAGTGAGTGAGTGAGTGAGTGAGTGAGTGAGTGAGTGAGTGAGTGAGTGAGTGAGTGAGTGAGTGAGTGAGTGAGTGAGTGAGTGAGAAACGAAATAAACAGAGAAAGGAAAGGTGAGGAGTGGGAGCACTACAGCTACTATAGCCGGTCCAATAGGCTAATGCCGTGAAAAAAGTTGACTAAGGCCTTAATGGATTGCCGGTGCGATGATAGTTCGGGTCGGGATTTTAGCTCTCACTGTTCTCACAGGAGCCCGTCGTCAAAACTGGCCGACAAAGCCGCTAGCGGCAGCATGTGCGCACTGTAGCCAGGACAGCGGCACAGAACATTTTCTATGGTTTCTTCGCTGCGGCAGAGGTTGCAAGCAGTGCTGTCTTCCATGCCGATTTGGAAGGCAAAATGGACAAACTGGTCCGTATGACCTCACATTCTGTGCCCCGCATGGGTAGTTGAATTATGCTGATACCGCATCTGTGCGCTCACACGTCCTCCTATCAAGTCAACAGAAGAAGGGAGAGAAAGAAAAAAAAAAGGAAACACGCGGTCAGCTGCTGGCGCCGTGAGGCGCTTATGAATCGATCTACGGAAAGAATAAAGTTTTCGGGCTACCGATATCTCCCCGCGCTCTAAGCTATGCGGTCGCCGAGAAAAACAAAACAAACAACATCGTTGTTGAAAGATCTCGCATCCGTATGCTCGGGCCCGCGGTGGTGTTTACCTTACGTCTTTCCCAACAGAAGTAGGGATATGTAGGGGATGCGAGGTCTTATATGACCGTAGTTTGTCCTATTCTTTATATATACGCGGCAACGTGCTCGACGTGCTTTCATAAGGATACGGAGGAGACTAAAAGGAGCCCGCGCTTCTCTCTTGGCGCTGTGCTCATATGTCTCTCCGCTGACGTTCGTCGCCTAAGTGGGATACGCGCAGGCGATATCTCGTCCGTGTGTACCTAGCCACTCGACTGAGCTGTGCTGCACTTGTGCTTCTACATGATTCCTTACAGGAGGGCACAGGGAACAGGATCGCTCTCACAAAGCAAGCTATATAGAAGGAGTGGAGAGTAAAGGACAGGGGGAAGGGGTAGTACTCGCAGATCGGGCCACCGCTAAGGGAAAAGGCCTTTAGGTCTCGCGGATCACGGAGAAAAGCTCCCGAGGGTTCATTTCGGGGGGCTTTTCGCTAAGAATCGCGACCAGTGCGCGGTATGAGCTCGCGACCAAGCACTGGACGAGGGCGTTGTTACATCTCGCTCGGCGGTTTTGTATAGTGGTTTCTTATCCAGGTATTATACGAGGCTATGCTGTTACACTGAGCTCTCTATTCACTCTCACGTAAGCTCCTACATTTTCGTGAGTTAGTCCTCCATGAGGTGGCGGTTCTATGTTGTTGCGCGCCACTTGGTGATTATGTAACCCGCTGTAGTACTCCGCTTCACCAGACTATCAGAAAGAGAAACGCGTTTGTCTGACTTTTCCGTTGTATTCCAGTAATCATGCCTGAGCTCAGCGCAGCTTGAACAAAAGGATTACGCGAATGAATTAGCGGCGGACGGGGCACAGGATCTTTTCCTTTCTTATTGAAGCACACGGTCGGTTTTCATTTGTCATTGTCCGACGCAACCTGCTCTTGGCTTTCGTAGCTTTGTACGTAGATGGTGAGACAGTGTTTGCAAGAGCGTTTTTGAACAAGCAGCACTGTTCAAACACCAAATACAACTGGAGTGGGAGATTTTTAAGGATGGCGTAGAGTTCGGTTAACCTCTATTGGCGGATATTGAGGTGACTGCTGTTTATCGGACGAGCGACCACGGGGTTATGCTTAGAGATTATTGGTGGTCTTCTCGCTCTATTTTAAGACTAGTTTGGCTTCTGGTTGGTGGGAGATCGGCTAGCTGATATGGTATGGAGAGACGTGAAAGATGGTCAGCGTTGGTGGCTCAGTTTCCAGTTGCGTGAAGGACTACTAACAGCAGGATTCATGCGACGGTCGTAGCGGGGATACTGATTAAAATTGAAGTTATTTGCGCGTCCGCGAGTCTCGTCCTTTTATCACACGCTATCACTAAAACTCCTTTATTTCCTTCGGAGAAGCGGTTGATGGCCAATAGCAAAAATAGCAGCAGCCCGCATGCCACTTATTCGCCTTACGTTACTTTGCGAATGGCTTTGACTTGACACTTACAAACTTACAAACAAAACGAATATACAAAGAAATCCCTGCTGTTAAACTTAGCCATCTTAAGAAAGCCCACTTCTTTATAACGTTCTTTAGTTTCATGTATGGCGAAAGAGAAGAAGAAGAAAAAAAACATTTCAGTTAAGGCTTCAAGGGAGCAAGCTCCCGGAGAGCCAAGCGAAACTCCTAGTATACATTTTCAAGGATTTGTATTTGGACAGCGCTGACTTGAGACTGGCACTGAACGTCGGCCGTATCCTTCCATGAATGGACAATATCTCTTATGCCTTCCCTATATCGCAACTTATCCTTCCATATATACTCCCCCATTCCGAGACTCCTATATGACGTATCCCCGCCTGGGCACACACGGGGAGGCGCATTAGAAATGCGCATATGTATAATGTATATACGTGCCCATCCACGTTAGTCAGGGGACCCCCTCGCCGTTCGTCGCCCATTCGTCGTTTCGTATACGTTTTCCATTTTCTGCGAGTCTCCTTTTTTCTCTCTCTCTCTTTTTTTTTTTTGCTCAGTGGAGCCCAGCTGTCATTCCCCGAACGTCTTTTTTGTAACGTTCCGATGGGTTTAGACTCGGGAATATTTCTTTTTACGTCGCTTTATATTATTTTTATATTTCATTTCAGACCGGGTACGAGAAAGCTTCAATACGCCTTGGATACGTCAGCGCAAAGGCTTCTCGTTTCGTCTTCTTTTCTTCATTTCTAAGCTTTTCTGTTTTCTCTCCTCTCGCGTATCGAGAATGCCGCTACCGTCGAACGATTTTGCGATTTGCCCAGCGTTCGCATCTCTGATCGTTGAGCGCAATGAATGCCGCTGTGTGTGTTTCTTTCTACGACTCGCAAACTTTTTTTGGCCGCTGAGATTTCGAGTGATCTTTCTTTTCGTTCAGTTTACTCGTTCGCGTGAAAAACATCGCACCCAAGAGCACCTGGGAGCGCGTACGTGTCTACGAAACCGTCTTTCACAGTATAGCTATCGTTTCGTTAATGTTTTGTTATTCTTTGCATTGTTTTTCTCTCAGGTTCTCTTATACTCAGGCCCATAGCCAGGAATTTTTTTCGGGGGGGGGGGGGGGGCACTTGCTGAAAACCTTGACTATTTGAGAAAAACGCCTATGTTCATGATTTATTTTCGATAAAACACCGTGTGTCATCAAAATTACGGGGGAGACCCGGGCCCCCTGCCCCCCCCCCCTCCCCGGCTATGGGCCTGCTTATACTATTCTATCAGTAGCGCCCTCGCGAACTCGACGAGGAGCACTCCACTGAACGCTATGTCCTTCAAGCTAAATGATCCAGAAGCGCAGGAGTAGAAGGAGAAAACGAATCACAAGCGCTGACCTCGACGGCTAGAGAGATGTTTTCGTCACGTGGTATTCGAGAGGGCGACGTTCCTTTCAATGGCAGCAGTTTCTGCACTAGCAGATTCTTTCCTTTCTTTTCATTTCCGATTTTTTAAAACCTCGAATCTTTCCTTTACAATTGATTTGTTGTTGGCGTCTCGACTCTTCCGATCGAAGCTAGGTCAAATCTTTGTTTTTGTGTAGCGATGCTGCGTTGTTTGCTCAATTTTCGCTTTCGACGCCTGTGGCGCTCTATTCTAAAGCGGTGCATAAACTTCGCTCTGTTTGTTCTATCTTGCGCTGTTTTTCTTTCGGCGCAGTGAGTCTACGTTTTAAATTTCTTCAGGGAACGAGTTAACTTACAAAACTAGCTGAATGTGTGACTTGCGATATAATGAATATAGGACTGAAGGCTCAGTTGAAGGACGGAACACTGCGGGGGCTATGGGTGGCCCGGGCCCAAAGTTGATGCGTCAACATTTTACGACGATTCAATGTGGATAGCAGTTAGCTTTGTTTAATTCGATTTAATTGATTCCTCGTGCGCGCTGCTACTTACCACTTAGGTTATTTTATCAAATATTAATAATATCCGGGATTTAACGTCCCAAAACCACGATATGATTATGAGAGACGCCGTACTGGAGGGCTCCGGAATTTTCGACCACCTGGGGTTCTTTAACGTGCACCTAAATCTAAGTACACGGGGCTCAAACATTTTCGCCGCCATCGAGAATGCAGGCGCCGCGGCCGGGATTCAACCCCACGACCTTCGGGTCAGCAGCCGAGCGCCATAACCACTAGACCACCGTGGCGGGGCTATTTTATCAAATATTATTCTGTTCTAATGCACCGCTGCTGCGTATTCTTGGTGAGGGCTACCACGTACCCTGCACAGAAGGCTATAGGTGCGACATGACTTACTGAAGACTCAGTTTAATGCCATCTTTCTTACAGGAGACTTCATCGCGACCATCTGAGCCACCGTTTCTCTCTGAAGCCTTACGTATGTAATTACGCAGCACTTTTCCACTAACGCCCGTTTTTATAGGCATAAAACTTGATGGATACACGTTTACTTGTACTTTTCCACGGTGAAAATTCTAACGTTTCGCCTTCTGCTTCCTCCTCCACCAATCGCTGCGTCGCATTCTTCTTTTTGCGAGACGTGCTGATGCATCAGAAATACGCGTCCGTACTGCGTGCGTCTGCGTTCGTTGACTTCTGTTCCTCGTCTTTTCTTAACTTTCAGTATTCGTCCCTGGTTCAGTTCCACCAATCGATGCCTTTTCTTCCCCAAGCCATTCGTCTACAACCGCGCTGTTTTTTTTGTTTTTGTTTTTGACGTCTACGCGCTACTTTTCGAGCTCCAAGTATCGATTTCTTCTTGATATACGTCTTTTTGTCCTGTGGAATATCCTCACTCTTCTCCAGAAAGAAGCGGCTCTTTCGCTCTACACCATATGCAGATAGGAAATGGAAGATTTCGAAGATTCTTGTTACCTACGATTTACTGACTCGGCAAGTTCCTATACTGCCTGGGATGTGACTTCCCCAAGATAAGGAGATCCAAGCGAAATATGGCGTGCAAGATTTCAAGACAAATTGATTTGGTTACGTTGTTTACGTTGTTTTATCTCATATTCGTAAGTTGTGAGAGGAAGACCATTCGCCGCAAACGCTCCCTAAATGCCCATAGCGCAGCAGTTGGTCCAACGCGAATGTGAGCCAGGGCTACTTAGACATCAGCGCAGCGTTAGCGGATGCACACTGCAGGGAGTGGTGAGTGAATGCCCGACGTTTTGATCCCACTAATTACGCGGCTTCACGATTTCCCGATTCCGAGAGGGAAAGTTCATAACGTACTCCAGAAACTGGTATTGAAAGTGTTCCAACGTTCCTCTCACTACGGCAATTCATCTAAGAGTGTAGTAATCACTACGGTTATTTCAAACGTGATAGAGAAACTTACATGTAAGTGGCACAGCATACTGTAGAGTGCCTACAGTGCTTATGGGGAATGGCATCCTGAGTGGCCGTTGGTAAGTGACACGATTCGCTGCACGAATGTAGACATTATTTTGTAGCTTCCGACTATAGGCATGAGCACGGGTATTGGGGGGGGGGGGGGGGGCGCAAGAGAGAGAATAAACATCTTTATTTGGTTTTAATTTAGGCATCGTCTTTGGGTGGTCTCCCCATTCCAGGAAACCATAGGCTTTCGCCGCGTCGACAGCCCTCGCAAGTCTGCCCCATACTTACGATGACCTTTCGGTCGGCCTAATGGGAAGCCCTGCGCAAGACTATGCTTACGACCACCAATTAATATGCAGAGATAAAAGCAGCAAGCTTTTCGCACTTTAACTGCGAAGAATCTCACTAATTCCGTCTCTTTCTTAAGTTGTCTGAAGATTAGCTCTAAAGTGCTGTTTAACGAGGTCAACATACGTACAGCTAACTCGCGTCCTTGTAGTGGAGGGCAATGAATGTTTTCGATGGCGGTTAGGCCGAAATACTTGTTAGCTGATTCTTTCTGGTGGTGCTTATTAAAAACAGCAACAAGGTCTGAAATACGGACACTACAACAAATACAGCTGTAACCTTAGCGACAGAAAACTCTCCAAAGGAGTTTATGTTCTCGCGCTAATGACATACGGCACAGATGGTGCTGATATAAACCAGTGCAACACAAACAGATAGTTGTCAACTTTTGGTTTGGTAGGGCCCATCAATCTCGTTTTTTGTAAGTGATGTAGACGTGTTAAAGGCCCACTAAACCACCAACAGACGCTCGCCTGCTCCTCTCCGTGCCTTTGATCTGTCGACAACAGCCGCCGTGACGTCACCTGTATGATTAGGTGACGTCGCGAGCAAAAGACGCTGTCAATGGGCAAACAATAGGCTGTTTTCTGCTAGCAGATGCGCGCGCTTCTTGCGTTTCCATCTCGGACGCTGAGGAAGGGCACTCGGAGAGGTGGATAGACGAGCCGACGAACGCAGCCTAGCGAAGGAAAGAGCGAAACGAGAAAGCGCGTGCAACTCCGCCAGCGTTCGCTGTAGTTTCGTGCACAACTGCGACGCCACAACTAAATTTCGACCACTGGGTGGTTTAGGGGCCCTTTAAACGTTCAGCGTCTACTTCACGGAACATTAGCGCCTGCCCTTGCATTTATAAAATGGCCCCGCAAATCCTAACAGCGTCTGGGTATGGAGAATTTGCATGATGTGTGGCGTCGAGATCCTGTTCGCCCGCCGATCAATTCATGTGCAGTGTGTTCACAGCTGTGACTTAATGGCGATTACGTTACGCCACTATAGCACGAGGTTAAGTGTTCAGCTCTAAGCCGCGGCAGCCGTATAGTGATAGAAGAAGAAATAGAAAAATGCTCGTATTGGCCGCGAGATCGACCTATAGGTGGCAGCACCGTCGCCGAGTTAGTGTGGAGAGGCCGTCGGTGGCGCGTACACAAATGCACACAGCGGCGCTTCGTTGCGAGCGGTTTGAGCCGATTGTCGGCGAATAAAATGCGTGGATTGCAGCTTACTGGTAATATATACGCTCTTCATTGTTGAATCGATGCACAAAGATCATCCGACGTTACTATTACTAGTAAGAGAAGCGCAATCTGCCGATGAAAGGGATGCTCGCCCTGGATGACAGTCTGCGCACTATATGGCGTTTTCGGTTTTTTTCTCTGTACGTGTTTAGCTTGTGTTCTGTGTACTACGCACTGCTGTAGCACGCCTGAACTACTTAAGTGTTTACTTCTTGTTCATTTGTATACCAGCTCATATTCCTGTGCAATGAGTTCAATAGCACTGTTCACGCGAATATGCATACGCATTTTTTTAAAGTTCGGTTCTCCATGAAATGTAGGACAATTGATAAGTTTAGTCAGGAAAGCTACGTTTAGTTTAGTCAGGAAAGCTATTGACAGCGCTTTAGCGCCACGGAGACGTTCAAAGCGTACGCGCTTGTTCTTGCTCCAGTAACAGAATAAAAAGGTAAGAGTTTAGCACAGAGCTCTCATCGATTGATTACGTGCACGACAGTGGTGCAACAAAGGTCCGGTTATTTTATGGAATAAGTGTTTTTTTCTTTTTTTTCAAACAAATAATGTCCGCTGCCTTCCATCAATTTCTAACAACTCCACACAAACGCTCAAGATAATGTAAAAAAAGGATGAGGTTTTGCGTGAAATTATACGACAGAAATGTAAGGCACGCCGTCGGGATTAAGTTTGAACATCTAGGTCCTTCAAAGCGTACCTATAAATCTGAGCACACGGGTGGTTCTGCATAAATTTTGCCCCAAGTTAAAATTGCGCGCGGCAACTCCGTTTTATCACTGCCATGTCATTCCATTGTCTGTTTTTTTAGGGGACAGTTTGAGTACCGAAGTTTCAGACTTCACTTGATAGAAATATTTCGCTGTAGCGGGACCACGACCGTACAATAAAAGGACATCTTAAGCACAACTAAAGCTCAACGCATAACCGATGAACTACAGTGCCGCAGTTATACACCTAACAACAACGCGAAAGTGCATGGTCTAGAGCCTCATTTTTGTTTACCAACGAGTCGCTAAAACGGTGCCTTCACACACTATTTAATGCTCCTCATGTTTTAAATGTGCCAAGCGCACTTTACGACGTGCTTGAACCAGAAGGCGGCGCCAACACTGAAATGATTCTGGCGAACGAAGGGTACGACACCAATACACAGCCCTCTCGAAAGTCGCACTCACTGATCTTATTACAACGCGCATGCAGCCGAGCAAGCTCATATGCTTCTGTACACCCTGTTAGGTATACGTACGAGCAGTTAAACTCGCGCTAACGTAACAGAACAAACCGCCCTTTGAGACTGTGCAGGACGTACGCGCACATGCAAACACGACGTGGCTAGCAGACGACGCAGGGAGCAATCCACACTAGGCGCGCTTCAGCCAGTAGCCGCCAGGCGGCGACTCCGCTCGATCTCGCGGCCAATACCAAATTTTGAGCCAGTTACAGAATCTTACGTGATCGAAATCAATGCTGCATCCTCCACTACAGTGTCGCTCATAACTTCATAAGCCACTGTGTTGTTCCGAAACACCGCAACTACAATGTATGTAGGATACACATAGTTACTTTTTCTGGACGCGCTGACAGGGCTTCAGTAAAGACGCCTCTTTCATAGTGTGAGAAGGAAGCCTTCCAAATATATGCACTTGCTCATTTTACACATTTTTATACATACGTTGTCACTCTAGGGTGAATATTAAGACCCAGAGAAGCCCCGTGCAGATCGGGGGTGCTACTACGCAACAATCAAACCTGCTGTAGTCACCAACTGCTTCGTTTATAGCTATGTTGTGAGCGTGCACAGGCTGTAGGGAAAGTGAAAGTAAAGCAGCTGTGATAAACCAACATTGCACAAGATAAATTAAACTAAACTAACAGGTCACTCGGCAAGGCGTTACAATGCCCCAAACATAACGTATACGCAACACCAAACAGCCTCGTGTTCCCAACGAAATCAATCTGCGGAGCGTGGCCGTCACGTGTGACACATTTCCCTCTCCTTGATGACGTCACACACTCATTAATCAAGTGTCGATCGTGGCAGGTGTAGTACGCCGTATCTGGAGTGCCGACAACAGCGTGCTATGCTCATGGCACGCATAGCGTAAGAAATCAGAGGGTGACAGGCACGACCGAACGACAAGTCAATGCAATCCATATTTCTTTTCTTATCTCTCTGTTTTCGTTTTGTGGCTGCTTACTGCAGGACGTCTACATCTGCAGTTTTTTTTTTGTGCATTGTCGTCGTGTTGCTCAGTGGTAATCTTTTTTGCTTTCTTTCGTATTTCTTTCCGATATACATCTCCTTGGACAGCTCCGGGGGCGGAATGTAGCCCCACGCACGAATATCGCAACGACGGATATCCGTGACGTAGTTTATCACTGTCAATGCCGGCCGCCGCTCGCATCTTTCTTCTTATCTGTTCTTCTAACTATATCCACTTTTCCTCACTCCTCGTTCGTTCTACATGGGCTGACTGGAATACGAGAAAATTCAAATAGAAACTGATCGAAATAAAAAACAAATTCAGCAAAACAAGAAACCTCCCCGGTTGCCTTTGACCAAACCGAAGCCTCGTCAAGTTTTGCCGGACCGAAGCAAGAGTTTATTTATTTTTCCACGTCAAATATGCAGCGAAAACGGGCGCGCTAGAGTCCAAATTTATCTTCGTATGCTGCCACTGAGTGGCATGCTGTTTCATCTTCTTTTTATTTCGTTATTACATTCGCACGAAATGGTGTGAACGGGAAAAAAATGCGCGTTGCACGCGTTTATCAATCCATTAGAGAACCGCAAGTGTTGTGAGGGTTTGCTCCTTTTTCCCGTCGTCCTAACCTAACTGAGGCAGAACAGGCTCTCATTAAGAGAACGCTGGAGAAAACCCCTGGCCGCGTGGAGGACTGAAACGGCACAAATACAGGCAGCACGTGCATTAACAGACTCTCGCAGAAACGCGTTACAGAGCCTGTGTTAATTACGAAAATACTGGCTCATCATGCTCCACACGAGCGCACGTTCAGACATAAAGATCACCATATGTGCGACAGTTATGTCGCTCCTTTCTTTCTTTTGTGTTTCTCCTGAGAATACCTCTTAAATAGCTCACATTTTTGTTATGCTTAGTTAAAGCTTTGTTAGTTTTCTTATGCATGGTCGAACGTACTGAGAGGCACATTTCCCGAATGTCACGCTGGTGCCGTAAACTTACTTACCTACTCGCGTACATTCTTTCCATAGTTCGTAACCGACAATTTTGTTATCAGGTTAGCAGCGGTTGCGTCTCACAATAAAGGTTGATTAAAGATGTTTTATTAGAAATCCCTTAATTATGTTTTTTTTTTTTTTCATCAGTGCGAAGATTCTGCGGAAGCCAATTGCCTTGACTTCCTGCCTGTTGGAACAGTTTCCAAATTTGCACGACCAATTTTTTCTTGCTAACGTTGTCTAATATCGAAGCGCCTTTATTTAACGACTTCGATTTTTCTCTATTCGCTACGTAACTCTTCCCTAACGAGGTAATAAAATTATCAGTCACAAACTTCGGAGACGCTGTACACGAGCAGGTAAGCAACCCCACAGCAACAGCGTGACATTTTAGAAGTTTAAGCCTGGATGGTCGGAACTATGACGTCACATCAATGGATAAGAGCTCATTACACGTCGAGGCAAAGAAAAGCATTGTTCTAAGCTTCGCCCGCACCCGTCGACAAAATTTGTATACTTGCTGTGAGCCTTAACGCTGTATGTCACCTATCAAACTGCGCTGGAATTTCCTATTCAGTTCTAGCCAGTCGCACTTTCTTTTTCGTGATAACGGCGTTAAACTCGTTACGTAACGCATCGGAATAATGAAAAGAGAGCCATAATCTAAAAACGACAGCCACGGAATATGGAAAGTTTCCTCGACCCCAGTAAAAGCTCGCACCATTAAATGCGATTAATAACGGCCCGGAGCACAATGAAAGAAAAACAACAGAGAACGACATTCACCACTGATTATGAAGAAGACTCTCTCGCGAATCTCAGTGTTTCAATCGCAGAAATCAAGAAATAAGGTCTTCTAAGAGCGGAAACCAGCCGGAGGCTAATGAGGCGGAAAGCTCGGGATAAGAAGTGTAGTAATCGCGTTATCGTTCCACGCGCGCTGCTAACGTTCCTTCACACTGGGGTTGTTTTATTTCTTTAGGTTGCCGCACTTAAGAGGGCGCCCATTAACCGAGTCTCTCAAGAAGGCTTGAAGAAGAGCGAAAAGTTGCGCCTCAAGTGCCGAACTAGGCACTTCTCCAATGACGTCCTATAGGAAACGAGCGCACACACCTGCGTGAGTTGTGCAGGGGGGGAGGGGGGCGGTGCGGCATCAGAAAATAAGCCATAGCTTCGCTATACTCGATGTGCGAGAAAAACAGTGCACAAACAAAAAGGCGATGTGACAAGAAACGGTCCGAAGCTACTTCATTAAGAAAAAAGGCTCTTTCGCCGGGTGTACACGCAATCCGATTAACGGAGGCATTTCTCCCTTCTGGATGTTCAGTACTATGGCTTCCATTCCACGCTTGCGCGTCGCCTTACAGTGCAGGCCTGTCACACATCGGCGACAAGCACGTGCGAGAAGAGAAAAGAAAATAAGACAGCCGACGGCACCGGGAAGGAAACAAAATTAACGCCAAAGAAGGACGACGTCGCACGTCCTCGGCAGTATTAACGAACGAAGAGGCAGGGTCAAACGCTGCACACCTCGCCCGCTCCTCCCCTCCTCTATACTCTTTCACCTTCCTACCCCCTCCTCCTCCAACTCCTCAAACTCCTCGTACGCTAGCCTTCAACACACTCTAAGAGAGCCGCTCTATAACGAGATTTCGCCAGAAGAAAACGACAAGAACGACTCCTCGGCGTCCTCGCGCTGGCATGTCCGACGAACTTGGAGCAAAAGATTGGTTTACGTCTTCGCTGCCTCAGCTTTATGCCAGTTTTGTTTGGATGCGTGGGCGAGACTTTTTTCCGTATAGAGTCCCACACTCTCTTCAGGGCTGTCGATACACCTCTTTGTTTCGTTTGTGTATTCGTGTATTGGGTTTTCTCGCAAGCCCGCTGGTGCGGAAGCAATTTTCTTGGCGCGAGACGCGGTCACAATGGTTGCGTATTTGCCTAAGCGCGTTACGATTTCGCGAGTGAGAAGGCCAAAACGCAGTTTCTGCGTAATTTCCTCGAGGAACGCGATCGCAGTGGAGCGACTTTGGATGACTTGCGTTTGTTGTTTATCATTGTTACCTTCTTTTTGTTGTGCATTCAACGGGCAGTTATTACAACGCGGGAGTGCATTGTTCCGCACTGTGCGCAGTTCGCGCGTCACTTCCTCGCACCGATTATTGGAAACCATTAGAGTGCAGCACGTTCTACGCAGATCAACTTGATTTCGTTTATTTTTAGGCTCGGCTGTGCAGACTAACACATTTCTAAAGGCAAGATCGCGAAACCCGCGCATACAGGCAGAGCTGAAACACCATAGCCTGCTACTTTGCGCAGGTGCGTGCGTGTGTGCGTGTGCGTGTGCGCTCGAGGTCTTAGTTGTAGTTGTACAATACAAGCAAATCCACACGTCTTTTCTTATGAAACTAAAAACTATTCACCGTGACAACGTTTTCATTTTTTTCTATTTGTGCGCTTGTTTAATTCATTGTTTGTTTGAGGAAGCGCATAAGTACCGAACGCCTGTTCATCGCTCAGGAGCATTAACTGCCTGCACAATGAATTTTCCTTTGTTATATTCTTTCAAAGCAGTTTGAATCAATGTGCATGCTGCCATGACTGCATGTAGTATCCAGTAATTACGTATCGACGCGCACGAAGATGCTACGCCTACACGGTGCACTGAGGCTTCATGACCGGCCTGTGAAGGCATGTAAAGATACGTCTTTCCGTTTCAAGCTTAGCGTTACACGCTAGTCAAAGTAGTGATGGGGCCTAGTTGCTTGCTGAATCTCGCATTCATGCTTGCAGAGCTGATTTCAAAGACACTTGGATAAAGCAAGACAAATAGACTCTTTCACTCTGCTTGTCTTCCTCCATCTCAGCGTTTTTCACGTCAGCGCTGCAAGCATGAACGCGAGTTACATGCAAATTTAAGGGCAGAAATTCAGTGTATAAACTTGTCGATATTTCTTGTATATACTGTTTTCCAAGTGCTTACTGTAATCGGTTCCGTGTCACCAAGCGTTCGATGAGCGATGCAATACGCAGCGCCTCAATCTTGAAGCTACGGCGCATTCTCTACGGAACAAGAACAGCCTGCACGTTTGTCGCGACAAGTGGTAACATCACTTTTGGGAACTACAGGCCGCAACGAAACACCGTAAACAGGGACAGTAAAGTTTCGCAGAAGTGTTGAAAGGCGGACAGTAAAGTTTTTTACTCGAGTCAGACTGCACCATTTAGTCGAAGGCGGTCGCAGAGGCCCGTCGTCCCCTTAAGAGGCGCGGAAGTCGCAATATCTATCTATCTATCTATCTATCTATCTATCTATCTATCTATCTATCTATCTATCTATCTATCTATCTATCTATCTATCTATCTATCTATCTATCTATCTATCTATCTATCTATCTATCTATCTATCTATCTATCTATCTATCTATCTATCTATCTATCTATCTATCTATCTATCTATCTATCTATCTATCTATCTATATCTATCTATCTATCTATCTATCTATCTATCTATCTATCTATCTATCTATCTATCTATCTATCTATCTATCTATCTATCTATCTATCTATCTATCTATCTATCTATCTATCTATCTATCTATCTATCTATCTATCTATCTATCTATCTATCTATCTATCTATCTATCTATCTATCTATCTATCTATCTATCTTTTTCATTTCCTCGGTGTATAGGCAGCCAACCAGACGCTTTCCTAGCTAGCATCCTTGCCCTCTGCCCTTCGTTTTCTCATTTCCTTCTTTGTATAGAAGGCCAGCTTTCAATAAAAGCTCTAACGTCGAAACTTCTCCTAAGAGCTCCAGCATCTCGTAACTGGCAAACAGCAAGGTACAGTTACGAATGAATAGGGTTCATATTCACGAAAACTCCTTACGCTAAAAATTTTGTAAGAGATTATTTTTGACCCAATCATGATGCGAGACATATCATTAGCGATGCGGGCTGACCTAATGGGAAGACGCACTTACGAGAGAGAAGTTTTCTGAATTTCGGTCCAGCTTTGTGAGTGCGCACATACGTGTTTTCTGGGAACACTGGTGCAGTGCATGCGTGCCATACGTGTGCCCGCGTCATCAGGCTAAAGGTGGGGCAAGGATAATGCACGGATCAAAGTGAGACATTGAGTCTCTTTCTTCAGGCGCTGCGTGCTTGAGATATCCATAACAGAGAATGAAACCAAGCGGTTACGGTTGTATTTTCGCGTGTACATCATCACTTCCCGCCTACTCCGGTGCCGCAGTCGTCACTATCCAGAATTCCGCGGAACACGCCCACGAGCGCTGCTGCGCGCGCCATTAGCAGGGAGCCCATATAATCACGGGATGCGTACTATACTCACCTCGGGATGCGTGTATTCGTATGTATACAGCCGGCGCGACCCCTGACGTTCCTGCATCATTCATCAGCAGGGACTGGGCGTGGTTCACGTACAGGCCCGGTGTGGACTTCCCACTACAGAAACGACATATAGCGTGGACCGCCGGAACCTGATCAGTGAAAACGACGCGTGCGTACCGCCATGAGATATTAGACGAGCCGAGCTCCTGCTGGTTTTGTCCTCCATACACCAACCCTTTGCAAATGCCATCTGAGCCTTTCTTCAGCCCGAGTAAACACGAACTGCGGGCGTTTTTTATTGTTTGGTTATCTTTGTTCTTAATATTCGTGGAACCATGTGTTGTTATTCACATATTACGTCTTCTTTCTTTACTGTTATTTCTATTGTTGCGTTGCAGCTATCCCTAAAGATTCCTCTCGGCCTTCGAAGTGTCTTTATATGTCTTTTTCGGTAGCATTGAAAGCTGTGGCGATGCTGTGCCTTGTAGTGTTTGAAGAAATGCGCTCTCTTCGCGCCAATGTAAGAGAAAAATAACAGTTTCACCATGTCGACCCTTTTGCTTCAGGCTCCTGTTGTAGCATCACAGCACGCAGCACGTGAATCCAACAGTCGAAACTCGCCCAAATACGGCCACTAAAGCTCGTTAATGCAGCTCGCCTATTCACGGGTTATACGCAGCAGAACGTACGGGTATGCTACAAGTACCGGCATGCATGGCAGCAGCGGTGGCGTAGTGCAACTCCGCGGTGAGATCGGCTGTTGCTATTGTTTGAGTCGCTCCCGTCTTTGTCAAAGTTGCCTACAATAAAGAAGCAATGGGATAACACAGGCTTATTGAGCGACAGTGTTGTGACTCTTATCGGCATTAACAAGATTGCTCCAAAGGAAAGCGCCTCGCAATCCGAATGTGGCATAACTGAAGTAATTTCAGGACGACCACCACCTTTTCTGACATTTATTATGCCCTCTCCCATGTACGACTAATCAGCTCCATCACGTCGTGGATTAGAAGCAACAAGGGCATTCCAAAGGCAAACGCAAGATGGACTATCGATGTTTAAATACATCGCTCACGCCTGCGTCTGAATACAACAGTCGAACAGACATGCTAAAAGACTGGGCGTGCAAACACGGACGCAAGAGAGAAGTCAAGACACCATAAACGTTTTGTAGCATGAACACGTACCAACTAGCTCAGCTCTCTGTTATTCTAAATCCAATGATCCTCGCCGTTCGCTTTTCTAAGCTTTAGTCGCCAGAGCATCTCTTCTCGCACAATGTGGAGCGAGCAGCCTCTACTGCGGGCATTATTTCCATCCACAGATATGTTTATGAGCCTCGGGCGGTGGCTGGCGTTCCTCGTGGGGCTTACAACCCGGAATGAATCACGAGCACGAGAAATGCCCCTGCGACGAAGCTACATACGGTGGAACCAAACTGCAGGAGCCACTGTTTGCCCAGCATGCTTGCTTCTAGCCCCGCGGCTGCAATAAATCGCCCCGGCATCATTGCTTGTGGCGTATAGTCCAGCTTTGCTCCACTGCGCTGGTTACTCGCCCGTTTCGCCAGGTATCCGTGCAGCTGTGTCTAGGACGTTGTTCTGCTAGCTGACCGGGCGCCCAGACAATACGGCTCGCGATGCAATTGCACCGCCGGGACGGCGATGCGTATGGACTGCGCCGCTATACCGGCCGTTCGCCCTGTATAACTTTGAATCTGATTTTGCTGTGAGCTTTCCTCACCTCGAAACTTGCCCATCCCATATCGCACTTTGCAGCTTCATTTGTCGTCTTCCCGTGAGCGCCCAACGCGAGGCGTCCCACAGTCCTTCGATTCACATCCATTCCCCATTGCACCTCTGACCTCTTGGACACCACGGAGTTCCCAAACGTAATCCCCGGAACCGTTACACCTTTCTACAGACGTCGAAGCACCTTGTACCTATTGTGTCCCCATAACGCTCTGCGCTTCATTATTACAGCATTTCTCTTTCGCTTTGCTGTCGAGGCTTTTTCCTGTACCTCCATGTATCTATCACTCTCATTTACCCATACTCCGAGGTACTTGTATTCGCTTACCCTCGGTATTTCTTGGCCCTGTACTGACAACGCCTGATCATTGAGAACATTGAATACCATCAATCCATATTTTGTTACACAAAATCCTAGTCTTAGAGCTTCACCTTCCCTTCTGCATATATTCGCCAGCCACTGTATATCACCTCGACTGTCCGCAAATAAGACAATATAATATCGTCCGCATAAAATGAACCTGGAAGCTTCTGCTCAATCATTATGCCGCCCTGTTTGCGTGACAGATTAAAACCAATGTTGCTACAGTCCAGCGCTTTTTCCATACTCACCATGTACAGCATGAATAACAAATGGGACAAAGGATATCCCTGCCTCAGCCCCTTGCTAATATCAACGTTCTCTTTGCTACAAACTCCTTCCCATTCTATGCCAACTGTATTTTCTCGGTATTACTTTTCAAAAGCTGTATATAGTCGTCGCCTATGCCCATTCCTTTCAATATATCCCACAAAATTTCTTGATTGACGTTGTCGTATGCCGCAGCGATGTCTAGAAAAGCCGCGTACAAGGGTCTATTTTCTATTTTAGATATTTCTATGCACTAAGTACGAACAAACAGGTTACCGTCTAACCGCCTATCGATTCGAAATCCACTCTCAAGTTCTCCCAAAATATTGTTATATTCTGCCCATGTTTCTATTTTCATTTTTACTGCTTGCATCGCCAACCTGTATAGTCCGATGTAATGGTTAGTGGTCTATACGAATCAATCTTATCCTTTTCTCCCTTGCCTTTATAGATTAAGGTCATTCTAATTTTTCGCCAACTGTCCGGTATTTGTCTGTCCTGTAAGCATTTTTCTACGGCTTTCAACAGTGCTTCTTTTTTTGTTATGTCCTACTTCTTTAATGAGGCTGACGGGAACCCCATCCAAACCCGGGGCAGTGCGCTTTGGAATTTTTCCTTCGGCCTTTTCACAGTTGAAATTCCCAAGGACTAGCTCTTCCTCGGCTGCGCTCTCCGTCATACTTTTACTCACTGGGGAAATCCCCGGGACGATCTTTTTAAACGAATCGGCTGTTACCTTTTGGATGTAACCAAGCCCGTCGTACCCTTCCAATTGGTTTCCTCCTTCATCTACAATATGTTGTTGCATTGAGACAGACTTCCCACCTAGCGCTCTTATGTGACTCCAAAATACCCTAGGCGCGGCCTTCTTTTTTTCGTGAATCACTGTCACCCAGAGTTCATTTTCACCTTTAATTTTTGCCTCGACATATTTCTGTACTATGCGTTCTCTCTCTAAGTATACTTCCCATGTTTTCCCAATATATTTCTCATATTTCTGCCACACCTGGAATACAGGAGCGCCATCCAGCGGTCACCAAGCAGGTGGGGCGCGTAAAGCGTAATCCATGGCGCACTCAGTGCGCGTGCCATTAGCCATCCTCGAGACAGGTGACGTGAAAGTTGGAGTAAAGTATGTAAACGTGAAGTGAGGCTCGAGAGGTTGCCAACGCGTTAGGTACGAAGCAAGGAGGCGGAGAAATCATGAGATAGAGCGCGATGCGAGGACATCTTGCAAGCAGAAGGCAGCAGCAACGGAGACATGCATTTCGGGTCTCATTGGCGGACTCTCGCGCTCGCTAGTTGAAATGTATTCCGCGCTGTCTCTGCGCAGCGTCTTCATCGCAATGTGCCACCGGAACGACAGCGAAAGCGTTTAGACTTGTGCTGGCCGTATTACTGTCTCTGCTTAGCGTGGAGACCGCGGATGCGTAGCTAGAAACGCGGCTTCATTAACTTCAGACACCGAGCCATATTTATAAGCGACGTGTGTGGAATGTCGAGGCAACAGCGACTGGTTAGAAAGAAGCTTTCGGCAGCGGCACAACTTTACAGAGAGGCAAGTTATTAGGCATATTCGCCTCTCAGCTTCTGTGTCCTGGGCGTTCTGTGCACATCACCCCACAATTTTGCACAAGCGGTTCCTTTACGCACACTCATACAATATCCAGTTTCCAAGTTATCCTTCTCCTCCTGTGATGCTTCATCAAAAGGTATGAGATGCATCGTTGTAGCTGTCATATTATACTCACGTACCGCCTTTCGAGGTGGTTCCCTGAAATCGGATATTGCTCTTCTTGCCTGCGGATATCGTCTCTGCAATTCATCTTTAACCGCCTCTTGTAAATAGGCAGGAAAGCGTTGTTTAAAAGCTATAGATATGTAACTGCAAGTGCATGCTATTATCGGTTGCCGGCGCTGTAGCTCGGCCAAGACTACGCTTTTGACGCTGCTAGAGGACGGAGGTGTTTTTCGTGGGCTCCGGAATGACAGCGTCAGATAAGTTTTTTTTTATGCATGATTCGAGCTTGTTTTTTTAGTTATATGAGTGCATAAGCCACTAGATTGAAGCTTTGAAGCATAATAGGGCTTACAATTTTGTACTGTTTCCTGTGTGACAGTAGCCTGGGTCTTTTTTTTTTTTCGGTCACCACGTGGCTGAAAGGCACACATGTGCTTTGAAGTATAGCATACTAGCGGAGTTTTGTGATACCATTTGACTTTAAGTGTATCTAATCCGCCGTGTGAACGATCTAGACATGGTCAAAAAGACCGTAAAGTGTTCAGGGTGCGGAATGGGATGGAAAATAGAGGTTTGTACGGATGAGAAGACAGAGGGAGCTGACGCCAAGTGTAAGCAATGCGAGCTAGAGGCGAAAATGGAAATAATGATGGCTGCCCAGAATAAGCTCATGGTAAGAATCGCCGAGCTGGAGATTGCGTTGACGACAGAGCGGGAAAAAAACGATGGCTATGGGGGAAAGGCTAATGATCACGAGGACCATGCGGTCTTTATACAGGGCCAAAAAATACCGAGGGTAAGCGAGTACAAGTACCTCGGAGTATGGGTAAATGAGGGGGATAGATATATGGAGGTACAAGAGAAAGCATCGGTAGCAAAGGGAAAGAGGAATGCTGCAATTATGAAGCACAGAGCTTTATGGGGATACAATAGGTACGAGGTGCTTCGAGGGCTGTGGAAGGGTGTGATGGTCCCGGGGCTTACATTTGGGAACTCAGTAGTGTGCATGAAGTCAGAGGTACAATCAGGAATGGATGTAAATCAAAGGACGGTGGGCCGCCTCTGCGTTGGGCGCTCACGGGAAGACGACAAATGAGGCTGTAAAGGGTGATATGGGATGGACAGGCTTTGAAGTGAGGGAAGCTCAGAGCAAAATGAGATTCGAAGAGAGGCTGAGGAAAATGAAGAACAATAGATGGGCAGAGAAGGTTTTCAGGTATTTGTATAGAAAAAGCGTTGACACGCAGTGGAGAAAAAGAACTAGGAGGCTCACCAGTAAATATACGGCTAGCAGTGCGGGCGATATGGCAACAAGGAGCATTAAGCGGAAGGTCAGAGAGGCGGAGAGGACTTATTGGATGGCAGCGATGGAAAAGAAGCCGGCTCTGAGTAACTACCGAAAGGGAAAAAACGAAATAAGGAGGAAAAGGTTTTATGATAATTCAAGGGGAAGCGCTTTACTGTTTGAAGCAAGGTCGGGCTGCTTTAGAACGCGTAGTTATAAAGAGAGATTCAGTAACGAAGAAGAACAATGTACATGCTGCGGGGGAACTAAGGAAACGATGGAACATGTACTCATTGAATGTGGCGATATTCACCCAGGTATACGTGTGGGCACGAGTCTACATGAAGCCTTCGGTTTTAGGGACAACAATGGAAAGCTGCACACGTCCGCGATAGAAATAAGTAAGAGACGGTTAGAGTATTGGTGGCAGAAAAGTAGAGATAAAGAACAAAAATAAATAATGGGGGAAAAATAAGGTCATTCTGCCTTAAGAGGCAGAGAGATGGACCGTGAATTTATATTTTTTTGGTATAATAACATAGATTTAATCAATGCAGATAAGGTATTAGGCTAACATGAAACAAGGAAGCTTTTTTTTTTTTTCTTCGAGCCTGGTGGCAGACATGTCACCGCCCCGTTTTAAAGGGGACGCTCATAGCATCCATCCATCCATCCATCCATCCAGTTTACAAGTCGTGTCAAGCTAAGGGCACTAAAGGCGCAAAAAAAAGAGACAGACGCCCGGAAAAATCGCCATCAGCCATAGCGCTAGGCCTATTACTGGAGCAAATATCTGGACCATGTCGGCTTTGCGGAAACGTTTATCGATTCCTTTGTCTCGAAGCCGCCAGCTGCTGCCGGGCACGTGGGCACTGGCCAACATCTCGAAGAAAATTGCCTTCCCGTGCCTCCCGGGTAGCACTGAAGGGAACGCTGTACCACGCACTTGCCATTACACAGGAAGGCGGTGCCATCTCGTGGATTTCCCCGATACTTACAGAGAATATCTTTCGCGACCGTTCAGACGAGCGGCAAGAAAATATTCAGTAGCCCTTGCCTTATCGGGAAAGTCGAAGCACGTCATCTCGTGGATCGTTTATACCGCGTGTTCCGTCTCTCTTTGTCGTTCTGCTTTCCTCCGTAACCTACTCTCGGTGCTATAGCATAGTTGCAGAACCCAGTGGTTGTCGGTTCGGCGGCGCTCGGTACACACACAGCAACATCAGCACCAATTCTTACCTGCATGAACTACTGCAGTAATGAGCAGTGTAACCATGCGGTGTGAACCGGAGTGTTTCTATTCCTGTGCCCTATTTCGCTCTCTTTATCTTTCTAATATTTCTATGCTCATTTCCCCAACCTACAGACTAAGATACAAACTCGATATTTGTCCTGTTTAAAGAGCCCCCAAACCATTCCGAGTTCAAAGATGAAAGATTGATTTCTCTCCAGCCTTCGCTTTCCTTCCTACAGGCGCTATCTCCTTCTCCACCGCTTATTTCTTCATAAAACACGTGGGAAATGTCAGCACTAAGCGTTAGGCCTATCCGAATTTCGCTATTTTTGGCTGCGCGCTGTTATTTCCGTTTACATAAAACGGAAATAACACATAAAACGAAGTTAAATCTGCTGATCCCGCACGACAGCCATGCAAGGTGAGCTAGAACGGGCGTGCATGGCAAAGCAGGGTAGAAGACAGCTCACAACTCATATATATCTCGTACACGACCATTTTAGAGCTTACTTCGTCATGACGTCACATGAAGAGACTGCTGGAGTCGCGAATTGTGCCAAAAAGACGAGAAACGCCACGAGAGTATAACGCACTCGTTCTTTCTATTTTGTGAGGTTGTTTAGGCGCCCTTTAGCATTCCTTTCTTCGTTTTTTCCGCTCCTTCTTTACTTCTTTGTTGCTTCCTCTTAGCACCAACGTGCATAGCACAGGCAAGGGCGATATGTCGGGTGCGTACTGGTGAGAACAAAAATTTGTGGAATCTGCGAGCGCATTTGCGGATGCAGTGTTGCATTATTCGACGAAGCAAGCATCTGGTGCAGCCTATTAGCAAGAATCACAAGAGTACGAAAGGACGCCCGTGTGCAGTGTTTGTCTAAATACCGCAGATGCTTGCTTTATGACAGGGCGTAATAATGTAGTCCGCCACGCGCTAACCCAGTTTGAAAAACAGAAAATTACCTTGTACCTGCCTGTGCATGGTGCGCCTTCATTAGGCGCTTGTCAGAATGGCGCGCCACAATTGTAGTGTCCTGCGCGTTGCTTCACTTGTACGGAATAGAGGGAGGAGGTCCCCTTGCCTCTGACGACAACCGCAGTGATTTAGAAACGCTCTCAGCCATAAAAATTTCGGTCTAATGCTCTTGGCTCACTGCCGTTTCTTTCTCATTCTCGTCTCCGTGTTTCCATTTGAAGGACAGTGAGAACAACATCGTATGTACTCGTTCGTCTGGGGTAGCGTCCCGTTTACTTTGTATCTGGAATAAGTGAATCTTCGTTGTAGTAGACAGCAGTGAAACCGAATCAGGAACTATGCTCGGTTACAACATGAAAAAAAAAATACCAGCTCCGCCCACGACCATCGCTGACCATGAGTGCTCCGTTAAATAGCGCTTACTCATTTGTAACAGCGGAGCAGTTTAAGACGACCGTTAGTTTATGCAGAGCCAACAGAAAACTATCATCATGAACCGCCACGCGCTTTCTTTGTCCTTTTATTCCTGTTGGTCCTCTTCTTCACCTTATGCTTCGCTCCCAAAATACGTACGTGTGACGATTTGTCTGGCGTGGCATGCAATAACTCTGAGGATAAGTACATGGAGAGAGAAAGAGAGAAGAGAAGGACAGAAAGAAAGAGATGGAACGAAAGAGAAAGAGAGAAATTCTTGGCGAGGCGGTATTCGGACCCGCGTACCCGGGACCCGAAGGCGAGCGTCGTAACCACTCGGCTAACCAGACACACATAGCATCGCCTGTATAGTATAGTATAGTATAGTATAGTATAGCATAGCATAGCATAGCATAGCATAGCATAGCATAGCATAGCATAGCATAGCATAGCATAGCATAGTATAGTATAGTATAGTATAGTATAGTATAGTATACTATAGCATAGCATAGTATAGTATAGTATAGTATAGTATAGTATAGTATAGTATAGTATAGTATAGTATAGCAAGGAGGTGGTAAAGGGAAGTGACAGAGAGGGGGAGCGATGTGAGGGTAACGAGAAGGGACAGGAGGAGGGGAGAGAGTAAAGCATAGCATAGAAAGAGAAAAATAAAGAGAAAGAAAGGGAAGAAAACAGAAAGCGATGGCTTCCAGCGCATGGCACATGGTGCAAAGCAGGAATCTCTTGATAATTTGTTTGCTTGCGCAATAACATGCGAGGAAATAAACGAAAAACTATGCCACACACAAAAAAACTATAGCTACACACGCGGGAGCTCCGCCGAGCTCCCGCAATGCGAGCGCCCTCCCGCGCTCCTCCTCTCCACTCACTCTCCGCTGATCCACCCGCACCACCTGCTCCGGTTGCTAGGGGCGAGGAGAAGCGCGCGCGCTCGCAGCTGTTGCTATGAGAGAGGGGGGTGGGAGCGGAGAGATCGCGGACGCCGCACGGCGCCTGACATGGCTCGACTAAGAAATGCATTCGCATTTAAAAATGGACGTTGATAGATAGACCAATGGGCGCGTGGTAAATACGCAGCATTTAGATGCATGTGGCGAGATGGATGGATGGAAAGTCCTTTATTGAAAAAGAGGGAGGCGCATGGCCTCTGTGGGGATAAGCGGGACTTTCAAACTATTGAATGATGCTCTGAAAGCAACGAATGAAACAACCTGAAGAATGTGTTTAAGATAGTCACCTTCCTCATACAGACACACCACTGTGTCGCTAATTGTAGGTCAGAAACTTGAACGTCCGGGCAAATTCCGTCAGGGATTCTAACATTGCTGCTCAGCCAACAGTAACTTTTTAGGTAGTAACGAGGTACCTTTAACTCTTCCTATGCGTAGTATTTACATTAGCCGAGAAAAAGTACTTACGGTTCGAGCGGAAACCAGCTAGAACGACTGTCTTTCACAGGTGAGGGGCAGGCATGCCGCGGCTCTGTGAGCGGAGCTGGTATTTTTCAGATGTGAAGCATCTTATAGCGGAGTTCAATCCGGTCGGTGGTGGTGTGCGGCGTGACCACCCTTACTGCGCATGCGCAAGCCCTCTCCACACACCTCATCTCCCTCTTCCCTCCCCCTCTCCACTTCCCATATCCCCTCCCCCTTCCCTCTCACCCTCTCCACGTCCCCTCTCCCCTTCCCTCTTCCCCGCTCCCCTCTCTCTCCATCTCCACTTTCTCTCTCTTCTCTCCCCTCCCCCTCTCCACTCCCCCTCCGAAACGCGGGCTCTACATGCCGAAACGCTGCTTCGCATCGCCTCATGGTCCCCTTTAGCGGGAGATGGTGTGATTTTAAAGACGATAGTCTTTCTTGGGGAACTTAAACGCAGAAATTTTGGTCTGTCTTTCTGTCTGTCCTTCTGTCTGTCTTTCTGTTTGTCGGCACGTCCCTCGATTCAGCCACTCGGCCAAAGTTGAACCACTTGCCCAAGGGCCTGCCATTGTGAACGGCTGAATAGGTTCATACTTGTGTACATTGTTGATCAAAAAGCAAACATTACGCATATCTGAGGCGCAACATCACTAGGTAAGTATTAGGCGGTGTGTTCCTTTAACAGAAAATACATAGATACGCAATTTTAAAGACCTTGATGGTATGCGTTTAACGTTGAGACAGTAACGCGTTTATTAAAAGATTGCCACAGCTGAAGCGATCAGCGGTCCAAGCCAAGCAAGCGCGAGCGCCAACAACAACCGTCTTCGTCGTCTTCTTTCGCAGGCGTTCTTGTCTGCGCCCTACCATGTTACAAATCACTCCCCCGTGGAAAAGGAGCCATCCTGGCCTCCTGGCGACCTAAGGAACAGGTACAACTGGTGGGTCATAATGCGGCTTCAGTCGATCGACGTGAACAGTCTCGCGGCCGCGACGACGGCGGTCCGTAGATGATTGAACAGACTCAATCATATAGTTAACTGGGGATGCTTGACGTAGGACGCGGTAGGGGCCTTCGTACTTAGGCAGTAGCTTTGTGGAAAGGGCAGGAGCGGAGGAGGGAACGCGAAGCCATACCAACGTTACAGGCGAATACGACTGAGGAGGCAGGTTTTCGTCGTGACGGTCCTTCTGGCCCTACTCGCCCTACAATGTTACAACCCTAGTTTCTTAAGGTGCGCTGAAAATGCGACTGCGCTGAAACTTGTCTTCCTCCATGCCCTCTGCACAAGCTCATGTTGTGTTTCGGTTTCGGTTCATTATTGCATTGTACGAATGACAGGGGGCGCCGCTCTGGCATTCCTGTTTTACCCAGGCGACGTGTAAGTAAGAGAGTTTGTGGAGAGTACTCGTTGAGTGCGGACGTTTCTTCTCCTTCGGCGCATCGCGCCAAACAGCGTGTTCGGGCTGGCCGGCGTCCCCACCGGTCGCGTTGGTCACCGCCGGTCTTCGCCTGCCGCTGCGCCGGGACTACCAGTCCGCAACACAGCACTCGTGTTTCCCGACGTATTGCCAGATGGCGTCCATATCTCACGCAGCGCATCTTCTATCGTCTTTAGACGACATTTGCAGCGAAGCACGCAGATACGCGGCCAATTTTTTCTTAGTTCATCCTCGTTGTTTGTAACCTAGTACAGAAGGTACTTAAAAGAAAAAAAGTAAAGGCATGTCGGGGAAGAAGACGTGATTGACGGCCTGCTTTTCAAGCCTATCAAGGAATGGTTCTCTTCGTTCGCAGCCCTCCATTGAAACGCGTGTGTCAGGGTTGCAAACTCGAGAAAGGAGTGTCTTGGACTGATTACTTTCGGGCCATAACACTTTCAGCGAACCCTGCCCATTGGCAAAGCCTGAGGGCTAAATGCCTGCATGTCCCGTGGAGTGTCGTACAGGACTTCATGTCAAGTAAGTGTGAAATCCTCCCTGAGAGGTGATTAGTTGAAAAGAAAGGTGCGAAACCAGACGCGATCCAAGGAAACATGGCTATGTATTTGTCGAGATTTTTCTTGCCGTATAGACCTACAACCCTAGGAAAAAGTGCCAAACCATTGGTCGTGTATTGCGCCGATTATTGACAAAGTTGGCTCAGTTTGCTAGCTATAGTACAACCAGCTTTTGCGAAGGGAAGCTTTGTATTTAGGCCTTCGTACACTCATTTCATAAGCTTTCTTCTTCTAAGCCTACATCAGTCAACATGGTGCGAGGTTATGCGGCGCTTCTCTGGAGCTGTCGTAACTCGAGACACTACTCCCTGTAGTATCCCATCCCGAAAGCCACTCGCGTGTTAACCCCTCGACTACAACGACAGGCACGCCTTGGCACCGAAGCAGTCTAGCAAACTAAGCTCGGTCGACCGAGAGCGCCTTGGTAAGACCACTCGCCGCGACTCCGCATAGCGCAGAGCTACCGGCAGCCATTCCATAAAATTCGCATTCTTGTTTTTTCCTTCGTTTGTTTGTGTGGCAATGTTTGGTTCCTCTCCGGCGCGCGTTTGTGCTTAATGGCGAGTGAAGGGGAAAAAGGGGGGAAAACCTGTTTACTGTTTAGAAGCGCGCAACTATTCCGCCATTCTCAAAGAGGCGTCTGAATTTCGCAACGACAGCGACAAAGCCTTCCCTCACTTTCATTTCCTCTTCGTCCTTTACTTCCCACTTCCGTTCTTCCGGTTCAGCTGCTTCCTTATTGTGAATTCGCGAAGCACTGCGATCGATCTCGGCAGCGAAGACATCAGCGTAGGAGCGATTCCAGTTGCCTCTGTTCTGCTCCTGCACTCCTTCCGCGTTCTCTAACGACGTCTTTGGGAAGGCGAAGTGTTCGACACTTACAACGCTTTGAAAAGCGTCGGAAGTGTTCGAAAGGATATGGTTTCCTCTTCCATACTCCGAAAGGAGTATGGTTGTCGGGGGCAGTCGCTGCTAGTCAGTCGTTTACGGACCTTAGAAAGCAGTTTCAGGTCCGAAGCTCATAGCGCTAGCAGCACAGAAAGTGCGTGGTATTCCACAGTACAGTTTCTGACAAGTCAACGATGATGGAGGCAACGAAGGAATTGCTAAAATTGTTGAGGTCAACATACTTGCACAAGGCGGCCGTAGACTGATAGGGATATAGAATACCGCACGAGACCGACGGACTGTGACGTTGCGTGTGTGCTCCCAAATTTCTTTCTTTACTCTTCTAACTTGCAAAACCCCCACCCTTTTCCCTAGTGGAGGGTAGCAGATCGATTGTTCTAAACTAGTTACCATCTCTGCCTTGCCTCTCTCTCTCTCTTGTTTTCCTACCTTGCCCTATCGGTACTGTGTCACTAATGCGAGTTGCCATCAAACTTCATTTTTATCAAACTCTTGGAGCTTGCCACTACCCACACGTCCATTTCACGCCGTGTTGCATTAGTTCTAATATTGTCAGGTGTAATGATGCTCTTCATAAAACGAAAGCAAGGGATGACAGCGTTTGCGCATTCCCACAAGAACAGAGCCAGCCAATCTATTGTGACTTCATGACGCATCCACCTTTTCAGTATAACGCATTTATATTAGATGGTATGATGTTGTTCTTAATTTGGGGTGATTCTAGGCTTATCATTGCTCATTCTAATGTCTTATGTTGTTGAATCCGCGTAAGAGAAAGAAGAGTAAAAATATGGCAGTACGCGAGCAACAACATTTCCAACGCAGTTCGTAGTCCGCACCAGCTATCTCCATTATGCTAATCGTATCTACTGAAGATCTTCATCGAGCTAGTGGCTGATGAGTCGACTCCTTCGACGGTATACAATGAGTGCCTCTTAACGTCTTAACGACTTAGTCGAGCCAAGTAAGTCTGCAAAAACAACTGCAGAACCGCGTGCTCCACAAAGGATGGGAGAAACGAGCAACTATCGACGATCAGCAGAGGCTCGGAGACCGAGAGGTAGTACATCTCGCCCTACTTGCAAGTCATCCTTATGTCCGGAGGCCCCCCGTCATTCAGTTGCTCGCTTCGTGAAAGTCTTTTGTGCGCCTGCAAAGGCGGCCAGTTAGATGGGCTTCCTCGCTGAGTGGGTGCTGTCGTTCTCGTGTCTCGTTCCTTTCCCGCTGTGTCTTTGTAAACGCTGAGCGTATACATATACCACTGCGATGCACAGGGATTCTCCGGCGAGACATAATACGAGCGATTGAGCGGGCAAGCGAGCGAGCGATGCATCACCGCAGCATCATCTTTCTTAGGTCACATTTTCTTTTATCTTGTGCTTCTTTCGCTTCTACTTTGATTCTCGTTTCCACTTAGTGCGTTCCTTTCTTCCCGGGATTTTCCTTAGCCTTCCAGTGCTTTCTCGAAAAAGGTTCATTTCGGTCCCTTTTTTCGAGTTCTTTTTGTTCCACTGGCAATTTATGTTTTCTTTGTGTTAGGAGTTGTACGCTTTGCGTGACCTATTTAGTTCTTTCCTGTTTCCTACAGTTCCTCCTATGTTTCCTCTCTATTACTTTGTTTTTCTTTCTGTTTCTGTTGTGCGAGAAACAAAAAAGAAAGAGAAAACAGCGCTGCTGTAACGGGACGATTGTGCTCTACACGATAGAACAACGACATTGTTTTTGGGTGATCCACTGGGCGCGGCTATTGCCTTACGTGGTTCTCTTACTACGAACGCGCTTTGATGTGGGAGGTGAGCAAGCGAAGTGGAGGGGAGTTTGTTCCCGTGGCGGAGGAATTGGGCTTCGTCTCGGGGTGCAAGCCTTCCCCTGTCACTCCCAAAGCGGAAAGTTCTCCTGTTCGATTGCTTGCCGTTCCATTCGTGCCACCGCAAGCCCCGAGCGGCGGCCATAGAAGACGGCCTCCGCGACTTGAGCGTGTAGCATTAACTGACTTCTGGGGCTCACTGTGGTATAGGCACGCGCGTGGTTGCACACGATTCCGTGGTCTTTTCTGAGAGCTTGCAGCAATCGGCGCCTAAATGCACATGTCCAGCCACTCAAGTGCTCCTTTGGTCCATAGAACAACCATCAGTAGTTTGTCGTGGCTGTTCGGGCACGTTCCCAGTGGCTCATGTAATCTACGCCTATATTTTCCGCAAATCTATTTGATAAGGAAACGAGGAACGTGAAATACCATGGAATAAGCATAGGAAGCTTCGCTTTATAAACCTGGGCCTGTATTCATTAATGAAATCGCACTAGAACTGTTGGTTAGAGAAAATTTAGAGTGCTAGACATAACATCATTGAAACCGGCTGGCCAATGGCAAAGTGGCTTATGAGCTGAATACTTTGTAGATACAGCCCCTGGGCCTCAGGCTTTGGGACAAAACTCACAAAGCGCTTCATTCGTGAATATTTCTCTCCACAGGGCAGCCAGTTTCGCTAATGACATGCCCCACATCGCGATTGGATAATGTCTACTCTTACAAACAATTATAACGTGAGCTGTTTTCTTTTTCTTTTTTGCAGTTACGTGTCATGAACTGTAGGACCATGTGAAGCGCCTAAAGTGGCCTGCCCACGCGCGGCGCACCCTATTTGACTCCTGTGGCTGTGTCCATGAACAAAGATATCAATGGCACCAAGGTATGGTTCATGGATACAATACCTCCGCAGTATCACTCAGCTTTGGCTGCATAGAGAGGGCATTCGTGGTTAGTAGTATACTCTAAAGTGTTGCCAACATATGGCATTGAATTGTCGGAGTTTCTTTTGTTGACCGCTTGCTCTAAGAAGTGGGTGGTGCATCTTGTACACACATGCACACCCCGCCTTCTATTTACTTTTCAGTAAAAACGAAGTAACACCTAAAAGATATCCGAGCTTTATATGGTCTCCGCATAGTGGAGTTTTCGGATTCACATTTATGGTGGCTCGAATTCTTTAACATGTCCTTGAAATGTCACTATAACCTCTTTGAGTCATCATTGAATTTGCACCTGTGTAAATGATTTCGCAGTCATCTGAACTGGTATCCGTCACACAGTCGTCAGCACAGAAGCTCCCTTAAAGCCAAGGAAAGCATCGTGGTTTGGACATGATTGATTTATTCTACGTAATGTAACATATACCATCCTGAGAAAAGCCAATTTGAAGGCAGTCAGCTGCGCTATTCTTTGCGCAGCCATGCTATACAGTGGTAGATTGCGTGCAGATTTCTGACTGATACTCGTGTAAACACACTTTACGCACCTAGCCGACGAGTTGCGCCAGTGTATCGAGAAAACAGAAAATCGAGACGAGGGTGGCCAGTCAATTGTCTAAAGCATCGCAACGCCGCCTTCCAAACTAGCGCCTGGCCTTTAACTTTATTTCCTACCACTTCCACTGCACCCTTCCGGGTAAAGCGTTCCTTCGGTCGACAGATCCCTAATGAATCGCCACCCGGCGATGGAACGGTCTGCGGATAGTGTCGCCTAGCAGGCCCTTCAGTGCGAGCCGACGGAGCAGTGCATCTGCGGTGCGCTAAATTGGCCGCGCCGGCCGTCACCCAATATATCGACTCCTGCAGTCGCCGCACGAAAGTCGATACTCCTCCCGTGCCTACTGCATACTGCATTATACACTCCATACCACACCAGGCCCCGTATAGTGTAACAACGCATAGGTAAACGATTCGCCTCGTAATTATGTAGCCTGTCACCACTTTAGCGGCTCAATCTCGGCTCTTCGACTTCGGGGAGGAAACACAAACTCGTCCTGTGACGCGACCGAAAACGAATGGCCTTGCCTGGTAGGAAGGTTATTTGTTTTTCCCCTAGCGAATATAGCCCCGGGTCGTTATTACCTGGTGAGGGAACGATCGCGTTGCTTGTTTGTTTACTTAAGGGCGCTGCATGTAAAAGGATACACGAGAAGCCGCTAAAGCTGATTTAACGTAGCTCTAGTAGCGTCGGACAATTAATGCTGCTGTCGCACAAAGGCCGTATAGTTGTGCTGAATGATACCCAAGCGCCATGCGATCAAAGCGTTGTTATATACACCCCCTCACCCTTTTCGATCCGCTCGTATAATGACTTGGAGTCGTTGAACGCTGCGTCGTTCGGGCGGTAAGCCTTGGAGATATCGACGGAACGTTAAATGAACGTCGGGGTGGGGGGGTGGGGGGGGGGGGGTTGCAGCCTGATGTCTCCGTTCTCGGTGGTTGCGGGAAAATGAATTGCTTTTATCGGAAGACCGAGAACACATGCAGGAGTCGCTCGACGGGAAACCGGAAAAGTTGATTTGCGAATAATTTTTAGAGACACAATAACACTTCGCATGCAGTCGATGTCATGATGGAAAGAAATGTCCTTGTCTAGATGTTGGTTCTAAAGATGCTTCTTGTTTGGCAAATACTAATCCCTGTACCTTTATTTGTAATAATAATAATAATAATAATAATAATAATAATAATAATAATAATAATAATAATAATAATAATAATAACTTGAAGAAGAAGAAGAAATGCCTATTCGATGCTTTACCGGTTGCACGAATTGGAATAGAGAAACACTTGTACAAATCATTCGTATGATTGGTGTAGGTGCTATACTAAGCGCACTACATGTGTACTAGACCACGGTAACAATTCAGAGTCGTCAAATGATGTCGTTAGTACACGCCCATGATATACACGGGAGCACCAAAAAGGTTTATATCACTGAGTGGTTGCACGCACGCATGATTCTATCGAGCGAGGTAAACAAATTGTTCCGACACTTTTACATAGGGGAAGCTTGAAATTTGACAATGATCTTTGATCAGTGAGACTTCGTCATAAGGTGATAGAGCTTTGAGCCGCGTAAATAAGTGTGTACAAGGGCAAGAAAGTGTCGACGTTTCGGCTCACTCTTCCTCATAAGCCAACAACATCAGTGGCGTCTTCTTAGTACAAAAGGACGCGCTTAAAAGTCACAAAAAGAAACAAAGAAAGCATGGGTGATTATAGCGCTCTCACAAGTAAAAATTCTTTTCTTCATACGACTACATCTGCCCACACTGTAACGTGGCAGACACCCTATCACACCTTCTGCTGATATGCAAAGGCAGCAACCCAGACGTATACAAGCAGCAGCAACAGATGCGTACCAAAACCTCCTTAGTGCAGCGTGGGAGGCTGCGATCTCCAAGCCGGATCTGGTCGACCAGCGCCAACTCGTCGCGCGGGACCGGCAGGCGGTCCAGACCAGACGGCTCCTGGAATAAGGGACCCTCCCACAGGCACCCTCCTGGCCACCTAATAAACGTTTTCCTCTCTTTCTCGGCAGCAGAACCAAAGCACGGTCCAAAGCGTGTTCATGGAGAACCTACCTAGAAGTAACAGTAAGTTGCATTCGGTAGAGTTTGACAATTCGCAGGTGCCGGTAATGGCGTCCATCGAACATCAGCAGTTACTCGTAAGAGAGCGTATCCACGTTTTCGGTGTGTCATCGCTGTCATATCTCATATCTGCATTTGAATCTGTCTGGATAGAGCTGGTCCGCCGATGGGAATGCTGGCCTGGTTGAGCGCATATCATTTACTTTGTTTTGGACTAGCTGCCTCTCTTGTTCCTTTTAAAGCCATCTTCTCTTCTTGCCAACAAAGGCGCGCCTTCAAGAGCATTCGCAAGATTGCCGCGAGTGTGCGTAACGACACCTTTATTGCCTCGTTAACTCGTATTCCAGATCTTCGCGTGACTGGCGGGCTCACGCTAAACGGATACTTCACGGTAGCTTTGCCGTTATTCTCACTTCTGTACTTTCTTGCCTCGTTACCTACAATACGCGGAGCGAGTATGGGGATATTATGCAGCCTACGTGCACGACATTTTCCTTACTTTCTTGGGGACGTAGGTTTCTCGACGTTGATTAAACTCCTTGGAACCACGAACGACTTTCTAAAGGCAGTTTTACGAGCACTGGTCGACGTTTCTTGACGTCATCGCGAGATGTTGCCCTTCGATCTCACAATAGGCGGTACTTGCTTTGATATGAAAGGTGAGTGATCGACAAATGAAATCTGTAAAGACAGGCGGTAGTATTGGAGTTACGATGTATAACACGCACGCACGCACGCACGCACGCACGCACGCACACACGCACACACACACACACACACACACACACACACACACACGCGCACGCACGCACGCACACGCGCACACACACACACACACACAATGCTATCTGTCATTCGCTTTGCCCCGTCTTGGATGCGCTATACCTATACATGCTCTGAATCACCAACGAGCCCGCCGTGCAACCTTAGCTGTTGTAACAGACTTACTTGGTAATGACAAAGGAAAACGAGATGACATGTTCCTCACATGGTTATTGCGCATACTGATCAGCCTAAACGTAATGTGTTTCACGCAATAAGTCTTATTACGTTTACGATATGAGAATAAGGGCGACGGAAAACGAAACTGACCTAACCAGCAGTAACCCATTTCACTACGCCACATTAAAATACCATCCAGGCCCTACGTGCTTGCAACTCAATGCAGAAAGTTTCATTGAGTCACCGTACTCGAAGTCAGTTTTCGTGGCACTTCTGGCTTGTAGGTATGCTGTAGATTAGAATCGAATTGCAGAGCACGATATCCGGTTGGAAGGTACTTCTTTGATTGCGTGTTCTCACGCCGTCCTTGTAGTTTTCCTCAATCTTGCAGCGATTTTGTTAGTCCGTTTCCCTGCACTGAAACAATGCCTTTGTTTTCAACTACGTCAACAAGTGAGAAAGTTATAGCTAATCTGCAGCTTCAAAGAAGTTTATCAAAGGCACAACCTTTGCGAAACGTATGTAGTATGGACAAAAAAAAAGGATGCATGTTTCCCTGCATACGCAGAACAGCCTGTGAACAAACCCTCGATCGTTCGAACAGGCCAGAGAAATACGACAGTAAGCACTCATAGACAAGGACTTCTATAAGTGAAACACCAAAGAGACGTTGTTTAAGCAATTATGTTAGACATGACTATTTTATAGTAATCCGTCAGACAGCTAGACAGTCATCATGAAGCATACAAACACAGGACATTGCGCCCGCATAACACAGGACTTTACAGATCCAGATATGTAAAACGAGAATGCCAACTTTACATATATGGTTTCCTTTCCACTTTTTATCTCTCTCTCTCCTATTTATTTTTTTTTTCATTCTTGATGGGCCCGTACGATGTCGAGCCGCCACTATAGCTGCCAGGATCGATCACACCGGCATGATGGATGATCGGAAGCTAAAGAACCAGGTAAGTGCATGGATTCTTCGCAAAACGCTCTTCAATTCACCTCCCTTTTAGTCACGGCCTCTCCCGCTGTCCTACAGCAGTCGTAGTTAGTGCGGTGCAGTGAACGTCACAGTGGTCCCTCAACGCGATTCCGTGTCCAAAACGTTCTGCTGATGAGCGCAATTGCGTATTCGTCACACCGCCGCATTCTAGTGTGGATGAAAAGCTGAAACGCTTATGCTACCAAATGTTTCGGTGAATGCGTGGTTAGGACATGGCAAAGTTGCTATCAATAAAGGGCGTTTTAAGCGTTATTGAGGTGTCCTCGTGCCGCTTTTTCTTCCCATTTGCATTTACCTCTAACTAAGAATACAAGTAAGATCATTTCAGTTTCTGGTGGCCGTTATTTACAATTCTACGGAGCGATATTTATTATTGAGCCTCCCATTGAGTGGTGCCGCCTATACACAGTACCTTTGCTACATTCGTACAAGAAACTCCATTGTTATGAACATACGTCGTGGGACGCTCCGGTTCTTTGAAGTCGGCGCCGCCTGCTCGTTGTGTGCAACATCAGGTGCTTCTCTGTCTTTTTTTAGATGTGAAGCATCTTATGGCGGAGTTCATTCCGGTGGTGGTGTGTGCGGCGTGACCACCCTTACTGCGCATGCGCAAACCCCCTCTCCACACCTCCTCTCCCCCTTCCCCCTCTCCACATTCCCTCTCCGCTCCGTCTCTCCACTTTCCCTCTTCACTCCCCCTTTCCACTCCCCCTCTACCATCTACCCTCTGAAACGCGGGCTCGACATGCCGAAACGCTGCTTCGCATCGCCTCATGGTCCCCTTTAGCGGGAGATGGTGTGTTTTCTTTTTCATAGTTTACGGGTCTCCATGTGAATTTGATGCTTCCTTTATTATGGATATGCGTGTTTGAGTACGTACGTATGCTCTTCGTGTAGCAGTGCGTTGATTGATTAAAGGTACGTTGCTTTTAAAAGTAAAAAAAAAAGAAAAACAACACGGCACCACTACATATTCCAAGAAAAAAGCAGGGGTGGGGAGTGTGCATTTTCGGTAGGCAGCATCCCTACATAGCACGGTGTATATCGCCTTATTTTTCGCCGAACGACTGAAGAAGGATGCCAGAACGTCAGCGAGACTGTCACCTTGTTTTTTTTTAGGGGCGAAGCTCCTTAAGGCGGCACCCGTTCGTCCCTCGTAGTCGTAGTCGTAGTCTTAGTAGTCGTAGTGCGTAACCAGTCTTACGCTTTGACCTCCAAGGTGGTGCCGGTGGGAGATTTTTCCTGTGCGTTGTTGAACAATAAAAAATTCGCAGCGTGCGCGTTAACTAAAAGCCGAATTCTTCTGTCTCTCATTCCCCATTAGCAGCCATTGGCATGTTCCAGTAGGAAACGTTAGTAGAAGTAGAAGTGTAAGTGTTAGCTAAAAGCCGACTTCTTCTGTCTCTCATTCCCATTAGCAGCCATTGTTTACCTCCAAGGTAGTGCCTGGTGAGATTTCTCCTGTGCGTGATTAAACAATAAAAATTTTGTTCAAAACGCCGTTGATTGATGAAATAAACCAACGAAAGACGCCAGATGTTTTGTAAAAGCAAAACGAAAGAACGCCAGATGTTTCTAAAGCAAAACGAAAAGACGCCAGCTGCTTAAAGGGGTCATGAAGCACCCCTTGGGCTGATTGAAAAAACACATCCTGCGGAAAGCTGACACGGCTATGAACTGCTCTGCCAAATATTACAGTCGTGCGCGCCGCGTAATGGCCACAAGCGGAGCGCGAAGTTGCCGTTTCCCCACGCACCCTCTTTTCAAACAGAGGCCGGTTCTCACTCTCGTCGGTGGGCGGGGCGTCTGTCCGCTGTACGTCGCAAGAGACATAGCATGCTTATTGGCCGATAGCCCACGTAAATCGAGAGTGGCGTTCGGATCAGATGCGCTTCTTGCCGCGGGGTGCTGCCACTTGCCGGCGCCGCACTCCTCAGTACACGGTAGCCGCACTCGCGCAAGCGAATCACAGCGGGAGAGCGATCGCGTTTCATGACGCGCGCTGGCGTAACTTCTTTCCCCCATGCCATCCCTCCCTGTCTAGCTTCCAGTGCGCTCGCCGGCACGAGAAAAGAGAGAAAGCGCTGGGAGCGTGCGCCAAACCCCCGTAACTCCGCTGATTCTTGACGGATTCGAGAAATTTTTGCGGCAATCGATTCGGGAGGCAGTACACTCCGATACTGAGGCCATTAGATCATTACTTGGAAAAGTAGTTCATGACCCCTTTAACGAAAGACGCCAGATGTTTTCGAAAGCAATGGTTTTCTAAACAATGAAAATTCACAGCGTACATGTAAAATTGAAGTGAGCTGCAAGTCGTCATAACTCATCGAACCTTTAGTATAAACGCGTCCGATCTCACGTCGGTGATGATGTACTGGGCAGAATTCACGGAAGATTCACGGTTTACCGATGAACCTCCGCAGCTTCACCCACTCATCATCATTCACTCCGTGGATATGCTGTGATTTTTTTTTAAATTATAGCATGCATGGCTAATTCTAACTCTGCTTTTTCTCTTTAATTTAAATTCTACAGAGAAGTTTGGTGTGTGGTTCGAGTTAGCAAGGGAAGGCTTACCTAATTCCTTAACGCATACATTGTCAGCTCAAGGCATCAACAGCATTCGCTGAGCAGGAACGCCAGTGATAAGCTACGTGCACTAGCGATGTTTTGAAATGGCCAAAACGGTGTCCCTCTTTACTATACAGGATGAAATTCTTGTGAAGTCTTTGTACGCTGTTCGTCCGAGATCGAACCATTATGTTCCCACAAAGAGATGTTTACGTAGTTGATGTATAGACTCGACATAAATCACCGCCCAAGGCTACCAGGCAAACTCCGCCTGTAGTAAACACCCAAAACTAGCCAGATCGAGAAAGTCGGCACATGTTTACATAGTCGGATTTTCTGAGAAAGCTCCGCGCAGGCAGCCACGCTAACCACCTTCTCTGCCGTGGTTCAACTTAACTTGGGTCGCTAATACTGGCTTTAGAATTTAACCACAAACTCTTCGGAGCTCTGTCTCATCCACGCGTGTACAGAACTCCTGCCCTGTTTACACGAAGTTCCGCCTTGATTGGCCTCCACATACGCATAGTCAGGCAGGATAACAGTATGCCTGTGTCCACCGCTTTGAAAGTGATAAGCTCAGACTTCCGGTAGCATAGTTCTTATGCGTGGAAAATTAGTTACGGGGCTTTGCGGGCTTGTTTTAGAACCCTCTCAGCGCACTCTACTACATCTGCGAAAGGCACACACAAAGTTACTTCTTGACAGGTCTGTTCGTTCTTCATTTGGGAGTCGTTTGAAACTCATTCGCACACACGCGGGAAAGAGTCTGGCAGAGCAGAACACCTGGCGGATGGAGGATGCCAGCAGCCATAGATAAGGAACATGGGGAGTTCATTAAATCAAGCTGAGGTAGAAAAATAAGGACAGCCGAATCAGTACATTACGCTTCTACAATAGGAAAAAGGCTACCGGTACTGGAAAATTACAGGCTTGACAAGTCAAATAAGCTAACGCGTGCTCTCACTGTATGTCATGACGTGTCCTAATGCACTTGGTTTATTATGCTTGCCCTCGCTACCTGTTCTTATTTTTAAGCCCCGAACTTCTGGGGCGCTCTGTGCTTGTATCTAAATATAGTGTTGCCAACAGGCTATTCGTTCCATACGTGTATAGCGTGCGCATTTCTAGCTTCTGGTAATTCCCTCTGCACTAATAGTCCTACGAGTGTGTTGTAGCTATAATTAATCAAATAATCAATTGATTAATCAATTAATAAAAAGAAGAAGTTAAGGACGGCGACTAGTGGCGCCCCTTTTAAGTTCTCGCATGAGCTCGCCGTAATGCCATGCATATTTGCAGTGTTAGGTAGACGTTAAATAATTGAATATAGGCTAATATAGGGGGAGTACAGTGTAACTTAAACGAGCTAGCAACTGGATTTACCATAGCTTCGAGAAATACTGCGGTGACATCACGGCCCCAACAAGCGGAAATATATTGAAATCCGGGGCGTCACGTTAAAGTGCACCGGTACTGCGGTTTTGTCGCGAATGCTAAAAAGAAAACTGAGACTTTAATCTCCAGTTCATCTATCAGTAATGAAACCAGTGTCACGAAACTAACGATGGTGCTGTGCAAAGCTGTTTAAGCTAGCCGTGATTTGTGCGGCCTCTCATAAAACGGGTATGTGCCACGGCCTATCAGGAAACTATCATCATCATAAGTAGGTATGTGCCACAGAAATTGGGTAAAACCCACTACTCACCACTGGTTCGATAAAAATGAAGACGCCAACAGTTAGCCCGACAAATGGCTGCGAAGCGACGGCGGCTAGCCAAACACCCCGAGTGCGTACAACGACAGAATGCTAGGAAACGGGAAAGGCAAAGGCGGCTGCGAGAAGACCCCGAAGCGATGGAAGGCCAACGACTGTGTGCCCGTACGTCTATTAGTGGTGCGAACGCTTGGTTTCAGCGCGAGGTTCTGTCTTTGGAGTTTGGACATCCGTGTCGTGTCTGTGACTGTCTGTGGTTTAAATCGAACCTCTCTGCACTGAAAATCAACGTAGAAACAACCTAGCATCACTTAGCTGAAGCCTAGCGACGACCTAGAAGCAACCAGATTATTCTTCAGAATCGTGTAGTTTCGCTGTTTGAAGCCTTGCGCGGCTGAATGCAAGCTTCGCCATTTTTTATTTATTCATTCATTTTTTTGTTTAACACTTCATTTTTCTGAACTGGATCACTGCTTCCTGTAGTTAGTTGGAGTGAGGGATATAACGCCGCAAATCAACTCGGGCTATGAGAGATTTTATTCTGTCCTTATGAAAACCCAGAGTTCATTCTTTAGACAGAGAAAAAAAGCCATCATTACCTCGCACTCAGAAAACGACAGTAGATGAAAGGCGTCATTGTGAAGCTGAAGATGCCGGCTCTCAATCGAGGTTAGTATGTCGTCCGCATTCTGCCAAGTCCTCGAATTGTCCGCAGGCAGGTCCATTTAAAGGGACATTAAAGAGAGAAACCATGAATCAGCATGGACAGATGAAGTACTGTCTCATCTATTACGTGGCGGCGAAGTCATCACGCCGTCCAAATGGGATGCTGCTATTTGTAACCCCGGACTCGAATAACAGCTGTGGGCAGTTAAACGGGCCCGCGACGCAGCAGAGAGGTTATGTCTTTCAGTTCCGACGTTGGAGTGGCCCTCTACGTGCTGGAGCACGCTATGAGGGATCTTAATAAATTTTTTTTCGGTCCATCCATCTATCCATTCTTTTTTTCGTTTCCGCGATGAAATCCGTCACCCGATGTAATTGTGACGTCGCAGATTTCACCTAATTGATTTTTCTCTTAGATCTATTTGCCTGCTAAACATGTTTACTGCATTTTTGATCCAACGCCACCAATACTTTTCACCCAAAGCGCGCATACATTAAGGCGATGTCGCTCTAAGTCTTTCGATTTTGCCTCTTTGTTTAGATCACTAAGCAAACGTTTACGGCAACAGGTTTCTTTTTTGTAAATTAGCGTGGTAACGTACTAATACCATTAAACTTAATTTTTTACTTTTACTGCCTCTGTCCCTTTAACGTGGCAAGATCTGGAATCAGTCAGGCCAATTTGTCTCGAACATCATAGCGCGCACACACTCAGTCCCAAAATATGTACGTGACTGTCTTTCTATTGGCTCGTTCTTTCGCAAGTGAGCCCGATTTGAAGCCGCTGTTTCATCATCTCTAGCGAAATGGTTAGTGGAAGTTTTGTATGCACTGTCCATCCGTAAAAACTGCAGCAACGAATGGAGAGGGAAGCGTCTTCCGGCTACGGAATGTACCAGCATAGGTAAAAAAAAAAAAAAAACTCATAACAACTCTTCTTGCAAGGATTCTTTTTCATTTTTTTGTAAATAAGAGCCGAATTCGCCGCGGAGCCGGCGGCCATCTAACGTGTAGTAGCCCCCAAATATTCTAAGTCTTGGTACTAAACTCGGAAGAATTATGAGCTAGAAACAAAATCACAAGAAAAAGCCGGGACAGTGTAATGTGTGCCTTCGAACGGTGGCAGAACGCAGAGATAGCTCTACATAGAGGAGCGAACGCTGGAAATTAAGTTTAACTGCTTTCAGCTCTCGCTTGTTCAAGCTCTGATTGACGTTTCTTTTCTTTTTCTTTTTACCTACCATTAATAGGTATAACAATTTCTGAGGCTTTACTTTTCAGAACCGAGGTTTTACGTGTCAGAACCGAGTTGAGGTTTTTCCGTGTCGTGTTTATGAGACGTGCCGTAATGGAGGGCTCCGAAAAATTTCCACCACCTGAGTTTCTTTAAGTGCTCTAACATTGCACAGCACGCGGGCCTCTAGTAGAGTGTACTAGAATATTCTAGTACACTCTACCTCTAGCATTTCGCCTCCATCAAAATGCGACCACCACGGCCGGGATTGAATCCGCGTCTTTTGGTTCAGAAGCCGAGCTCCGTAACCACGGCGTCACCCACCACTGTCTTCGATAAGTACTTGACGGCAACAAGTTGAGTGACCTCAGTAGCGGCAGCGGCACGCGCGTGTTATCAGTTTTGATCAATAGCACTAATTACTCTGGAGCAGGTCTTTCCGACCTGCAGTAATCACTGCTTCCTTTCTCTCCACTGCCACTCAGCTAAGCTGAGGATCTCCTTTCAGAGCATCTTTCTTCGCCAACTCCTCTCTCTTGTCTTTCTTTCCTTCTCCGATTCCCTTCCCCTGTGTGTTACAGTTGAGGTGTCCTCACCCGAGAAACAGTTACCGTCCACACGTGCGCATTTCCTCTGCCTATCAGGTATCCCTCTCTCTCTCTCATAACATTCAGCAACCTCATCGCGAGGATTTGGGAAAAAGGTTAATTTATTTGTTTCTACATTACGTGTTCGTAAATTGCCGCTTGTTTATCGCCCCATGTAATTACATACTGCGTGACTGCAGCACTCCTCGTGTGTCATTGAGTGCCGAGAACGAAGGGGTCGTGTTTTTCGTATAAACAGCATGCAATTACATGTCCTTGGTGCAGGGAGCGGCCATCTCTCACCCACATAACGTGGACGTGTACACTCAGGCCACCCGAAATCAATTCGCTCTTATTGGGGAGAAACCCATTCGAGAGGCAGTGGGAGGTCTGGCTGCGAGCAATGATCGGGAGAGCCAAGTAGCTCTACTCGATCAGGCCAGCGAGCCGCAAAGGCCAGTGGGGCCCTGGACTAGGGGACCCACCCACCTTCGCCCTAATTCCCTTCAGTTCAATAAAGTTTGTACTACTACTACTACCGTCAAAGAGGCGCCTTCTAAGCGTTATTACCATTGTGCGATACGAAAACACGCGTAGAGTGAACAAGGAGGGATAGGGAGAAATGATCCGGCTGGCAAATGCCCACCGTCGCGCCCCTAATACTCAAAAGTTTAACTATAAAACCCGCACGTATAGCTTCTCTGGTACGCGCATTATTCTATGGGCAGCCCCTCCAACAGCCTTGCCATATGGAGTGCGAAAGAAAAGCTTCCACAGTTAACGTAATTTAGTGAGCCAAAAAAAAAAAAGAATGGGAAAACACATGTCGTAAACAACTCTTCGTGGTACGCGGTTTAGTTAGTGTATGTCGCTTCGATGTTCCCGGAACGGGCAGCTTTGAATAAATGGCAAAGTGTCGCATCCAGTTGATCTACACGTCCAGCTTTATTGCCATCGCAAACGAATACGAAGAAGACGGGCTGCCCTATGTCGCTGTCGACAACCTCTGTCAACAAATACTATTTTCGCTTAGTGTCGCAGCTGTGTCCCAATATCACTAACGTTCTGGTCACCGCCAACTGCCGTCTATACCTAACCTAGTTGAGCTAGAAGTCACTGCAGCGATAAAAACCAGGCACGAAACGGAGAGAACTATATCGTAAGCGCTATATATCCTCCGTTCGTAGAAATAACTGCCAGGTTTTGTGATCCCTGGTGGTTTCGGTAATATATGCACCCACTATAAGAGGCGACCGGAAACTGTTATCGTAAACGCAGTTACTGCAAACGCCGTTATAGAAGATTTTCGTTGTTGCCTCTAAAGGCTTTCTTCTGATGGTGGCCAGCCGCGCACTTCAACAGACGGTCCAGGCATATCTTATAAACACAGTTGGGAATACCGTGCACGGTCGCTCTCTCTCGGAAAAGTATATATGTGTACACTACCGGCGCTCCGCGAAAGCGGGGTCAGAAGATGTGCGCCGCGTTATGTTAGATAAGGGTCGGGCGCTGCGGGGATGACAAAGGCGCGCTAGCGCAGCGGCCTGACGTTCAACTCTCGCCCTCCGGTGCTCCCTCAAAACTTTCCACGGGGTGTAAGCGTCTACGGTTAGCTAGGCGCCATCCCTATGGAGAGAGAGAGAGCCCCGAAAGCGGAAACCAACTCGCGGGAACCTAGGCGCGAAGTGGCGGAAGAAGCGGGCCAATCTGTCTTTCCTCCGGCCGGTGCAGCCGTCGCTTTCGTTTCGTCCGTATATACGTGGATGGGGCGTCGCTCCCCGCCACAAGAGGGACGATCATGTGCCGATCAAGGCTTCCGCGTAGGTCGCACGGCGGTAGTCAGTTGGTAATGCGACGGCGTTAGCAAGAGTCACAGGGTCACGGAGCGCTTGGTGTAACTCGTCCTTTATAATACCGGCAATGGAGCTTACTGTAGGGAGCGGTGGTGCGGCGGCTTTGTGCAACTCCTCGCGCACTATAGAGCGGATCAGTTCTCGCAGACTCTCGGTGTTGCCGCCGAGAGCCGCGGAAACCTCAGTAGCGGACGTACTGTTGAGTTGCCGCTCATAGAGGGTGGATCGATGCTGGAGCATCTTTTCCATTGTGACGGCCTCAGACAAGAACTCGGCGACCGTCTTCGGAGGGCTCCGTACAAGACCAGCAAAAAGCTGCTCCTTGACTCCTCGCATCAGATGCCGCAACTTCTTCTCCTCTGCCATTCTTGGATCAGCTCGTCTGAACAGGCGCGTCATATCTTCGACATAGGTCGTCACAGTTTCATTGGGCATCTGGATGCGGGACTGGATCGCTCGTTCCGCTCGTTCGTGGCGATCAGCACTGGCGTAAGTGTCCAGCAGCCGACGGCAAAATTCGCGCCACGACGTCAGTTGGTCCTCGCGGTTCTGGTACCACGTGCGTGCTCCGTCCTCCAAATAGAAGTACACACGTCGTAGTTTGGCAGCGTCGTCCCATTCGTTCAAGGCAGCCACACGTTCGAAGTCGACTAACCAGTCTTCGACGTCTTCAAGCACAGTGCCATGAAACGGCGTCGAACCCGCGGGCTCTCAAGTGTGTACCGGTTCATCATCGTGCTTTCCGTGCCGGTTGGAGTGGTCTGAACGGAAGTGCTGGTCATGCCGGGTGAAGTGGTGCAAAGCGTAACGTCGGCGTCGGGAGGTAATCCCCTGATCCTGCGGCTGGCCCGATGCACGGGAGTGTTGACTGGCACTGGGCTTGTGGGGCGGCTTCCAGGAGGGGTCTGCAACATCCGTGAGACTACCCAGCGCCTCCACCACTTGTCACGTCGCTTCAGAGGTCCAGGCGAGGTTTATTGGTCGCAGAGCAGCAGGGCTCTTTGTAAACGCGTCCGTTAAGCTCGCTCTCCCGAGAGATAGCGCGCGCACTTCTTTCTTTCGTGACCTGTGCCTCCACCCATGCATTTCACCCACTACTACAGGTGGCAATATATATATCTCTCGGTCTATACCGAGAGATAGTAGCGACGTGACAGTCGCCGCGCTGGAATGTTTTGGGGACGAGCAGATTCCACAGCTGGCGCACTTTCTGTCCTGTCCTGTCTCCTGGCATCGCTGTCTTATGGTGGCGCAGTTTTGAAAAACGCCCGGCGCGCTCTGTTTCGGTATAGCCTAGATCGAGGCCTCGAATTGCGATGATTATTATCTTAAAATACCATCGTTTTTTTTTCTTGCGATCTAAAAAATATGGCCATGCCATAAATTGTCACGTCCTACAACTATTCTATATAAGCAACATCCCTCAAGTTAACAGTTAAAAGGTTATTTAACGAGTTTTTGTTAATAGCTCATATGAGTGTAACTCTAGGTGCGACAAAGTTTGTCCGCCTCAGCGTAGTGTCCGTTTGCGAAAAGGACAGGGGCATGACTATCATATCATTTTTATGAAAAAATCTGTATTGTCTAAAAAAACAAGAATAAAACCTAGCTAAATCTGCTGCTTGGAAGAGTTGGTTCATGTTTGTGACAAAATTTACCAGCGCAAAAAGCCGGAACACCTAGGGATCGAGTCTCTCTCTCTCTCTCTCTCTCTCACACACACACACACACACACACACACACACGCGCACACACACACACACACACACACACACACACACACACACACACACACACACACACACACACACACACACACACACACACACAGCGCTGATCTCCCAAGTGATTTATTCACACACTAACACAGCGCTGATCTCCCAAGTGATTTATTACTTTCAACGCAAGGCCTTTTTATGACGCGCATAAAAGCCACGGAAAAGATTACTAGATGAACTGAAGCGATGAAAAAGCCTCGTGAAAACAGGTTCCTGAAAAGGACGTTCAAGCAAAGGTGACAGCGCAGTTAGCAATCTTAAAATATCAAGCGCGCCCCCGATATACAAAACGAAAGTACAAAAATCTAATCATTTGTGTGTGTGTGTGTGTGTGTGTGTGTGTGTGTGTGTGTGTGTGTGTGTGTGTGTGTGTGTGTGTGTGTGTGTGTGTGTGTGTGTGTCGATTCCTAGGTGTTCCGTCATTTTGCGCTGGTAAAATTTGTCAAAAAAGCCTGTATTGTAGATATTGGAAAGTAGCTTGAGTCTAGGTTCCTGATCGAACAAAATATAACGGCATCGCACTACAATCTTAACTAGAACATGAAGCAATATACGACACACGTGGTTACAGCTGGATAAAACGAGTGATCATTTGGCACGTAAGTTTCTTAAGGCAGCCAGATCCGCATAAGCATATTGTTTCTTCCGGATACTTTACAAACAACTGTATTTATCTGGAACCTTTATGCAAAACAAGATTAAGAATGTATGATCATCTCGTTACTAATGCAGCCTCGTCGCTTATACTGCATATGTGTACGGTAATATCGCACGGGAAACGCTGTTTCGGACAGCCGACCCGCGACGCTAATTGCCTGGCGCCCTCGTCAACTCGCAATCATCCCGAGGAAAACAACTTTGTGTCCTGGCTGTCAGATGCAACGACATTCAGAGCTTCTTAAACGCACAGCGTTAGTGAGCTGCGAAATCGCCTTCATTGCTGCGTCAATACATATTCTCGGGTAATTACCGCGCTGTAAAACAGTACATGTCGATTTAACAGTTTACGGCGTGACGTTAAGTTGCCTGTTGTCGTTCACGGTGATGTTTCTGAGTGATTTGTCAGAAGCAGCGAACAGACGATCGGTTAAAGCGTGTTTGTTCGCTCGAGTAAATTAAGTTAGTCGAAGAATTCAAATACGAAGAGGCACTGGTATTACAGAGGCTGATGAAGTGTACTGTACGACTGCAAATTTGCTGTGACACGTGCGATGCTGAGACATAGGCGTAACAAAGAAACGGAACTCCGAGATCACCAAGTCAACTTGCGTACTGAGTCAAGCCAGAGAATGAACACTCGAAAAATAAGCTTAGAATGATCGCACATACGCTCACGTGCTATTTCATCGCAATCATAAATTTCCTTATTTATGATATGTTCAACTACCGTTCTAATTTGGCGCCAACATTTTACCTACGGTTGAAATTTTTGTAAAACGATCACTGCTGTTGACACGATAAAAATTCCACTGATTCTTTACTCATCCTGTTGCTTCTAAAGCCACCAAATTTTTTAGAAATCAATTGTTCGTTGCATTTGTTTCCAACGAGCGCATCTTTCTCATTTTCAGCGTTCTCCTTTTATTCCATTGTGCTTAGATTCTTATGTTCGTTTAACTCATCACTAAGAGCAGATGTTCCTTTATGAATTTCGGCGTGTGACGTAGGCTGCGTTGAAAGTTTTCTTTAGGTTTCAGGCGGCGATCGTCAATCGGGTGATACGTTAGAAGCCGAAAATCTGGGATGAAGCTCGCATGGTCAAATTCATAACCACGCATATGCATAGAAATTCCTTTAAAATCCTTAAACCTTAATTATTTAAGCTTTTTGACATGGGCTAATACGCGCAAATCTACGATACTTATCGCAGAACGGCCTATAGTTTCTCGTGAGTAAAAGCCCAGCCATCTAACAGATCCACGTGAAGAGGAGCCGACTTGCTGAACGGAGAGAGAGGGCGCTAACTGTCCGGGGCATCAGCAAAGAGCACCGGACGAAGGGACGCTGATCTCTACGGCGAAGGCAACGAAGCTTCCTCCAACTCCCCTTCCCATCTATCGATTGCAACATCGCCGAGCGGGCCGGGCGAGAAGACCACCCCGCCCCACCACCACGTATTTACCGAGCGCGCCCACGTGGTCCAACGGGTCTCTGCTCCGTCAGTAGGCAACCGGGATGCGGCCCGTATCGCATGCTGCCTCCTAGCTCCGCTGCCGCCGGCAGGAACAGCAGCTCAGCTGCTGCTCCCAAACTTCTCTGCCGCCGTTCGAATTCACCGCGGCGCGGCGGCACACCATGGTCATCGTGGTGCGCGCGACCACGGCGCCGCGCAAGCCCAACGCAAGTCACAATCGGGCCCGAGCGTCGGTCAGGGCTCGACCTAACGCGCTACAGGTCGAGGCCCTTCTGGACCGCAACGCGCCCACGACGGACAACAACATCTAGGTATTGACGGCACCGGCGACCGCGGCGAGAATACGCGACATCTTCAGCGAGGCCTCGGCGCGGACGCCGTGTCTGAGGTTGACGTCGTCGGCGTCGGTCCATGCGAATATGCTAGGAGGTGCAGCGCAGGGTGTGACGACGACTGAGTCTCGTGGGAATTGGTGAAAGATGATGTGTACAGACTCTCAGGCGGCGGTGTGTCGGCCGCTACGGCGGTCCGCGAGGACGACGAAGGCAATTAGCGCGCGTTGGACGCGAAAGTTTGCGTCGGACAAGGCAAAGAAGTCGTCCGTCGAAGTGGTTACGCGACGACCTCTTTGTCCCGAAGTGCCTCTAGGACTAGGTGTGCGTGGTACCACTGTTTCAGCCGATGAGCTTTTCCTGGGTGTATGAGACGTTGGTAGTAACGATGGTTCTATCGCAGTTTTTTTTTTTTCTAACGTGTGACATTTGGGCATAGGTACAATGAATGAGATATATATATACATATGGTAATATTGAATGCTTTATTCTAACCTAGTCGCTGGTTCCATTTGCATGGTTATTATGTGTAGAACAACTTAGAACAACTACGCTAACACTCGATATGAGTGGAATAAGCATTAGAAACTGGCATGACTTAGCTCTTATCGAGGAAAGAACTTCTTTGTCGGTCGTTGAAATGACGTGCGTGATGACATGCGTTAAGTATGAGCAGGTGCACAAGAAAGCTAGAATCCTTCTTTCTTTTTTGGGTATTCGAAGGATCGGCCAGGGGCTTCAAGTTTGAGTTTCTAGAAGACAAGATAACAGTGCGAGAAAAGTGTACGTACGAAAGAAGAAACAAAATAGAAACAAAAAGAAGAAACAGAAAGAAAAAAAACAAAATAAAACTTTTCTTCACTCCGAAATCGTTTCCTTCCAACTTAATTAGAACCTTTTATTTCCACATTCAAACATGTTACCACGACCTGTGGAGCAGCGCGCCAAGTTGAATCGTTAAGAAATGGACACCTCTTATCTTAGGCCCCAAGCCGGTGATACACGCAAGAAATCACACGTTGCTGTCTCTTGACGCAGTGTTCAACAAAGAAGAGGACTGGAAGGAAGCCCTTGACAGCGGTGACCTCTCGGTTCAACTTCGGGCTGTCCAGAGAGCCTGCGAGAGGTCGGAGGGCCACGGTCTTCCGGTCCCTACGTGGGAGCGGCCCGCGAATGCTTCGGATTTCCGCTAAAAGGGGGCGTCACAACGCAGTTCCTCAGGACTTGAATAAAGTTCTCTGTCTGTCTGTCTGTCTGTCTGTCTGTCTGTCTGTCTGTCTGTCTGTCTGTCTGTTATCCTATCATATGACGTGACCGCGCGTGACGCTGAAAGTGGTCTTTTCGCTTTCTTAATGATGCACTTGTTGCCAATTGAGAGGGCACTGTAGCCACTTCGAACCCCAGACAACTAGAGCACAAATAACGTTTAGTTAGTGAATACGGCTACACGTAGGTTGTACGAAGAAAACACGTCGGCGTGCGCCATTTGGCGCGATAATATTTCTCCCCTAGCCCGAGAAAGTCCCCATGTGATAATAATAATTGCTGGGGTTTTACGTCCCAAAATCACGATATGTTTATGAAGGCCGCCGTAGTGGAGGGCTCCGGAAATTTGACCACCTAGGCTTCTTTAACGTGCACCTAAATCCAAGTACTCTGGTCTCGAGCATTTACGCCGCCATCGAAATGCGGCCGCCGTGGCCGGGATTCGATCCCGCGAGCTTCGGGTCAGCAGTCGAGCACCATAACCAACAGACCACCGTGGCGGGTAGATGTCCGGATGGGATGTCGGATACCAGACGCTCATTCAAATAATGAACGACATCGAAAGTGTGCCTCCAATGGAAATCTGACGCCGCTTGCTAGTATAGTGTTACAACGCGAGGCCCGCCAAAATACTGCGCACCGATAGAGCGTGGCTCGACATATGCGCACCGAGAGCTCAAAACTGCGCATTCTGATGCGGTCGCATTTGCCAATTGGTCCGTTTGCAGGGACGGCTCCAGAAACCAGAAAATCTGCTCGCGCGAGCAATTTGCAAATAAATGTACGCAGGTTTGAGTGCGCGGCGCTTGCCCTTATTGTCAAGAGAAATTGGACACCTCTGCGGTGCGCCCTCTGCGATTCCTCCCGCCCTACTATATTCACGTGCCTCTGTTGCGTGTTTTACACACCGGGACGCACAACGGAACTAGGGTTGCAGAACATTTGAGAACTTTAAAAAAATGTCGGGGAGGGCGAAGCATGTAGGGAAGGGTGTTTCTTCTCCACTAACGTGAAACCTGTGGAGGGGCGAAGCATGCAGTTTGCGCCGGTGTTTACCACAGCAAATCACTGCTAATGGGCAATGAGAGACACAAGAAAGATTGGATACAGAGACCCGCAGTCCGCTTTTAGTTAACGTGCACGCTTCGAATCTTTATTGTTTAACTACGCAAAAGAGAAATCTCCAACCGGCACTACGTTGCAGGTCAAGATACGGTGCCTATATATACGGGGTGGCCGGTGAACGGTTGCGCAGCGCGAGCCGTCAGTTTTCACAATCAAGAAACTCGCTAACAGACGCTGCCTGCGTCGGCGTTGTCTCTCGCGGGCGAGGGCGCGTTCTCGTTCCTTACGAGCTGGTAGTTCAGCGTTAATCGCAGAAAGAGCGTTTACAGTCAACGCGCTGTCAGCGTTCTAGGTGGCGTTGGCGCCGTTCTGTGAATGCGGTGAATGCGGTTCGGTGAATGCGGGGTGAATGCGCGTGTGTGGAACTGCATCATATAACACAGATGGCGACGCACTTTTTGATTTTGACACGAAGAAGAAGAACCATTTTGTTGCGGGAGCACTGAACCACAAAAATAAACGAAACAGAGACATGTCGCCGCTGCTTTCACAAAATCACCCGGCGTGCCGCAATACACCAGCAGAAGCCAGTGGAAAAAAAGAAGTAATACATTGAAAGAGAAGAGACAGCAAAAGACAAAGAAAATGGAATTCGATGGAGAAAATACGAGAACCTGACTGATGGTAGAAGACGACTCAGTCTTCACAAAATTCTGGCATTGGCTTACTTTTATACTCAGATAATATAGATGTCGCTTTAACCATGTAGTCTATTTTCTCAACTGCTAGATGTTCCGTATTTCACTGCGCACAGTGCGCTGCTTAGCCAACGTAGCCTAAGAGGGCTTGCTCAACCACTTTATCGGCTTTATATTATTATTGATCTTGGTGCACTGCGCAGAAAAAAAACAGGGACGGCGAAACGGACGGAGACAAGCGCGGATACAAGTTTTCTTCGCTGCAGTACACCAAGATCATGAATCATCAACTTGTCTAATCGTTCACACTGATATTGTTAAGTTACTGAGTATTCGCAATGCCCATAGACTGTCGCGCCGCCAAGCGGAATTCAGGAGCGTCCTCTCGAGGAGGGTTAGTAGACGACAAAATGGGAGCACTACGCAGTCGCTCCCTTGTTCGGCTGTGCTAACCTCAGTGTTAACACGTTGGCAAGGAAGGAACACTACGACTTGGCATGTTCCCTGCATCAGTGAACAAACCGGGCCCTCCGTGACACGAGAAATCCGATTCGTTCTTGCGAGGCGCGAAGTTTTCGTGAAAATACGCGGCGACTCGCGCTTTCAATGCTAGCCCACAACGTACGCATACTATCAGCTTCGCGAGGCTTTCTGTAGCCACGTAGGTTAGTTAAATGTTATCGTCTGGCATATTCAGTTGAAGCTCACGCTGTTTTACTTGTATATAGCATTGGTCAGTGTTTCTTGTAGTGCATGAATCCCATAACACTGTACGCGGGAGGTCGCGCCGGCTCGCGAAGTGCTCTTGTAAAACTGAGCGATCTCAAGTTGTCGATACATTAAAATATGCCTCTATCCTTTGTCAGCAAAGCGCTGTTACTAATCGTTTCAATCATTCGCGTCCGCTCCACGCCTTTCGTGGAGCGAACGCTTTCCACGCCGTCTTTGGCCAGCGCTGCGCCGCTTGTTTTTGTACGTTTGTTGATAGGTGGCAGCACACTGCAAGCGATTTGCTCGTTGACCGATCTGAGAGCGAAATGTTCTCCGCGCCCAGACGTCTCTGTAATTGTAAACGTGGTGGCGCGGAGTGGTCGAAGTTGTTCGGCGGAGGATATTCTTCAGATTGCTTTCAGCAGTGATGTTGAAAGAAACGATCTTGACGACGAGGATTTTTCACTGGACGTAGAAGACTGTGAAGGCACCGAGAGTGACAGCGATGGTGAACGATCAGCTGCTAACTCACGAGGAGCGAGTTGCACTTCACGTCCCCTCGTGCGTTATTGTTATTTCACGCTCGTAAGTCACTTTGATTGTGTTTAATGTATAATATACCTGAGCGAGATCAAAATAAAAGCATAGTACCACTTGTGCATTGCATGTATCAATTATTGTGGATATTATAGAGCGCCGCATGCCGCCAACACGCTCGAGCTCGACCAGAGAAGCGAAACGGTTAGAGCGTTAGAACGTGCAGTCACAGCCACAATACACGCCTCTCGGCTAACTTCTTAGACGTTGCGAAAAGGATACGTGTGCATTCTTTTCGATATTCATGTTTTGATCGTGCTGATCGAGCCTGCAACATGCGAGTGAAGTGAATTGCACACGGCTAGAGTTTCAGCATGGCTGTGGCACAAGCGCTACTGAATGGGAATTTAAATGCTTGTGTTCCGTTGAAGACGTAACTCCGCGTTCCCGACTGCACAAGTAATGACGACGGCGTATTATGTTTGCAAACGATCACCACGTTAAACGTGCGGTCCCGTGCAGCAGCGATGGCGCTACTCGCTGGCGGCCTACTACTGCGGCAAATCCGTAAGGCAGTCTCGGTACAACGTATCTATAAACGTTGGCTCGGTACGTACTACCTCGGAGTGCCGTTCTGCTCATACGTCAATTTTAGTTGATGCAGTTTTATGTAGCACGCACAGGATTTCGCAAAGCATCGTTATGCACGGTAACGGAGCTGAAATATAACATTTCACACCACAGCAAATAATTAGGTGGCGACTACTTAGCACTTTCCATGGTTTGGGAAAGTAGTTTAGTCTCATATGTCCAATTCAGCACTGCTCATGACTTCATCCGGTGAAAGTGGCACGGGCCGTACGTCCGCACGCCCTATCTGTACCTATGCCAACAAACGGGTTGACCCTCCTCCTGGCGCCATCTTGAAAAGCACGGCGCGCCACCTATAGTTCGTGGGCATTGCGAATACCAGTGGGGCTACAAAAAGCAGTGAAGATGAAGCCCAAAATGTTTTTAGGTTTCGAAACGCTGCTTCAGAGAGCAAAATATGTAAGCAGACGGCAAGCTTCCCGTAACAAACAAAGAACGAGCCACTGCAGCGCACTGACCGCGTTAGCTGTCACCCCGTTAAACACTGACGATTTCAACATCGAAGCCTGCTCTTCGGATTTGGTAACCAATAGAGCCTACTGAATAAGGCCTTAGTGAAGCTCAGTAGTAGTCTATCCTTACAAACTCTTTTTCATTTGAAAGCCACCCAAAGACAAGACGAGACGGCGTCTTGGAAACCGAACAAACGATATTAGATGTTCATCTCGGTAGTTTGTTTGTTGTTTGTTGTGTGTCCTCACTCCTATTCCTCGCAGACGAACTGCTCAGAGTTTTCGGAGTCTAAGGAGAAAGCGCGGCTTGAAAAGGTGGGTGAAGGCTTGAAATACTGGAGCGCAGAAACAAGTGCAATATGAGACATGTCAAGGAGTTACTGAATTCAAGGGAGCATGTGCTCGTCAATGGCAAAAAAGTTGGCTGCTAAAAAAAAAAACAAAAAAATGCCATGGCTCAGATTTCTACCGATGGACTGATGAAATCAGACCCACGCTTAGAGCATGCGGCCTGTAATTGAAAAAAAATTACAAAAGAAATGTTTGAAAAAAGCGGCACAGATGGATGAATTAGATGTTGATGGTAAGCGAGGAGAGCATTGAAGAAAGAAAATAGATCCTTTGCCTGCCTCGCCGTGTAACTTGATTCCCCATATATATAGTTTGACGCGGCATGGTGAACGGGCATTCGTCTTGCTCACTTTCGACAAATTTAGTCGGCCAATTCCTCTCGTCTCCGTTGTTTACTGCTTCGATTCGCGAAATGAAATTCGATTCTCGCAGATTACGTGAAGTCTCTGAGGTTTCTATGGAACAGACTTCTTCCTGCATGGTGGTGCCAAGGTGGGAGCTAGTTGGTTGTACAGCCGTCATCTTTACGAAAGAGAGCACGCATCGTGTGGCAGATGGCCTCGAAGCTCACATGTGGCGCGGCACCCTGCGACATGTGAAATTAACAGGACAGAGCGGCGCTGTTCGTTCTACTGCCTACACTTCCGCAGCGTATGCGTTTATCTCTTTTTTCTTTTTTCTCCCCTTCCCCCTCCCCCTGTGTAGGGTAGCAAACCGGGTACAACCTGGTTAACCTCCCTGCCTTTCCTTCGCTTTTCTCTCTCTCTCTCATGCTTTCATTTTGATATCCATATTTTCTTAAGAGATTTCAGCAAGCAAGAATTGGTTTCTATAATGATTGTTGCCATCACAACTTTGTAAGCATTCACGGCAACCGAAAACCATATCAAATTTTGCAGCAAGGGGATGCAAGTAATAAAAAGAATGACATCGCTCTCTCCTTTTCGTTTTAGAGACTATTTTACGGGGGGGTTTTGGTGCCGCCATGTTGGGCTGTTAAGCTTGTCGTGTTTTATCTTGAACAACTAAGCGAACAGTGTTACGGTGGGCGTATACACATGAATACTGTTGGATTGGTGCATTCGGCGTTTCCTGACCTTATCACTTCGCGTCAGGGGATACAAAAAGCACAAAACATTCGTTTAACAGCCGCCTGATGGCAGGCGCCATATGCCTTACGTAACATATTCTATATCTCGCCGCGGCGCCGTGCCGCATACTGGCTTCGAGGCTATCTGTCGCGCTGTCGCATGTTCCCTTCCATAAATATGACGGTTATACATAGTTGAATTTCACAGCGCGCTACCAAGACACACACAAAAACGGCACAAGAAGAAGCATAAGTGAACACGGCAGACGCAAAATAACAACCGTCTGTTTGACGAAGTCATTAAGCAAAGAGAGGGGAAACAAATATCACGCATGCGCGAGTTACACTTAAGTGAAGAAGCCGGTCCGCATCTTGACACTCATGTGTCCCGAGGTCACCTATATCTACATGACTTTGAATGAATCACACTTTTACATCTGTTAATGAAACTGGCGGTGCGCTGGGACCCGTATCAATGCCCGTTCGGCGCATCGTGAAGGCCTCGATGATTTCCCTTTCTCTGGAGCCGATAGATTACCACACAATAGTGGCGCATTAGAGTTTCGGCTGACACTGACATCTGCTGCTGTGGGTAGCTATGTTTCCGGGGTGACTAACCTTAGCACAGTTATAGCGATGCTCGCACAATCGTGTGTTAATACACCTACCGTGGTCGAAGTGTGATTTTAATACAGACCAAGTGCTTCGCCTATTTATATATGGTATTACTACGGTAGTGGTTTTTCACATGCCGAAGATTGCGCTCGTATTACAGCTAACCTTGGGTGGTGGATGGAATGATGTTGCGTCATATTATTAGTTGGTGGCAAAGTACCGCAGTCAATGCTAGTTATAAATACAGTTGAAGTGAAGTAAAAGTGAAGAAGAGCAGTATGTACTTCTTTTTCGGCTCCGGCATTGGAATCTAGAATTGCAGCTGTGTTTCAGATAAGTGTGTGCGCGTCAGCTTACCTGAATTATCTGTTACGCGCAGTCACCTCTGCTTCCAATAACTGCTGACGATGTTGAGGCCGGCATTGAAATTAATCAAGCATGAGGAAATAAATGCCGAGAATAATTTGTTCTCCTACGATGTTTTGGCACAGTTAAAACGAACGTCTCGCCCTACGTGGAAGTAAACTTATGTCCATAACTTCTTTATCCAAATAAATGTTGTAAGTACGCTTTTTTTATGTTACAGCAGCAGTTCGAGCTAACGTGCCTAAAGCCGATCTAAATTACAGAAAGCGATAACACGATACTCATTAGGTAGAATAGGTCCACTTCGTCGGATGGCGGTTTGAGTAGCTGGGTTGGACAATCGAGCTAATGTCACAAGGTACATGTCAGTAAGAATGTGTCCTCATTAGCTAAATGCAAATACGCAGAGCAATGCCGCCGCTCTTGGGGGGTTGTTTTAAGAGCGCAGTAAAAGAAGAAAGCAATCTGCTGGCCGAGGGAAGAGAAATAGTGTCGTGAAAAAGAAAGCAACTCAGCAGTGCTTTCTGTTCCTACTCGGATGTGGAGTTGATGTTCACCTGCCTCAGTCTTAACGAGCCGTGAATTAGGCGATCAAAGGGGACACGAACATGCAGAGAAAGCATTAGATACGGGCCAACTCCGGTGGGCCTGTTTAAGCGCACCTGTAACGCAGTAATGGTCTCATTGGGCAGCAGCCAAATGACTTACAACTGCATTAGCTCAATTAAAAGCAAATAGCGATTGTCGAGCCCGAAGGCATCACGGGCCGATAGTTAGGTATCGTAGTAATTTACAGAGCCCAATAGAGATGTCTGAATAATGAAAATGGAACAGAAGACGAGTTAACAGTGCTTTCGTTGTGTGTTTTTTTTAGAACAGTGAAAAGAGGGAGAGGGGTGGGGTAGTGCACTATGCAAAAAACGGACTCACGTTTCAGCGCTGTTCTCTGCAATAACGACGGGTCTGCTTCTCAGACAAAGGAAGGTGTTTAACATATTAGGCATCGGCCTTTACTTGACAAGAAGGTATGAAGTTGATGCAAAGAGCAGTTCTGAAGCACGTGAGCTCGTCCTGCACGTCGAAACTTCAACGAGTTCGTCCTGCATGTCCAAAATAGAATGGTTTTTTAATATTATGTTTAGGCAGTGGGTCCGGCCTTCGTCAGACGAAGGCCGTATCACGGCCGAAATATGACATTTTTAATGTTTCTAACATATCAAAAGTTTCTCCTCAGGGAATTTGAAATTTAGAGTTGTTGTAACCACGTGACGGCTATTTCAGTTGAAAAAAAAAAGAACTCTTGAATATACAAAATTATATCGATGTTCATCCTTGTGGGCTCTTCTTTTGTACAGAAAGGCAGCAAATACAGACACCGTGAGAGCGCATGTAGTACAGCGTACGTATCCAAACTCAGAGTCCCGGACCGCGAACGCGCAAATAAAAAGAATCGACACGTGGGGCGGCAATTATCTTAATCGCTGCCACACAACAATCGGGGAACCGTAACCGGCCGCCATAACGGGCCCCTGCTGATGCGCCGAATTCGGCACACGGCGGCGGCGGTGACGTCGAACCACCGCGCTAATGAGGCTGCCCGCCCGTAAAGCCCTTCTCAGAGATCGCAGGTGCTTTGTAATACCACAGTCGAAGCAAAAAAACGATGGAAGAGCTCACGGAAAATAAGTAAGAAGTAAAGCAGATTCGGCACCCAGGGGACAAAAAGAAAAAAAAAAGGGGGGGGGGGAGTAAGAGGCTATAGAGGACAAACTTTTCTCACTGAGATACGGCGCGCAAAGCAAAAGAAGCGGTGGGCGGAGAAACAGATGGTTTCTTCTTACCCCGGTTGCTAGCTCCTGTCAGCTTGCTCCTCCTTGAAGCCCACTGTATGCTTTTTTTTTCTGCATCTACATAATTTATTTCTCCCCGCAATGCAAGAGCCGCGTACTGTGTTGTTCTTTTTGGGCGAGTCCTTGATCCGAGGCTTGGGCGTCTTCGTTGCCGACAAATTCTATTATGGAGCCCCGGTACGTGCGCGGCCGGTGCCCTGTACTGTTCTTTATTCATCCTGGACGCTGACGCCACTGAAGAGATTACATGCGCTCACCCAATCATGGCAGCTCCATCCGAGAGCGAAAGAAAGCCGCTGTTGCACTCCGCTTCTGTTACTCTGACGTATTCGAGCTCGACAGAAAAGCGCGCCCTGGATTATGACGTCACTATGTGACAGACGGTGTGTGCCAATAGATGGGGTGGTATTTTTGTTGATATTCTACATTATGTAGGCGGACATTCCTTCTTTTCACCATCATGAGTGCATTTTTTCTTTCCTTCTTTCTTCTTTTTGTTTATTTATTTCTTTTTGCTGTACAAGCTCACTCGCTCGGATGGCAAGTCTTTGATGCTGCGTGTCCCCTTGTAGAGAGAGAGAGCAACTTTATTTAAAAAAAAAAAGGTCCGGCGAGTTCTTCGGGGATTTGGGCTAATATCCCCACCTAGGCGTCGGCCACGAGCCCTTGAGCTCTGGCGGCTGCCTCGGCCCGCTGGACGGCCCAGAGTTTGGTCCTCGAGGGCGGTGCTGAGAAGTGCAGTCTCCCAGCGCGTTCGGTTCGAGGCTACGTCTCCGTCTGGTACCCCACCTCTGTCACACTCCCATAACATGTGTTCCAGGGTAGCCCTGGCCTCGCAAAACTTGCATCTTGCCGAATTAAGCTCTGGGTAACAGAGATTCAAGATCGCTGGGCTCGAAACGTTCTGGTCTGCAGCTGTCGCCACGTGACCGCCTGCTTCTTCAGTTTTTGGTGTGGTGGCGGAAATGTGCACCTGGCCAATCTGTAATGTTGTGTTATGTCTCGAAAACTAGTGAGGCGATCTTCCCACTCCCACTCCCCGCCCGACGTCGCGGCCGAGGCGGCGGCGGTGTTGACGGTGGCGGCTCGGTCCGTAAGCCCTCGAGCCGCCCCGTGCGCCGCCTCATTGCCGGCGAGCGAAGCGGTGTGTGAGGGTGCCCATAAGATGTAAACGTCCCTATTCTCGGTTTTGCCCGCAAGCAGAATTCGTAACGCCTCGGGGGAGACGCGGCCGTTAGCAAAGTTGCGGACTGCGGTCTGGGAGTCGCTAATTACCACTTCGGCCGTGGTGGTGGCCACCGCGAGCGCGATAGCCACTTCCTCCGCTGTCTTCACGTGCTAAGTGCGTACCGTGACGCTTGTCTTGCAAGCGTTCTCATGATCTATTACTGCGGCCACGAAGCCGCGCCTGCAGGGAATGTCGGCCCGGAGTCTTGCTCCTCGCGTTTTAGTGTCTATGTAAGCAAATGTTGACTTCAGCTCGTCAAAAACGATTTAGCCTATATTGAACCAGATCAATCGGCCGCCACCTGGTCTTCGGTACCTTTTTGGACGACTGGCCGCAGCTCACTTTTCCTTCGTGCTTATAATGTAAACAAGTTGGGGGACAGTATAGCATATTGCAGCACACGTTCGGAAGAAAAGGTCCCCACTAAAAAAAAAATCGGCAGATCCCACACGTTGTGGAAATCGGTGTCATGCGAAGCAGTCATCGAGTACTTCTATGCTGAATTTATAGCTTTGAGCCAAGAGTTAGGAGGTGGATCGATGTGTTTTTGTAAGTGTAGTAGCTATGTGCACATCGTGCGCTTACCAGGCACGTCGGCAACACTTGCGTTTAAAGGGTAACTTATGGTGCAAAGTAACGTCAGCCCTCACATTAGAGTACATACGCCAGTAATATCGAAACTTAGTGTACTTTATGGTGCAATCATGTGAATATCACACGTAACTTTCGTTAACGTATTCCACCGGGGTCAAGCGATGATTCATTATAGCTTGCCGAATCATTGGACTACAAATGTAATGTTTATTAGACTGCTATAAACACTGAAACCACAGACGTCAATCTGATATGACGCCTGTATCGTAGGAGTACATATGTAGTGTTTATTGTTTTCTTGTAAAATCAGATAGCCAGCACCAGAACCACAATTGACGTTGCACCGACATTACGCCTGCATAGGCTGTTTTTCCAAAACAGTTTCTACACCTGGCGTGGCTCTGTTTTAGTATAGCTGACTGCCACGCAGAATTCTTGGGTTCGATTCCAGCTTGGATCCTGATTTTTTTATTCTTTGTATTCCTCTGGTAAACGCTGCCGATGTCGGTTTTAGGGGCGTAGCTCCTCTTAGTCTAACCTTGTCCCATGTCAGGCGTACCCGCGGCAGTATCTCCCGAACAGTATAATAGATGGCGCTGTCCCATAGAGATAGAAAAAATAATAATAATAATAATGAAATAAAAAATAATGGAAAAATAAATAAAAGATAAAAATAAAAAATAATATAAATGGAAAATATAAAAATAAAAATAATAAAATAAAAAAAGAAGGAAGAACGGAAAAAGGAAAAATAATCAAAGCGGCGTATCGCTTTGATTACTGCTGGGCGAAACCACTGAACATTTCACGGTGTACACATGATTGCTTCAGGAGCTTCGCCCAAGCTCTTCATCATTCACCTGTGGATATGCTGTAATTTTTTTCTTGACACTCTCGTATTTAAATAATCAATGTTTGCTCTCGCTGTTGCTGGGTAGATACCAAATGTCAATCTCCTGTGGCGCATACCCGTACGCCGCGGCCCGTGGTAAACAGGTATGTGCACACGTTTTGGAGGAAAGGGTTTGACAACGTAGGCGACAGGATTGTCACGTTATTCATGTCATGACGCGGCAGTCATATCCGCCAAATCCTCTTACCCTCCCATGCCAATTTTGGTCAACACAAAGTTAAGGAGGCGATCACGAGAGCACCCAGACGTAGGCGGCTAGATATATAGAGAGACGGATAGATACTTAGATAGAAACGCTCAAAGTGGCTAAGGTTCACTAAAATGCTTCGCATTTAAAACATTGCACATATGCTCCTATCAGGCCCGTAGCCAGGAATATCTTTCGTGGGGGGGGCACTTGCTGAAAGGCTTGAGTATTTGAGAAAAACGCCTACTTTCATTGTTTATTTTCGGTAAAACACCATGTATCATAAAAATTTCGGGGTGGGGGGGACGCCCCCCCCCCTCCTGGCTACGGGCCTGGCTCGTATGATAAGAAATCATGCCGGGTTAACGTCAGATGTGGTCCCAGTGTTGGCTCCGCTTTCATAGACGTCTATAATAAACATGAAATTTGCATTCCTACGATTCAGCAAGCTATATTCAAGTGCTATATCCAACTAGCCCGCTCCAACACCTTGCTTCAGTATATTCAAGTGTTGCTCGACCCCGGAGGAATACGCTAACGAAAATTACATATGATATTCACATCATCACACCGTAAAGTGCAGTTCGTTTGGATAATACTCACGTCTGTGCTCTAAAGTGATTTCTAATGTTACGTCAGACGAAAATTTACCCTTTAAACACCAGTGTAGTCGATGTGCCTGATAATGCAACAATGTGCACACAACTACTACACTTACAAAAGCACGTCAATCCGCCTCTGTAACGCTTGGCCCAATGCCCAAAAATACAGAATAGACAATTACTCGCTGATTACTTCGCATGAAACCGATTCCCACAAGGCGTGGGATCAAACGAATTTTTTTGGCTCTAGCAGCGGTAGCCTAGCGACTATATATAGTCGCAAAATGACATGACGTTTCGCTGCTGTATACTTAGTCATGTGTTCGACACCCCGCCATGTTGGCGGCATTTCGACTGGGAAGAAATGTAAAAACGACAGAGAATTTTGGTTTAAGTGGACGTCAAAAGATGCCAGGGCGATCAGTGTGGTTCCGGAGCTTCTCACTATGAATGTTTGTGTGTAGCATAATGATATGGAACATGTGGTCTGTGAAAACGCAGAATTTAAATTTTCGAAAGAAAAAAAAAAACGTTGCGTTTATTAGTGTGCACTATAGAACTGCATTACAAAATTGTTTACGCAGTTCTACGCAACGGGGACAATTATGTAGCTCCTTTACCTGTTACTCCGGGCAGCAAAAGCGCGCTCTATGGTGTATGTAGTTGCGATAATCAAGAAAATGGACATTGCATACCTAAATCGACATAGCTAGTAGAACAATATAAGTGTACCAGGGGCTAAACAAGAAATTTTTTTCGGAGAGGAGGGTTCAACCACTTATTTTTGGGGGATATTTTTTCTCTTATTTATTTGGCTTAAGCCCGTTATACGTCCTGATGATGCGGGCTACCCCCATTTTCCTTTTTAGCTATTTCACTGCATGTTCGCGCGTGCGTTTGCAAAAATTGCAGAAATCTGCAAAAATAAAACTTTGAAGAAGGATAGAGCTTGAGGGGGGGGGGATTTTAGGGGAGCGGGGCTTTAACTCCTTAACTCTCCTCCCTCCCCCCTCCCCCCCCCCCCTGGCTAAGCCGATGAAACGAACAAAGACACAGAGAAAGAAGAGGGTGGCTGGTGAAACACTAGCAGAGAAGATGTCTACGGAAGTGGAAGTAGACGCTCGAAGGCAGGCATATATACGCTCGATGAAACACCTAACGCTGGCAAAGCGTGAATATCGCCATGGAGACTGCGCGCTAGAGCATACGAAGCAAACCAGGCATGCTCTTTAGATGGGCTTTCAGCGCAGAGGCTTGAGGCCGTATCTTCGTCTCATTGTTCAAGATTATGTGCCGCGGATCTTGCCCTCCCCCCTCCCCCCTCACCCCGCACACATCCACACTAGGTTTTTCCTTTCGAATTTCATTGTTCTTTCTAACAATCTCTTTTCAAAAATTCTTTAGGATATTTTCCGTATTCAATTGTTTTACATTGGCTTAAGCCCGTTATACCTCCTGATGGTGCGGGCTGGGCCCTTTTTAGTTTGAGCTATTTCGCCCACAAAAGGGGGGGGGGGGTCGACACACGCACATACAGACACTCACACACACACAGACACACACGCACGCGCACACACACACACACACGCACACACGCACGCGCACACACACACGCACACACAAACACACGCACACAAACACGCACGCGCACGCACACACAGACACACACACGCATGTAATACGCGTAGATAGATAGATAGATAGATAGATAGATAGATAGATAGATAGATAGATAGATAGATAGATAGATAGATAGATAGATAGATAGATAGATAGATAGATAGATAGATAGATAGATAGATAGATAGATAGATAGATAGATAGATATCGTTTTCCTCTTTACATCTCGCCGCGCTCCAAGACCAAAGTTGCGTTGTTCGCAGGGGACGCTAAGTGTTATAGTCGTTTTAAAACAAGATTTTCGTCGTGATCTGTAAGCAGTGCTCTAAGGACATCAGCTGCCATATTTAACCTGCGTACTATGCAAACACTCGTTAGCACTAACCAATGTTGGCTTAATGTCTTGCGTGTTAAAAGACGGTGGCCGTGCCAACACAAACGGAAGGGAGAAGTCACTTCTCTCTTGTTTCAGTGTTTGCACACCCTGCACTCTAAGAAAAAAAAATAGTCCTTTTACTCTTTTTTGAGAGTTCTGGCTTGCCGCGTAATTGACTCTCAAAAGAGACACGTCAACTCTCTGTGTAGGTCATTATACTCTCTTGGGGGAGTCATGCAATCCACAATAGAGTTAACATGTCTCTTTAAAGAGAGTCATATACGTGGCAAGTAAGGACTCACCGAAAGGAGCCACAAATACTCTTTTTTTTTCTTAGAGCACGTGTTCTTAACAGGAATCCCTACCCACTAGCTCAGCTTTCTGTTATTGTAATTCTTGGATATATATATATATGACCACTGTTGTCTGGTTACGACTGCATTATGCCTAATGTCGGCTAATGACGGATGAAATATTGATAGTGTTGACTATCCACTGAAACAGCACCGACATCGCCTGCATTCGGACTGGGTGAAATTATTGAGTTACCTACCAACCTCTGTTTAGAAAAGAAGGGGGAGGGGAGGGGGGGGGGATGATTTCGAGAATTATTTTCTCTACTAGAGGAGAGCGTTGACCTGCTCCAAATCTGTTGCTTATCGTAGGTTTCCGTCGGTATTTACCGTGGGTTCAGAGAAAAAAAACTGTGAAATATTTAGCGAGCTGCGCATGCAGGTTTCTTTGTATAAATGTTCATTAAACTGCTCTTATACTTCTCTTCGTGTTTCAAAATATGGCTCAGAAATTACCGTACTATGCACTATACCAAGGAGACCGGTAAGCCATACCAAACACAATTACTTTAAAGCGAAGCGTTGTTGCTACCGTGGTTAGAGAAAACTTGGATGACTCTTGAGCTTCACTTTAAGCGTCCCCGCCCATCGCCGTAATTCGTCCTTTCGCGAATTGGCGAAGTACCCACTACGTGTCTGTAAGGTGCCAGGCGCACCTGGCAGCTGCACACTTGGTTGATGTTGCTTATAATGATGATTACTTATGCCCGTGCGCATTGTAACTGGTGGACCTTTAAGCAAACTACTCACTGCGCAATACACACGTTTTGACCCCTTGGTGCGATTCCACGCTTATGCCAAGCAATATTACGAGCGTTAAGGACAAATAATCGCACTACATAACATTTGTATAAGGTTTTTATCCCTGAACACTTTCAAGCACTCCGCCCCCCCCCCCCCTTGCCTATGTGCCTGATCACATTATGCCGGCGCGCGCTCTCTTCATTGTCTTCTTCATCTCCCCTAACACGTGCGCCCGGCGCGCGCTCTGCGGCTGCGGCGATTTCTCCTGCGTGGGATGCACTAACTCGGATGGCCGAGAGAACGTGTAAAGAGAGAGATAGAGACGGAAATAAAAGGATATAAAGAAAGAGAAAGACCGACATAGGAAGGAAGAAAGGAAAGATATAATAAGATATAAAGACAAAGAAAGAAAGAGGAATAGCAAGAAAGAGCAAAAAGGAGAAGAATGGGGATGGGACGTAAAATCACGTAACGCTAGCCACGTGACATGTTGCCACAAAAATCACGCAACGCTAGTCGCGGGGTGTAACATCACGTACCACTAATCCCATGACATGTTCCCGGCAAAATCATGTAACACTAGTCATGTGACATATTTCCGCCAAACCCGCGACGTTTAAGCGAGGATGGGACACTGCTTTGGGAGAGCAGCTTCTTCCTCGGGAGCCCGAGCACTTGCTCCGCTGTCGGTTTCAGCCTTGCACCACTAGTACAAGCTACCTCCACTGCGGCCTCAGTCTTCGCACCACTATAGTGAGGAGCAGCGCCAACTTTTTTTTAATACCTTCTCGAGTGGCACCGGCGTCCCAATCATCCCAATCCTGCTCATTTATTCTCAAATATCTTTGGTACTGCCGTGCTCCAGTTTTCGTTAGGGTACATCGTAATTGATTGTGACTTTTGTGTGCTTCAATTGGTGTCGTCGCAGAATGGACACCTATACGAAATTATTCACCACAATTATTTCGACATCTACGAGCACATTATTTTGTGGCGCTTGTATAAAGCACATAAAGTAAGTTTCAAAATTTCCAAGGAATATTTGACTGCGCTACGGCTACCCACAACTAAAATTGATAAGTGAAAAAGAAATCGCCGCGACACGCAGATAAACCATAGGGGTTATTCAGATAAGTTAACCAGCAGATGCATGCTCTTGGCTGGCTCCATCGATAGCCGAATAGTTTAGCAGTGCTGTCATGCTCCTTCATGGGACCAACAGCCACTTTTTCTGGTGCCTCTTTTCTTAAGCGCCATGGAAAGCTTACCGGTTAGCGTCGAGTCACGGAATGGTGACGCGGAAAACACCGTGTAACATTTATATTCTAAATGGTTCAATGTGCTGCGACTATGAAGTCTTATACAAACAACACATGCTCCAAACAGTCGGAAGTGAGCGCGAGAGCGCTTCGTGTGTATGCGCTGAACTTTGCTGCGCATGCGTGCACACCGCGCGCATGCGCCGCGGCTCGACATGTTCCACCAGTTACCGCGAAGGCAGCGCCGCTTCTCAACGTGCAACTCGTTTTACCTCGGCGACGGAAAAGTAGTATACATACCCTAACTTTGAGCACAAAGTATGGTGCGCATGAAAGCATCAGACTACGTACATCGAAGTGAACGACTCTTAATCCAGCTTCAAGGCTCTCCCGCTAGGCTGCGCGACATACAGTTTTTTTGTGAATATAAAGATTTAAAGATATAGGTCCTGCTCACATCGCGAAAATCATGCTTTATTCTGGCACAAAATTCACGCTCTTTTCATTTCCACTAGGATTGAACCACACGTTCTGGCCAGTTGTCGGTCCCTTTAAACGAACACTAATGCAAAACAATACCTTAAGACTGATAAATTATGCGCTGAAAACTCTAGTGTCGTTAATGTTACCACCATGGATAGTTTTATTATTAAATGACAAAATTAATGACCAGAGTTTCACTTTAAACTTCCCGTCGAAATCTCCGATGGTGCCGCCAGGGAGTGCGTTTTTTTGTATTTTTGACACATTGTCTAAACGAAATTTCCCGCAGCTTGGTATGTTAAGTGTCTTGCTCCCTCAGAGGACAATGTACAACATTTTTATTCATTAGAAAGTGCGTAGGGCGTAGTAGACGCCGTCAAAAGTTATGGTATCACGGCGACTGGTGCATAAACTTCAAGTTGGCGTCGCCACCAGCATTTTCTTTGCGAGCGTTTTCTCGCTTACCAAGCGTATTCCCGCGGCAAGCGTGGTGTTTTCTGTATCCCGGAGTAATTTACTAATGAGAGGAAAAACTTTTTTCTCTTTAGTGTCCCTCTAAAATCTTATCATACGACGGACGCACACGTCGCCATATGCATCCCGGCCGCGGAGGCCGCAGATAAGGATTTTAACGAACACTTCGTGTTTGTTAAAATCCTTATCTAAACGCGAGCGTAAGAGGATTTCTTCCGTAATATTTTTCTGCTGTAAATAGGCTTACGTTTCCACGGCTGGAGTTCGTGTAGTACACGGTGAAACTGCTTGATTTAAATTGTATATCTCATTTGCAGATCTCGTGCCGTATTTGTATACGTTTCTTCGTCCCAATATAAAGTCTGTGGATAAAGTACACAAAACACTGATTGAGTGGACGCATTCAATGTGCCCGTTTCAATAGTTTATTACAACGCACAATATCTTCCATGCACAATATCGACCACGGCTCAAAATAAGCTCATTATCCCGTTCGTGTGTGTCTGAAAAGGAAACCAAAATTCTTTGCTTTTGGCAAAAAAAAATATTATGTTTGCGTTTTCCCAATTAAAGCTTGATGGAAGCGGCAGTCTATGTTGCTCGGAGATTCGCGTGTTCGCAGCTTTCTGTTTTCCAGGCTTGTGGTTTCACTTTAAAAGATTTGGAAGTGCTATGGTCGATGAATGATAGCAAGGAGATGATTAAGCGTGCTGAATTAGGCAGTCCAGCTGAAGACGCTCTGTGTTCAAAGGCAAATCTCCTGGACTCTAGTGCAGTTTTTGTATGAGCTGCTTAAATTTAAGTGAGCACATTTTAAGAAATTTTCCGGCTTCAATTCCTTCATTGTTTCAGCAGCAACAACCTCTTCCCTAGGATATCGCCATCTTGCTCGTTCGCTTATAATGACACTACCGTCTGAAAAAAAAAAGAATGCGCGAACTTTGCACTAAGTGACGCAAAGCTTGGAACAGCGAAGCACGGGCCCGTCGCCGCTCGCTGGACAATCTATTTCTCCATCTTCCTATATTTCTGTATAGAGCTTGGTGGCTTTCTTTGTTTCTCTTTAGTTTTCTCTTTCTTTTCTTCCCTTCTCTCTGTTTTCTTCTTTTTTTTCTGTTTATTTCTCTTTATTTTTCCACTCTCTCTTTCTATTTCTTTCTCTTTATACCTTCCTTTATCTTTCTTTCCTATCTTTGTCACACTCTCTCACTCTGTTTGGCGCTTGCTTCCTTTCTCTATCTTATTGCTCTCTCTCTCTCTCTCTCTATTTCTTTCTTTCTCGTTCTTTGGTTCTTTCTCTTCCTCTCTTTCTTTCTCTTTCTGCATTTCTTTCTCTCTTTGTCATTCTTATATGCTATGCTTTACTCTCTCCCCTCCTCCTTTTCCTCCTCGTCATCATCACATCTCTCATCCTCGCACTCACTTCCCTTTTCTACCTTCTTGCTATACGATAATATACAATGCGGTGCTATGTTCTGTCAGTGTGCCTGGATAGCCGAGTGGTTAAGACGATCGCCTTCGGAAAGTGGGTACGCGGGATGGAAACCCACCACCTCAAGAGGAATGCTTTTAGGGGCGAAGCTCCTTAAGGCGGCACCCGTTCGTCCCTCGTCGTGCTCGTAGTAGTGAGTAACAAGTCTTACCCTTTGACCTCCAAGGTGGTGCCGGTGGGAGATTTCTCCTGTGCGTTGTTGAACAATAAAAAATTCGCAGCGTGCGCGTTAACTAAAAGCCGAATTCTTCTGTCTCTGTAGAAGTGTAAGTGTTAGCTAAAAGCCGACTTCTTCTGTCTCTCATTCCCATTAGCAGCCATTGTTTACCTCCAAGGTAGTGCCTGGTGAGATTTCTCCTGTGCGTGATTAAACAATAAAAATTTTGTTCAAAACGCCGTTGATTGATGAAATAAACCAACGAAAGACGCCAGATGTTTTGTAAAAACAAAACGAAAGAACGCCAGATGTTTCTAAAGCAAAACGAAAAAGACGCCAGCTGCTTAACGAAAGACGCCAGGTGTTTTCTAAAGCAATGGTTTTGTAAACAATGAAAATTCACAGCGTACATGTAAAATTAAAGTGAGCTGCAAGTCGTCATAACTCATCGAACCTTTAGTATAAACGCGCCCGATCTCACGTCGGTGATGATGTACTGGGCAGAATTCACGGAAGATTCACGGTTTACCGATGAACCTCCGCAGCTTCGCCCACTCATCATCATTCACTCCGTGGATATGCTGTGATTTTTTCGCCAAGATTTTCTCTTTCTTAATATTATTCTTTCTTTTTGCCTCTCTCTTTCTTTCTGTCTCTCTCTTTCTTTCTTCGCCCTCCTCCTCACCCTCACATCTCTCCCTCGCTCTTTGCTTGCCCCTTGCTATACGCCGGACCAATCGGGGCACTTGATCTAGGAGCGAAGAAGAAGAGGATGAAGAGAGGGCATGCCGGTTCATGATGATGACGAAGGTCATGACACATTACGCCCAGCTAGAACAGTTTCGCTGTTAAAAAAAAAAAACACGCATTTTCCTAATACGACTACAAGGCGAAAACCAGCTCCTTTTTTTTTAAGTCGATGTATATATCCTCCCCTACCTTCCTCCGAAACCTTTCTGCAACTAACGTGGTTTTCCACTGTCTCCAGGATCGGAGGCATTACAAGCTTTCGGCACCTCCCCTTGTATTTCATTGCCTCCGTGATCGGCCCACCTTTGGCCAAGCGACGATGTCATGTGATAACGCGACGTTATGTAACGCCATAGTGACGTCATGATGATCTCATATGGTGATGTTATCACGTCATGATGATTTTTGTTCCACTTGTGTTGACGCTGATGACGCTGGCGGTCAATTTTCACGTTTGATGAGGCATGTAAGGCTTTAGCCTTTAAAAAAATGAGGACGTATTTAGGGTGAGCATGGAATCGTCTTCGCCCGCTAGAGACCTCTCTGCCGTGCGCCTCCGAAATACGTCCGCAAATGACCACGATTCTTAGAGTCTGCGTTAAGTAGAAAACGTCGCGAAAGTTGTCAGGAGTAATGTTTGTGCGCAGTCTCCATGTCTGGGAACTTAGGGGCTTCGAGCTGTGCATTATGCAATAAAGGCTCGGGTTCGGTCCCCGTCGGTGGCTATAAGGGCTCCATTACAATGTAGTACGATGTGTCGCGAGATTCATTATTATTAAATTTTGTGACTGTACGACCATGAAGGAATACGCGCCACGGTGTTCTAGTGGTTTCGGTGTTCGACTGCTGACCCGAAGGTCACGGGATCGAATCCCGGCCGCCGCGACTGCATATTCGATGAAGGGGAAAATACTTGAGGCCCGTGTACTTAGATTTAGGTGCACGTTAAAGAACCCCAGGTGGTGCAATTCCCGGAGCCCTCCTCTGCGGCGTCCCTCATAATCATATCGTGGTTTTGGGACGTTAAACACCAACAGTTATTATTATACCATGAAGAAAGTAAAAAGAACTTAGATGGAAGACCGAGCAACACAGCCGAATTCAAGAGAGTGGATCTAACAATGTACCACGTCGTGGCATAATCATGATTTATAGTGTCTCTGTCAGCCACGTGCACTCTTTTGAAAAGGTAGCAGTTGCGACGAAAGCTCCAAATTGGGCTTACGTTATGTTCGACACAGAAAGCAATCCCACTTTAGGCGTTCCATTCCATAATCGAACCCACGTCCTCACACTGTCAGCAGCACAACACCAAGATCACGTCAATTGTAGATACAAAGTTATGTGTCACTTGCGGCGATCAGTAATGACGCCATCTTTTTGATATTTTGAATATTGAATAGATCTCTCCTTTCACAAGCCGTCCATGATAAATATGTGCAGTAAAAAATAAAGGCTCTTTGTCAGAAACAAAATTATGTTGCAGTCCGTGCCTGAACCAGCCAATCGCAACAGAGCTCCAACAACACGCAGCACTGTGTACTGTCTCATCTGCCTGCTGTGCCCGTGTTGTTGCGGCTATGCTACGTAGAAAAAATTAAAAAAGCCGGCAGATCCCACGCATTGTGGGAATCGATGTAATGCGAAGCAGCCAGCAAAGAGCTGCATACATCGTCTTGTATGTCATTGAGGAAAATGCGTGTCATGGTTTTCATGTTAACTCCTATTATTTATGTTCGTCACACAGTAACGTCGCGCAATACCAAATTGGGGGTCGATCAACCTAGAGAAACGGCCGCCAGGGCACCATGAGCGTGGCACGTAAGTCATGCTGTACATGACATGCGTGTCATGACTTTCATGTTAACTCGTCTTATTTATGTTCGTCACACGGTCACGTCGCAAGATACCAATTTTGGTGTATATCAATCTAGCGAAACGGTCGCCAGCGCCCCATGAGCGTGGCACGTAAGTCATGCTGTACATGACATGCGTGTCATGATTTTTATGATAACTCGTGTTATTTATGTTCGTCACACGGTCACGTCGCAAGATACCAATTTTGGTGTATATCAAGCTAGCGAAACGGCCGCCAGCGCACCATGAGCGTGGCACGTAAGTCATGCTGTACATGACATGCGTGTCATGATTTTCATGATAACTCGTGTTATTTATGTTCGTCACACGGTCACGTCGCAAGATACCAATTTCGGTGCATATCAATCTAGCGAAACGGCCGCCAGCGCCCCATGAGCGTGGCACGTAAGTCATGCTGTACATGACATGCGTGTCATGATTTTCATGATAACTCGTGTTATTTATGTTCGTCACACTGTCACGTCGCAAGATACCAATTTCGGTGCATATCAATCTAGCGAAACGGCCGCCAGCGCCCCATGAGCGTCGCACGTAAGTCATGCTGTACATGACATGCGTGTCATGATTTTCATGATAACTCGTGTTATTTATGTTCGTCACACGGTCACGTCGGAAGAGACCAATATTGGTGTATATCAAGCTAGCGAAACGGCTGCCAGCGCACCATGAGCGTGGTACGTAAGTCATGCTGTACATGACATGCGTGTCATGATTTTCATGATAACTCGTGTTATTTATGTTCGTCACACGGTCACGTCGCAAGATACCAATTTCGGTGCATATCAATCTAGCGAAACGGCCGCCAGCGCCCCATGAGCGTGGCACGTAAGTCATGCTGTACATGACATGCGTGTCAAGATTTTCATGATAACTCGTGTTATTTCTGTTCGTCACACGGTCACGTCGCAAGATACCAATTTCGGTGCACATCAATCTAGCGAAACGGCCGCCAGCGCCCCATGAGCGTGGCACGTAAGTCATGCTGTACATGACATGCGTGTCATGATTTTCATGTTAACACGTGTTATTTATGTTCGTCACACAGTCACGTCACAAGATACCAATTTTGGAGTATATCAAGCTAGCGAACGGCCGCCAGCGCACCATGAGCGTAGCATGTAAATCATGCTGTACATGACATTCGTGTCATGATTTTCATGTTATGACTTGTCATTTATGTTCGTCATACAGTCATGTTACGCCATACCAATTTTGGTGCACATTCGATTAACCAAGCGACCAGGAGAGCACGAAGTCGTAGGCGGCTAGATAGATAGATAGATAGATAGATAGATAGATAGATAGATAGATAGATAGATAGATAGATAGATAGATAGATAGATAGATAGATAGATAGATAGATAGATAGATAGATAGATACGGTCAAAGTCGCAGAAGTTCGCTAAGAAATGCTTCGCATTTAAAACTAACCTATACACGCTTTTCTAACTACCCTCGTGGGCGCAGGCAGATCGACAGGGTCCCCGAAAGAAAGAAAACGTGGCCGAAGTACATGCTCAAGTGGCCAGTGAAAGCCCAAAAACAGCTCGTTTCTTCAGGCGGAAAGGGAACCTGAAGCGCTGGGAAGACGCATTTCTGGGCCCCTCCACCAGCTCGCTGAATTCCCGGGGCCCTCAGGAGGCTTAGGTGGCCGGCAAATACGTCCTAGCGCCGTTTGCTGTAGTGATCAGCCATTAGAAGGCACGTACGAGTGTCCCGAGCCTGCAGAAGAGCATTTCCTGCCGTGCATTACACGAGTGTTCGTAGCGTTTCGAGCGGCCTCTTCTGAGCCCGCCGCACATACTAATCGGGCCAGCATGTAGGGGACTTCTTTGAGTCGCCGAAGGATAGCCGCTCTCGCAGGAAGGCGTACATTACCGCGTGTTCCTGCCCTTTCCTTATTGAAATTGTGTATCCGGATTTACGTTCTTTCGTTCGCTTTCTCTCTCGGTATTTGTCTACCCACTCTCTTTTTTATCGTTGCTATTACTTTAGGCACAGACCCCTCTCACTCTTCTCCGTTTGCCGAACTGTACTTAGTAGCACAACCTTTGCCCAAAGAACCTCGATGTTTCCCTTGCTCTTGTTTTTCCTTCCCTGCAGAGAAACAACTTATTCGTCCGAGAGCTTCGCTGCCCAAAGAACGAGGTCGGCACGTGTCTAATTACACGTGTTCTGCAAGAGGGTGAAACCCTAGTAGAGAAACCTCCACGTAGCCCTGCTTACTTCCGTTATATATATATATATATATATATATATATATATATATATTACAGCAGTTTTCTAGATAGCATTACAACCTGCCGCCTCTCATGTCGCGGGCCAGTTCACCTCTCCAATTTGTACTGACAAGTTCAGAAAGTGAAACCGGATGTTTCTGACACAAGCGGTGAAGGAGTGTGTCTGCAACCAAGCTTGTTTTCAAGGTGAAGGGCTAAAAGCTGTCACCGCTCGGGAAATCGCTGTGTTCGCTGAAAGCGAATGATTTAATTGCATGTCACGGCACCCAGATATGCATTTCTTGCACGGTACAACTATGGATATCGAGTGGAACAGAGGATGCGCTGTCGTTACAAATTTTATGTAAGGCCGATGCGTAAATCAACACGAGAAAACCATATGAATGAAACGCTAGGGTGTCTTAACCTAGTGGCCACTTTTATTAACCATGTCGCAAAGTTGCAGCCGTAATTATCGCGCTCATGCTTCCCGACTTCTACTTATGTCACAGAAGAAAAAAAAACTGTGATGGTAAACCGCATATGATGCTACGCTGAACCTCTGCTAGCAGCCCATAGCTATAGCTTTGCGCTGTATGACGAACTGGACTATTGCTCTCTACGATATTGTTTGATGACGAAAGACATATGAGTAGCTACTTCGTGCCAAAAGAGTTCGGGCGTTTTGAAAAAAACACCGAGCTCTAGGTAAAGATCATTTCCCGACGCCTGATTCGCAAAGACGCTGAAGAAAAGAGCCGTTTTGATTTTCGCATAACTTTTCGAATAACGACATTGGAGTAAATATTGATCTGTGAAATCTAGCCAGTGAACATTCAGAACCGAAGATCTGGGCCCGTATTCAGAATAACTTCTTACGTTGACAATTTTCGTAAGAGGATATTTCAGCCAATTACGATGCGGCACATATCGTTAGCGAAGCCGGATGGCCAATGGGAACACGCACTTACAGAAGAAAAGTTTTGCGAATTCGACGACTGCTTGACAGTTAACAGAAGCGCAGTCGTAGTGAGCTTGACTACTTCAGTAATATTCATGAAGTAAAATTAGAATAAAACGATGCTTATCTATAATGTATTAAGGAGTAGCCATTGAGGAGTCATTCAGAAGCTTCGACGAGTCCCTTAAGAATACGTGAAAGTGAAAAAGAAATGATATAGGAAAGAGACACCTATTTGTTTTGCGGAATTCCGGAGTCCCACTCTTTCTTTCTTGAGTGTGTCTCTCCTTGCTTGCGCTAACATATGTCCCTTCGACGTCATTCGACTCTCTCAGCAGTAAGTCTTACTCGGCTATACCCGTTGCCTGAACCTAACGAGGAAGGAGCAGCGCGTCACAAATTGACAGAAGTGCCGGCATCAATAAGAGACGTCGGTCACCTTCAACGGCGTTAAAGAGCAAGAGTCAGCTGGAGCTCCATGTTTGCACCGAACTCACGCTTCCTGCAGGAAGCGGCTGCAACTCAAACACGGAAGCGGAACGGGAAGATGGCGCGTGGCTGCTCTGGGACTGTTTGTATACCCCGTTCCGAACAGGGTGTGTCGTCCCCTCCGAGACGACATACCCTGTTCGCTTGAACACACTTTTTTCGTGGTTCCTTGATGCACTAGCTGTGCCGCAAATGATGCAGTGTTATGGCGACGAGTAATATTATTATTACTGTTATTTATTCTTATTTTTTTGCATGCGCCAGCACGAAGACCTTACGGTTGTTTCTGGGCACACTTAATAAAGAAATGATTTTATTATTATTATTATTATTATTATTATTATTATTATTAGTATGCGTCCGTGATATGGAATGGCATTGCTCAATCCAGCGGTAACACCATTGAACGAGTCCAGAAAAAATTCCTCAGCATATATAACCATCGCTTTGCTAAAAATGACTCTGGATCTCGTTCAAATACTGCTGAGTCATTATCACTGCCATCGCTTCACTGCCGACGAAATCGTTCTGATCTCTTATTTCTCTACAAGCTAGTCCACGGTTTCATATCCTGCCCTGTACTTCTCAATTGTGTTAATTTTCGAATTCCGCGTAAGTTAACCAGAGAGAACAGACCGTTTCATGTACCCGCCTGCTTCTTCCAACACTCTACCGTTCACAGAATACAAAGTCTTTATAATATTAATTTTCTTGATCTTGACGTTTTTCATAGTCCACAATCACTGTTTTTATCCGAGCTTTGCACTGCTTTGACATAGTATGGCACAGTGTACAAAGTCTTCCCTTCTCCGCCTTTCCGCATAGTTGTATATGTGCAATCTAATTTTTTATTCCCCTTCAATATTTCTCATATTGTCTTATTTTACTCCTCCCCTTTAGTGTTCATTTCTCTTTGTCTACATGTTTTTGCTCTTTTTATTTCTGAAGACTGTCTGTATTGTATTGTTTATTTTTATTGATTTTATTTTTGCGTGCGCCTGCACAAAGACCTCACGGTTGTTCCTGGGCACGTTAAATAAATGATTGATTGATTATTATTATTATTAATATTATTATTATTATTATTATTATTTATTATTATTATTATTATTATTATTATTATTATTATTATTATTATTATTATTATTATTATTATTGTTGTTGTTGTTGTTGTTGTTATTATTGTATGAAAAATACACATGTACAAAAACAAATAGATGAAGGGGAGGGAGCAGGATGGCAACTTCTGCAGAGAGGGTCATTACGTCATAACGTCTGCCTACGCTTTAAGGTTGAATCAGAAATACAAGTTGAAGATGGGAGGAAGCGAAGAGGGCAGAAATGACCAAATGGCGGAAGAAAACAGACGGAAGTAGGGAATGAAGAGAGCATACATGCCTGAACAAAGGAAAAAGATAAAAAAAACACTTAAAGGACCGACAACTGGCTAGAACGTCTGATTGGATCCTGGTTGAATTGAAAAGACCGTAAATTAAAGTGACAGATTCAATCGTCCTTTTCGCGATCTGAGTTGGAGTTATATTTTCAAATTGCCTTTAAAAGTCACCATAAAGTGGTATGTCGCGGAGCTTTGCTGACGATCCTTGAAGCGGGATTATGTATCCGTTCGCTTGGCAGTACGTAGTTTGATGCTTTAACTTGCACTATGATTAGTTTGCAGTATCAGAGTATGTATATTATTATCCACCCTTCCTCAAACCTGTGGTGCTTGCGAGGTAAAAGGAGATGTACGCTGAGAAGCGGCGCTGCCTTCGCGACAGCTGGTGGAACACGTCGAGCCGCCGGGCGCGTGTGCGATGTGCACGCATGCGCAGCAAACTGGCGCGCACAACCACGAGCCGTTTTCGCACTCACCTCCCATTGTTTGCAGCATGTGTGGAGTGTATACCACTTCAAAGTCGTTGCAGATCAATTATTCTTTTATTATAAACGTTTCACGGCGTTTTCCGCCTTACCATTCCGGGATTGGGCCTCTGACCGGTAAGCTTTCCGTTGCGCTAAGGAAAACAGGTACCATAAAAAATTATTTGTCGATCCCTTAAAAAAAAGCTTTACAAACGGGAGGCCGAGTCAGTTTCGTGAATGACACTTGGCAGAGAATAGTGAGCCTGGTCGCGTCGAGAATCACACCCACTTGGAAATAGCCCGTCGTCGAGGAACGTACATCTTAGCCAAAGTGGACTGTGCACCTTTAAGTAGCGATGTACGCTTTCTAAGGATAGTTGGACACTGCAATATGAGGAAAAAGCTCCGGACTTGGACGAATTATTTTTTCCCAGAGCAAAACAAATTTTTCGCGAAATAGGTAGCTTTCTTTTCAGGAAATCCGCATTCATTCTTTATGCAAGTTCGCGCTGCAGAAGAGTGGCTGACAACTTCTTCCAAAGAGAAAAAATTTTCTTTCTTTCTTTCTTTCTTTCTTTCTTTCTTGAAATGCCGCAAGCACAGGCGGCTCGCTTTTTTTTTTGTATCTCGACTGGAAGCGAGGTTTCTGTCAAGTTGGCGGCACGAAATTAATCTCGGCTAGCGTAAACAAATTGTTTTCTCTTGCGCAGACAAGATTCGTGTTCCCGTGTTGCACGCTTGTAGATGCAGATTTGACACTCATCATTTATATTTTAGTGTTCTCGTTCCCGCCAACATTTCCAATAGTTGTATTCCCGCTCCATGTCAAGCAAGACCTTATTACGTGAAACGCTATAGCAGGTAATGACAAAACAGGACGGCATGATTAATTTACCCGCGCAACGACAACCGCGGCCACCACGCTTTACCGCCTCAGATTGTGACATAAATCACTTAGCTCATTTGCATCGGCCTTACGCCAGCCTCGCAAACGCATTCTGCTTACTATTCAACATTTCTAACGTGTCCTCCCTTTCATTGCGACCTCCCATGTTCCCGGTCGACGTTAAATGTGTTGACACGTTGCAGCGACGGCGAATAACGACAAATACTGCGTAGAGGGCAAGTTAAGAATCTAAATAATACAAGCAAAGCTTGTTATGAAAAGGAGATTTCGGTGGCGGCGTAGTACGCTAGAAAACCCGGCGCTCGTAGGTGCACCGATCGCATGCGTATTTGTATACGCCGTTTTCAAATAATCGATGCTCTCTCGATCGTGGGCTTGTCATCGTGGTCAGCCGTTTCTGATGTGGCAATTTTATCTTTTATCGAGGTCACTTGTTATTTCACGTTGCCACACTTCATTGTTGCCCGGATATGAACCCATGGCCGTCATTGTTGCCTCTGGCAACTGAAGTGTTGCGCTGCTAACGACGTGAATGACTGTCCCATTCCTAGCATGGATGAAGGAATCAGTTAGGAGGGAGCGTTGCGCAGTGCGATAAAAATATACGGTGCATGACGACGGCGACGGCGACGGCAAAATCCAGCCGAGACTGTCCATATAATTGCTATCGCAATAAAAGAAAGAAAAGTATCAGGTCAGGCACGCACACGCCAAGCTTCGTTCACCTCGATTTTCCCAATGGGGCAAGGGATCCTGAATATTTTTATCATTTATATTTTTTCTTAGAAAAGCAAGCAACATGCACTGCTGCGACAGCTGTGAGAAATGATCGTCGGTAATCGAGTCTGCGTCCGAACTTGCAAAATTATTTTTTTTAATGCCTTTTTCTATTAACTGAACCCCTTCCCCAATAGTTCCAGCATCAAGACTGCTTAAAATATTCTTTTGCAAATAATTTAGGCGTAAAAAGTCTTCGTGAATTCTAGCTATGAATTTCGTCGGCTTGCCATGGCTTATAGAGAAATTGCCGGAGTTTACTTACAGTCGAGACTCGAGACCCTGAGGTGTCGTTCGTGCGACATGGAAAGCCACCACTATTTATGTACAGAATGAGAGGCAAGACGTTTAGAAGAAAGTGTGCACTGCTTGAGAGTAATAACAGGTCGATAGTGGTGATATTGGGGTAAAAAATGGTCGCCGCATCAAAAATAAAAAAAATTCACAGGATATTCACGGGTGAAGGACGAAGAGCTTTGGCGAAGCTCCTGAAGCAATCCTTGTTACACCGTGAAATCTTCAGTGGTTTCGCCCAGCAGTAATCAAAGCGATAGCCCAGTACATCATCAAAGACGTGACAAGCACTGTATATATTTATACAAGAAATTTCATTCATCGTAAGTGGTAGCTAGACGTGGCTTCCATTCCCCCTTCATTATAACGGCTTTATGGTAGATGAAGTGATGGATCGGTGATGGGTCGTAGCGGGATGTTTGCAAAGACGAAGTAGTGGGCAGTTTGCAAAGGATCGGTGATGGGTCACAGTGGGAGGTTTGCAAAGACGAAGTAGTGGGCAGGTTTGCAAAGGTGGTTACGCCGGACAACGGAGACGTGACAAGGTTAGACTAAGAGGAGCTTCGCCCCTAAAACAAAGCGGAGTCGTAACTTTCATGAATTTTGTTACCAAAACTCAGGACATTTATGTTTATGTGGTTTAATGGATGTCTCTCTGATAATTATATCCCGGACAGTCGCACATAATGTGCTTTAGTGTCTCCTCGCAGTGACAGGCATCGCAAAGAGCGTTTTCGGCCATACCAGGACGAAGGAAATAAGAATAAAGCTCTAGCGCATCTTTGTTGCAACCATTCTCACTCGTCGTCGACAGAAGACATCGCTGCTGAAGGCAACGAAGGCCCTACTTAGGTTTTTTAAAGAAATGGACGTGGACAGAGGCTGTGACAGTGATGTCGCGTACCACGCAAGAGTGACGGACTGTGACTGGGTGTGTGTGTGCTGCGTTATGTGCTGTCTTTTCTCTCTCTTTCCTCTCCACATTTCAATCTCCTTCGTCCTGTTCCCATGTGTAGAGTAGCGAATCGGCTCTCCCAAACTGGTTAACCTCCCTCCCTCTCCTTCACTATCATTTCATTCTTTCTTATAGATGACTCTGTTTTGTGACTTCCTGGACATCGTGGGTAAACCTTGGTGCATATTCACGTTATTGATACGGTATAATTTTTATTTAATTCCTATGACCACGCAAGGGAAACAATTTGAAGCGAGAAAAACACACCAAGTTTGTTTCTGAAGTCACGTGAAGAAATGAAAGAACTCGGCACAAACATTTTGGCCAAACATCCTTGCATTTGTAAAGATCTTCACATGTTTCTTCTGTGCTTTGTTTCTCTGTATGGAAGAGTATAAGAAAACAACGAAGAAATACAGAAAAAGGCGGGACCTTATTACCCAGAGCTGCCAGTTTTACAATGCCAATTTTTCGCGCGTTAGACGGCACCGAAAAATCAAGCGTCAATTCAAAAGCTGCGGAAGCGCTCCACAAAATAAAAACTAAAAAATAAAAATAAAAGCCTGCCCTCACAAACATTAATTCTCATGCCAAAAAACAACGCCAAGATTTAGCATTTCTTCGAACCACTATCATTTCGATATAAGTTGACAAGTATGGTGCGCAGCCGCAGGCTTTTGGCGGGTGCAACGAAAGTGGAATGGCAGAGATCGAATACGCCCTACTGAAAAAAACCTATATGGTTTCATACAGGATCCGTATGGTTTTATACAGGACTTACAGGACTAAATATAGGAATTGTATAGGACCGTGTGGGGGTATATAGGATCCAAACAGGATCCAAATGGGACCTAAACAGGACCCATATGGTGGTATATAGGACGCAAGTAGGACCTACAGAGGACCCATATGGCGGTATATAGGACTCAAATAGGACCTCCAGAGGACCCATATGGCGGTTATAGGATACAAATAGGGCCGCCCAGGACCTATATGGCGGCATGTAGGATCAACACAGGAGTTTTCTTTCATCCGCTCTCATTCAAACCTCTCACAATCTCTTCCTGATCAATAGTTCGCCTTTTTTATCTTTATAAGTGGCAGGACAGCACTTAATTCTCAATGTTATCTTTCAAATTCCCTTTCATCTCAATCTAGCTCTCGAACCATGCTGGCTTTTTTTTTATCTTGACAAGTGGCAGTGCAGCACATAATCATCCGCTTTCATCTACACCTCTTACAACATCTTTTTGCACGCGCACCCCTTACAAAAATGCACTTTGCGTGTCAATTGACCCCGAACCGAGGCCTTTTTGACTCAATAGCTGGTCAATTAAACGGCAGCTTCTAATGAGTGCCCTCAATAAACATTGAATTGACATTAGGTTTGAAATATTCAGTTCACTCTCACTAAATTTATTTTTAATTGACATAGATTAAGAAAGTTTTAATTGACGCACGGTCACTACACATTTAATTGACCTAGTATTGAGCGCTCTCAATGAGGGATGTTGACACCTACATTAGCTTCTGGGGTAGAATTCACAAAACTTATTGTGTGTGTGTGTGTGTGTGTGTGTGTGTGTGTGTGTGTGTGTGTGTGTGTGTGTGCGTGCGTGTGTGTGTGCGTGTGTGTGTGTGTGTGCGTGCATGCGTGCGTGCGTGTGTGTCATATGGCCAGCACCACTATTGGCTGCAGTTTTCTCTTACGCATATTTTTCCATTTTTATGCAAGACACTTTCGTTAATGAAGGTCCTGAATCAGGCATAAACCAAACTTGAGGATACAGTTGCAGCACTCAGTGGAGCAGCATTGTATTACATAAAACTGCATGCAAGCATATGATTTCAGGCACTGACTGAGCGGCGCACGTGTTTCTGAACTGCGTAGACGGATCGTGTCGCGGTCAAGTGCGACACGTGCATTTGCTTCAATGATGCGCTAAAATGCTGCCTTCCAAAATTAGCAAGAATACCCTTGATTCAATGTTTATCGGAATGTGTGTTCAATGCTTTGACAGGCAGTGTCTTTATTATTATTATTTTATTACTATTTATTCATGAGAAGTACGATAAAAATGGGGATAAAACACGCCGTGGTAGCCGGCGAAAAGAATGCGTATTCGACGAACGCGTCTTTCAAAGGTCGTGCATTTTTAAGCTGCCTCCCCCCGTGGGGGCAAAAAGGCGCGCCCTATTGTTCCGAAACTCGCCGGTCTGGTAAGTCGCGGGCGGTAGTCTTTGCACGTGGCGAGACCATGAGGGGCGAAGAATTCTGAGAACGCACGTCGGCAACTTTCGCTGCACAGGTGCAAGGAGGCCCGTCTACTGTTGCGATCAAGAAAATAACGCGAGAAAAGATCAATTTGTATTTTATAGGGTGCTAATATTGCGCCATGAAAACTTGATAGTTCACAAATAAGTTTCGCAGAATTTATTGGCAGTTACACCAGTGTAAATTTCTGACGGTCACTTTAGTTCTTGTTGTGTATCCCTCCGCGCCGCACTTTCTTCTTCAGAATTGCTCACCAGCGTCACGAGGGCGGATCGTGTTCGTCACTTGCGATCTCTCTTGCTCTGATTTCGTGGACATCGAGTACCGCGATGTGCACAGGCTATCAGCGAAAGAGTGAAGAACATACTTCGCTTATGTGCTGCAATTGTGGCCGTACATGGAAGTTTATTGTTTCGGTGGAACGGTTGTTCACCAGACCCAGCATCGCAACTTTCCTGCGGAAAAATGGACACCTCAGCCTACATGCAAGACTCCATCGCAGCTTCCCTTCTGCAAAGCTGCAGAGACAGATGCCGTCACCATGATGTGCCATCAACATTTTCTGTATTTGCTGGATCTCCAACCACGCGCCTCTGTTGATTATCTTTGAAAGTAAGTTTATCATTTTCACTGCCTTCGTACGTTCTACTCGAAAGTCATGAAAACTGAAAAAAAGTATTCTGCGTTGGATGTTGTATCAGTATGCAACTACGTAACTATTGTGGTTTACATTATTAAACCGTCCTCTTCTAGCTATTTTATTTTTTATGACAAGATTTTCTCTCTTTTTTTGTATTTCTTACAGCAGGCCTTGCCCTGGTTATTCGGAAACAGGCGCTACGCCAACTAAATGATGGCATTCGTCCCTATTGGAGTTTTCGTAAAAATAAATATAGATGTTAACAGATCTGTGTTTTCCATTTTGACTTGAACACTTTACAGAACACCGAAGGTCCGCTGCAGCTTACACAATGAAGAAATCACAGCATCTGCATCACTGTGCATGTGCGTGTATGGTGCCGTTTTATTGCGGAGATGCTTAAAGATTTAAATAAATAATCAGTTACCAAATATTCTTGCCTGATCGTTTTTCTTCAAGTATATATGTAAGTGCAACAGTGAATTCTTACATGCTGCGAGATATCATTACAGCTTGAATTGCTGCATATATTTGCTTTTATTACACGCTTCATAAACTGGCATGTCTTTATCAATATGTTCTTTTGCTGCACGTCATTTGTGACCCAAATCGCTGATTCGGCCCACGTTACCCATATCACCTATAACACCCATATAATCAACCTACCTGTATCACCTATACGACCTATATCACCTATACAACCTATATTACCTATAAACCTGTATCACCTATAAACCTGTATACCTGTATCACCTATAAACCTGTATCACCTATAAAGCCGTATCCCCTATACGACCTTTATCCAATAACATCATATGTATGGGTCCTGTATATATAGGGAATTTTCAGTAGGGCGGCCTAAAAGTTTCCGCGTAAAAGCCAGAAAAGCTTTCCTTCCTTCTTAATGTTGACACGCTCGCTTCATGGGACAAATATCTTTTTTTTTCTTCTTTTACGACTGCCTCGGTGCTGTACGCACTAAAGTGTATCATAGTACTTCAAGAACAATAAAGAAACCGGAAACTTGAAACTCTGAGGACACTTTCTGGTGAAGATTGCGGCACTTATCTCATCAAGACGTCGCTCACACAGCCTGCTGTCAGTACTTTCTTTCAAAAGTGCGAAGGTGTCGCAATGACGACGGTACTGCGCAAAATGCGTGAGCGAAGCAGGCCCGTGGTTCCTAGTTCACAAACTACGGCATATTGGATAACTTTTTCGAGACCGCCGAATGCAGATAAGAAGCAAAACAGAATTTTTTTTCCCCGTTGAATCGTCTCCGGATTTGTGCGATGACAGAACGCGTCGGGATTTACCCAACGTGTTGCTAGGAGGAAAGCGTGAAACTTCTTTGAATGCGCCCCAGTGATTTCTCTGGAGACAACGTCTCGCGTATTTCTCTGAACAGCAAATACCACTCGCGGATTAGGACATTTCGCGCCACTTGCGGAGCACAATTCCTCGCTCCTCACTACGCGGATGTACAAATCAGAATGGGACAGTACCAGCAACAAGGAGACATTGTCCGTGCAGGTATGTGAGAAGTGGGCCGGTGATTGCAAGCTGGCAAACAGCGGCACGTGGGAATCTTTGGCGAGATCCACGAAAACAGAAAAGAAGGAAACAGGAAATCTGAAATCTTGTTTCCACGCCGCATGAGCGTCTCCGGATTTGTGCGACGTCAGAACGCGTCCGTGATTGTTCGTTCCCGTTTCTCGGAGAGAAGAGTGAAGCATCTTTGAAAACTGCGCAGTGATTTCGCCGGAGAAAACACGTCGTATGTACTGCTCGGAACGGCACCCGTCTCCAGGAATTGGTGGCATTCCACGCCTCCTCCAGAACAGAGCTCCGCGTTTAACAGTGTGTTCGTGTACGAGTTAGAACGGAACAATAACAAGCAAGATGTTACTCGTACACACGTGTGCTAGAGGATCGGACGCGTAATTCGAAGGTTGTGGGTTCGTTCCCACCGAAAGTGATTTTTACAGCGAAAGCTGTTATGAGATCATTTCACCGGCCGTTTTTGGCGCCGTAGTTGTCCGCCGCCGCCGCCGCCGCCGCCGGTGTCCGTAACCAGTATCGCTCGAAATAAGAAAAAAACGAAATAAGAAAAAAATTCCAGGATGGAACGAGGTTCGAACCTGGGCCCTCTGCGTGGGAGCCCAGTATTCAACCTTTGAGCCATGCCGGTTTTTTTTTTCTTTATTGCCGGTTTATTAACGTCACATGTACATCAATAACAGACACCACTTACAGTAATAATACACATTGCTACAAGAATGTGTCAAGATGAAAAAATTAATGAAATAAAATAATAAAAAATAAATTACGGGTCTGGCTTTCTAAAATTCCTTAAGGTATGCCAGAGGTACAACCCTGGCCAGCCAGTCAGGAATAAAGTCTTGTTTGAGCACATCTATGTATTGAACAATGTTCTCGCGAAAAAGCACACGTGCAGGTCGCCTGTCAGGATCGCAGTGGAACCCCGCCATTCTCGCCCGCCATAAGCAGTGGAGGCCAAGAAGCATAATAAGGTCAAAAGGCATCCCATCCTCGTTTTCTATCTGCAAAAACCTGATTCCAAGTGGATGCAGAGGAAACTCTTTCTTCAGCGTTCTCTGTAAAACATCCCAGAAGTAGACCCCTTCCCAACAGTGCAAAAATACGTGATCTATTGTATCCGGTTTTCTACAGATAAAACAATGAGAACCCCACGGCATGTAAAAACCCCGCTCTTCCAAGAATGTCCGCACCGATAAAGTACCCGAATGTAATTTAAAAAAGAAAGTTTTCGCCCCTGAATGAATTTGCATTTTCTTCACTCGTTTGAGTACATCTTTTCCTTCGCCTCCACTGTTTATTGTGCTTGAAACTGCTTTGCAAAAAGGTCCTATACAGGCTTCATGTCGGAAAGGAACCACATTAGCATATGCAATATAGCGTGGTAGAAGAGTAAAATAAGCACCAAGCGTCGCACAACGCGAATTCTGTAACCAGGCGTCACACAATGCGAATTGCGCAACGAGTACGTTGTTGAATGCTTCCAACCCATTACAAAGGACTCTGCCATAATTCTTCATCGTCATCAGGCACAGCATCAACAAAGTGCGCATAATGCCTTACATGCGTATAGCAGGTACCAACGCTCTCCGTAGAAGGACGAAAAATGGCACAGTGCCTGCTGCCCTACTTCTCAAAAATTACAATAATTTATAGCGTAGTGGGTTCCTCACAAGTGCACTTGTATTGGTTGCCAAGGAAGCCCATAAGCGCATGATCCATTTCCTCGGGGTCCCAGTGAAGTTTTTCGCCCCCCCCCCCCGTCTCTCTCCCACGTCAACGTATGTTATACAGCATGACGGGAGAGGGAAATAGTGACCGGGCGTCACCCAATGCAAATTACATAACTGGTGGGCCGTTTAAAGATTCCAACCCATTACAAAGGGCTGAGCCATAATTCTTCATCGTCATCAGTCGTCGCGTCAACAAAGTGCACATAATGCCTTACAGACGTGTAGCTGGTGCCTGACGAATGACGAATAATGGCTTAGTAGGTGCTTCACAACTTCACAAAAATTGTGATTTATGGCGTAGTGGGTACCTTTCTAGTGTACTTGTATTGTAGCCCCAAGAGAGCGTAACGGGCTCTAGAAACGCCGCTCTTCCAGCTTTCGCTGTGACTGTGCTGCGGTTTCAGCACAGGCCTGCCGTTTTTTTGTCCACTTTAGTTGATTTCACTTTATGTCCTAATTAGTACACTACAGTTAAAGACAACAATGTCCCCCATGTTTTCCTCGACCTAATTGTTTGTTGGATTCATTTGGTAATTTCTAACAAACAGACGAGCCCACCGGGAAAAAAAATGTTAAAAATTCCCGTTCTTTCGTACACATCTGAGAAAGTTAAAAGTCATAACATGAACACGAAGCTAATCTGCGATGCTTACCGAAGGAAGAATGCCAATGAAAAGCGCACGCGCTAATAAATACGACACACATATATGTACGTTTGAGGCATATCACTTTTCATGTCACCTTTGCACAGCAATTCAGAGAGATAAACCACAGATGGGCGCATTTACTGCGTCGAACTTGCAGTTCAGACACACATTCGGATGCATTACACACGCAGTGACCTAAACGGTCTACTATACGCAAGGGAGGAGCCGGAATATGTCCAATGACCACACTTTGGTATGTAATATGTCCTCAATATGTTAGCCAAGGAAACTACGACAAACGTGCAAGAAGCATAACCTTTCCCTTTTAAATGACAAACTAAAATGCAGTCCGCCCGTTCGTCCGTCAGTCCGTCCGTCCGTATCTATCTATCTATCTATCTATCTATCTATCTATCTATCTATCTATCTATCTATCTATCTATCTATCTATCTATCTATCTATCTATCTATCTATCTATCTATCTATCTATCTATCTATCTATCTATCTATCTATCTATCTATCTATCTATCTATCTATCTATCTATCTATCTATCTATCTATCTGTCTGTCTGTCTGTCTGTCTGTCTGTCTGTCTGTCTGTCTGTCTGTCTGTCTGTCTGTCTGTCTGTCTATCTATCTATCTATCTATCTATCTATCTATCCGTGCGTGCGTCCGTCCGTGCGCCCGTCCGTCCATCCATCCATCCGTCCGTCCGTCCATTACTAGGAAATGAAAATTGACAACCACGCGTTTGCAGCACGAAGCCACAAGGCATTTCCCTCTTCTAATCCTTCCATCACCTTGCGGGGTTCCGCAGAACTGATTTCCAGCCTGTATTATTTTTGAAGCAGGACGCAGTGTCTAAATTTTGCCATCGTATCGACCTGAACTTCGCAGCTCATCACAGAACGTGACTGGAGAGGGCACGCGGGTCAAAAATGCCGACTTCGTCGTATTACTGTGCGATGAACGCGCTAGTAATCGCGGAATGAACCTCACGTTTACGATCGTGATGACGTTCGCGCGTTTTTACTACGTCCTAGCGAGTGTGGGACACTTGACCAGAGCAAACTATTACCTCGGTCACGTGCACCACCTCTCCGGCCCGTCGAGAAGCTCCTCTGCGGAGTCTCACCATTCCTGCCACGCTCCGGCGCGTTCCTTTTTCCTGCGGCAAGAGAATGCTTACGGAAAACCATTCTTCATTTACTGCTTCGCCGACTGTTTCTGCGCCAGCGGATGTAGTGGCCGACGTGCCGGTAGTTCTTGCCTTTTGGTGGCTGCGCATGCCCCATTCTGCGTAGACGTTGCGTGTTGTGTACTACACTAGCGGCGTGCCGTTATGTGCATCACGTCTCCCTTTCTAGCCACGTCTGTTCGCGCCGCAAATGTTTACTGGCGCGTGACTACCTGATGGAATTCTATTGGTGCCGCTTTCATTAATCTCTGCCGCATCTTGGAAGCAGCGAAATGAAGGTTTCGTTTTGTACGTCCGATTGGCTTCTCGAATACTCATTGTTATGACCACGCACGTTGGCAAAAACCGCTCTAACACTCGATCTTTTCTGAGAGTGTATGCTTTAATTTCACTTAATTCGGCTATCATGTACCACCCGCCACTGTGGCTCAGTGCCTGTTACAGAAAAATTTCCCCATAGGGCCGACGCAGGACGAGGATTATCCGCAGATCGAGTGCGCGACGGTGGAGGATCTGGACGCGCCCTTCACCGAATCGGAGATAAGGGTGGTGCTGCACAATTTAAATAGCAGATCGGCTCCGGGGCCGGATAAGGTTTCTAACAGACTATTACGGAACTTGGACGATAAGGCAGTGGAACTACTAACTGAGGAGATCAACAGAGTATGGGAGGAAGGAGATGTGCCTGACGAATGGAAAGCGGCCTCGGTGATACTGATTCCAAAACCTGGAAAACCCCTTGATTTGGACAACATGAGACCGATATCGCTAACTTCGTGCATAGGCAAGGTAGCAGAACACGCGATTTTGAACAGGGTTTCCGGGTATATAGAGCGTATGGGCCTCTTTCCACATAATATGATGGGTTTCCGGCACGGGCTATCTACGCAAGATGTTATGCTAATGCTGAAGAAGCAAATCTTTGATAGCGGCACTCGGGACGTAAGGGGGATTCTAGCCCTGGATCTCACTAAGGCGTTTGACACAGTGTTCCATCGATACATACTGCAGGCCACGGCGGGCATGGGCCTGGGAGTCAAATTCCAGGCCTTTGTCAGGTCGTTCCTCATGAACAGAACTGCTACTATTCAAGCGGAGCAGATTCGGTCGAGCGAATACAAATTGGGACCTCGGGGTACCCCCCAGGGTTCAGTTATCTCACCGTTGCTCTTCAACATAGTCATGAAGGGTCTTTCAGACAGGCTGGGTGGCCTCCGGGGCATAGGTCACGCACTTTACGCGGATGACATCACGATTTGGTGCCCAGGGGGTTCCCTAGCGGACATCGAGCAAGCTTTACAAGCGGCCTTGGACGAGACGGAGACCTACCTCGCGGACACGGGTCTCAAGCTGTCTCCGAGTAAGTCGGAGCTGTTACTTTACAGACCGGCAAGGCAAGGAGTTAGAAGTCTAACACCTTTAAACCAGCTCCCCGTGGCATTATATGCGAGTGGACAGAAAATTCCTAGAGTCGACTCAGTCAAAATCCTAGGGCTGCTCATAGACGCGAGGGGCTGTAATGCCAAAACAATTACCCACGTTACAGCCAGGACAGAGAATATGCTAAGGTTAATCGCTAGGGTGTCCAACCGTAAGAAGGGGTTAAGTGAGGACAACCTCCTTAGGATGTACCACGCGTTTCTTATGAGCCATATTAATTATGTGGCGTCAGCTCTAATATGGACTAAAACAGAGAAAAGGAAGTTAAATACGCTCATGCGCAAGAGCATCAAGAAAGTCCTAGGCTTGCCTATTTTCACGAGCTCCGACAGGCTAGATCAACTCGGGATGCACAATAACATAGACGAGATCATAGAGGCGCAGGTCACTGCCCAGGTGGTTAGGCTATCGTCAACAAAGGCTGGCAGGAGAATCCTTGACGAGGTTGGCATGGCTTCTAGGATCATGGAGGAACGGCGGACAACACTGAGTAGGGAAACGAGGGCGACCTACATGGTGGGGCCCTTCCCGCGAAACGTACATACGCAGTATAACGAGGGTAGACGTAAAGCCCGTGCACGAGCCATCTTGAGGAGAGTTAAAGATGACATGGACTCCGCCGTCTTTGTCGATGCAGCGCAGCAGTACGGGAACAGGAGAATGTTCGCGTTGTCGGTTATAGACGGGCGGGGGGAGCTTCGCTCCTCCGCCTCAGTAAGGGCGGCCACCCCGGGTATAGCGGAGCAAATTGCGGTAGCGTTGGCCTTGTCTGACCCAGAGCGTTCCTACATTTACACCGACTCGAGGGAGGCAATCAGAGCTTTCGAATCGGGCAACCTCGCTCGAGAGGCGGCCTCCATTCTAGAGAATAGGGCTTGTCCGGGCTCTCATTTTATCACTTGGTTTCCTGCACACATGGGGAAAAACGTTCTCGAGGGCTTCCCAAACCTCAACGAGCTGGCCCACGATCGTGCGCGAGAACTCACGCGCCGCGGCGGTCTGGAGGCTCCGGAGGGGCAGGAAGAGACTCAGCAGAATGATCCACTTCTGACATTTAATGAGGTAACAAAGCATTACCAACTTGGCAGGAGAGTCTATCCTCTTCCTCACCCGAAGCTCAGCAGAGCTCAGTCAGCTACTCTGAGAATGTTGCAGACGGGGTCTTTCCCGTCGCGGGGCACTCTCAGTAAGATGTACTCGGACGTTGACCCCGGTTGCCCCGACTGCAGTGAAACCTTTTGCTCCATGGCTCACATGCTCTGGCGATGTCCCGCGTTGCCTCAAACCCTTCTCTCCAGCGAAGCCGAATGGGAGGAGGCCATCAGAAGCACGGCACTCCGACAGCAAGCCCAGGCTATCCAGAGGGCCCAGGAAAGGGCGGAGCGTCACGGCGTTCTGTCCTCTACGTGGGCGCGGCCAGCAGTTACAACGGCCTCCCGTTAGGGGGTCGTAACTCCTCAGGATCCAATAAAGTTCGTTGTCTGTCTGTCTGTCCCCCGTGTTGATTTCATGAACGATAGCAAAAGCGAAATATACAGAGGCCTGACAGAGGCTCGTGCTGTCAGTGTTAAATGGTTTGCAACAGCCAGTGGCTTACATTAGGTATAGAAAGGAGAGGCATCATTGTCGACTTACAGTATTACGGCAAACTTACACTGTGTTTCACTGCTAGCCACGACATCACGGGTTACATTACCACGCCTGTGGGTCTCTTTGCTATTGCGAGAAAATGCAAACGTGCTCGCGTATAACGCTTTCAATGTGTGTTTTGCAGTGCACGTTAAGAAACCGCGGGTGGAAAAAAATTATGTTTTTTCTCTGCACCATACAATATAAGATGTCCTTCATTGCGAAAGAGTGCTTTTAGCAAGTCACGAGAACCAACATTTACTTTATAAAATCATTTCACTCTATATTTTCTGAACCATTTGTGTTTGAGGAGAACGCAGCGGAAACACAGTTTCGAGCATTTCGAGCTAGATAAAAAATAATTCAATCGATCAAGGTCAATACGCCGCTAACGGTCTCCCGGCCGCTCACATGAAATTGCTCTTCAGAAATTTAACTGAACATACGCGGCCGATAAGGACCAGACGCAAGGTTATAGCGTGCTGGTATAAGACTGTCCATCACACCACGGCGAACATTTGTTGCCTGATGCGTTTGACAGCAGCGTGTTTATTGTGATAAGAGACTCAGTATCACAGAATTTGATAAACGTTTTGAAAACTACTATCTCAGGTTCCAACGAGCTCGTTTAAATGATTTCAATTAAATCACGCCTCTGGTGGCAACATTTGCTTACTCACAATGACATATCAGTTACATGTAAGCTAATAAAGAGGGCGAAGGCTCAAGAAAGAAAAATAACATTGCCGTCCTTTCTTTCGAAGCACGAAACTACGAAGTACACGTGTGTCGATTTCCAAGGGAAAAAGAACGATACTTTTGCAGTTGTGGGAACGATGGTCTTGGCACGGGAGATTCGAACCCGGGACAGACACCTATCCATGATGGTTGCTTTACCGCCGGAGCTTACCAGGATCCTAGAAGATACGTAGCATCACGACCACGAACTTATTCGCAGCCTTCATGCAAATTTATGGGCTTTGACAGAACGATGTGCCCTTTTCAAAGTAGTACTTCCACTTCGAATACTCGTATAACTCGATTACTTGGTCATGCACTCTTTATAGCGTTACTAGAGGTGTGCATGGGCTCCGGGTAGCCCGAAAGCCCGAGCACGACCCGGCCCGCGGGCCGGGCTCGGGCGGGCCGAAGTGTTTTCACCTCGGGCCCGGGCCGGGCTACTTGGAGTTTTATCGGGCCGGGCTCGGGCCCGGCGCAAAGCCCGACTCAAGCCCGAAATATAGGGAATGAGGGGGAATTGTTTTCCAGCACGCATACAGCGCCTTTTCCGCGACCGCCCTTTACCGTTTTTCCTTTCCATTCACTACTTTAAACAAAAGGGGAGCAGGTAAAGCACTGCCTCTGTTGCACTCCGACAAACAGAGAAGTAACACCACCTGAGCTAGTGACGGTGCCACGCGACTGTTCGCGTTAGATTTAAGGCCAAATCCCATATGAGTGAAAATGCACGCGACAGCGACGAGCGACCCGACGCAGATCGCCTTCGTGCAAGCTGACGCTTGCATGGGCATACCCCATACACGTGACGGCTTTGGCGAGCGAACTCCATTGTTGCTGGCATGAGGCCGTCTACTTGTATTTTGTAATCTGTGTAATAGAGAATGTTCGTCGTGTGTCGTTTCATCATATTTGATATGCTCAATAAAATGCCAAATTACCGGAAAACAATGTTTTGTTTTCGCAACGAACCTTCAAAAAGCCGGGCCGGGCCTAGCCGGGCCGGGCCGGGCCCGGGATTGTGTTTTCGTACGTCGGGCCGGGCCGGGCGGGCTCGCAGCCCTTTGCCGTCGGGCTCGGGCGGGCCTTCGACAACGTCAGCGGGCCCGGGCCGGGCTCGGGCTCGGAAATACGGCCCGTGCACAGCTCTAAGCGCTACCACTGTGCTTGCAAAACGACAGTGACACGAAGGTGCTGTTTAGGTGGGTTCTGTTTTTCATGACCTCATATACGTCATCCTATTCGGAACTGCTACTTCCCTCAAAACACTGTGTTACTATTAGGAAGACACTAAAAGGAATCTGCCTTTAACGCAGTCAGTTTCAGAAAAGGTGATATCTCTTGAATGCACGCTCGCGAAGCTATGAACGTGCTATACGGTTGTCTAACGACGTCAACATACCATGAGTCTGTTTTCAGATCTTTAATAGCGCGCTTTATGTGTAGCCGTGCATAAGCGCGAAGTCATTAACGAACGTGGAGTGGAAGAACTTTACGAAGGCATGTCTAAACATTTCACAGTATACGTTTCCCACACATTTCTTTGGTTATATTGGGGTGTATCCCATCCAGGATGCAACGTGGCGCATAGTACAAATGCGAGTTCCTGCGTACATTTCCGCGAGTTTGGCGGCATTACAATATCAACAGCGACAACAAAGAACGTTGCCGAAGCGTCTATCTCCGGTCCAAGTCGCTCTTCAGCTCAACGGCTTCGCATTCAGGATATTGCTTCCCATCCTGTTTACGCTAAGAAAGTGCGGGCTTCCAAGCGACAAAGGATGGCAATTGCGCAGCCCGAGAAATGCGAAGGCGATCGTCACGAGAAATTGGGCGGGAAAGCAATTTAAGTTTCGGCGGAGCAGTCGATGAGGCAGGATATTAGATGCTATTGCGATACTCTACATTTCTTGTTTGTGAGCTCTCAGCTGCACGCGTGGTGTTCGAAAGAGAGCTCTTATTCGCGGAAATAACGCATCAGCCAGCCTAGCACTGTAAATTCAGCGGCACGATGTGCGATTCAGAAAATAGGTGGCTTAGCCTTTCCTGCTAGCGCGAAGCTACCTCAAATTTTGTTCCGATCACCAAGTGCATTTAAAGTTGACAACAGCAACAACAACTACAAGTATACTACTACTACTACTACTACTACTACTACTACTACTACTGCTACTGCTACTAATACTACAACAACTACTACTACTACTACTACCACTACTACTACTACTACTACTACTACCACCACCACCACCACCACTACCATTCGTAGCACCGACGACGGCGCTACGAAGTCTTGCTGATGCGGTAGGCCCTTCCACTGGGCTTTTTAATGTGGACTCCATATAACACTCCCTGATTCGAGACAACCGGTGCTTAGAAAGAGTCCGAGAGAAAGAGAGAGAGAGGTTCCCTAGTTCTTCAACCACGATTTTTAAGGAGCCAGACGGAGATTAAACCCTCTGCCGGGGCTTTGATAAAGTTCACACAGCGACGACGCCCTGAACGAGAGCCTCATCTTTACAAAGGAGGTCACGCACTTCTACCGTCCTGGTAACGCGTTCATGCATCCATGCAAGGGTCGTCTCATGCTACGGAATTAGTCTTATTTGCATCCTAGTATAAAGTGCTTTAACGGCGCGCAAAACTTATGCGGCGCGTAATTACCTTTGCATACTTAATGAAGGAGGGATCCGCATGGAGTTCTATAAAGGATAGGCTGTCTTTGAGCCAACGCGTTTATTCCAGAGTGTGTACCTGCTTTAATGAAAGCGCCGAATTATTACCGGCTCACTCAGCTTCCAAATGAGGGGGGAGAGGTGGACGGGATTATACTGCAAGGGACGCAAGCCTGTCTGAGTGTTTTTCGGCTTTGCGAGTGACCTGAGTTAAGCAGCACGTGGACCAATCGTATGGCATATGACTTGGTAAACGCAGAAGGAAGGGAATTTTGAGGGCTCGTTTCTTTGTTTACACAACCTTAATGAAAACCAGCAGATAATGAAGCCAAGGAAGGCATTTGTACTGTTTTAAGTGTATTGTAGTGATTGTGATATAGATGTGAAGGAAGTAAAGTGGACGAAAAGACAACTTGCCGCCGGCAGGGTCCGAAAATGCAACCTTCGGATTACGCGCCAGATGCCCTACCAGTTGAGGTACGGCGGCGGTCGTCCCCTCATCCACATTATCGGGTATTTATGTGTGTGAAACCAGGGAGTGTTAGCGCCGTTCGTAGCCATGAGGCGAGCGTGTAACACTCTTTCTTTTTACAGTGCAGTTGTTCTAGCTCGGCGTAAAATGTGAGGTCGAGCCCGAAAACCATGATCATCATGAACGGGTATGTGTCACAGAAATTGGGCAAAGCCCCCTACTCACCGACACGGCGTGGCTTGTAATAACCCTGATAGGTGACACAACGAGTACAGAGAGAGAGAGAGAGACAAAGAAAGAGAGAAACAAACAGAGAGACAAGAAATAAGATACAAAGAAAGACAAGAATTATTGCCGAAACAAAGAAAGCTTCACGAGGCGGGATTCATGCACTCGATCCGAAGGCAAGCGTCTTAACCATTCGACTAACCACTCGACTGTTTAGCAGAGCATAACATAGCCTTATATAGTATAGTGTAGCGAGGAGGTGGGAAAGCAAAGTGAGCGTGAGGAGCATTAATTTTAATTAATTGTTGGGGTTTAATGTCCCAAAACCACGATTTGATTATGAGAAACACCGTAGTGAAGGGCTCGGGAAATGTTGACCATCTGGTGCTCTTTAACGTGCACTGACATCTCACAGTACGCGGGCCTCTGGCATTTCGCCTCCATCAAAATGCGATTGTCGCGGCCGGGATTGAAGTCGCGACCATCAGATTAGCTGCTGAGTACCGTAACCATTGCACCACTGAGGCGGACAACCAAAATGACATTGCAATATCCTAGCTTGTAACAACTTTTGCTTTTGATGTGTATTTGGACCTGTGTTCTACCGTGTTGCCATTGCGTCTGCCCTACTAAAAATGCGACCGACTACGATTCAAGTGTTCAACCCATTTCATTCATCTTTGAAACTGAACGAGAGAAGTGACGTCTAGTTAACGGTGTTTTAAAGACATTGGTTAACTTCTTTATAGCTGTGTGTTATTTGAGCGCGCTCCGGCTCGGCACATTTTTACTTTACGTCTGTAAACAATGTGGTAATATCGGCGAAAATGTCATTAAATTTTGTACTACATTGAGTGCTTTATATATGGCCCTGTGCAGTAGATTGCGGGAATGGCTCACTGCTTTGAAGTAGGGTAGTAAAACAACTTTAATAACTGGCTTCGCGTCCATTATAAACCACTGATCATTGATAAAGCCTGACTTGCGCGGCTGCAGCATCATGCTATTGCTTTGTGCGAAATCTGCTTTGATAATTTTCGCTTCGTTTCACTAACAACATCATGTGCCATGATCTTTGTTTATATTGACGTAGACTGCCGCAATTCCGTGTTATGATGATAAGAGCGCCCTCGTATTTTCGAAAGAATACTGGCCTGATGTCTTTGTTAAAACTCAACTTCATGGTGAAGGATGCCGTTCGCTTTTCTAGCATGCTTTGTTTATTCAGATAACGAAAGCGCTGCAACAGTAATTATCATTAGCCAAATGCTAACACTCACGAAGCAATCTAGATACGACGACCACTCTGGAAAATCTATTATAAAGCCTCACAAATATGCAGGTATTTTATCTTTTCTTTCGCGAAATCAACCATGCAAACGGACGCTTAAACAAGCCACACTAATGAAAAACTTCCTCTATACATCAAGACAGACAACAGCTTTCAGCGGACTCTCTTAATATTATTGTTGTCATAATAAATAACATTACCTTGAGGCGAATTAATGAAGGCAACTTAATGGCTGAAATTGCGTTTATTGACGTTTGTGCGTTGACCATGAGGGAACAACGCATACTCCAGTGCTGAGAAGCAGCCGAGAATCATGTCATTTTTTACTCAATTAAGAAATTACGAACTTCATTAAGTTCCAAGCTGGCGCTTTAAACCGGCAGTGAAAAAGTATTATTTTGTTTTACTTGTTTTTATCGTTAACAGTCGTTCAAAGGAAGACTATATTTATTATACCTCATACTATAGACCTTGTTTTTCTTTTCATTATTGGTTGGTGATTCCCTTTCTTTCTTTCTTGTTCAAAAACATTCATGACATGTTTTTACCTGGGTCTTTTCAATCACATACTTCACTGAATAGCCAAAAACTTTCTTCGGAAAAATCTATCTATCTATCTATCTATCTATCTATCTATCTATCTATCTATCTATCTATCTATCTATCTATCTATCTATCTATCTATCTATCTATCTATCTATCTATCTATCTATCTATCTATCTATCTATCTATCTATCTATCTATCTATCTATCTATCTATCTATCTATCTATCTATCTATCTATCTCATCGACATAAACCGCAGAGAGGCGGGTCTGAGCTGGCCTGAGCGCTGTATTCTCTAGACTGCTATTAAGCAGTGCGAAATAGCGAACACAAGTGAAGCCATCATGATGAATGATAATTGTTTGAAGGAGCGAGGAGGAACAACGCTTTCGTTATCTACCTCGCAAATCGTAGGATCAAACCATGGGAATACAACAACTTCCTCGGACAGTGCTTATCTGCCTACACTGACGACGAATTCCTCTATCGTCTAGATAGACTGACGGCTCAAAGCACCACTAGCGCACCGGATGCGACAGGGAACGCCTTTGGAATTTCGAAACTACAAGCGGATGCCTTCGGCGTTTCAGTGTGACACGACCTTCGGCGCGCACCACGCTGAAGCTTGCTTCGTCTCGAAACGACATTACGGGCTGAAAACGATCGTTCTCGGGAAAAAAGCGTTCAGTTTTCCAGGCAATAACGCGAAAAAAAACACGCGAGGAGCTAGGGATCCAGGGATCCAGTTCGGCCGATTGCCTCACATCCCTCTGGCCACTGCACGGCGTCGTCAAGTTAACAAACGAGGTTGGGAGCGCAGCCGGCAAGCGGGCTCCGAATGCTTAGCTAAGTCGTGCCACAACCCGAGCGTGAAGGGCCAGCGTTGGCTTGTGTCGGCGTCGGCGATTTATCTGGGTCTCGGCACTAAACTAGCCTCGCGGTGGCGAAAGTGGCTGCGCTGATTAATCGAAAGCGCCGGAGCGAAGATTAGGCTCGTCTCACCGTAGCTGAGTTATGCGCCCCACGAGAAAACATCGAGAAGTCGCCTGGGAACTGGTAAGCGTACACCTGCCCAATAAATTTTCGCTGCGCTGGGATCACGGGAGGAAAGCAGAGGTATTTTTATTGCAGCCACGGGTATTTGTTCGGGCGTGCGTGTGCAGTATGGAATGTAGGGAAGCAGTCAGCTCTTCGTATAGGTGTTGCAAGGACTGTTGCGGTGACTCCCAGAGCAAGCACTTTGATTTCTTTGAGATGAAGGGATCAGGTGTTATGCTATTTGGAATTTACTGGGAACATCTGTATCGGCAGGTTGGTACGCACTGCAGGAAACACAGGAACTAGCAAGCTTGTTGCGATGTTTGTTTTATGAAGATCGCCGGACTCTCCAGTGTGCCTTGAATAGACTCGATGACCGGCCCTTAAATGAAGCGAAGATCTTAGGAGCCTGTTCGCGCAGCACATCAGCCCAGAAAGCCACACGAGCCCTTCTGCGGTACTTGAAAACAACTTCATTGAGCGACCGCCTATGAAATTCGGCACGTGTGTGCGATGTGAAATGGGTCTATCCTTCTCTTTCTCTCTCTTTTACTCCCCTCTTCCCCCTCCCCATGTGTAGGGTAGCAAACTGGACGCATAGTCTAGTTAACCTTCCTGCCTTTCCTACATTCCTTCTCTCTCTTGTTTACAGTGCTGTATTGGTCTTTACATTGCGTAGTGAGAACTATGCTAGCGAAACGCGTCCTTTCAACGTATTTTGCGTGACAGAAATGTCCGTTTGAAGTGACGAGCTTCCAGTTCTCGGTGCTCGAGCTCTTCAGCGCACATTCTTAGGAAGTGAGAGCTCTGTAAGAAATTTGTTTTCAGTCAAATGTGAAATGGATCTAACTAACAAATTCATGGCGCGACTGTTTCTCTGGGAAGGCACATTGTGGCACTGCACGTTCGTTTCTCAAGCGAAAACCATTCCCATAGGATTCCAAGCGAAGAAGTTATTAGTATTCTATGCAGTCGCGCTGAGCGACAGGCACAAAAGGCTAACGAAGAGAACAGGACAAGACTCTCTTGTGGCTTTCACTCAGCGCAGCTACATTAGAAGAGAGCGACTACAAACCATACCTGGCAGATACCGAGCTCTTCGAGACCTGTGCTGTCCTTAATACCTCTGTCGTTATGTTTAATGGAAAACTAAGTTGTGCTCGCTCAAGCTCGCCGCCCGAGGGGTCGTCGTAAACAGCTGACCGCTTAGAGCTCCGGTCGTGTCGAATGCCATGTAGGCGCAGCACGGGGGCAGCGTTGTGGCCGACGGGAGTGGAGAATGCGCTGCCCCCTCCGCTGCCCAGTCCCTTTTCATCAACTCATTCAACTGTGGCAGTGAACAGACGTTCATGCATCGCAACACTGCACACTCACTTTCACTAGAAAGGAACATCAAGAGCACTTAATTACACCGTGCTGAAAGTGAACATTCGCGTTAAATAACTGATATTGGCGTGCTTTTCTTTGCGCCGAGGACCTGGAGCGCCATTTGGTCCCGCTCGAAGAGGACCTCGGTGTTCTTCATTCGTCCAGCTAATTGCTACGAGAATCACAATATGCGCAAACGAACATCAGCCATCTTCTTCTTCTTTCTGTACCGTGAAGTCGCGACAGTGTACGTTTCCCAACGACTGCGTGCGAAATCTTTTCATCCCGGTAATGTGAAGCCGCGTGTGTTCCTGACATTCTCGTCCGCTCATTGTCTTGAAAGTAAGGTTCATTAAGTTTAACGTGAGCCACTTGTTTCGAATATATAGTCTGTGTATTAGGTGCGCCGCGCGTTAGCTACACGTACCCGCAGGGAAGCGGCGTGCAAATGACGTTTTGAATAATTGGGCCTGACTGTTACGTGCTCGTCAATGTGTGCCGGTCGCCGAAGTCATATCGTTTGTTGTCTGCCTAACTAACCTGGATAACGTCTATCCCTGTTCAAACTATTTACGCTTATGCACCGGTGCCTAATTAAGTCCTGGACACAGCAAGAACGATTAATACATCTAGCACCGTATGACGCTAGTAGCATGCATAAAATTCTGCTTGAGGCCTATTTACAATATAAGGGCAACAGTAAATTACTTTTTCGCAACTCTATTTATATATTGATTCATTTTTAAATAGCGCAGCCCAGTCATTGGTGATCGCAGTCGGATTGGGAGAGGTTGTAAACAAAAAACAAGAAACTTGTCTGCCTTCTTTATTTATTCTTTTTCTCTTTTTTTATTGCAGTACAATGAAAATTTTAGTTCGCTTGCGCCTGTAGAGTGAGGCGTACTGATAACAAAGGATCTGCTTAATCCCCAAGGTTTACAAAGTACGCCGGACAAAAACGTGAAAATGTTACTTATATCAAACTAGTCTAATTGCAAGCGCGTATGATTTTGACATTTTCTTCTATAATTAGATGCGAAACGTCTTTTTCTGTGTGTTTTAATTTTCACTTTGGTCGGCGCAGTGCCTCTAGGTCCTTTTACCTTCACCATGTATCATCCCGACCAGACGGGCTTCCGTCAAACATTAAACTTCAATTACATGCTTGATTCTTTAGCCACTTGTTAATATTTGCGACCTCGAAGACACTGCCCCGTATGATTTTTGTTAATGCCTTATTTCTACCTGCAGTAATAAGGATATCATAATTAGAGCCCAGAAATGTAGGATCGCAAGAAGGTCTCTTCTACTTTTTCTTTTAAACAGTGTTTCATAAAGCATTATTAACCTGTATGTTCTTATTCTTGAGCAGACCCGGCCTCTCGCCGCCTTTACTTTGAAATCACTACTAGCTTTAAAGTTAATTATAGGCATAATCATAATCAATCAAAAATAAACTGCAGTGGTTTATTGCGTCGCCTAATTATATTTCTACAAACCGGCAAAAACTTCTAATTCTGAAGCTGCACAGTTGTTGCTATTGACCTAGATAAAAGCGTTGCTGTAGTTTATGCAAAACTTCGCTACACTACTCTTGTCAAAGCGTGCAGTACTGTGCAGTACCATAAATGGAGAGGCTGGCGTAAGCCAATCAGCATCTACCTTCACAGGATACTATGCCACTCAGAAAAACGATCGCTATTATTTTGTTATACTTTAGCGTTTTTTGCATCACACAAGTGCAGCAAAAAACCGCCACCGTGTGACGACGGCATCCTATGACCCCATCATGACGTTACAGGGCACAATAAATTTGTAACGTCATCATGGCGTCACTGTGACGTCAAGTCACGTGACATGGCGCGATGACGTCATTGCATGATATCGTCGCTTGGCCAAAGGTGGGCCGATCCCGGAGGTACTGCAAACCACGTTGGGTGCTCACAGCTTTCAGGCGGGATCAATAAAATATAATGCTAAGAAGAAGGAGGAGGTGGTTTCACGTTCCAGTCGTGTAACACCGTCTGAATTTTTTGTTTCTATTTGAGCAGTTCGGACTAAAAAAAAACAAAAAAAAGCCCACCGAAATCTGTAACTCATAAAAGCTTCGCTTGAAAAGGCTGTCAGCTTGCGAAAAAGGGAAGCGTGTAGGCAGCTATTCTGAAACTGCAGCCGGTGTCCCGCGCAGAGTTCCCCTATATAATAGCAACGCAGCGCTAGAGGCTCACGAAATTTGCAGAGCGAAACTACCGGTGACAGCCGCGCCTAGGAGGCAGCTCAGAGTTTCAGCGGCGTTAGTTACTGAAGTTAGCAGATACCAGTGCCGTGAAGTTAAGCAGGAGACGTGATAACTACACTGCCGCTCGTGTAGTTTCTCTTCCAGTTAACCCTCCTGACTTTCCATAATTTGTCTTCATCTTCTTCTCCAAGCCCGAGTAATTTAAGGCAGCTGTCTTAGCAATGATGAATGTGTCGTTGGAAAGATTTAAAAGCATTTTGGGCAATTCGCAAGTCGTTCGCAAATTATTTGGCACTCCGGTTGGTTAGGAGTCGAGCCCGAAAAACCAAATAGAAAAAATGAATAAATGAAATAACAAAGTGAACATAACTCTCACACTCCCACTTGGTAGACGTTTCGTAGTGCTGTCTTCCTATTGTTTATATATTTAGATATTTATAGAATTTATAATTAATTTATTTACTTCTGAATTGTGCTCTCATATAGGACTGTATCTCAAGCAATGCGTCATGGTGTTCTTCAATTCAACAATTTCTCATGGCTGAGCGACCCATGGCTTATTCACTAGTAACACAAAATTAAAAAAAAACATTTGGCGTATCAGTTCGCGAGCCAGTTTCTGACTGATGCATTGCAGGTTCTAGGAAGATTCTTTTTTTAGGGGCGAAGCTCCTTAAAGCGGCACCCGTTCGTCCCTCGTAGTTGTCGTAGTCGTAGTGCGTAACCAGTCGTAACGCTAGTACCAGATCTTGACCTCCAAGGTGGTGCCGGTAGGAGATTTTTCCTGTGCGTTGTTGAACAATAAAAAATTCGCAGCGTGCGCGTTAACTAAAAGCCGAATTCTTCTGTCTCTCATTCCCCATTAGCAGCCATTGGCATGTTCCAGTAGGAAACGTTAGTAGAAGTAGAAGTGTAAGTGTTAGCTAAAAGCCGACTTCTTCTGTCTCTCATTACCATTAGCAGCCATTGTTTACCTCCAAGGTAGTGCCCGGTGAGATTTCTCCTGTGCGTGATTAAACAATAAAAATTTTGTTCAAAACGCCGTTGATTGATGAAATAAACCAACGAAAGACGCCAGATGTTTTGTAAAAGCAAAACGAAAGAACGCCAGATGTTTCTAAAGCAAAACGAAAAGACGCCAGCTGCTTAACGAAAGACGCCAGATGTTTTCTAAAGCAATGGTTTTCTAAACAATGAAAATTCACAGCGTACATGTAAAATTAAAGTGAGCTGCAAGTCGTCATAACTCATCGAACCTTTAGTATAAACGCGCCCGATCTCACGTCAGTGATGATGTACTGGGCAGAATTCACGGAAGATTCACGGTTTACCGATGAACCTCCGCAGCTTCGCCCACTCATCATCATTCACTCCGTGGATATGCTGTGATTTTTTTACCTTTCATGTCAGTTACACCTTCGACGAGTTGGAAGTGCTAGCCATTCTTTCTGTTATTACTGATGCAAGTAAGCGCTGCTGCATGAGAATAATTTTACATATTTCATTACATATTTCATTACATATTTCATTATTATACTGCGTACCGCTAGCTTTTCTCAATGTCTACAAATATACCGTGGCCTCTAGAAAGACATGAATCTATAAAAACACGGGGCTGTTGTAAAGACCAAGTCACACCCGTTTGGTATTCCACCACTTTGTCGATGTTCATTGACCACACATGCCAGTATTAAAGCAAGAATAGACGCCTACTGTCGACAAAGTTGTACAGCGTTCCTGGAAACATCCAGCAGCTTCTAACTTTTGTCGATCTGGCGAGACCCACCTCATTTTGTTTTCCCTCCTTCTATTTTGATTTACGGCGCCCTTGTAGTGACCGCATTGCGCGCATTGCCTTGGATGAATAACCAAAGTCACGAGCCATTGACGTTTCGAGGCTGGTCTCGAGGAGCGCTCGTAATACCGACTACGGAAGTTACGAGTGCCTTTGAGGTAGGTTTTCGTGAGTGCGATCTTTCACTCTCTTTCGAAACGCGGCTCCCGCGAAAGGAAGGGCGCGAGCGCCGAGTTGCCAGATGCTGCCGAGCTAACAAGCAAAAATAATCATCCCAAGACAAGCCCGAAAGATGCGGAAGTTTAATCGGTTTTCTAATTTTTGCAAATAATATTAATTATAGTAAAGAAGTCGCTCCGGTCGATCTCCGTTTTTTTGCAGAAAACGGATCACAGATAATACTGATGGTGTAGTCCAACTCGGCGGGGGGGGGGGGGTACTGTCGCACATTGCTCCAATTGAAGTCCTCCGAAAATGGTCTGGCATTCGATGTCACTATATTGGGAGGTGTCATAATCTCTGATTTAGCACTGTTTATGCTTCAGGTGTGCTCCTGATCTCCCTGAGCATCCCATTTAACACCCTCTGGTTTCTTGAATAACATTCCTAGACTCGCCTGACTAGTCAACGTTCTAGCGTTAGACGTCGCTGGGTTCACATTTCAACTTGGCGCTTACGTTTCGGCATCAATGCGAGTGGCGTTGAACAAGAACATAATCACTGCAAGCTGCGACCTGTGCTCTATTTGTAAGCATTATAGTGCGTGATACTGCCCTTTCTATGAGGTGAAAAAGCAAACTCCATCTTTCCATTCGCATTTAATTATATGGCATACAATTACCCATCCAAGGAAAGCCTAGTTTCGGACGGATTCCAACGAGCGCAATCGATCTGCATAAATCGCTACCTTATTTTCATCACGTATACCTTATTTCACGGCCCTCACTTTGATTATGGTAATCAACGAAACAAGCTAAGCTGCGTGACCGCTGGCTAGGTGTGTTGTTTTGCCGCTGCTACAAAAAGCAGAACGAACGACGCTGTCTGCAAGCAGAACCTCGCAAATCTCCAGACAAACCAAACAACTAAGGCCGCAGAGAGATCAGTGCGGAGATTCGTTATTCCAGCCCAGTGCTTGCGAAGTGTCTGCCGCAGGTGGCGGATCGGTGCGATTACCTGGCAACTTTTCTTACGCCCACTGGAGCAGGCAGCCACAGAAGAATCTTTCTTACTCTTCAGTAACTATGTGTTGTTATCTTGCGTTTTTTCTGAGCATTGATAGCATATTTTGGCTTTACTGTGTGCGCTTTCCGCGGGGCTAAGGATGCCAAGTGCCGGCGCTCGAGACCACTTGTAATCAGAGAGGCTTATCGAAACGAGCGGGATCGCCAATCCTCTGTGCCCCTAGGAGCTGGAATTGAGCGCGAGAGCAGCAATGTAGCAAGATACGTGCCCGTAGGCGTTGTATTTCAGCAACGCAGGCATTAGGGTTCGTGATGGCGGTACGCAGTGCGGGCATTATGCAAGAAGAGCGGATATCTCCGAGCGAAGGCGTTTTACTTTCGCAAGGTAAGGCTTTCGACGCACACTTTCGCAAAGTAAGACTTCTTCTCTGATAAGCAGATAATATATTTATAGTGACGTGCCACCAGTACCGTCCAGCAACCTGCAGCTATTCTTTGAAGGACTGTGCAACAGATGTCCCCGCACAATAGCGCTGTTGCACAATGTCCGTGCTCTGATGACCGGTATATATTGCAAAAAAAATCTATTTGTTAAATTATATTGGTATTGACCTAGCAGTCTGGTGATCTTGACCCAGAGAAGTCTGGGTCAAGATCACCAGACTTCTAAACATCTGGCGTCTTTCGTTAAGCAGCTGGCGTCTTTTCGTTTTGCTTTAGAAACATCTGGCGTTCTTTCGTTTTGCTTTTAGAAAACATCTGGCGACTTTCGTTGGTTTATTTCATCAATCAACGATGTTTTGAACAAAATTTTTATTGTTTAATCACGCACAGGAGAAATCTCACCAGGCACTACCTTGGAGGTAAACAATGGCTGCTAATGGGAATGAGAGACAGAAGAAGTCGGCTTTTAGATAACGCGCACGCTGCGAATTTTTTATTGTTAAACAACGCACAGGAGATATCTCCCACCGGCACCACCTTGGAGGTCAAGATCTGGTACTAGCGTTAGGAATGGTTACGCACTACGACGGGGACGAACGGGTGCCGCTTTAAGGAGCTTCGCCCCTAAAATAGCTCTGCGACGCGCGCCTGCCTCACCTGGCTGTAACACCGCGTTCCCCGCTCACGGGCTCCCTCCGAGAAAAATCGCGACTAGGGGGCGGCACGACGCGCTTTGCGTTTCCCTCTAGTCCAGCCGTGGTGTTCAATCGCATTTTACATGCCGCGGAATGGCGACCAAGTTCTGCGTCCAATATGCGACGCTCTTCTGGCTGTCACACCTCGTTCTCTGATCAAGCTTTCACCGTTAACTACTACAGCTACCACAAGCGTTTGTTTAATCACTTAGCATGGACGTTAGTCGTCGGGATGGAGATGTACCACCAATCATCAAAGTAGGTGCATCTACATTAAACGGTGCTATAGCTGCCAGACGTGAATATACATTGTGCAAACTCTCTTATATCACAGTAAGCACTCAGTTACTTCTGTAAGGGCGCGCTTTACTTTCGTGTTATTCCGATTCCTGTGACGGGGGGATCAACAATGTTTTTGGTTATTTCTTGTAATGAGCGAAAGGAACGTGTTTAGCCTCGGGCACTACAACTGTGACGTTCTAGAAGCAGCCGTGTGCCTGAATTATTTCAATGTGCCAGCTCGTGTGTTCCGAGAAGCGCCTGCCATGTGACGTCTTCCGCAAAGGTTCGCATTTCTTAGCGTACGTATATAGATGGTGTGTTGAAGCCGCACAAATAAGCGCGAAAAATAAGCGAGACGCGCCCAGCAAGAAGCGCGAAAGAGTGGAAAGCCGTGCTTCCGTTGCTGCGGCGCACCTGGCTGATCAAAGCATGCGATGAGCGTAACCTCTTGGAACGCGTCGAAGAAAGAAGAGCGTAGGAAAGAAGAGCCGCGAGGCGCTGGCCGTATGAAATCTTCTAGAAGCCGTTTCGTGTAGATGGTATATCGTGTACCGTACAACGTAACCGTACAACGCGCTGTTACGTACAAGGTACAATGTAACCTCTGTTTTACTTGAAAACGCTCGATATCGTGAAAGGGTACAAAGATTATTTTTTAAAGAGGCCCTGCAACACTTTTTCAACATGGCCGGAAAATGCTGCTGATCGGTATTCGATAGGGGTGTGCGAATATCAATTTTTTCGAATACGAATCGAATACGAATATCCCCCTTCGAATATCGAATCGAATATCGAATATCAAAGGAAAAATGCCTCCACAGTAACAATATTTTATTTAACATGTAGCTATTTAAAAAAAAACACTAACAGCCTGACTGGCAACACAACATACACTGCTATCTCCAGAACACAATGTCCAGGGCTCCAGGCTAGCACAATGCACATCACAACACAATCAAATATCACGGCACAATGAAAGTAATGACTAGATGTTATCATGAAGAAATATGAGTTGCTCCACATGATCAGGTAGCAGGCGCTCCCTTCTAACAGAGACAAACCCCCTGCCACTGAAAAGGCACGCTCGCTTGGAACAGAAGTGGCTGGTATAGGCAAGTACATGGGGCAAAGCTTTGCCAGACTGGGGTATCTGAAGGTGCCTACAGTCCGCCACCAGTCACATGGGTCACTGTCTTTCTTCAGAAGTGGTCCCGCATAGTGAACGAGTGGTAGTGCGGCACGTTACGGCCGCATAATATTGAAAATATACGGTTACATGATCGCCAACAACGCTGCACGTCGGAGATGCACCAGCAATAAATCATACGTATTGGGGCGTTCGTCGCAGGCAGATATCGTGCCTCCGTGTACTTACGATGTTTATCGCTCCTCTCGGCAACGTTTTTAGCTATACGAACGCAGCAGAAATGTGGAAGACGAGTTATTTTATGCATGATAATCGAATCGCATATTCGAATTTTTCGAATATTCGAAGTTATCGAATATTCGAAACTTTTCGAATACACGATTTTCGAATCGAATACGAATATTTCGAATGTAATATTCGACGAATATTCGAAACTTTCGAATATTCGCACACCCCTAGTATTCGATGCTCCTGCGAACATGTGAGCTAATCATTATAGCGCAGCACGCCGCATGGAACTTACGGTAGTACGTCAGGCACCCCCACGCCAAGCTTGGCTTGCCCCCATTTCCCCGACTGGGCAACGGCTCCTGAATTTTTATTTCGACTATACAGGGCGTATTACAGAGAGAATACAGAGAATGCAGGATACAGAGAGTTGGGCCACACCGTGACAGGATACAGAGAATACAGAATGTAGACTACAGTATAGAGTCCAGAATGCCTTTATCTTGAGGCGCGTCTTGAGCAGTCACGATCCTGGTGGCCCTCGATCCGTGCTGGTTTATGGGTTACAGAAAAAATATGGAAAAGAAAAAAAATGCCTCGCCACCTTCCGATTCGACGGTCGCATGTAAGATTCCTACAAACTCCTTTAGATCGCCGTCTATATTGTGCACAAAAGCAAAACAAAGCAAAAAACAAAAAAAAAAACTTCAAGGCGCGAAATTTACTTAAAGGACAACTGCAGAAGGTACAACACTTTGTCAAATAAAAAAAGTATTTTTTTTTTCAGTTTCACCCAGACAATACTTGAGAAAAGAGCGCAGTCATACCTACAGCAACAGCCTTCTTTTACTGTTATGCAAAAGGACGCGTGGTGGGAAGTTGACCGTAACTGTTACCATCAAGGAGGTTAAAAAAAATTGCTGGAGTGGCGATTGTTGCGCAAGAGTGAAGCCGTGCCCACCAAAAGATGGCGGCTGCGGCCGCCATCTTAGTAGGGGCACAATAAATCATCAGCGTTCGGCGAAGGAAAGCGAGCGTTTTCCACGCACGCCAGAAGAGTTTAATATGGCAACTTTTACGGGTCAGATACTGCTCCAAGCGTGTCTTTGTGTTACTGGTTTTCATCAGTAAGCCTCAAAGTCATGGCAATTTTTATTGTAGATCAATCGCCAATACTCCACTCGACGGGTTACTTCTGTCAGCAACAACTATCTTTTATTTTATAATTAACGTAGTACTTATACTAACAGATCAAAGTTATTTGATCTCTTAGTATGCACCACCAGAAAAGAGCATGTTTCCGAGCTCTTTGGTGGGCAAAGGCTGGCTTCACTTGTGTTGGCAAGGCGTTGCGAGAGCTTCCACTCCAGAATTTTTTTTAAACCTCCTTGGTTACCATCCGTCTGCGTCTGCTCTTCTGCTGTCCTTCAGCTACCTCCTCGAGTCCACGTGCTAGTATTTTGCCTTTTACTAAGCGCACTCAGAGAATATTCCAGTTGGAATTTTGTCTGAGGCAGCTTATAGCTCTCCCATAGTAGACTGTACTCTTTCTGGTTATCCTAAACAGCTTTAGCGGCGCGTTGCTTAGGCTCCACTTCACACAGATGTGACATTTGGAGCCAGTGCGGAAAACCCCATAGATTTCACGCTGTGGCAGGCACGTCTAGGCAAGACGCGGTCAGTTTGGCTGCAGAATAACGGCGAAGCCAAGTGGATGCACCGCCACGCTCAGCTGAATGGGATTTACAGCGGAGAGAGAGATGCGTCGTACTGTACGCAGCACTGCTGTCACGATCGTTCTGCGCACGCGCACTGCCGTTGCCAGTGCTCCTTTGTGTGGAAATTGCAAGCATACACAAGTCTGACCAGAGATGAGTGTAAACGCCCGGCTAAATCTCTCTATTATCTTATAAATCCACTTACTGGATCTAATTCATATGTTATAGGGACAGCTGCATGCCGATCTCATATAGTGCAGTGCACAGTACTCTGAATCGCTGATCTTTTATTCTAAACAAAACAATATTGCAGTCCAAAACGACATACATACATACATACATACATACATACATACATACATACATACATACATACATACATACATACATACATACATACATACATACATACATACATACATACATACATACATACATACATACATACATACATACATACATACATACATACATACATACATACATACATACATACATACATACATACATACATACATACATAGATGGGAAAGGTAGAGAAAGGAAGTGGCGGGTTCCTGCTCCCTCCACCCAGTTGCGGTCTATAGTTGATACGCAATATGAAAACATGCGCGAAGGGACAGACGAAACAACAGGCGTACCGCCTTCCCTTCTCGTGCACTGGTCCTGTCGTTATATTAGGGAGCTTGGGAAGATTGCGAACGGGAAAATTGCGAACGGCGCATCGCGCGCCTTTTTCTAGCTGCAAGCGTCGAAATGAGGCCAGAGCGCACAGTCTAGCAATTAAAGACAGAACATGCATTGCTTCCCTTAGGCGACTATACTGTGTACTCATCTCATCCTTATTTTTTTCCGCGCTTATGTTTTTGCTTCGCAGTAGGCAACAAAATAAAAAAAACTTGGTTAGGATGGTTTAGCGATTTATACATAACTTCATTATTTAAAAGAAAGCCCTTTGGTCTTATCACGGATGTCCTGCGTATGTCTTCGTTTACTTGAAGGTAAGCTTTTATTTTGCGCTTGTGGCCACAAGATTGGCGTATACGAACTCGCCCAGCAAGCCGCCTTTCTTCTTCTTCGTTTAACGTACTCCGTCGCGTGCATTCCAAATCAGCGTCAAGCACTGAGCGTTCGTAACAGCAGGCGTCCGCGGGATCTGTGTTCTCGGGGACCGTGCATGCGCGCCCTACATTGCCTCGCCCGCATCCGACAGCTGCCACTAACTAGCACTTTCCACGGCCACTGCAAGTCGGAGAAGTTAGCCCCGGGTAAATCGCAATTTCCTGCCTCGCCGCATTACGATTCCGCGCGGGGATGACGCCTGGATGTACGCATCGCGACGGCGAAATTTTCGCTGGCTGCAGATAGCGTGCGCCTTGCTCTCGCCATCAGGGCTTGTCATTTCCGTCAGCCTCCCTCTCTCCCGCACCTTCCCTCGCTGACACTACTCAGATATGGAGGTCCGTGCGCAGAGAGGTGGTCTGTTTACTGTCCGAGTTCTTCATCACGTGCCGCGGTATATATATATATGGGCGTTCATAAACCTCGCCAGCGGTGTTTGGGAATCTGCGTCGTGTGGAGCGGGACTCGGAGTAACGTGCTGTGATAGCACAATTTGAATCCAACTATGGCTGCTGGCGAAATTAGGGAATGGTCTTGCATTAGCAAGACCGTTCCTGTAAGGAGCATATCAGCGTTCTCATGTTTAGGCCTTATCTGATAGAGCCTTGAAGCACCGAGGTGGATAACGATTCATTTCATTTCACTTGTTTTCTTATTTCATAAAAGCAAGACACCTAGAATGCATGCGCAAAATCAGAGGTTCCACCATAAAAATTAAAAAATAAAAATCGCCATGAGCGTTTGCGTATTATGCGTGGGGGATGTAGGATGAAAGGATTAACTCCTATTGTCCTGACCTCTGGCAATGCCTTGTGTTGTCGAAAAAAAAAGTAAATTGGAATAAATCAAATGAAATGGCATCGACTAAATGTGCCACGTGCAACATGTATGCCTGCGGTGAAGGGTTTGCTGTTAGATGCCTATCGAAGAGCGCTGTGTGCATCTTAAGTCGGCGATCAGTTCCTATGCTACACCGAAGCACTTTGTCAATTTGCAAAAACCCCTACAATAGCAAAACTGAGCGTGTGTTTAGTTGTTGCTTTGGTTGGTTGATACATTATTTCCGAAGACGATAATTCGATAATATAGATTAGTTGCGTTGGGTAACGAAACTATTGATCTTTCAATTAAATTATGGCAGTGAACTCGTTGCAAAAGCAGAAGTGAAGTCATCAGGGGATCAGTACGTGCCCCTGGTAGATGTCCGCACATTAGTTTTGAAAGACACTTCTATAGGGTATTCCACTAACGACGATGCTGCAAAGTAGTTTTCCTGTTTTCACAGAGATTCCACACCAATCTTCCTACAATGAATTCAGTGAAAGCTGCTTGAAATAGTTGTCAGTTGTCTTCGAAAGGTTGAGCTCTGAACTTCTTCAGTCCTTATAAAGCTTTCTTTGATGATAATAAAGGATATGTTAGCACAACTGGGGGATTGTTTGAACACATGTGTTAACAGCATTATTCTCCCCGTGTTGCTTCCATGTTTGTCAGAAGAGAAAGTTCCGCATATACCACCGCGCTTATTTTTTCATCAGAAAAACGTCATTCTCTCTTGATCAGAGCCAGTACCAAAGCATATATTGAACTTCACAACAAAGGCAAGGAAAACAATAAAAACATTTCAGTACACTGCCAATAAGATAATGCGGCCCCGACACCAAGCTACATTGATATATATTCCTACATATCAACGCAATTTAGTCTAAAGTCTGTGTGGCCGCATGTGCTGCATTTATCAGTGTATATATCGTAATCATTAACCAGCACCTGGAGTAGCATCTCAGGCGACTAGCCACATCACCAGCTTTTCCTTAAAACAATTACACGGCGGCGAAGTCATCACGCCGTCAAAATGGGAAGAAGCAAGCTCCGGACTCGAAGCACAACTATGGGCAGTCCAACGGGCCCGCGACGCAGCAGAGAGACTTGGTCTTTCTGTTCCGACGTGGGAGCGGCCCGCAACGTGCTAGGGCGCGTTCCGAGGGACCGAAATAAAGTTTATTCATCCATCCATCCATCCAATTACCTGTCTCTTACTCGCTTGAAGCACTTTCTAAACCGGCACTGAGCGTGTGCCCCGAGTAACGAGACTCTCACAAGCGCTGTCGCTACACGTAAAGACCGCGTTGATCAAAGTGACATCGGATCATAATGGCCTAGCAAATTTTACGAATGCCCGGCTGCGCGCAGTTCATTGCCACGTCATCGATTGGCCGGAGCGATCGGACGCCGGCTGCACTTAACCGAAAGCGAAGGAGGTTTTCCAGACTTCGTCGCTGAAAAAAGGTCCTTTAATGCTGCGTTCCTTTCTACCACTATAATATGAAAGTGCAGGGGAACACAAGGGAAAGGGTGAAAGCTCACTTCACACACCAAAAACAAGTTGAATAAATATTGACACATTACCGAATGTGAGCGCGCTTTAGGCCGGTGCTATCGAGGGAATCCAAGATAACAGCAGGGCTGCTAAGGGTGGATGTAAGTGTCGCACGTAGGTCGTGTACAGAGAATCCACAGAGCCCATCTTTTTTTCGGAAACCGCGTTTAGCTGTGTGTCCTTTTTTTAGCAACATTCTGACGAACCTGGATTTTCTTGTCTGTCCTAGTCTGTAGGCGATCAGTGCCTGCGTTCCAACCATTCTAAAAGCTTTTTAAATGTATGTTCTTTTTTTGTTCATAAAGCAATGTACCTTGAGAAAACGCGTTCCAGAAAAAAGCCCCGAATGTCGAGTTCATGGTCGCCGGCCCACGTCGCTTTTTGAAGTGCGTTCTTTTCATCCCGAATTTCGCAAGCACTGCTGATGTGAGTATTTCTGGAAACAACTAATGGAGCTCTGGATAACCCGTAAGAGGGAAGTTTTCTTTGTGTTCTTTGGATTTACATGGGGCAATATCTCCTATAAAACCCGAAATGTCTGAAATCGTTATTTTGAGAAGACTGGTTTGCAGAATGGGCCTATAGAGCTTTTCAGTTACGAAAGTCCGGACTATTATAATGCAGAATTTATGAATTACCTTTTGCACGATGCTCTAAGTACCATAGCCTGGTCATTTTATTGCTTGTCACTACAATGGAATGATTGTACGGTTGCCTTAATTGTTCAAGTCAAATAATTGGTGTATCGGCATCTTTAATTACACATACAGTGGTAGTTTGTTATTCTCACTAGTTACAGCTCGAATGACTGTCGAGCAGTTACGCCATGTCGTACCAATATTAAAAGTTGTAATGAAGCTGAAGTAGTGCGCTTAGGTTCTCTGGAAATTACTTATGTTCATTTTATTGGCAAGCTATTTAATTCTTGAGAAGATTTCATAGCCGATCTTGCGAATATTAGGTTTCGCTTAGTACTGTAGTCGTTTGAAAGTCACCGAGAATTTTATTTTGGCCGGCGATGGTCCACAAAATTTTTATTGCTTTAATTCTGGTACACATTTCATAAAATACAGCAAAACATAAAGCAACAGTTTAGTAACCCAACACAAGTGTGAACATCTTCTAAATTCAACGCTTGAAAGTTGCTCGATATGTTCTTACATTCCACTGTCGGCCCCATCAGCATAGCGCTGCAGGGTGTAGCATTTTGCTGAAATCAACATTGGTTTATTACGAAAGAGGCAACAAGGAATACAGAGAAAACGACCATTTGATGCACTTCGCTGGGAAGTTCACGAAAATAAGTGAGAACCGGGAGCACAAAATAAGAAATGAAAACCGAGAAAAAATATATTGACGAGCACTACACACACGCGCACACACCAAAAGGCAAAGAAAAAGACAGGGAACGCACTTGTGAAGACAGTTCTATGAAGAAAGTATACCTCCATCTTCCCTTTAACTTCGATTGTATTTGAGGCCCAAACCGAGTGTATCGTGTTCTCCATACAAGGTGTTTCATTCACAAAGCATTCGTGTCGCGGCCGTATTGTTTGTTCACTCAGCTCCCCGAGCAAATGCGGGTCTTAACGAATATGTACAAGCACGAATCTGTGGATTAGTTCACGCCTGTGCGACTGCGTGGCGGTTTCAGGCAGTGCACTCTGCTTTCCGTGCTGGTGGTACCCGTGGAAGCATTCTCTTTGCGGGGGCGACATGTTTTTGTGTGCAGACTACTTATGATATTTTGTTCTTACTTTTTCGTCGTATTCTGGCCGCCGCGGTGGTACAGTGATTACGGTGCCCGACTGTTGACACGAAAGTCGTGAGTTCGATCCCGGCCGCGGCGGTCGCATTTCGGTGGAGGCGAAATGCTAGAGGCCCGTGTACTTGATTTAGGTGCACATTAGAGAACTCCACCAGGTGATCGACGTTTGCGTGCCTCATAATCATATCGTCGTTGTGGAACGCGAAACCCCATATATAATTATTTCCTCTCAACGTTTCACTTTCGCGTTATACCAGCAACGATGAAAAAGGAATCAACTGTAACTCATTTTTGCTGAGTAACAAAATCGGGATTTTGAGAGATAGCCATCACAAACGAAATCTATGTTGTGAAATTTTTACATGCAACATTTCAAAAGAATATAGCGGTAATATCAATAAATTGTTTCATGAAAAAAAATTATATATAAAATTTACAGCCCTGTACGTACAGCTCTTGCTGCGTCTTCCGAAAAGTAAAGGAACGACCGAGAAATGCGCGTAGTGAAAAATTGAGTCACCTTACCACTTGGCAATGTTCCCCCGCTGATGCGATTTCTCTTTTCTGACGGACATTGGCTGCTCGTTCACTCATTTTTCTTCATTCTTTTTCAACAAAACACAGATGAAAGGGGAGGTGGTGTCCAGGACAAGCCACAAGCACAAACCCAGGGGCCCAGAGATAATACAATTGGTGAAGAAGCGAGCTTAAGGAAGAAAAATGGCCCCGTCCGGAGTTGAGTCCAGGCGACGAATAGTTGGGCAATTCTTTCAGGACCCGGAGACCCACACGGAGGGCACGAAATATTAGGGCAGGTGGAAAATTAAAGGAAGAAACATTGAAGCGTGTTCTTTTACCCGCCACTGTGCAGCGCAAGCCGAAACTTTTGGCCTCCAAATGATTTCGGGAGCACAGCCGTACCCAATTATAAGGAAGAGATCCATACAGTAAAGAAGTTTGATTCACGATTGGTATGTAGATGCACTCAAACTGTCCTGATCACTTGGAACGAGTTTTTTTTTCCATATTAGAGTACGCCCTGAATTGTCGGACTTCATCGCAATGTTCTGATCAGATTGCCTATAACACTCGGTATGCGCCCAGTTCGTTGTGTGGGAGGTATTTTTGCATGAGTACTCGATAGAGTAGGTTCAACGTGCTCAATGAAAATTATAGTTTGCTTTAACTGAATTCATTATTTAAGGTTGCATTCTTTTACTGTACTACAGAGCTTCGACAGCCATTAATCACAATGGAACTTTTTACATTCAACGCTCCGGCATTTGTATTGGTTCATCCATTGCGCCCATTCTCAGTGACATATTTTTATCTAGTGTTGACAACCGTATTTGCGCTGCGTTAAATGACTCTCCAGTCACTGGTATTTATCGCTACGTTGATGACTACCTCATTCTTTTAAAGAAACGTCCAGGTTACTGTTTTCATGACGAAGTCCAAAATATTCTGGGCATTTTTAGGATGCTTGGAGGGGGACTGAAATTCACTTTTGAAACGCCTAAGAATAATACCATACAGTTTTTGGACGTTAATATTTCCTTTCTTGAGTCTAATGAACATGTCTGCTGGGAGTATCGACCTAGATCTAAGAAAGGCATCCTTCCGTATGATAGTGCTCATTCCAAGCTTGTAAAAAGAGGAATCGCCATCACCTGTGTACAAAGTGCAATTAACAAATCATGTGAGCACCAAATGAAGGCTAGCCTAATGCATCAGACCGAAAGACTTAAATCATTCGGTTACCCTACTTCCGTCATCACAGCTGTGAGTGAAACTTTGCTACAAAGATTGAAACGTTCAGGAAGAAAAACTGATGAGCAAGAAAAAGACAAGAGACCGTTTCATGTGATACCATATGTGCACAGGTTATCGCATAACCTGAAGAAAGTGGCCAACAGGCACCAAGTCAACCTCGTATTTTCTGCTCCTCGTAAACTTTCAACGCTGTGCAATGCTATGAAAGGTCGAAAACAAATGATATGTACTACTAACCATGAAACGAAGTTCACCAAGTGCACCTCTGATGTTCTTTATGGGATACCATTAAGTTGTGGGAGAGTGTACATCGGACAAACTGGGCAATGCTTTAATGATAGGGCCAGGCAACATAAGAACAATGTCAAAAATGGCTATGGCAGCCATCTAGCCTCGCACTGTAAAAAATGCGCATGCACACCCAAGTTCGGGCAAACTAGTTTTTTGACGTTTGGAAAATCCAAAAAAGAAAGAGAAATCGTGGAAGCTTATTTTATCAATAAAGCTGGAGATAAGTGTGTCAGCGCGGCGTCACTTAGTTTAACTACTCATGAGAGATCTTTTCTCGATAAACACCTGTTAGTTTAGCAATACGCATGTCCGCAACCGTTGATTTTTTTTGTGGCGTTTTTTGTGTGACAAGGCGCTTTTGGTGGCATAGCTACAAGTGGTGATTCTTCAATAAACATTCAGTTGGCAGTTCAGCGCTAGTCCTGTTGTGTGTGTTCGTATTTTTGTCGTCGTTTTTTTTTTCGCGCTGCTTCTAGTTTTCGCACAGAGCTACACTTTTCCAGTATGAGTTATACAGCATAGAAGAAAAGCGTGATGTAAACAAATTGAAGAGAAATACTGAACGATGCTCATGTCTACACATTCTATATAGCTTGAGAAATTGATGCCCATTTGTATTGATATAACGAGACATTCGAAAATAAGCTCGCTCACAATATTTCTCAGCTAAAGCGTCGAAACGGAAAAGGAATACAACAGACGTCAAACGGCTGGGCGCAAGAGCAACTGCGAACACTCGAGCACGAAGACTATAACGAGAAGCTGTAGATCGACGCGACTTCATCGTAAATTTTAGTGATACTCCTTTATGGGAGTGCCTTTTCTTTCTTCTCTATCATTAACTGCACAGACAGACAAACGGGCAACTTTTCACTTCCCTTCTTCAGGGTGGACAAACATTGAGGTCTGCTTATTTAACGTAGGAGTGGATGTATTCCTACACTCAACCGCAATTTGTGAATCGCGAACGGCTAAGCGGCGCTGTGCAGTGACGTTCTATCCTGCCGCGTTTACTCGCCTCCTGCCTGGTGAGCACAGACTAATCTAGTCTTGTCTAGTGCTGGCCAAATGAATGAAAATAATTTGCTTATATCTGGCCAATGACGGCTAGTACTATCAGCTAAATCCAGCCTACATTGCCATCGCTCTGTCTCAATGCAGTGAGTGAGTCGCTGCAATCGCATTTCTACCTCTCTATATTTCCTTTCACTAAGACCACTATAAGTTTTAGCATGTGGAATTTCACAATCTTTGACCGCCTCGAGGAATGTAGTTCATCGATATATAGGCTATAGCCAGCTGTGAAGTTAAGTAACGAATGTCGAATTAAAACACGTTAACAATCGCTGTTTAGCGTGGTCGAAAGTAAGTTGGATGTAAGAATATCTGATTATAACCTAGATCTGAAGTCGCGCTAGTCGCAATTCAGCGTGTAGGTGTGGCAACGTCGGCGCAAGCAAACTTTGCACTCCCATGGACCAAGTAATTCTACTCATTGGGCTTTTTTTTCTTTTGCACTAAAGGGTTGCTCAACGAGTTAATAGCAAGCGGTCTCTATACGATGATATATTTCAAATATTGTCTCGACATCAGAAGTCATTTGGAACACGTATAAATACGGGGAAACACAGATAATCATGATGAGTTAAAGAAATAATGAGTGTATGCGTACAATGTCTCGTACATCATAACACAGAAAGAAACCATGTCCCGAAGTGGTCGAGAAGAACAACAAAACTTTTTTTTTGCGCGAGATTTCGTTGCCTCTAAAACAAGGCAAGGCCGTGTGGTCGGGCCCCTATTCCAAGGCAATGCTGGCCCTCGCCATCCTTTCGGCCCTCCGGACCAGCCTGAGCTGGTCCTTGAGGGCAGGGCTGGACAGCAATGCCTCCCACCTCAATCTGGTATTATCAACCTCTTGCTCTTCGGTGTGAGCCGTGCATTCCCATGTGATGTGGTAGAGCGTCGGTGTACTTCCACACCATGGGCATAATATGGTCGAGAAAGATGAAAGAAATTGCGATGTTCAAGTTTACTTTATGCGTCGAACAAAGTGCTATATACATAAAAAAACAAGGCACTCGATCCTACTAGTGCCGTTTACTTGACTCGTTTGCGTATTTTCCCAGCGAGCGTTATCGCCATACTTCTGGTAGGGCTATGAAAGCTAAGCATAGACTTGAATGTTGGCTAGAGCCGGAAGAGGAACTGCATTAGGTATACGCGGAAGCAGAGATAAGCTCCCAGCGGATGCATATTTTTGGTATAACAACAGCGGCACAGACGAGGAATAAAATAGTTTCACTGGCGAATCAAAACAAAAAAGAACATCGACATATATGTGATTCAATATCTTCTAAGAGAACAAGCGAATTATGCGCATGGGGGATTCGGTTGCAGCAAACGTGAAACGGCCTATCTGGGAGGATGACTGGGCTTCTCGAGTTTTAAAGAAATTTTGAGGCTGCTGCATGGCAGCGGCCATGCTTCACTTAAAGCCGATAAGCTTTTCCAGCCTTTCTTCAAACAGGTTTCATTATATGCATTAGGAGTATTAGACGGAGCCGCTGGGGGTTGTTCGTTTCCTGCAAGCTGCTCCACATCACTTCTGTATGAACCAAGATACTATGTATGATAACCATAGCCTATAGGTTACTGTTTAATAAATGTAATAAGTTTTTTTACTGTTTAATATTGTTTTTCGTTTTTGTTTTTAAGCAAAAAAAATGCGCCCATAGACGTGCAAAAACGTCATCCCATCAGGGAAGAAAGAAATAAAAAGATCGCCTAAATTATTGTCACAACATTAGTATCTATAGTTATGAGCAGAAAGCATTATAGTATAATTTATCAATATCATCGCCACTTGTGACTATTTCGTTATAATTAACTCATTATGTAATGCCCGCGGGGTCTTTGGGGCAATTGGATTAAATAAGTAAAATAAATAAATGTCATGGTTACTCCAGCTAGGTGAATTTATCCCTGGAGTGTTCGAGGTATCTCGCGGTTTGAATTTTTTATTACGCCACAAGGTTTGTGATGCGGCGGTGTCGTATGACGCCTGTTATCTAATTAGTACAGTGGAGATTTAGTTTTACAAAGGAAATGTGTTGTGCTGGAATATCTGCACGTATAAAGGAACAAAATATACAGAATGCGCTTCTAGAAGTACTTCTATAGAACAGATGCTGCCTGCGTCGGCGTTGTCTCTCGCGGGCGAGGGCGCATTCTCGTTCCTTGCGAGCTGAAAGTTCAGCGTTCATCGCAGAAAGAGCGTTTCCATGGTCAACGCGCGCCGTTCGCTCTCACTCGCCATACGGCGAGCGCTAAGGCGGTGGCGCCCAAATGGACAGAACACGACGATGCAAGCAAGCAAATGGGTCACGACGATGCACGCGGCGACAGTGGACGACGATGCACAGCCGAGAAGGCGAGAAGGTGCTTTGCCCCTAAATGATCACAGCCTCGCCGTAAGGGCGAAGCAATGCGCGCTATAGTAACAAACTGGAATGTTATACGAAGAAATGCTAGCAGCTTGTGAGATGCCGCCGCTGCAGCGAACGAAGTGGCGTTCGAGCTGTCTATGGCTTCAACACAAACTCTGTGATGAGAGCACAACACGTGCAGAGGTACCACCTGTCTGCTGATCCCCTCCAAAAATAAATGCGCGACAGTCCTCATTTTCTACCGAAGGCACGCAGCCCCCCCCCTTCCCCCGTCTCCATTTCCTATATCTATGTGTTTTTCGCGCGTCTGAGACAGCCTGTTCGTTTCATGCCTACTTGATCCACGTTTGTCGGCAGCACTCGTGCGCTTTCACTCGCACATAGACGCAGACGAGGCTTTCGATAGGCTTTCACTCGCACATAGGACGCACGGACCGATGTTGTCGATTTGAATTTTATAAGGGACATATCCATTCATTGCGATAACATTTACAAACATATCTATCCGCATTGTCTTTGTCGCAATAGGACGGATGGCCGTACGGGGCTGTGTGTAATACTTGAAGGCAACTGACTGAAGTGCTGTTCTGTGCCTACGCTGCGCTATGTGTTTTGATGAGTGAGTCATCTGCGTACATGTATCCTCCTCTCTCTCTTTTACCCCCTCTTTTCTCTCCCTACGTGAAGGGTTGCAAACAGCACGAAGTCCAGTTAACCTCTCTGCCATTCCTTCATTCCACCAGTGTTTCGTTCAGAAGTTTCGCAATGGCGCTCTGGCAATAACAATCAGCCCAGTGTCATCATGAAAATGGCAAATTATATGTAAATTGTTTGAAGATACAACAATAATATTTCCGTACTTGAAATTGCTTTTTTTTTAATTGCGGAAGCGTACCAGCAAGTATTACGGTGTACGAGACGAGTGCTAAGAGAAGCAACCAATCACAAGGCAGTGCACCACTGTGCAGAAGACAATCTCAGTCGAGCATCCTATGAGCCAAGAACAAAAAAAGAGGAAGAATCACAGCAGCACAACGTGAAACAGAGAAAAAAACAAGGAAACAGAATTAATGGCGAACATATTGTTCACGCTCTGGTGCGAATGCTTCCTGCAGTCTATGGCGCGCGAAATACATTCAGTGCCATTGTGCGTAATAACGCTGCAACTCTGAATGCCAACGCCTCTCACTCCGGGCGACACAGCAATTTCTCTTCGAAGACATTTCCGCGAAGCGCGTGTAAAGGCGAGTTATACACCGTTATCCTCGTTTTTTATACACGTATACGATTTAATATTTCGTTTCACTATTTTTTTTCTTAGCTTCGCGCAGTAGTCGCGTGCGGTTGCACAAGCCTTTTTTTTTCTTTCTTTCCCGCCCTCACGGTAAGATAGAAGCGCGTGGACAACACACTCTTGTTTTCACGGCAACGTGGAACCAAGATTGAATTTCCCTTGGGTCGTCCTCGATGAAACGAAAGGAGAGAAGAAACCTAGAAGAAGAAGAAACTTCGGGCGCTGCTTTGAAGTTGTCGGCGCTTAAAAAGAATCTTTAGTTCGCTCTTTGCTCTCTCTTTTTTTAAGCATTTTCTAGCTGATGGTCTTTGCAGCTATGGCAACGTGCGTCCTGCGGGCTCGGCAACATTGAGCGCGTCGAGGCGATGACTGGGTGTCTACATAAATTTCGCAGAGCTGCTCACGTTCTTAGAACCTAAGAATACAAGGAGGAAAGATATGAAGGGCGGTGTGCAAGAAAACGTTTATGAATATAAAGCAGCAACGTCTTCTTTTTGGTCATAAATTATGTTCTCTCTTCGTCTCTTTCCAACTTTGTCCCATTACATAACCGGGAAAGTATTTCAGAATATTTCGACACTGCTCTTGCGTCAAAATCATATACGCCAGAGTGCGGCGAGCGCGCTTTTTCTTGGAATTGGTTGAATGGCAGGTGCCTTGTTGCTGCAACCGTCTTTGCGCGAAGGGGGACGACGACGAAGTGTGTTGCTATCCAAACGCGTTGCACGTGCGCTGCAGGCGGCTGGATCGTTCGACTGCTGCTGCTGTCCTCTTCTTGTGGTGAAGCCACTTGCGGGAATTTTCTTTGGTCTTGATACCGGCGGTTACTGTTCCTTTTATCTGTTTAATTTTCAGTATAATCTGATAACGCTTTTAAGTGTGATTTCTTTCCTTTTTTGATGTCTGTCTCATCTCCGGGCCAGAGGGCTTCCCTCTGGTCTGCTTCAATCCCCTCTCAGGATGTACCATTGGACCTCTTCTTGCGTGGAGGCATCAGTGCCGTTCCTGTTGCTCTGGTTCCTACGAATGGTAGAGTTATTCGCATGAAGAACCCCAAGGCCATCCAATCTGAGCTTCACAAGGTGACCCCTCATTATCTGCAGATCACTGAGGTCCGACAGTTCGGACGGGGCGGCATTCTCTGCTGCTCCCCAGACCAGGCCTGTCTTCAGGACCTTCTAAAGTGCTCGTCTTTTGCTTCACAACCGGTGAGCTGTTTCATTCCACCCCACCTTGCTTGCAGCAAAGGCCTAATCCGTGGAGTCGACGCCAGCCTTAGCCCGGCGGAAATCTTGGATGTTTTTTCAGAGGCAGGTGCAGTTTCCGTTTATCGGTGTAACAGGCAAGTGAACAATGTTAGGATTCCAACCGAGTCAGTTATCGCCACAATTGCAGGGACATCGCGTCCATCAGAAATTAAAGCATGGCCATTAATCTACAGAGTTGAACCCCTTGCTCCTCGACCTCTCCAATGTGGTAAATGCTGGCGCTATGGTCATAGTGCGAACGGTTGTCGATCAAATGTACGATGTCGTAAATGTGGGGCTGAACACAGTGCTGATGATTGTACCTCAACTAATGAATCCTGCTGCTTATGCCAAGCCACTCGCACAGCGGATCACTCCGATTGTCCTGCGAAGGCTAAAGAAATGCAGGTCCTTGACATCATTGAGAGAAGGCGATGCTCGCGCAGAGAAGCTCTTGCCGAGGTTCAGAGTAGAACACAAGGATATGCAGGCGTTACAGCCCGTCAGTCTTTCAATATGGATGCATCACTTACTCAGTCAATTTCTTCTATTGTTGAGAAAGTGGAAAAGTCCCTAGAAAAACTTCTGCTGAACATATCAGAGACATTGGCTCAAGTGATTTCGGCGCAGTTATCTGGCATTTCGGAGCAGTTAGCCAAGAGCGTTCAGAATCCTTTGGTACTAAATAAGTCTTCACTTGGGTCTCTATCAGGTATCTCTAGTATTAATGTCAAGCAAGCTTTTAACTCACGAATGTCTGATCAAGAATGTCTGTCCGATTCCGGCTCTCAGAGTATTCAGGATGTAGACATGGATGCCCGGATGCTTAAACGCACCATATCTCCAACTCACAAGAAGCACAGTTCTTCTCCTAAATCCAAGAAAAGTGTGAAGGAGTCTTTGACCAGAAATGATTTTTTAAAAGATAGTATTTTGGATCAAGCAGTTGCGACTGCTTGTCTGTCATCACAATAGGGTGTCTTAGAGTCCTTCAGTGGAATTGCCGTTCTATACTTTCTGCTGTCACCGATTTAATATACCTTATTTCTCAGAATTCTCCGGACGTCATTTTATTACAAGAAACTTGGTTGTCTTCAGGTCAAACGTTTCATCTACCAAATTATAAATGTTTCCGGCTAGACAGGAATTCACGAGGTGGAGGAATAGCGTTTTTCATCGCATCAAAATTTTGTCATAGAGCGAAAGTTGTTTTCCAGACAATGTCAAGTGATCACGAAGTTTTAGTATTAGAAATTGAAACTCCAGGATCGGGTCCAATCACTCTTGTGAACAGCTACTTTCCGATTGGCGTAAAAGATGAACGTATTCTTGACTCCGCTCAGAGTCTCTGTAGACCGAATACGTTATTAGCGGGTGACTTTAATTCGCACCACGTATCTTGGGGGCATCGCACAGACGCATCAGGAAAAATTTTGTGGAACTGGATCTGTAAAAACAACTATACATGTCTCAATCCCAAAGTTCCTACTTTTGTAAGAGGTACTTCAAGATCTGTTTTAGACTTATCATTCGCTAGCTCAACCCTTCTTATCTCTTCTTGGTCTGTAGCGAACACTGCAACTAATAGTGATCACTGCCCAATAGTGATTGATATTAATTACTCCTTGGTCCCATTGGATATCCCAACTCACAGTTTTGTTAACTATTCCAAATTTAAAACTTGCCTACAGTCAGCTTTGTCCTCTCTGACCAATTCCGATAGTGATATTAAAGCTATGAGTCTGTGTTCGGTTTTAAAATGCTCTATGAAGAAATCGCAGTTTACGGTAACCTCAGCAAAAGAAAGACCTGTGAGTGGTTGGTGGGATTCAGAGTGTGAACGAGAGTACAGGCGTAGAAAGGCCGCATGGAAAAAACTTATCCACAACCAGTGCCCTACTAATTGGAGTAACTATAAATTCGCCAAAGCGATGTTTAAGAGAACTGTTTCCATGGTGAAAGCTAAGTATGATGAAAACCGTTATGCTTTTCTCTCAAATAGTAGGAACAAGAAAGCTCTTTTTCGATTTCTTAGATCGCGCAAAATTATCCCTTCGCCCATAAACATTGAATCCGTTGTTCTCTCTCCATCAGAATTGGCTGACTTATTAGATGGCATCGCACTAGGCTTACAAAAGCGCTTCACCTCTCAACTGCAATCCGTTTTCCCCAAACCTTCTTGTGTGAATGATTTCGAGCGAGTAGCTATAGAAGAACTTGCAAGTGTTGTTCACACTCTTCCCAATTCAGCTCCAGGGCCAGATGGCATTTCAACAGGTATGTTAAAATTGCTATTTGAGGTGTCTTCTCAGGACCTTCTCAATCTTGTCAATTACTCACTCAAGAATGGCTGGGTTCCTCCAGATTGGAGAACTGCAAAAATAATTCCACTGCTCAAAAAACAAGGAGGAGGTGTACATATTGATAATATCAGACCTATCGCACTAACTTCGCATGTTATTAAATTAATTGAAAGAGTTGTGTACAATAGGATAAACAAATTTATAGCAGCTAACTCAATTCTGAGCCCATGTCAGATAGGCTTTAGACCAGGATATTCTATATGGTTTGCACATGTAGATTTAGAGGGACGGATTAAGCTTGCTCGGCACAGGCGGCAATATTCAGCATTGGTAACATTAGATTTGGCTAAGGCATACGACAGTGTAGAACATGCTACCTTGCTCAACTGTCTAACAAACTTGAACTTCCCGCAATATATTATTAATTGGCTGTATGAGTTTTTAAAGGATAGAAAATTTTACTGTTCCCAGCGTGGCTTATCTTCCCCAAAATATAGTCAGTCCAGAGGAGTCCCTCAAGGTTCCGTTCTTTCTCCTGTTTTATTTAATGTTCTATTAAGTTCAGTTCCTATGAAGACTAACGTTCATCTGTATGTATATGCAGATGACATCGCGTTTTTCTCTTCTGCGTGTGATATCCAGTCATTGCATGCTACACTACAATCATATTTAGGAACTTTAGAGTTATGGTTTGAACAGATACGAATGACACTAAACGTCAGTAAATGTTCCGTTATTGTTTTTCCTTTGAATGCTCCAATTAGCATTTCACTACAGTACCGTCAAGAAATAATTCCCCAAAAAGACTGCGTTAAGTATTTGGGGGTGTTTATGACGAAAAACTAACTTGGCTACATCACATTGAGCATATTAAATCGAAGGCAACTCGCAATATTGGAATGCTTCGTAAACTTGGTCGTCACCCCACTGGGTTACGCAGGGACAATCTCCTTATGATTTACCGTATGTATGTTCGCCCGATTCTAGAATTTGGTTGCGTGTTATTCTCTGGGGGGCCAGCATACAAAATTAATCCCCTGGTTCTTTTAGAGCGCGAGGCTCTTCGCAGTTGTCTAGGGGTTCCGAAATTTACAGCGAACAGTGTTCTATATCAAGAAGCCCGAGTACCTACTCTGACTTGCAGATTCCGCATTCTTACGGTCAACACGTATTTAAAAATTTACGCATCTTCTCTAAGACGTTTACAGTTTGTATTCATTTCTGAATCGAGATCATTTTTTAATGAGCCATGGTCTCGGATACATAAGCCGCAAGTTTTGTTTGTGCAGGAGCAGCTAGATCCTTTACAGGTGAATATACGCAACATTGTTTCAAACGATTACTCATTGGCTAAGACAAAAATTGAATTCGATGATATATTCCCATCTAATTCTAAATTTCTTCCCTCTAGATATCTGAAAGGCTTGCTAGAAGACCATTTAGGTCAGTTGGGAATTTTTAACGTAATTGCTACTGATGCATCCGTGCGTGAAGAGAGAGCGGGAGTAGGTATTTTCTCAGAGGCTTTATCTTGGTCATTCTCACTGCGACTCCCGGATTATACTCCAATATTTGAAGCAGAGCTCTTAGCAATTCTTTTAGCCCTTCGCAAGCTTTCAGCAAATGAGTCGTCAGCTGTAATAGTCACTGATTCGAAATCTGTCTGTAGTGCTCTCACTTCAGCTTCTCCGCCCGAGTCCTCCTCCTCAAATGTGTTCATGTCATTAATTCCTAAAAACTTAAGCACAGTGCGGTTGGTATGGGTGCCAGGCCACCGTGGCATATTTTTAAACGAGATGGCGGATGTTCTCGCGCGGTGGTCCCTACATGGTCCTGCAATGTACATTGTACCAGATACAGACTTTATTACTGCATCTAGATTCCGAAAATACGCATTACATCAGGATTCCATGAAAGCAAGATTACCACAGCAAGAATATGGTCACCTTTCTTTTCCTTGGAACAATAAATGGTGTCCCTCTCGTAAATTGGAGGTGTCCCTTACTAAACTTCGATGCCGTATTCCTCCTCTAAATTTTTATTTACACAGGGCTGGTCTGGTTCCGTCCCCTCTTTGCTTTTTATGTCAAGAGCCTGAAAACATTGATCACTTTTTAATACATTGCCGTCGTTTCTCTAGTCACAGGAAAAAACATTTCGAATATTTATTCAGAAATTTGAACATTCCTCTAGATTCTGCAAATATTCTTTCCCTTGGGGCGTCTTCTCTGGGCCACAGCAACAGGAACGTTTGCATAGCTGTCTGCGAATTTCTTCGAGACACAAGAAGAGTTCCTTATTAAGTTATTTCCTATTGCAATTTGGTATTTTATAATTCTTTTCTCTAATTGATTATTTTCGATATTACGGGTCTTTTCTTATTCTATTGGCACATAACCCAAAGATTCTTATTTTATTTTCAATACTCGCTTGTAGTTCGATTAATTCAATTACTTTTGCCTAAATTTTAAATTTCCATGTAATGTTTACCGCCGGTTTCATGGCCAATCCCCCTTTGTGGGTAAGAGCCACTAGAAGAGGATCAAGCAAGCAAGCAAGCTTCTCTTTGTGCTCTGAATTCTTCGGTGAAATTTTCGGTCTTGTTGCCTCGGCTCCCCGTCTTGCGGCCATGGACGCGGAGCATTCCAGAGGACCTCTTGGCCAGAAGTCATCTCGGCCGTCCACAGCGAGGAAAAGAGGAAACTCCCCCAGTGACACCGAGGACACAGAGCTGTACTCAGCTTCGGGAGACGACTCATCTGACGACGATTTCATCTCCGTCCGGAGTAAGAGGGCGAAGAGGAAGGTCGTCAACGCAACCTCGCCCACTCCCGCGAGTACGGCGACTATGAAGTCAAGGCTTGAGCGTTGGCCGCACGTCATCATCTTCGTGCCGGAAGAGCCCTCAGGAAACTTGCGACTGCTGAACAGGCAAGCACTATCCGCTTTTCTGGAACGTGTGGTGCCTAATGAGATCAAGGACGTCAGAATAAATACACGGAAAAATATACTTGCTATAGACGTATTTCACGTGAATGCTCTCGGACCACTTCAACAAGTCACTGAGCTAGCCGGCATCAAAGTGCGTTCCTTTATACCGATGGACAGTGCATCCATAGCCGGTGTGATATACGACATAGACATCGCGATTCCCGAAGCAGACTTGCCTACCCTTATTAAACCGGCAAATGAGGGTATTGTCATCACACAAGTGCGCCGTCTTGGGAAGACGCGCTGTGTAAAACTGGTCTTCAAAGGAGATTGTACGCCATCCCATGTCAAAGTCGGACATTTCCGACACCCCGTTCGGCCGTTCGTACAGAAGCCACTTCAGTGTCACCAGTGCTTTAAGCTAGGACACGTCAAGGGTGTGTGCCCGAACTCGCTAATGTGCCCTCGGTGCGCAGAACCTCACTCGGAAGAGACCTGCCGTTCCACGATTCTTAAATGCGGCAACTGTAACGGCTCACATGCTGCCTCGTCAAAAGACTGCCCTCAAATCAAGAAGGAGCGCGTGGTGCTTAAGCAAATGGCCAGAGACAATTCGACCCACAGGGAGGCTGCCGAAACAGTACGGCGTCGGCACCGGCGACGGCGGCATCGTTCGACCTCAAAGAAGGCGCAAGCTCCCTCTACCACAGAACCACTCAATCAAGCCGTAAAAGGACCGATCAGCTCAAGGAAGACTGCGGAGAGGAATTTATCTGCAGATGAATGGCCGGTACTTCCTTGCCGTCCCCTTGCCGTGGAGCCTCAGAAGATCGCGCCCACTCAAGAGTCTTCACCGAGCGCTGGTGACGCACCAGAGGCGATCGACAAGTCATTTCTATGCTTCGTTCTCTCATGGACGCCATGCGAGGGATATTATTGGACATGGGGACACCGTCTGCTCGAAGCGCTCTCAAAGTACTGGACGCCTTAAGCCCAGTGCTTGAATCTCTCGAGTAGAAACATGGCTAACGTTCACCCTCCTTTCCGAGAAAAAGTCAAGGCAGCGTCCATCATCCAGTGGAACGCCAGAGGACTAGCATCGCGCCTTTCAAACTTTCGTCAGTTTGTGCACACTAACATGTTCCCGGTCATCATAATTTGTGAGCCCAACTTATCGAAGCCAGTAAGACTATCGGGGTACAAAGCTGTCATGTCCCCAACAAATGGAGCATGCAGCAAAGTCCTCGTTTATGTTCGTCGGGAACTCACTTATTTGTTGCATCCAATTGCGCCTCATGATGACAATCAATATGTATGCCTGACAATTAAGAAGAACAAACTCGTGTTCACTCTGATAGGCGTTTATATATCGCCTTCAAGTAATTTTGACTCAAAAAGATTAGATAGTATCTTGGCCGTGTGTCCAGCTCCATGGGTCATCATAGGAGACTTCAATGCACATCATCTGGCATGGGGAAGTACGAGGACAAATGCAAGAGGGCGCCGATTAGCAAGTTTCGCTCACAATCATGACCTCACCCTCATGAACGACGGCAGCCCCACTTTTCTTCGAGGTGTGACATATGGCAGCTGCCTTGACCTTGCTTTCGTTTCCAACTCGTTCGCCAGGTGTGCTAATTGGTTTTCGGATATTGAGACACACGAGAGTGACCATATTCCCACTTATCTTCACATCAAAGCGATGTCCAGATCTGGTCCAGGGAAGGCCGTTCGAAGAATTGACTGGACCACTTTTAAGTCTGACATGGAGGATGCTTGCCAAGCGGATCTAAGCACTGGGCTAGAGCAAGTCATCAAGTGCACAATGCAGGATGCCACGCGCACGATACCGATTACATCCAGGCGGAACGATTATGATGCCGAATTGGAAAGACTGCGAGCGCTTCGCCGCCGTGCGGAACGCAGATATCGGCGCACAAAATCCGTCCACGACCTTAGAACAGCCAGAAGAATGCAAAAGAAGATTCAGTGTCGTATGGACAAGTTGGCCTCCGAACGTTGGAGAACGTTTTGTCAGACACTAGACCCCCGCAAGCCCCTATCTCACATCTGGAGAACGGTGCGTGGCCTGCGCTGCATTCCTGAACAGCGTTTTCCGTTCAAGGCGCTTGCTCTCTTCCAAAAGCGGCGAGACATTGATGTCGCAGAAGACTTTTGCGCGAGGATAGCAGACCAAGTAGTTCGTCCAGGTGCTCTGGCCGGAAGTGACGCTCCTCATTCCCGTGACGGCCGCATGGACCTTCCATTTACAATGGAGGAGCTTGAGGCGGCACTAGCCCTATGCAGGCGTTCTTCATCACCGGGGCCAGATGGTATATCATACCGAGCCCTGTGCAATCTGGGTAAGACTGCGCGGGGAGAGCTGCTACGTCTGTACAACGCATCCTGGCAAGAGGGCAGTGTTCCTGACGAATGGAAGGCAAGTCGTTTGGTACCACTTCTGAACCAAGGCAAGTCCCCACTTGAACTTGCCTCATACCGCCCTATCGCACTGGCCAGCTGCGTGGGAAAGATAATGGAACGGTTGATCCTTAGCCGCCTCGAGTGGTATCTCGAACATTACAAGGTTTATCCAAACTCCATGGCTGGCTTTCGACGTGATCGCTCATCTATTGATAATGTCATTGATCTCGTAACGTATGTCCAACAGCAGAAATCACGCAAGCGTTTGTCTGCAGCCTTCTTCCTAGATGTAAAAGGCGCATACGATAACGTGCTACACGAGGCCATTCTCGACGCCCTTGAGATGGTTGGCCTGGGTGGTCGAGTTTTTCGATGGATTGCTAGCTACCTGACAGCTAGATCTTTCTTTGTGTCAACCGACGACGGCCCAACGACACGACACTATACCTGCAGGGGCGTTCCTCAGGGCGGAGTACTAAGTCCTACTCTGTTCAATCTCGCTCTCATTGATCTTGCCGAATCCCTACCATGCACGATCGAGACATCTATATACGCAGACGACATATGTGTCTGGACATCAGCCGTCACACGCCTCCAGATACGAGCGAGGCTTCAAAAAGCTGCAAGTTTGACAGCGAGCTATCTCGGGAAGCAATGCCTTCAAATATCCCCGGAAAAATGTGCATTAGTGGCCTTCACACGTAAACCAATGACGCACTATGCCATTTCTATCGAAGGACGGACCATTGCTTATGCCCGAAACCACAAATTTCTGGGTATAATCATAGATAGAGACCTTCGTTGGAGCCCGCATGTGTCTTACATGAAACAGCGCCTGACAGCAATCTCCCAGCTGTTCAAGTTCCTGAGTGGAAAAACCTGGGGGATGTCGGTCGACGCAATGCTGGAACTGTACAGATCACTGTTTCTCAGTTTTTTGAGATATAGTCTGCCTGTATTGACTAATACATACAAGAGAAATATTCGCACTCTGCAGGCTGTACAAGCTCAGGCTCTCAGAGTTTGCCTTGGCTTGCCAAAATGCGCGTCGACTGAAGCGACTATTTCCATCGCACGGGACCACCCTATGCAAACGCACATTGCGGTTGAAGCCTTGAGAGCTCATATTAGGCATTTTTCCCGGGCCGATTGCCACCACCTTGCAACATTGCCTTCAGAAAGACCACGGGCATCGTATTGTGCAACGATTGCGAACCATTCTGCCCACCTTCCGTCAGGCTTCAGCCCCGCATCTAAGCCAGCAATACCTCCTTGGTGCTTCATTAAACCTGAAGTGCACCTCAACGTCCCGGTAATCAGAAAAAAATCTGAGCTCTCATCTCCAGTGCTGAAACAGCTGTCTCTGATTCTTTTACGAGAAGTACGCTGATCATGTGCATGTTTATACTGATGGGTCAACTACCCTCCAGTGTTCGTCCGGAGCAGTGGTCGTCCCAGCGAAAGCTATCAGCGTCACTTACAAGACAGACCACCCAACGACATCAACAGCAGCAGAACTTGCCGCTCTTCGCGCTGCACTTTGAGTAGTCAACCGTGAACAGCCCCAACGATGGTCAGTCTTCTGCGATTCGAAGGCAGCCCTACAATCTTTGCTATCAGCCCTGCGACACGGACCATACGAGCAGTTGGTCTTCGAGGTTAGATATCTCCTTCATACTTCGTTAGAGAAAGGACACCACGTGACATTTCAGTGGCTGCCAAGTCACTGCGGCCTGATAGGCAATGAAAACGCCGACAATGCTGCTCGATCAGCTCTTCAAGGTGACAGGATTGAGACGATACCCCTATTAAGGACCGATGCTGCTAGCCAACTTCGAGTGGCTGCACAAAAAATGACTTCCTCCACTTATAATACAGCAAGCAGACTGCACAACCACCACCGCCACTGCCCGATCAATCTGCGTCTTCAGACACCTACGGGACTACGCCGAAATGATGCCACTCTGCTTTGCCGTTTATGGCTAAGAGTGGCCTTCACAAAGTCATTCTCCTTTCGAATCCAAATGGCTGACAACCCGTTTGGTGACAACTGTGGTAGCGAGGGGACACTACAGCACATCTGCGACTGTCCTCGCTACAATGCGCAGAGAAAATCCCTCGCAGTCGCTCTTGCTCGCATAGATCCCAGACCGATGACGGCAGGAACCATTCTGGAATGTCGTCCTGATAGGTCATCGCGGGTGAAGGCGACGAAGGCAGTGCTCAACTTCTTGAAGGCATCAGACCTGCACCGTCGGTTATAGACTAACGTCGTTATGATGACCGTGAGATGTGTGTGACTTTTTGTGCGTGCGTGCTCTCCTTCTCTCTCTCTCTTCATATCTCCCCCATCCCTTCCCCCAGTGTAGGGTAGCATACCGGTCCTTCTAGACTGGTTAACATCCCTGCCTTTCCTTTCTCTCCTTCTCCTTCTCTATCCTTCTTTGCGCGAAGGAGCGCACATAGTAGGCGTTACTTGTTCAACCGCAGGGCCGGTCACCTCATCAAACATAGTTATTCAAGAAATACTGTCTCACTTTCTTCGTCATGAATTGACTACATTTCAATCTTGGTAGAACTGGCACGTACGGCACTGTCCCTAAACAGCGGTGTTTTCTTTCAAAGGCGCTTATTGCACAGTGCCTATGGTAAAGCATTTCAGTGTATCTTTGAAGACATTTCTCACAACTCATTCACACTTGCGTCTAGCACTTGGTCGCGTGATCATTCGTGTCGGGCGAACCACGAGAGACTCAAGGCGACCGAGATTCACATCAGCTCGCGCAACCTGCCCGCCGCCATATCTAATTCGCACTGCCATTGCCTCGTGAAATAAGCTGTAGTCCTGTTTCTGCGCATATCTGATTGGTTCAGAGGATTGCGGCGGCAGTTGCAAACTTTGTGGGGATTGAGGCTTGCCCGTCGACATTGCGCAGGCTTTTCGCCTACTTCTGCCATCTTCATGTCCGATCATGTCGCTCCTCTCCTCCGCCGTCTTACGGCGCTCGGCGAGCGGGTGTGACGTTAAACCCCCTAACCCCGGCGCCGGATCTCGACGGTAGCGCCGCGTTCGAGTCTCGCGTCTCGCGAGACGTTGCGCGCGGCGGGGGAGTCAAACTCTCTGTGGACCCCGTAGGGGGGAGGAGTGGTAGCCAACGTGAAATTGCAATCCTGCAAAGTGGCGGAAGGGTTAAGAAAAGGGAAATTGAAACCCACTGGTTTGTAGGACGAAACCACAAGGAAATCCCTACGGATTTCTAAGCCCACGTGGTTCGTTTTTGTGTCTATGTGCATACGTGCATATATTGCTGATCATCATGATAAGGGAAGGGGAGGGGGGGCGCTCCTTAAATCTTGGTGTGGCTGCCCGGACCCCGCCGAGACCTTCCTGAGATTAAGCCCTAACCACAAGCACGTTACGTGCTTCGCAGAGAATTGCCTTCGCGCGGCTAAGCTTCGTTTACGATATGTGAAAGTACAAAACGTTTTACTTGAACACATAGTAATTTTCAATGCAGTAATATACGTTTTCGCGTAGCAATAGGTACCAGAATACACGCGCCCAGTGACAATCACTTGAATTAAATCAATAACTTTCTTTACAAATTCAGGAACCTAATAGAATAAATTCTATTAGGATGAGAGTTTGGGTAAAACGGCTATCGCAGTTTTCGCCAAACACTCATCCTTCTACTTGCACAACTTGGACGGCTCCAAAGAAGCTCAAGATAATGCGGTTTCGTGTTTGGAATATCGAAAGATCGTGGGCAGTTTCAGAGTGAGCGCAGCTGGCGTCAGCTTGTCGATCACAGCTGGCACACCGTGTGGTGAGATCAGCTTTGTGGGAGAACAAAAGGAACAGCCGATATCGACCGTCGAGTCCGTCATCCACAAGGCTTCTCGTTCTATGGCGCCGAATAAAGTCTGCTTCATTGATATAGGTCCGGACGGGAAACACGACAAGAAAGTACGCACTCCTTTCGCGGAGTTTGTGCGCAGGACACAACCCACGTACAGAAAGTTGCAGTGACGCCTCGCTGGCAGCAGCCGTCACACTGGATGAGTTTCAGCTATCACATCGGCTCACCGTGGACAGTTAACTGAAAACATGTGCCTGGGCATTTCGTCACTCCCTATTCTCCTTCGCAATAATATAACCGTGCGTTCTTGTCCCACACGTCATACTTTGGGACTCGCAGATGGTGCTCTTTCTGTAAGACAATGCCACCCACTGAATAGGTGTCATGAAAGAGAGTGAGACAGTTTAGTGGCATATGCAGTGCAGCGTTATACTATATTTAGTAAGGAAACGGGGGTGGACCTTGTGATGTGTGACCAATCTGCTCGAAAGCTTCGTGCTGCGCCACCGTGCAAACGTGATTTCATTGCGTGACTTTGTAGACTGACGTGTGAATCCTATATAAGCGTCAGATGGACGATTTGTCGCTCTTCGTACGCAGCTTCTAAAATAAGGTGCGAACATAACAACCAACTCAGTGGGATTTGTGTCACGCCAACCTCTGCAATTCGTAAAAATAAAATCTCAACAAGTCAGTGTTTTAGGTATTTAAACTTTGGAATGACTTTCCTCTTTCACTTAAATCATCGCTTACTTTGCATGTGCGCTATCATGAATTAAAATGATATGTTTGGTGTAATTAGTTCAGTGAGCTTATGTGTTTTGCTTTTTCTTTACACTTTCGAGGTGTCGCGCTATTTTCATTATCTAAATATTTTTTCCTGTGTGGAATTGTATGTCTTCTTTATTATAGCAGTATTACTTGTCTGTGTAACATTGCGTACGTGTATTGTTTTATTACGATAGCAATTACATGGACAGCCTCGGCTGATTTTTGCCGTCGCTGTCGCCGCCGTCATGCACCGTATATATATATATATATATATATATATATATATATATATATATATATATATATATATATATAGAAAAGCCACAAAGAAAAATAATTCAGAAATACTTTCCGACGCGTAGAATCCAACGGCCGACCTCTCGCTAGAGCACTGCACGGGCTCGGGCCTACCCAAAAACCCGGGCCCGGCCCGGCCCGTGGGCCGGGCCGGGCCGGGTAAAGTAGTTTTCATGGCGGGCCCGGGCCGGGCTCGGGTCTGAAGCTCCGGGCTTAGGGCCGGGCCCGGGTTTGAGGTAGCGGGTTCGGGTCGGGCCGGTCTTGGACTTTGCTCAGTTCTTAAAGGGACACTAAAGTGAAAGACTGAATCGGTTTAGACTGATAAAGTGTAGTCTGAGAACTCGAATGTAATTAGTTTCACTATCATAAGGAGAAAGTCAAGGGTGAAGTTCCATTCTTAAATCACGCGCCAAAATCTCCGCGCGTGACGTCCCGGATTTCAAACTGTATTTGTCGTATTTTTGGGTCATTGGTTCAACGAAATTTCTTGACACTTGATATATCAAGTCTATGGCCCTCTCAGAAGTCAATGTACTTCATTTTTACCGATTACGAACCCTACGTAGATCCCAGCAGACGCCATCAGAAGCTATGACGTCACTGCGTTTGTTGCACGATTTTCAAGGTGGGGTCGGCACCCGCATTTTCTTTTCTTGAAGTGCATGTCCCTTCAAGTGTGTTCCTCATACGTTGCGCGTGCATATACGTTTCACATTTTATCTCGATAAAACAATTCTTTTTTTCATGTGGGTCAAGCTATTTAAAGAAGTTTTATGAGCGACAAGTAGTGATCTTTCGCTTCTTGCATACGGAGCAACATGATTTATCTAAAACGGACGAACTGAAAGTAAATAGACCAGGCGCTTATATCGCTAACGTCTCGCTATTCCGTGCTTTATTTGCACTCGTTATTATTTTATATCCCAAATATCATTCTGTTCTCGCAGTGATAAATGTAATGTAATAAGTTTATAGCTATAACTTGTCATCGCAAGTGCGATCGCGGAGGCCCAAGGCGGGCAAGCGTTCTTGCAAGTTCCAGCCCTCCACTAAAACGAAAAGACTGCGCGGAGCCTCGTTGCATACAATCCCTATAAAGACATTCTTTTTCCGTGGCTCCGTCTAGGCTCCCTGAGGTCATGTGACGCGAGATGGACATGCACAGCCTGCTTTGTGTGCCTCGCATTCACGAAAATTTACTTCCGCAAAGGCCAGGATAGTGACGAAGGTAGGAGTGGAGGGGGGGGAGGGGGGGAGGAGGGCAGAACAGGTTCTAGCTAATGTCAGCTAACGTTGAAATTTTGGACCTTTTAAAGATTTCATATAAGGGTAATTTCTGAAGGGTATTTGGCGGCAAGTTTCTACCAATATATCGATACCTATCTCCAAAATGACTGAACTCTGGACGCCAATTCTTCAACACAGAGTTTTGTTTCACGGTTATGTATCAACACATGGTGGCTGCAGGTGGTGCCTCACAAAAAAAAAGCTTTAGACCTGCATGCCTGTGTAGCTCAAGAACGTACTTATAAAATAAAAAAAAAATAAAAAATATGACGAAGAAAGCCACGTGCGGGCCGCAGGCCGCTAGCGAAAGGTCCGCGGTCTGCGTGTTTGAGACCCCTGCACTATATAGTGCGAAAGCTACATGATACTGCCACAGCAGCGTTCGAATGTTCAGGAGTAGCATAAGTCCATTAAACATGTACATTCATGTTTAAAGGCAAAGTATATTAGCTTGACGAAATATCTGGCTTGAAATAAGAATCACGAATTCCATGCCGGGGATGTCCCCTTACCTCGAAATATATATACGCATCCAATGAGTAAACGTCAAGAAGCTTATCCACACCTTTATTACCAAACTGGAATGAACCCAGAAAATAGATCGCAATCACTTCGTCCACTTATTGCCAGTCCTGCCAGTGTAGTCTTACCAGCGTAGGCCACCTTGTACAGGTACAACATCGTTAGGAAGGCATACACCATTATAATATGAACAGAAAAGAGCCCTGTGCAAGCCGTGCATAACAAATACTGCTGAAAAGTGCAAGGAGAAGCCCTCAGAGGCATTTATAGATTATAATGAAGAGTGGCACAACGTTCGGGAATAGAGAAATGAAGGGATCAGCTGGACAGCTATTTTCGTTCTGCAGAGGTCCAAAAAGACATCCTAAATTTGCTCCAGTGGTGGAAGTTAAGAACTACGACTACCGACGCCTTCACATTTCTCAAGGCACATGTGCGCCCCTGCGGCTAGCGCAAGCAGTGCAAGAAACTTTAGCGCGGCAGGACATTTGATGCAAGGGCGCATGGTGTGCTTAAGTGGAATCTCTTTATAATTTGATTTTTTGTACGATAACATGCGAACAAATGAACTATAAACTTTGCCACAAAAATTTATTGACTGTATATAATAGCAGTGGTGTGGTATATGAAAAAAATGCTGTGACAAATAGTTGCTTTTTTCCATTCGGCTTCTTTTACGTATTTCCAAAGTCCACGTGCTGCGCGCGGTTCGTTATCATTTTTATCTAGGTTAGTGTATTTACAGCAAATCTAATAAATTTGAATTTTTCCCTGTACTTCTCTTGATTGGCAAGGTGCTACTATGATGAAGATACATGTGCTACACATCCAGAAGGGTGCACCTTGTCGTTACAGCATGCTTTAGAGGGACATTAAAAGGAGGAAATGATTGTTGTCGCATTACCAAATTACTCTAAATCACCACTCCTGCCGCGAGAAGACGCATGGGAAGCGCGAAAACGCGCAAAAAGAAATTACAGCTGGTAACGCCACCATGAAATTCCCGCATCAAACGCGCAATAGATTGTGACGGCGTCTGCTAGATCGTACGCAGTTTCTGATCGGTAAAAATTAAGTGCATTGTCTTCTGAGGGGGGGCCATAGACTTAACATACGAAGTTTCAGGAAATTTCGACAAGCAAAAGTCGCCAAAATACGAAACATACGTTTTGAAATCCGTGTTGTCACGCGTGAGATTTGGTCGCGAAATTTAAAAATGAAACGTTAACCTTGATTTTATCCTTTATTAATGAATCTCTGTTGGTGAAACTAACGACATTAGATTTCTAAAAGTACAATTTATCAATCTAAGACGACTCATTGTCTCACTTTCCTGTCCATGTAAATTTCAATAGAGGGCGCAATAAAAACAAAGTGAAGAGAGCGTTCTGTTCTCTGTCACCTCTGTTTTTATTGCGCTCCATATGAAAACCGGACTCATGCTGGAAATCACTTTTCTTCCTACGATATATGCTACAAAATGCTCTTGATGATCCCGATGGTATTCCTAGAAAATTGGGTACAGTACACCATTGCCGAACAAACGTTCATCGTATCCAGTATGTCCTCTCAACTGTTTTCGCGGTGAGCCAGCCCCTTTTTACAAGAAAGTACCATAGGTTAAAGTATACTTGCTAGCGAAGCATGCGCCAAGCATGCTTAGATATTTGCCGCTTAAAGGGGTCATGAAGCACCCCTTGGGCTGATTGAAAAAACACATCCTACGGAAAGCTGACACGGCTATGAACTGCTCTGCAAAATATTACAGTCGTGCGCGCCGCGTAATGGCCACAAGCGGAGCGCGAAGTTGCCGCTTCCCCAGGCACCCTCTTTTCAAACAGAGGCCGGTTCTCACTCTCGTCGGTGGGCGGGGCGTCTGTCCGCTGTACGTCGCAAGAGACATAGCATGCTTATTGGCCGATAGCCGACGTAAATCGAGAGCGGCGTTCGGATCAGATGCGCTTCTTGCCGCGGGGTGCCGCCACTTGCCGGCGCCGCACTCCTCAGTACACGGTAGCCGCACTCGCGCAAGCGAATCACAGCGGGAGAGCGATCGCGTTTCATGACACGCGCTGGCGTAACTTCTTTCCCCCATGCCATCCCTCCCTGTCTAGCTTCCAGTGCGCTCGTCGGCACGAGAAAAGAGAGAAAGCGCTGGGAGCGTGCGCCAAACCCCCGTAACTCCGCTGATTCTTGACGGATTCGAGAAATTTTTGCGGCAATCGATTCGGGAGGCAGTACACTCCGATACTGAGGCCATTAGATCATTACTTGGAAAAGTGGTTCATGACCCCTTTAAAGCGCCCCTGCGGTCGGTTCTATCTTCAGGCAACACCACCTAGATTATTGGCTCGGGCCTCTGTCGGGCCCGATCTGGGGTCGGGCCGGGCCGGGCCGGGCCGGGTAGGCGAAATTTTTTCTCGAGTCCGGGCCGGGCCCGGGTCTCGCTTTGAGTCGCCGGGCCGGGCTCGGGCGGGTACTGAACGAGTCCCGGGCCCAGGCCGGGCCCGGGCCGAGAATCCCGGCCCGTGCAGTGCTCCACCTCTCGCTCCGAAACGCGCGGCGTTAGACGACTAAGCCACGGAGAGTAGCGTCTTTCAGCATGCTGACGGCGAGCTATTTATATACACCATTTACTTCAGCGTGCTTTCTTACTCACGAGCGAGATGGCGCGATGTGCGCGCTGGGCGCGCTTTAAAGGTCGTCGCCCCGCTCCTGCGAATGCCGAGGCTCTTCGCCCTACAGGGCGTGGTCGCCTTCGTGCGCTTATCTCAAGGAAAGAAGGGGGTGGGCGGCGGTGTGGAGCAGGGGGTTGTATGTCTTGTGCTTTCCCCGTGATGTCCGCACTGAAGTTACAGAGCGTACGAAGGCCACTTCGCTCGCTGCAGCGGCCGCGTTTGCGAAAGGAGCATGCTGTTCAAACAGAAATAAGTAACAACTACGTCGTTTAGTTCGCGCTCGTCCTGTGTATACCTGTTCGTTCGTATTGTGCGTCCTGCTTTATGTTTCAGCAGTGTGCTTCAAGTATCGAGCTGTGACGCATGATAGTTCGCGCTCGTCCTGTGTGCGTTCTTTTCGTGCATCCTTTGGGCTCGAGCGACGCGCTGGCAATTTCGAGCTGCTTTCCGTTCTTCGCGTTACATTCCAATTTGTTGCTATCGCATTCATTGCTTCGCCGTTGCGGCGAAACTGTGACTTTTTATCCATATCTTTATAATTTCTACTCTTTTAACCTACCTGATATGCACAAATCCTATTTACCGAGGGTCCCGCTGCTTAACTTTGGGACTCTCGTCTGCATAACATCAGTAACCAATTTTTGTATCTTCAACTTGCATTAATCAACTGAAACTGAACCTGTAACGGAATTCCCGCCCTCTATGAGTGCTGTGTGGGCACCAGCAAAGCAATATTTTTTTCCGCCATGTATAACATTGTTTAAAAATGTTTTACGGTATGTTTTAACAAATACCGATTTGTTCATGTATCCTGCCATGTTCATGTATCCTGTTCATGTTTTGCACTGCCTCCGATCCCGGAGGCAGTGCAAAAATACTTTAGGGGCAGAACGCTTGCGGAAATGTGGGGAGATCAATACAATCGTCTGAAAATAAAAAGATTGCTTTTGCTTAGAGTCATCTTAGGCAAACGCATAAGGGTACATTTGAACTTTTATTAGTATGTTATCGACTGCACCTTTTAAATGAGAAACTATTATTGAACATTTGATAAAATATTAGTAAAATCGTGATTATTACTGCTTAGCATACTTTCGTGGAAGTGATTATCTGGCACAAAAGCTTGTTTTGATCCTTGGTATGGCTGTTAGTAGAATGCAGTTTTCCTATTTAGTTAACCAACTTGTCCTTTCCCCGTGGTCTCTCTCTCTCTCTATCATATTTGGTGGGTAGGCTGGCTAACGACGGCGTAGAATTGGCTTAAATAACGGATCTGTCCTGGACTGACAGCCACAAGCTATTCACTTGGTGATGAGCCCTAACGTTCTCAAATTAGAAAAGGAACAGGCTAGTTGCGGGGTATACCGGAAAGCATCGGAGTTGATGAAGCAACACATAGGCGAGATATAAATATTCTATTAAAAAACACTGCATATAGTATAGTTGCTGTAACGTGTTACAGTAGGTCTCTACAAGCTTCATTGCAGACGACTTAAGCTTGACGTATTCCGTAATAATATTGGTGATGTAGCTAATAATTATTACGGTGTTTGTGCGCTTGTTTATCAGTACAAATGCTTTGATGCCATACAGGAAAGCCCTTTCTGTAGCATTTATTTCACGAAGGTGCTTGTTAAAAAAAAGAATTATATTAACTGTTCACATTGGTGGTATGCGTGCTAGCCAATAAAAGACAGACCAAAAAAAAATGTCCCACTAGGACTCCCGGCTCGCGCATCATGATATCGACTAGCGTGTGCAAATGATGCGCCATAACATTTGTGTGGTTTCCTTAGACGATGCTCTCGCGACAGGCTTTCATCTTCGCACCCACGATGCATGAATGCGCAGCAACTTTTGCCGCAGGGTTGCAAGCTGGAGGCGTTGTAGAAATAGATGGTTGCGCACGAAACCTCTTCTCGGCATCTCGGATATGTAAATACCAAGCATGACGAGAAGACCGTCCAAAAATAGTTGAGACGGCAAAATAATAAAAAAAGTCAGAAAGAAAGAAGAGGGAAAGCGAAATAAAAGAGGAAATGCCCATGGACGTCGGACTAGTGCTGACTTCATCCAATGCTCGAATCTATGCACGGGCCGACGTGGGGATCTTCAGAGCAAAAAGGGAAACCTATTTCATGGTTCGGCGACAGATGCGTCTACGTGCGCGCCTCTCTGAGCAAATGACGTGGCCAAGTTAAAAATACCACCTTGAAGCAGTGCTGATGAAAGTTCAGGGAATTGCAATTTCGTCCAAGGAAGCTAGACTATCGTTCCAGAAACTGATTACTTACAGGCGGGCGTTCATCGAAGTGGGCGAGATCATTAGGGATAGGTACGAGTGCTGATCTGAAGAAGGAAGCAAAGCTAGGCCGACAAGTTCATGTTCACAGTAAGGTTAGGTTTTGTCCGTAGATTAAAACATGAAAGTGTTAAGAAATGGTGATAAACCCGTTTATTGTGTCGTGCAAGGTAGGCGCGGTTGAAACCACACACACACACACACACAAACACGCGCAAGCACGCACACACACGCGCGCGCGCGCACGCACACATACGCACAAACACACACGCACGCACGCACAGTCCAGTGACTGTGCTGATAAGACATAAGCTTCCGAGAGAGATGTTGTACAATAATGCTTAGTTATGCTTAGTCACACCGTGCCTGAAGTCACGCTCAATTTCGTGTCACATGACGATTTGCTTCCTAGTGATCACGCTTAGACTGTCTTGATCAGGTGACGTTAACCTCACTGAGAGTGAAGGAGTCAAGAAAAAAACGCTCCTTCCATCCTTGTGCCTGCAAAAAAACTGTCTTTCCCAGCTTCCTTTTCGTAAACATCTTGCAGTGTATCGGGATTGGCTTCCAGCACACGGTGATTCAAACCAATTTAGACACTTGCATTCTGATTACAATACATATTTTGCTCACTGTGATGCACGGGGGTTTTTCCTCCAGTGTTTATATACGGGCTTTCATCCCCTTGTTGCGCAGGACTCATCCTCTGAGCAGCAGCGAAGTTCGACACATAAGTGATTGCTGCTCTCGGTGATGTTCAAGCACGTTCCTATAAGGACTGTTGAAGTCAGCCGAACGCGAATTCTTTCTGCAAACACAATCTAAAGAGGGATCATGCACCGTGTTTCATAACACGCTCAGTGTATGCATGTGTGCACACCGGATCTTAGGAACGTTGCAAAAACCGCGCCACGAGCTAGTCTGGAACTTTCATAACACCGCTCCGCGGACAGTGATCTTGTGTATTTTTAAAGATGATAGACTTTCTTGGGGAACTTAAACGCAGAAATTTTGGTCTGTCTTTCTGTCTGTCTTTGTGTTTGTCGGCAAGTCCCTCGATTCAACCACTCGGCCAAAGTTGAACCACTTGCCCAAGGGCCAGCCATCGTGAACGGCTGACTAGGTTCATACTTGTGTACATTGTTGATCAAAAAGCAAACATTACGCATATCTGAGGCGCAACATCACTAGGTAAGCATTAGGCGGTGTGTTCCTTTAACAGAAGATACATAGATACGCAATTTTAAAGACCTTGATGGTATGCGTTTAACGTTGAGACAGTAACGCGTTTATTAAAAGATTGCCACAGCTGAAGCGATCAGCGCTCCAAGCCGAGCAAGCGCGAGCGCCAACAGCCACCGTCTTCGTCTTCTTCTTTCGCAGGCGTCCTTGTCTGCGCCGTACCATGTTACAAATCACTCCCCCGCGGAAAAGAAGCCATCCTGGCGACCTAAGGAACAGGTACAGCTGGTGGGTCATAATGCGGCTTCAGTCGATCGACGTGAACAGTCTCGCGGCCGCGACGACGGCGGCCCGTAGATGATTGAACAGGCTCAATCATATAGTTAACTGGGGATGCTTGACGTAGGACGCGGTAGGGGCCTTCGTACTTAGGCAGTAGCTTTGTGGAAAGGCCAGGAGTGGAGGAGGGAACGCGAAGCCACACCAACGTTCCAGGCGAATACGACTGAGGAGGCAGGTTTTCGTCGTGACGGTCCTTCTGGCCCTACTCGCCCTACAATGTTGCAACCCTAGTTTCTTAAGCAGCGCTGAAAATGCGACTGCGCTGAAACTTGTCTTCCTCCGTGCCCTTTGCACAAGCTCATGTTGTGTTTCGGTTTCGGTTCAGTATTGCATTGTACGAATGAGAGGGGGCGCCGCTCTGGCATTGCTGTTTTACCCAGGCGACGTGTAAATAAAAGAGTGTGTGGAGAGTACTCGTTGAGTGCGGACGTTTCTTCTCCTTCGGCGCATCGCGCCAAACAGCGTGTTCGGGCTGGCCGGCGGCCCCACCGGTCGCGTTGGTCACCGCCGGTCTTCGCCTGCCGCTGCGCCGGGAGTACCAGCCCGCAACACAGCACTCGTGTTTCCCGACGTATTGCCAGATGGCGTCCATATCTCACGCAGCGCCTCTTCTATCGTCTTTAGACGACATTTGCAGCGAAGCACGCAGATACGCGGCCAATTTTTTAGTTCTGGGTGAAATAGGATACCGTGAATGGAAAAACTTGCTGGAAAAGTGGAATTATGACGCAGGTGGTTCGCTGTGCCGCAAACTGTTAGCTGTAACACGCACTGAACAGACCGGACAGATGCCGAGAGCTTTCTTTCGGAAATTTCACGGTATGATAATGTGAGTCAGGTTACAGAGTGCCGCTGAATCTCATTGCGTTGTATTGCTTTAAACCAGCTGCGTTCCCTCTTTTCCTCAATGGCTGCAAAATTTTAGAATCTTGTTAAGGAAAACAGCAGAGAGAGGAAAAGCGGGATGTTAACCAGTTTAGCATAACCTCACAACATTAAGAAAATGATAATGAGGCCGATATCACAGCTTGCGTCGATATTAACATGTGCGTTGAAGCTGACTAAAGAGCGCTTATATAGAGTGTTCAGTTGTGGTACGCATTCTTACAAAATATGGAGGGTGATATTTTTGCGGTAACCACATTGAACAGATTATAATGATGCGATATCTTAAGATACGGGTCAATTTTCCCAAACTATCAGCGGCAACATGTGGAAGGTGTTCCTTTAAAACATTATGCGCACATACGGTACTTATCCGCAACATTGCTTTTGCGTTTTATGAATGACTAATATGTGATACACTTATATGTGGCTCCCTCCTTCTTCGGAAGATGATGTTTTCTACGATGCCTCATCGGTTAGAGAAACACGCACAGTGTTCTCTTCTGTTCTGTTCTAGATGAACTGCTGTGGAGAGGTTGAGGCCCATCTCCCCTCGTGCACTCCTTTTCCATAAGTTCAGCAACGCAAAAAAAAAAGAAATGTAGCCCGAAAACAAAAATCAACACATAAGGGAAAAAATATAGCAAACTGAAACAAATAACGAAGGAAGGAAGAAAAAAGGGGGAAAGCAGGAGTTTAACCAGAAACATGCTACCCTACGCTGGGGGAATGGGAAAGGGGAGTGTAACGATGAGAGAGAGAGAGGAGGTAAAGGAAAGAAGATATTTAGCAATAAATGCGCTGACGCGTATGTGTCGGTTGCACTCGACAATATATAGTCAAAGGCGTTCACACAGACCCGTAGGCCTCAAAGAGCACAAAAGTGCTTTAGCTGCCTTGTTCATCGGCGAGCGATGTGGGCGGTGCTCCAGAAGCATATGCACAAAGAGCGGCCGACCGTCCAATCGTCGCGAAGCGTCAGACAGTGTTCGTCTTTCTGAAAGGAATAAACAAAATAGCATGGCAATAGACAGTTCCCTCGAAGGAGTTCACTTTGCCATAGAATGCTTACACGCGCATATACAGGGACAGCGTTGTTCGGTTTGGCCAAGGTCTTTAATGACATGGTGGACAAAAGTAGCTAAAGTGGTTGCTTGGGCGAGTTGGTACGACATACTTCACATAAAAAACAGCGCTAAAAACGGCGGACAAGAGAAAGAAGGACACAGACGGCGGCGCTGACTTACAACAAGATTTATTTGCTAGCACCGCGCAATATATACTTGTACGGTATCTGACAAATATAGGAACAACAAATAAAAAGATAAAAACAGTGAAAACCTATGGAACATAATCATCGCCATGAGCCTCACGTGTGTAAGCATTCTGAAGAAAATCAATTTCTTTTTGTGATAGGGCAATTGAAGGCCTGCTGACACACGCATCGCCCAGCCTAGCCATTTCCGCAGCCTCGTGAATTTCGCGTATCATCTGTTCCCGGTGACGCTTGACCACTGCACAATGCTGGAAGTCGGGGGAACAGCCGCAGTCTCGGCAATGAATGCCGAGGTGCCCCGAAACTATTGAGGAGACATTGTGAGCGTGCTCTTTCAGCCGCTCATTTAAACAGCGGCCTGTCTGGCCGATGTACCTTTTGCCACAGGACAAGGGTAGAGAATAGACCACCCCCTCAATGCATGGAACGAACTTGTTCCGATGCCTGGTCTGGCATGCTCGCTCTCCCCTGGAACCAGGATTCACGGCCTTGCACAACCTAGCCAGCTTTTCAGGGGCCGAAAAAACCAAGTCAACTTCGCACCTGCTGGCCACTTTTTTGAGGTTGTGGGTGACGCCGTGGATATAGGGAATAACGACAAAGTTTCGTTTGTCACGTCCCTTTTCCTTTGCACGGGTGCAAGCACTAGTCCCAGTGCTCATGCTGATTTCCCTGAGCAGACGCTCAGCAACGGCGGTCAAAACATACATCGGGAAACCAGCCTCAGTGAGGCGTTCAGTTTGCTGACTAAAGCTGCACCGAATCATGTGATGGCAAGACCTTCGCAGTGCGTGTGTGTAGCAAGTCTTCGCAATAGCGCGCTTCACCACTTTAGAGTGTGCCGATCCAAAAGGGAGGATTGGCTTGTTTGCGCGCGGTTCATATGCCCAACACACGTGTGTAGGACTTAGCGTTAACATCAAATCTAGGAACCGGATGGTTCCTCTGTCCGGTACTTCATGGGTCAATCCAAGCGGAGAAAGGCACTTACTAAAAGTTTCTAAAATACCAGTCAAGGAGGCTGCGACCGACGAGGCTTCAGCTTGAAACAACACGAGGAAATCGTCAACATAGCGGAATACTTTCTTAACATTTGTGCTTTCTAAGCGTTCCTGAATGGCACGATCAAGGCTTGCTAAGAATAAATCACTTAAAATGGGTGCAAGACATGATCCAATGCATACCCCTTGACGTTGCAAATAAATATGATCATCCCACGCTGCAAATGTCGACCTAAGATACTTATCAAGCAGCTCCATGAACCCTTCAACAGATATGCCTACTGCATTCTGATAAGTCACAATGCCAAAGCTGTCAATGCACTCGCGAATGCAAACTAGAAGCTCATTGTGTGGCAAAGAATAGTACAAATCTTTAATATCAATAGAGCATGCCTGGTAGCCAGAAAATTTGTTATCTTTCAGCACGGAAATTACATCATCGGAACTCTTAGCTAGGAACGGATCGTCAATATTTAATAGCTTCAGTTTACCCTGAAGAAATTGTGCCAGCGGTTTCTGCCACGAGTTAGCCTCCGAAACTATTACACGGAAAGGACAGTTAACCTTGTGCGTTTTTGCGTTAAAGAAAATTTCCATGCTAAGATTTTTCCCCCCCTCAATCTTTTTTACCAAACCATCAAGATTCAGCCTTTTACACAGACTTTTTGCCTCGCTTTTAACCTTCGGAAGCGACACATTAACTTGGGGCTCAAAAACAGACAAAATAGCTTCACTCGCTTTGTTCTTATAGAGTTCATTCGGAACAATAACAAAACCTCCCTCCTTATCTGCTGCTACCAAAGACAATGACTTTTCTATCAAGAAGGATTTTACTTGCTGGACAGGAACCCTGCTTAAGCCTGCTCTATGGTTACAAAGAATGTCCAAACCCTCGGAAACACACCTCTCGGCACAGTCAGCAGATGCCTTCCTTGAAATGCTGCGGACAAGGCCCACAAGTTCCGAATGAACTCTGTAAGAACAAAGCGAGTGAAGCTGTTTTGTCTGTTTTTGAGCCCCAAGTTAATGTGTCACTTCCGAAGGTTAAAAGCGAGGCAAAAAGTCTGTGTAAAAGGCTGAATCTTGATGGTTTGGTAAAAAAGATTGAGGGGGGGAAAAATCTTAGCATGGAAATTTTCTTTAACGCAAAAACGCACAAGGTTAACTGTCCTTTCCGTGTAATAGTTTCGGAGGCTAACTCGTGGCAGAAACCGCTGGCACAATTTCTTCAGGGTAAACTGAAGCTATTAAATATTGACGATCCGTTCCTAGCTAAGAGTTCCGATGATGTAATTTCCGTGCTGAAAGATAACAAATTTTCTGGCTACCAGGCATGCTCTATTGATATTAAAGATTTGTACTATTCTTTGCCACACAATGAGCTTCTAGTTTGCATTCGCGAGTGCATTGACAGCTTTGGCATTGTGACTTATCAGAATGCAGTAGGCATATCTGTTGAAGGGTTCATGGAGCTGCTTGATAAGTATCTTAGGTCGACATTTGCAGCGTGGGATGATCGTATTTATTTGCAACGTCAAGGGGTATGCATTGGATCATGTCTTGCACCCATTGTAAGTGATTTATTCTTAGCAAGCCTTGATCGTGCCATTCAGGAACGCTTAGAAAGCACAAATGTTAAGAAAGTATTCCGCTATGTTGACGATTTCCTCGTGTTGTTTCAAGCTGAAGCCTCGTCGGTCGCAGCCTCCTTGACTGGTATTTTAGAAACTTTTAGTAAGTGCCTTTCTCCGCTTGGATTGACCCATGAAGTACCGGACAGAGGAACCATCCGGTTCCTAGATTTGATGTTAACGCTAAGTCCTACACACGTGTGTTGGGCATATGAACCGCGCGCAAACAAGCCAATCCTCCCTTTTGGATCGGCACACTCTAAAGTGGTGAAGCGCGCTATTGCGAAGACTTGCTACACACACGCACTGCGAAGGTCTTGCCATCACATGATTCGGTGCAGCTTTAGTCAGCAAACTGAACGCCTCACTGAGGCTGGTTTCCCGATGTATGTTTTGACCGCCGTTGCTGAGCGTCTGCTCAGGGAAATCAGCATGAGCACTGGGACTAGTGCTTGCACCCGTGCAAAGGAAAAGGGACGTGACAAACGAAACTTTGTCGTTATTCCCTATATCCACGGCGTCACCCACAACCTCAAAAAAGTGGCCAGCAGGTGCGAAGTTGACTTGGTTTTTTCGGCCCCTGAAAAGCTGGCTAGGTTGTGCAAGGCCGTGAATCCTGGTTCCAGGGGAGAGCGAGCATGCCAGACCAGGCATCGGAACAAGTTCGTTCCATGCATTGAGGGGGTGGTCTATTCTCTACCCTTGTCCTGTGGCAAAAGGTACATCGGCCAGACAGGCCGCTGTTTAAATGAGCGGCTGAAAGAGCACGCTCACAATGTCTCCTCAATGGTTTCGGGGCACCTCGGCATTCATTGCCGAGACTGCGGCTGTTCCCCCGACTTCCAGCATTGTGCAGTGGTCAAGCGTCACCGGGAACAGATGATACGCGAAATTCACGAGGCTGCGGAAATGGCTAGGCTGGGCGATGCGTGTGTCAGCAGGCCTTCAATTGCCCTATCACAAAAAGAAATTGATTTTCTTCAGAATGCTTACACACGTGAGGCTCATGGCGATGATTATGTTCCATAGGTTTTCACTGTTTTTATCTTTTTATTTGTTGTTCCTATATTTGTCAGATACCGTACAAGTATATATTGCGCGGTGCTAGCAAATAAATCTTGTTGTAAGTCAGCGCCGCCGTCTGTGTCCTTCTTTCTCTTGTCCGCCGTTTTTAGCGCTGTTTTTTATGTGAAGTATGGTGGACAAACAACAATGACCCGAAATTTAAGTTCCGCGCATTTCACGCCCGACACAGAGCTACGTACTCAGACCGTGCAGGCATTGTGCTGATATCCAGCTATCAACGCACTCATATGCGCTGAGAGCGCATCTCCAACGTCGAAGTCTCATTACTATCGAATAGCAATCCATAGAATTGTTAAAGAACTTGGAGGAAACTTGAGCTTCGCCTTCAAGAGTAGAACGCGATAGCGTAGTTTAACCTCGTTCGCATCCCCTTCTCAATCACTAGCCTAGCATCGCTATCCTATCCTAGAATGCCTACTGCAACTATAATTGCGAAGTGCCCACTACGCCATAATTCTTCCTTCTGCGAACGGGCGAAATACCCACTACACGCCCGTAAGGCAACGCGTGCAATTGCGCAGCGGCGCACTTTGTTGACGCTGCTGCGGATAATAATGATTAATTATGCCTGTGCGCTTTGTAACTGGCGGGCCTTTAAGCCAACCAACCACTCGCCGCGCTATTCACATGTTTTGACGCCTAGTGTGCGATTCTACGTTTCTACCAAGCAATATTATATGTGTTAAGGAGACTCCCCGCACTACATGATATTCTTATAGTTTTTTTTTTTTTTCGGAGGAATTTCAAGCACCGACGTGTCTCTGTGGTACAACATCTGCTTGCCACTCGGAAGTCCTGGGTTTGAATCCCACTTGAACCATAGCTTTTATTACTGGTTTATTTGAATCTATCTCGAATTTTCGCTCAGGAACAATCCTGATTTTTTCACAACCAACGGCGCCGACGCTGAAGCCGGAATTTCTGCGAAACGAGCTGTTTAACGCTATCGCGTTACAATGTGTACGACACTGTATGTAACTGTGGCCAAGAGGGGCAGCAGTGCGCACTTTCATTGGGATATATCGAATCGCCTGAAAGTAAACTCGTATCAGCTGCAAGAGAAGTAACTTCGATATAGTGTGAAAGCAGAAATGAGAGGTGAGCGCGTTACTATGCATACAGTGAAGCGGGACAGTGATGGAGTGTGCAGCACGTTGTCGTCAGAAGCTTCTCCGAGCACTTTCACTTGGCACGCAATGACGTGCAAAAGTAAACTTGTCCCCCGCGAACGTCCGGCATATTAACACGGGAAAGATGGATGACGGACGGAGGCAAACACATCGGAGAGCATTATTCCGCGGCTCGTGCACCTTAAAGAAACAGCGACCGCGATGATGGTCCCTTGACGCATAGCTCTGCTGGTGCCCTTAGCGGAAGCTTTTCTTTACATGAAATATGAAACTACCGCTGAAGTTTAATGAAACGCGAAAGTAACTGCAATGTTTCCGGCGATAGCACGAGACTGTTTAAAGTATTTCTTTTTTTTTCATAAATTTGCCCTAAAAGCCCAGTTAAAGCATCGTCTAGGAAAGAGCGGGGAAGGAAGGGCATAGCAGTTGATATGTGTTTTAAAAAAGAGTAACATGTTTAAAAGATGTAACATTTCATACGCAGTTTTATACACGGTCTTACATTCTGTATACGCGCTATGTACGGCAGCTGTATAGTTACAAAACTAAAACAACATGAAAGTCAGGAGCAATCTAGTGGAAAATGACACTAGCATAAGTCGGCCAGATAAAAGCATTATTGCGTGGTTTTGAAGCTGAAACCAGTGGTTACATATAAAAGCACAGTGCAAGTTCTTTGCATATATGATGGCTGCATAGTCACTACAAAAGGCTAAAACTGCTTAAAACACTGACGCAATCCTAATGCTAACCGGCGTGCGCATGAATAGCATATTCATGAGTACCGTCATGATAACAAAGCCGCTCCAAAAGCTTCCAAGCCAGCTGTCGTTATGAACAGAGGTAATATTTATAGCGTAGATTCGCATGTATGCACAGCTGATGGCTTTATTCGCATTCATCGGAAAGGCGTTGGAAAAACTCCTGAACTATAAAAGTGATTGCGTTTCTCCTGTGAGCACGGAAAGCGCGTCTAAAAATAATAGGCGCAATCACACAACATATAATGCAAGTGAAATTCTATGACCCGGTGATGATAGGACGGGGATCGACCATATATTATTACTGCCATAATATTAGGGCCCAGATCACGACATCTAGGAGAATACATGTTACACCGGACGTCCATTTGCCGTGCTCTGGGGTACATCGAGTTTTCTATGTTGTATACTGGTCGCAATAAATAAGTTCAGCTGTGTTAATGTTCTCAGCGCACTCAGCGGCGCGTTATGGCAATGTGTACAAAAAAGTGAGAGGTGCAGAAACCGCAGTCTGGCCTTTGTTATACTGTCTTCATTGATGCTCAGGCGTAAATAAAGACCTGAATAGGACGTGACTTTGCGCGAGAAGTATAGTAAGTCAGAAAGGTGCGTATAAATGAACGGAGCCCGCGCCAGCTTGCCGATCACAGATGGCGCGTCATGCTTTGAGATCTGCTTGTGTAACAAAGGCGCTCGCATCGATTATCGAAAACTTTCACCGAGAATAAGAACGCGCAAATGTCTTGGTATATAGTATGGAGATAAGAAACGAAAATACAAAGATATGGGAAAAAAAGATATCGCAAGAACGTGCGCCTTTCAAAAGCCAGACAAAAAAAAAGTAAACGTGGCCCAACAAATTCTGGAACAGAAATAGAAAAACAGCCGTGAGGATACAGTGGCAGCTGCCACACACAAATTTCACTATTCCATTCTGTAGCGACCGGCGGCCAATGAAATGATAATATTAAAGCGCACCGCAAAGGCGATTGTTCGTTCCGTATTGCGTGAATGCCCTAAGCGATATGGAAACTATCTTTTTGTCCTTCGGCATGAGAATGCCGAAGGATCTTCGGGCTTGCACACAACCACCAGCTGGTACACTGTCTACTGTAGCGTATTGGCCTGTATTGACCACCGTAGCGAAGTAGTAGAAGCAAAACGATGTTAGACGGGCGCTGAGCAGAACACGAACATACCGCTCAAAACTTGTTCATCGTGTTCTTCAGTCGAGGGCACCCGCGTTAAAAAGCACCCCCCCCCCCCCGCCTCCACCGGGCCCACTGCTAACTTTTCTTACAGACCGAATGTTGTAAGGGGCTGCCAAGGAAGCGGTTTTCTGAAAGAAAGAAGATGGGTGAGGCCGCCTTCTCAAGCTTAGTACCCGCACTAACGAGCGCCAGGTTAAGTCACCCCTCTCCCCGTTACAAAATGCTGTGTGTGCGCGACGGACACTCGGCATCGAGCCCAGTACTTCCCGCGTTCAAGACGGACGCTCTAAGCACTTGACCTTCGTTGCTAGTCGTTCGATGAATGTGTAGGGCAATCATGGGTGTTACCTGCTTGAAACGTGGCCCGCTCGGTTTCCTGACTGAAGCCTTGCGCTACGCAGCCTTTTCAGGTTTTGTGGAATCGCCACCGAGCGATCTACGCGCCGCATTTGTTTGTTGGCAATGCCGAAAGCTGCTGAGGGGTGTTTTAAGCAATAAGGTTTCTTACCATATATACTCCACCGCTGCGATGGTTCAGGCACCCTGGGGAATGATGTGTAGTACATGGATTCGCCTATTATTCGTCCTTTTGTTTTCTAAAGCCCTTGTGGTTCGGTTTATTGTTGTATCTTGGCTTATATTTCGAATAAAACAATGGCTCATTGTGAACCTCGTGATCTGGTTTGAATTGGTAAGCCTAAGAGGGTCAAAAATGAAAACTGGGACCGCCGAACTTTCACTGAACTTTGTATTGCGGCAAAGCGGATGCAGGCTACCCGAAGCCACACGAAGCTGAAGGAACGAAGTTAAGCATATGATGGCGCGTCAGCCAGCACGGGAATGATGTACTACCCATCATTCCCATGCTAGCTGAGGCGCCATGCGTGGCAGCTCCCACAGACACTAGAGCCAGATTTCCCTCTAGCGTACTGTTACGAATCCCTATGTTTTAAGCAAGACGACTGTGCAGGCAACTTACCGGGGCATGAAGTGGTGGAATTCTACTGAAATGAATGTTACGATAAGTTTTTGTTTGTTAAATGATTACATATCGGGACATTATGTCATTTAAGAGCTTACAAGCTCACACATAAAGAGCAGAATTATGGACTAACTAATGAAGAAAAAGCCAGCTAGGTCATGGCGGGAAAAAGATGATTGATCGTTCCGTCATAGGAATCGGAATAACACGAAAGTAAAGCGTGCCCTTACAGAAGTAACTGAATGTTTACTGTACATTGAAATAAGAGAGTTTGCACAATGTATATTGATGTCTGGCAGCTATAGCACCGTTTAACGTGGATGCATCCACTTTCATGATTGGTGATACATCTCCATCCCGACGACTAAGTGAGTGAGTGAGAACTTTATTGTGGTCCAAAAGTGGCAGAAGCTGAACGCGACTGAAACGTCCATGTTAAATGATTACGCAAAACTGTGTGGTAGTTGTAGTAGTTAACGGTGAAAGCGTAATCAGAGAACGAGGTGTGATAGCCAGCAGAGCGTCGCATATTGGACGCAGGACATGGTCGCCATCCCGCGGCATGTTAAAATGTGATTGAACAGCACGGGCGGACTAGAGGGAAACGCAAAGCGCGTCATGCCGCCCATAGAGTTTCCTACAATACTTACTAGAGGGAACTCTGGCGCTAGTGTCTATGGGAGCTGCAACGCATGGCGCTTCAGCCAGCATGGGAATGATGGGTAGTACACGGATTAGTCTAAACTTCGTACTTTCGGCTCCGTTTGGCTGGGCGTCGCCTGCATCCGCTTTGTCGCAAGATGAAGTTCAGCAAACTTTCAACAGTTCCACTTCACCACTTAACTTTTTTAGGCTCACCAATTCAAATCTGGTCACGAAGTTCACAACGATCCATTCTTTTATCTGAAAAAAAAAAACACAGCAATAAACAAAGCCACAAGTGCGTTCGAAGCCTGCAAGTACAAAGACTAGGCAAATCCGTGTACTACCCATCATTCCCATGGTGGCTGAACGATCGCAGCGCCAGAGTTCCCTCTAGTTAATTTTAGGAAACTCTATGATGCCGCCCCCCGGCCGCGCTCGGGGCGAGCGCGTGAGCGGTAACGTGGTGTAACAGCCAGATGAGGCAGGCGCGCGTCGCAGAGCCATTTTTGGTTTGGATTAGCGTGATGCTACGAGCGAGGCCGACGCTTTTACGACACCTGGGCTAAGATCACCACCTCGCGGTGTGTTAAGGCATTGACAAAATTGAACTTCTATAGAAAACGCGCCGAATGGGATGGACGTGTAACGCGTTGCAGGTGTTAATCGCGGAGGCAACAGTAATGACGAATTACTTTACTTTACAGCTCCCAGAGGGCGACACCACTCCGCCGACCGGAAGAGTGGTAGACATAAAAGGCGCGTTTGTAAAGTCTCAAGAGTCTGTGACCGTGGCGCAGTGGATAGCGTGCCCGGCATCTGTTGTTGCGGACCGAGCGGTCGTGGGTTCGATGCCCGTTGACGGAACTTTCTTTCTTTGCCATCTTATGGTGTAAATTTTTTCGAAGTCATTTCCGTGACGGAAATACGTCACTGAAATCTTGGTGGACCCCGGCATAAAACACTTTCGTGTTAAAAATCACGCAGGGCTGAAACATTACTTAGCTCGCGTTATGCCACCTGAACAGTCAGAGCGCAATACACATGGACATAAGCGAACATGCAATCACTACGGCTACATATCCAGAACATCTGTTCAGTCAAGGCAATAAAAACCAAACAGAAAAGCGTTACGCAACTCAATCATCGATAGGGATTGACTTCAGGCACTGCTAGTGTCTAAACAGCAGATATCCCGCATAAGTCAACGCTAGCCATTATTTAGCCAACACGAGCCGTAATAAGCCATTATTTAGCAACACTACCTAGCATTAGCAATCACACAGTCATCTTTAGTCAAATAATAGCTGCCACTAGAACACATTAGCCAGCATTATCGATCATTTGCCATTTATAATGAGTGCCGATAGTATGCAATTAACTGCAATAGTTGATCCGGAGTCACTGCGACGCCTCTGGGACTGGCTTATATTCTTTCATAAATCAGACGTCGCCATAGACCTTTAAGATGGCTTAATAAGAGATTTTCTTAAAACATGAGCCGCAGTGGTTGTCTGCAGAGATGTCACATGTAGTGACGTGGTCATCGAAAACGTTAGGTGTCGTGTAGTGACGCCGCTTAGAGCTTTCAATAAACAGATCGCTGAGGATCTGCGAAGGAGTAGACGGTGCCTTAGCGTCTAATTACCACGTCACAACTACGAAAACAAGAGATGGCATACGGCGCTTAGGGCAGAGTCGTACCCGGCATGCACCTACGCCACCGAACGCGAAAGCCCAGCAGGGAGTCCACTGGACAAAGTATACTTCGTCCAGTATTGCTATAGCAATAAGCTGCCGGTGGATCAACAGCTAAGGCGCCGGCGAAAAGGCAATATAGTACGTAGCAGATGTATCAAATGGCCGTAAGTTCGCTTGACGTCGTTTGCCGCACGTACTACGCAGTGGACTCGTTTATCTTACGGTTATCAGTGTGTATTTCGCGCCAACAAGCGGTTTGCCCCACCTCCTCACCCGAAAGTCGTAAAGTGACGCTGCTGTTGCTTATGGTTGTTTATGTGTGGAAGTTGGGCCGCATGATCTTGCAAGGAAAACGAGGAAGACCACCAATGGCACAAATCGTCACAAATTTGTCACTTCGTATTCAATATATAAAAATTCTGGCAGAAACAAACTCAGTGTGATTATTGACATTAATAGGATTAGCATTGAAGCAATGTATAGCGTCGCACCGTATTGCTACCGATGGATTGCACCAGATATAGGCATGCTCTGCATTCGGGCTTCTCACTCGAGCTTCGCTTTAGACACTGATGCTATATATAGGATACATCAGAGGTACTTCGCTCGCTGATTGACTTCTTAGAAAATCTCTCACTGACTCTACACTTTATTGGTGCTAATAAGTGTACACATTACCACCACGTTTAACAACAATACATGCGAGATACTGTAAATACTAAAAAACACGGCGCTCGAGCATTAATTTAAAGAAAAAAAAACAGGTCAGTACTTAAGCACCCAGGTAAACGAACAGCATCAAGGACGAGAAATTCTGATAAATATGCATAATTGTTCACTTAGCGATATTGGATAAATGACATATTGGAAAAAAAAAAAGAAATTGGCTGACAAAAGCTAACTGAGACTTGATGTTTCGATATATGCGATGAACGAGTTGTAAATAATTGCTCAAGGAGGAAATTACAGTGCACTACTCCCCGAGCACGTTCACGTTCATATTCAAAGCGTGTAAGTTCACTCAGTTTTCGCTTGAGTTTGTTATGTAATCATCAGAGAAGAATTAGTTGCCTAGGCTGGTCATGTTAGGTCAGCAAACTCAAACGAGTGCCACGGGGCCCTGAGCCTGCGAAAGGACTTGTGTGCAAGAGGTGGTTTAACACAACAAAAGGCGTGATCACCACCGCATGCCGATGAGGCGCAGAAATGCACGTGGAGTAGGTTTCCCGCAAGTTTACGTATCTGCCTCCATTTTATCACTTAATTTTCCCCCTTATCCACGTAGGGTAGCCAACCGAGCTCAGCCCTGGTTATCTTCCCGGCCTATATTTTATCATTCTTCGCTCTCTCTTCCTTGCCTCAAGAGTGGTAAATAGCGCAACCCTTTTTATTCAGCGTAATCGACATGTCTTGAGTATAGCGTTGTTCCGACAATACGCGCATAAAGTTTGTTCTAGACAAAGTTGCAAAGTAACGCCCTCAATCTTACTAAAAGATGCCACGACCATGCAAAACTATGAGCGTTAACGAGCTAGCAGCGCACCAGGAAGAATCGCCTACACCTGGCGCGCTTACATTGTACCGTTTCTTTTGTTTTTTAGTTGTTTTCAGACAAGAAGCAAAGGGGACTTCCTGAAAGCTGTCTGTGTCGTTGCTCTGATATATGCAACCTCTAAGGACAGATAAAAACAAACATATTTTAAGGGCACTACAAAGCAAAACACGCCCTCACTATATTCAGACAAGTGCCGTCTCGGCGACCGATACATGCAGAACACGTCAGAATTCCGCGTCAATCCGCGCCCAGACAGCAAAGCGACAGGCAGGAAAACTATACGGTCTAGCCTATAAGTCACACGAAAATAAACACGGAATATAAAGATGTAAACAACACTCCGTGAAAGTCAGGAAAAGGCAAGGCGTATAAGGAGCCCACTTCTTCGTCCACACTAAGCTGCGGGCCAGCCTTTGACAGCGATCGAATCCCCGAGCAAGGACGCGCGGAAGATGGGTCCCACGCTAACCGATGTTTATTGGCAAGACGACAGACAGCGCTCACAACGTGCGTCAGGCAACTCCTTTGCATTGCCTGCACGATGTAGTGGTTTTATTGGATCATGACAGATAACATTATTTAATTGCTTTGTCCTTTCTTTTTTCAGGTGATGGCCAGGGTGTCGTAAGGTGCATGGAGTTCCCCACAATATTTACTAGAGGAAACTTTGGCACTGAGATCATTAAGTCGATCTCCGTGGGAACGATGGGCAGTATTTCGATTTTAGTCTTCGTGCTTGCGCCTTTGAACGCACTTGTGGCTTCGTCTATTGTTGTGTTTTGGCTTTCGTTTCGGATAAAGTAATGGCTCGTTGTGAACCCCGTGAGTGATTTGAATTGGCCAGCCTAAAAGGGTCAAGGTGCTGAAGTGGGACTGCTGAACTTCGTCTTGCGACAAAGCGGTTGCAGTCCACGCGGATCCACACGCAGCCGAAAGAACGAAGCTTAGAGAAATCCGTCTACTACCCATCATTCCCATGTTGGCTGAAGCGCCATGCGTTGCACCTCCCATAGACACTATGGTGCCAGATTTCCCTCTAGTGTATTCTAGCGAGGTAGCCCTGAACCCTCCCCCCCCCCCTTTTCCGTGCGCACGCACGGGGGTGGGGGGGGGGGCGGGGAACACGGTAGTGGTCGCCTTCCCTAATCATCTGATGGGTGCGCCAATCTGCCACCTCTCCTCGCCACCTTTACTCAATCGGCCTTTGACGCCATTTTTAATTCGCAGGGTTACGTCTACGCATGCGTTTTGAGGATGATGGCGGCCGATGACCCCTGATGCTGCATTCATAGAACTGTTTACTTCCCATTTTTACCCTCAGAAAGCCCGGGACCTATAGCAGGCCGCTGTGAAAAACGCGTCTTCGCTTCATTTTCATTTTTGCATCCATGGCGGAGCTTTTTTTCTTTCGGACACGGCCAACAAAGCGGCGAAACTTGCCTCCCCTGATGGAGGACCCTGCACACGCCTATGCGTATGTCGTAGTTTGCTCTTTGTTACCGATTTCTGATAACCGTACGCGATGCGGCGCTCTTCAATGGGAATTTTGAAATGAGAAGTTATGAGCCTTGAATCAGTAAGATAAAAATTCATGTTCCTTTGTTTTGTTTACGACTTAGACATCACGAATTCTAGAGCAATTACCTTCTTTCTATTCAGTTATTACACATAAACGGGCCGCCGAATAGGGCCATATATATAATCTACAACAAAGAGAAAAAGAGAGAGAAAAAAAAAACGTTCGCGAGAAAAGAAAACAGGTCATATGGCAAGAGGTATGTCTTGGGACATGGACGTCAGACGTCAACGGCGTACGTAGAGTTCGGAAGCGAACATGTTATAAAACAGCAGTTTTATAACAACCTCCAGTCCTTTTCAAAGCTGATGTAATCACTTGAACCTTGATCCCTTCTGCCATGCGGGGGTGCCGCGATAACATTCCGCTGAAAGCGTTATCAAACATGATTTCCTTTCAAACATGCATCACTCTTGCAATATCCGAAAGATTTTTTCGCAACGCCCCTGCATTTCCACACTTCGAATTCATCTCACGTTCGATAAAGTATTGTCTTTTTTCGCAAAAAAAAATTAAATATAACCATCACATCTTCACGCTAGGCGGGTTGCCATGAACGAGTGTCGATGCCAACTGCTGAGAATTTGCCAATTTTCGGGTAAGTACAATTAGTATTCTTTTTTATTTTTGAAGTGAAGACAATGGAAAGTGGACAGCGTTAGCGCCAGCCATCCCAGCATCATGAAATGGATAATGAGTTAACAAACAAGAAAAAAAACGTTAATTACTCGCTAGAACACAAAACTACCACATTAATACAGCTGTTTGCTTGCCAACGGCCGCAGCAACGGATTATTATTATTATTATTATTATTATTATTATTATTATTATTATTATATTATTATTATTATTATTATTATTATTATTGCAAAAAATTTCTTCGGCTTCAGATGAGCTGCAACAAATGAATTGAAGTTCAGTTGTTACTGGATACTCTGCCGAATATTAAACAGAAAAAAAAAGCAAGAAGTGCAGTGCTACCTGGAATAAAACATCAATGCCCGCATTCACAAGTTCGTCTTAAAGTCATCGACATGTTCAGTCAACTGCGATGCTGGGCACATCTTTTGTGAAGCCGTCTGGCCAGCCAATGGCGGTTAGCACTTACGAACTGAAAGCTTTGTGAATGCCGCCTCAGCACCCTGAGCGTATACGCAGGGACATGAGTAAAAAAGTATAACAATGCGTGTCAGACAGCTTGCTTTGCGTCATCGAAGTCCTGCACCACGCAAACTGGTGTCAAGCCTGTCTGAAGGCATTCTAGACGAACACTGAGCGGTATGTCTTGCATCGAAAGCAGGACGTGAACAATACAAAGTGCTAACTCATCTTCAATCTCCCAATCCCCGTGAAGGAACAATTTATTACGAAAACAAGGATATAACGCTGACTCTGATAATACGATCATCCAGGTGCACAACACCACTTATGATAAAAAGAAGACTAGAAGCAAGAACACCTACAGAAAATGGAAACCTCACTCTTTCGGAAAAGCGAAGCAGATTAACAGAGATTCACGAGGGAACGAAGTAATACTTTTTTTTATGACAGCCATGCATTTGTTTAGTACACACTTCAGGAGAACGTTGTCCTCTATGCATGAGAATTATTTCCATCTTCATTTTGCTTTACATCACGTTCCGCTCATCAGGACCTTTTTCCTGAGGTGTAATACCACTTACCTGTTATCTCTCTCTTCAGAACGGGTTTCCCGGTTGGGCTGTCCCATTAGCGCCACGGCTGTTCGATGTTACACCGGCGCCCATATCGAGACGACCGCCCATTACCGGGGGACGGTTTTGGTGATCGGCGCTCGCAGAGATTAGTATAATTTCCGCGCGCTCAGACGACAGCGCATTACGGCGCTAGCTGGGATGGACGCGACTGGCGTATTCGCGACTGCCCAGAGTTTCTATTTGCGTCGATATTGCCACGTGCGTTTCTTAGTATCACTTTTTCTGTATTCGGTTTTCGCCCACAAAGACTGTCAGTAACGCTCAGCGCGAACCGCGCCTCATTGTTCGAGAAGCTTCGCGATCATTGTAGATAGTTTTGTTAAGATTGCGCGCAAGACGCGCACACTCGAGCTCATTCTAGAATTTGCGCGACAGCCAGCGATAACGCTGGAATATTCTACGGCACATGTTTAAATGCCGACGCGCTTCACCGCTTGTCAGTTGATCGACGGTCGACGCTCTGCTCGCCGCTATCAGTTTATTGCTGTAGCTTGACTTTCAGTTTCCCGGCCACAAGTTCGGCCTAATAAAGAGTTTCATCTCGGACGTGCTGACTGCTGCTTTCGTCGACGTCACGACCACGTGACAATATTCACACCGTTTAATATTCAAGGAGATATAAAGCTCGTTATATTGTCAGGGTGGTGACAGACGATCGAAACGCGGTGTCCTCGGAAAAAAGCGCTGTCGTACTGCAGTGAGCTCGGCGGTCGCGGTTGCGAAACGCCTATCAATACCACCTATTTGTTTCTAGGCATTCAGTATCTGGATACGACGCATATTCAGCATGTATTACGTATTGTACTCGACATGTTGTTCGTGCAGAGAAAGGACAATATTTACACGGACAGTACTTAGCGTACATTTATACGCACATTCATGTATCTCGGGAAATGAAAGCTGTAATGGCTTACGAAAATACAGTACACTGTACAGGCTTGACTTCCTTTTCTTTCATGTAGTCCACCTTTCCGTATGCCAACAAGTGTAAAACAACAACAGCAACAACGACATCAACTACAACAACGACGACGACAGCTACAACAACAGCAACGCCGTAAAAGGCTTTTAAAGTACAAGGTTCCAAGGTATAAGCATTTATGTTCATTCTGTACGACAACTACAACAGCAACAACGCCGTAAAGTTCTTTGTTTCTCTTCCGCTTTCTCTTTCTTTTCTCCTCTCTTTTTTTCTTTCTTTTTCTCTGTTCCAGTATTTCCTGTCATTATTTCTCTCCTTACTTCAATTTATTTCAATTTTTCTTGATATTTCTCCCTTTCTTTTTCTCTCTATTTCTTGCTTTCTTTCTTCTTTTTATATTTTTGTACGTGGTTTTGCCTGCGTTACGCCCTGCGAGGACTGCATACGAGAGCATACGACAACCCGGGCCCCTAAAGTGCTCCGCACTTGATATCATCATCAAGGCGCTTGAAGAAGAAGGGGAAGGAGACTTCTCCTTGGCGCGAGCGCGCTCTCACTATGCTACAGATAGCTATGCTATACGTAGTTTTGCCAGCGTAACGCCAAGCTACATGAGACGACGACAGCATACGACAGCCCTGGCCCCTAAAGTGTTCTGCACTTAAAAGAAAAAAAAAAAAACTAACGTCTCTAAACGGGTGGCCAGGTGCGTTCACCCCATAAAACACAGCAGAGCTCGATCGGCCATGCCAAATCGAGCCGCAAACCCTCTCGTAAAAAGGTAATCGTCAAGGGTCGCACTTTTACTCCAATAAGTCTACGTTCCTTAATCATAACCACAGAAAAAAAAAAGTGAAAAAAAATCGGCAGATACCACGTACCAAGGGAGTCGATGTTATGCGAAGCATGCGGCAGGAAGGTGACTGTGGCGTAATTTTTTTACTGAGCGAAACGTTACAAAATGACGCTAAAGATTAGTATAAATTCGATGAGCAGACATAAATATTGAGGAGCCGTATATGCGTTATATAACCAGTTGTTTACAGCTGGGTAACGCTGCCAACGCCAACGTGGGTAAAATACCAACACCACAAGCGGTAAGCTGATATGTAGTGCTTATACTTCGTCTTTTATGATGGAGAACGCACGCACGTTTGACGAACCCGTGTGCATGTATGGAAGAATTTCTTGACAGTTCTTGAACAAGGTCCTCATCTCCGGGATCAGTGAGCACCAGCAGCTGGTCATGACTTGTTATCGGATCAGGTCGCGATCGCGGTGACGAGCGGTCCATGCGTAGTGAAGTATGAGGTATAGTACAGCTGTTGGAAATCATGGATGCCTCGGTCATTTTGTCGACAAATTGCCTGTGAATAGAGCACGCGACATGTAGGAATCTGAAGTCACCCCTCGCGTTGGTGAAGTATAGGCCGTCGAGGCTGGTAGGCCTCGATAGTGCTACGTAGACCATCATCAGTGGATGGCGTTTGTCGTACTGTTGTAGACCTGCCTGGGTGTATGTGGTCTACGTAGCTTAGTCTACAAAGCGGCTGTCAATCAATCTGGCATCATCCTCGGTTTGCATGACGTCATCGCCTAGCCTCGTATGAAATGAAGAGGACACTGCGTCGTTCTGGCGGACTGAGTGCACTTTACGATGCCATGATGTGAATATCATACGTAACTTTCGTTAATGTATTCCTCCGGCGTCGAGCAATGCTTCAATATAGCTTGCTGAATCATAGGAATACAAATGTAACGTTTATTAGACTGCTATAGAAGCGGAGCCAACACTGGAACCGCAGACGTTAATCTGATATGACGCCTGTATCGTAGTAGTACACCTCGTAGGAGTGTCATGTAGCGTTTATTGCTTTCTTGCAAAATTAGATAGCAAGCACCACAACCACACGTGACGTTGCACCGCCATCACGCCTGCATAGCCTGCTTTTCCAAGCCAGTTTATAGACCTGGTGTGGCTCTACGGTGGAATACCTGATTGCCACGCAGAATGCTTGGGTTCGATTCCTGCTGGGATCCTAATTTTCATTCTTTCCATTCGTCGTGTCAAGGCTGCCGTTATCGGTGTTTCATGACGGTCTCGGATTTAATATCTGTTCTCGCCGTTCCTGGGTAGATATAAACTGTCAATCGCCTGTGTTGCATACCCGTGCACCGCGGCCCGTGGTAAAAGGGTATGTGCACGCGTGTCCGGAGGAAAGGGTTTATTTTGTTTTATTTGTTTGATCTCCTCCTCCGCTCCACTTTTCTTCTCCTCCTTTCCTTCCTTGGACGCGTTGCTAGGAGACAGTGGTGACGTCATCGCTTAGCCAGGTTTTTCTGCAAACACCTGACGGCCCAACCTCCGGCTTAAACAGATTCACTGCTAAAACGAGACACACACTTTCCATGCTCGGCTACAAGAGGACAAAAGGTGTGGAAGCGTGCACACAGAAGTTGACATTCACACTGCTGGGGAATAGCAGCGGTAAACCCTTGAAGGCGGGAACAGCGTTGTGCTGACTGGTTCTTCGATTTCTTTTAGCAAACCAGCAATATCCTTAATTTGTCTATTTTGTCGTAGAACAAGCACTAAATCCTAATAAGACATACAAGTGAAGCATGAGAAATGGCAGGTATATGTTCATATTTTATGCTATGTTGTTTTGATAGGATATATGAGATATTGTAATAGTCAGCAACCTTGTGCTCGACAGCTTCGCAACTTTGAATGCGACCTTGTTTGTTGTTTCACGACTTGTGAAGTACTCGCGAGAACTGTTTCTAGAATGTTTCCTTACTGTCCGGCTTTATTATTTTAACGGTATTTCACTTGCTTTGCCCACTAAAGGAAAATCGTAGAGAGCGCCTCAGCGAAGAGATAAGGTGTTTGTACACGCGTTTAGTAAAAAGACAATTGCCGAAGCACTTATGATACCTTAAGGAGCTATTGTTCGGCTGAAGCAGACAATTATTGATATGTTGCTCCTTTATTTCGCTTGGTGCAGTTCAGGTGGAATAAGTTAGCCCCTATCCAACACTTTGTGTGAGAGGCAACGTTAGAAGAAAGTTGACTCCGTATAGATTAGATTGGCTCGCTGCCGAGTGAGACGTCATGCAAGCCTTAGAACCGAAGAGAAATAGCGTAGGTCATGCGGGCCGCCAGCGTGGGTCTTGTTTGCTGAAGTGATCTTATTTCAACACTGCACTCATCACGCAGCCCTCCCATACCCGCATGCGCATGCACGCACGAAAGCCCACCCCTCCCCCTCCCCCTCTCATATATACACACTCGCCTGCTTTACGTCTCAACTATAAAAAAAACAGTCAGTACTGTATCGGAAATGATACATGGTAACGCAGCATTTAAGAGTAGGAAAACGTTCAATAAAATTACGGAGGAATTTACGCAGCAGTGTTGGCTCATTTGGGATATTCTTTTAGTGTTGCTTTTTCGATCACTTAAAGCAAGACAGCTCAATATGTGTCGGCATGAGTTCCTTGAACGCTGTTTGCAAGTGATTATAGCAAGTGTGCACATATTTCGAGAACGACACCTGATCACTTTGTTGGAATACCGAAGGCGATTAGACAAAAAGAGAGGCAGAGGGCGGTAAGCATACGAGAAAAATAGGAAGGTTAACAAAAGACATCTGAGGTTGGTAATTTCTTTATGGAGAAGGGTAAAATATACATATACAACATTCCAGGAAGGAAAGCAAAGAATGGGCTATAGAAGATTATACATGCTGCGCCACTGCCACACAGTATGTGCGGTTACCACGTACTCATAAACAGTGCAAGTGTCTATTGAACAGAAGAAGCTCACACTTTACCTTCTGTCTCCCAATCACAATTTCTCTCAGAATCTGGTATAAGGCAGCAGATTATCTATAGTAATGCGCAGTAGTCTACATACAGGCTGTATGCCAAGAATATCGGTTTCAGCGCGTCACCAGTTGTTGAGCTGGTCAACTATAAAGAAGTTGTTGCTGTTTGATGGTTAACGCGAAGACACCTGTAAAAAGTGGCGCAATCTTTGCGTAAAGTGCATTAGTAGTAAACAGATAAAATTTAGCATCTTCTCCACCATATACAAGGGGGTAACATACAACATTTCACTACAAGATCCGATCACAGAACCGCTGTGAATCTGCCCTTAACCTCTGTAAGAAAGTCGAGGCAGCTGGAGTCCGCTGGGGGACTAGAGCACGCATCTGCAACGCAGCGAGCGCGGAGCGTCGGCGTCGCGAGGCGAGAGGGGGGGGGGAGTTTACCGATCGGCGCTCGCCCGTTGCCGATCGGGCGAGGTGTCTACATACTACGACGACTACTACTACAGAGGAGGGAACGACCAACACCCTAAAAAGCTTCGCCCCTAAAAAATTCCTGGCTACGGGCCTGCTGGGGTTTAACGTCCCAAAACCACGATATGATTTTGAGAGACGGCGTAGTGGAGGGCTCCGGAAATTTCAACCACCTGGGGTTCTTTGACGTGCACCTAAATCTAAGTACACGGGCCTCAAACATTTTCGCCTCCATCGAAAATGCAGCCGCCGCGGCCGGGATTCGATCCCGCGACCTTTGGGCCAGCAGCCGAGCGCCATAACCACTAGACCACCGTGGCGGGGCGGCATGTAGATTAAGAATGCAGGAGAGGTCCCTCCCAGACCACCGAAGCGCGACCGCCGATTGCCTCCGCGTCTGAAGAAATAGTCCCACTCATACGCCGAGTAGTGAATTCACTGGCCGCCCGGTCATTACGTCAGTCTATAAAGAGCGCGCCCGTTTGTGCAGGCTCACGTTCATCATAATGTGAGGAGGAAATGCCGCTGCCTTGTAAAGTTGTACCCGACTTCAGTTAACAGATTCATGATAACTGCACGTTACTGAATTTCTCTAACGGCTGTCGAGGGCTAAATGCTTTAAAAATGACCGAGAAAACTTTTTTTTTTTAATCTGGGTCGTAGTAGTAGTAAAGGTAGGACCGTAGTAGTAAAGGTAGGACCGAATTTACAGCAACAATAAAAAGAAACGCTACGAATGCTGATTAAGTAGTCTTTGGAATGAATGCCTGTTTCCTTTACTTTGATGTAACACATTCCTTATTGAAAGAGAAAAAAGAAAGTTAAAGTGGCTTCTCTTTTTTATTCGCGTCGAAAGTGCAACGTCTGCATATCTGTGTGACGTCAATAATACGAGTGCGCCTTCAAATTCCCGCGTCACTGAGAGCTGTACGGGTAACTATGAGGCGCTTAAAGCAATGCCAGAAGGTAATTACGGGTTGTAAAATATTTCGTTGGTGCCGCCAGACGCAGTCATTAAAAAAAGCGGTCCTGTTTGCTTACGCCATTTATGGAAACCCTAACGCAAGAAAATCTTAAGCACCTCTATCTGTCATTGATTCTACGCTTAGCATCACTGAACACCTTGGCATAGTATTGTGAAGTTTCTAATCAAAAGGTGAACTTTGACAATAAAAATTATTGTGCGCTTCTGAATTACCTCATTCTAATAAGCTTATAGGAAAAAGAGAGAGGCAGGTACGGTTTGGTCGGTATGAGTTCAAAGGAGCGTTGGAAAAGATAATTAGACAATACCACCAGGCTTTGCTTCTGATTCACTACGGCGCAAAGAAGAGGTTGTTTTGAGGACTGCTTCACAACAGGACTGTATGACATTTTGCCGTTAGTAAAGACAACACGCACAAGAAAAAGACGAACACGACGACATGGTAGGCATTTCCAACTCATTTATTTCTAGCCTGAAACAGAGTGCACATATACATGTGACACACACTTTCTTGCATGTGTTGTCTTTACTAGCGGCAAAATGTCATACGGTAAACAATACTAACTGGGCCAAGAAGTTCTCAAGCGTCTTCACAACAGGAGGGGTGCCACAAGAATAGCTATTTTCTCGCAAGTTTGCCGACTTTGTGCTGTGTGAGCGCTGAGTGCTGCGGGAAAGATGGTAAAACGGCACTCACAGAAAGTTAACTAAATAAAAAAAACACAGTGAAACAAGAAGACGACATCGATGGTTCGATGGCACCTTAGCTGGCACCCTCGTATGTTACTGCCGCGTCTCGTTAAGTTGCAGAGTTCCCATATGCCTGCCAGCCTGAACCTGCTAATTAAGTGTCCAAACTGTCACAACAAAGTTTTCAACCCACTTTGCGATACACTACACCATACCCATTTTTTTTCTAGCCCAGCATACTGCTTCAGTATTTTAAAATTTTGCCGATCATTAAAGAAAAAAGAAAAAAGAACTCACTTTTCCTTCCCGGCTGGATTAATATTACACCGGCCTTATTTGGCAGACTTAAATTTAATGTGACAGTAATAAGGAGGTTTACTTGGTTTCAGGTCCCTGGGCCTCCCCCGTCACCTCTGTTCCGGACTGCTTTCTTTTTTCCCCATGGTACGATATTGTTTCTCATGGGTAGCGTTTATATTTTCTTGTTTCTTAGTACAAAGTGCAATATACCTTAAGGAAAGTAATTCACTCCGCTCCAAGTGTGCCGTGCAAACAGATTGAAATCTGAGAAAGAATGATACAGCGCTCCTCTATTTTATCCTGGCACAAAAACACAAAAATAAATGTAACAATGTCAAAGTTCCACGAAGGAAAAAACGCACAAAATTAAGAGCCAATTTTAGGAAAATGATGCCAGTGAAACGCTTCTGTGGCCTGGTAATACGTAGTAAGACACCGGTAGAAACGTTCATAATCAGTACGGGGCTATTTTTGTTCACTGAAGGCATTTTTTTATATTTTGATAGAAACTATATTGACATTCGAGGAGGATTTTTGCTGTCGCCGTCATGTTCCGCATAAAGTGCACATCGATAACATTGCGTTCTGTGTGCAAGTGTAAGCGTGCGAGGGGGTAGAGACGAAACGGGCCGGTCGTCTTTGTCGGGCAAAAGGCGCATGGAGGGGTGCCGGAAGGAGGGGGGGTGTCGTGGCTCCGGCTGGACATGCATACTTGGACCAGCCGGGTGTGCTCGCCCGCCGCCGCACGCACCGTACCTTTAGAGGTGATCAGTAGATGGTTCATACCTTTGTACGTGTCGTACTCTCATCGCAAAGTTTGGTTACGCTTCCTAACGCCACCGCTTTGCCGAGTTACGCCAGGTCGCATTCTAAAGGTGTCAGCTGCTAACCTTACTTCTTATAAGAATGCAGTTTGTCGCTGTCGCATTCATTGCTTCGCCCTTACGGATAGATAGATAGATAGATAGATAGATAGATAGATAGATAGATAGATAGATAGATAGATAGATAGATAGATAGATAGATAGATAGATAGATAGATAGATAGATAGATAGATAGATAGATAGATAGATAGATAACTTTATTGTACACCGAGGGAGGAGAGCCCTTACGGAGAAACCGTGATTTTTTGGGGGGCGAAGCACCTTAGGACCTAGCTTTGTCGTCGACTGTCGCTGTCCGCTGACACGGATATAGAAAACCGTTGCTATAGTCGAAACATATGCGTGTATGCTGCGATTACGATTACGATTATAAAGTATCAGATAAAAGTCATATGCAGCACTCAAAACACCCCTGAAATATCCTAATAAAAATGAAATCGGATAATAATTAAAGGCACTATGTTCCCGAAATCAACCAATCTGGCTGTCACAATTCTGAAGGATGTGCACAATGGGATGTGGAAGGCGTCGTACCTGACAGTTCGTCTTCAACGAGAAACCCTCATTTGGAGCTTGATTGATGTTAACCGTCTGTGATAATAAATTTTTCTAAACACACAGTTGTAGACAACTTTAGAAGTCCGCAACGTTTCCTCCTCAAAGGCGAAAGATATGTGTGTATGTTGTGATTACGATTACGAAACAAAGTACAAGCAAAAATCCTATATACTAGTCGGCGACTTAAACGTAGACATTATGGGCAGCGACTGGATTATGCAGTTGTTGATGTCTCGATACGCTCTACGATGCGTTTCCTATTACTGGAAACAACCAACAACCACCCGAGGAACATGCATAGACCTTGTCTTTCCCAGCTTTAGATTAGATCCACTCTAATAACCATTGGCTCTCCCTTTCACGGACCACAAAGCAGTAATAACGAAGGGAAAACTGAATCCAGAACTCAATACGATATACCAATTATAACAAGAGGATTAAAATAGAAGAGCAATAAAGAGGAACCAGATAAATACATTTGTGTGTGTATATATATATATATATATATATATATATATATATATATATATATATATATATATATATATATATATATATATATATATATATATATATATACACTTTATGTCCCTCAATTTGCATTCGCAGGGGCAACGCGCTTGTGACGTGCGGTGACATACCGGTACGATACCCAGTGCTTCGGCACCCGTCATGATTCACATTAGCGGAGACGCGGTGATTTTTTTCCTTCGAGTGATGTGTGACCTTCGATAGTGATCGAGTAAAGGACAGACGATAGCTTCGCCTTCATGTCTGTACGTGTCGTTTACAAGATGTTTTGTGCCGCATGCGGCCCGCACATGACTACCTTCGTCTCATATTCTTTTTTATTTGATCGATATGTATTGTCATGACCTACACAGATATGACTGGTCTCACGCATTCTTTTCGTTAGGCACGCCATGCAGTCACCATGTGGTGAAACATGTCCGTGGAACAAAAACTCTATATTCAGAATCGCCGTCCAGAGTTTAGTAATTAAGTAGATCGGTATCACTGTTTCTCGAATCCTGATATCAAATCCCCCTTCGAAAGCGACCCACATATGAGATATGGGAAAGGCCTTCTTTCAAGTGGCAACGCTAGCAAACATCTTGTTCAAGCAACCCCCCTCCCCCCCCCTGCTCTAGAGAGAGAGAGAGAGAATGAATATATACGAAAGGCAGGGAGGTTAACCCCCTGCCCTAACGTTATTCACTGTCCCTGCATTTCCGGTACAGCATTTCTTGTCTAAGGCCTGCTAGCTGAGGTGAGTTTGAGACCTCTCCTCTGGATCATTCTCATTTTTTTTTTGTGTAAACACGAATTTAAGCCTGTAATGCCCAAACAGAGTTCCACATCAAGAATTGAAACATCTTCACCTGTTTGCTACTCACGTGGACCATATTTGTACAGCAATGTACAAATAGGATGTTATTTGAGTTGTAAATTCAATATTGCACCAATTAATTAAGTGCTATAACTGTTCTGCCGAGCTGTCTACAATTTAAAACTCTCTCCAGCTTATCAAAAGGGCTCATTTACAGGCTGTATATACACTTCGCATATATAAATCTAAAATTGTATCTATCCAGAGAACGTAGCAGATACTTGTATGATGCATTAGAGATTACACGGTTACTTCAAAGGCCCCTGCAACACTTTTCCGGCATGGTCAGTAAATGCTACCTATCGGTAGTCGAGGCCCCTGAGAACACGCGAGCCAGACATTATACATTATAGCGCAGCACGTGGCCTGGAATATACAATTAAGTCTCAGAGTCAGCTTGAAATAGTTCTTTCTTCTTTCTACAAATGATGCTGTATAACCAAATGACCGCACCATGTACCTTGTGTCTGTCATTCTTCTTCTCCGTCCCGTGTTTAGCGCTGTTTGCTCTCTTCTTAATCATATACCCAAATTCATGGCCATTGGCTTATTTGAGCATCGTGAGCACCATATTTACCGTGGCCGCCGCGGGAGGGCGCCAGGTGCCCATGCGCGCGCTCGCGATTACACTGAAAGTAAACCACGTGTTCGAAGGAACAAAAAGAAAAAGTGGTCAAGGTCATGACGTGCCCGTGACGTAACTTCTTTTCCCCGTGCCATCCCTCCCTCTTAGCTTCCAGCGCGCTCGCCGGGGCGAGAGAAGAGAGAAAGCAATAACAGCGCGCGTCAAATCTCTGCAACTCCGCTCGTACTTGACGGATTCTAAAAATATTTTGCGGTGGTCGATTCGTAAGGCAATACACCGCTTTAATTAAGCCATTCGATGGTTACTTGAAAACCTGTTGCAGGGACCCTTGACAGAACGAAATTGTGACAGGGAGCACCTAACGATGATTGTCAAAGTTTATACACCTATCATTCGTAATATCAAGAGTACGTTGTAACACAAACGATATTTGTACCATGCTTCACCAAAAGTTTATCGAGGTAATTACCATAACAGACGAAGATGCGGACGTCATTTCTTTGAGAACACGGTAGTAGGTTTCTAGCATCTACCCTAGGTGCATCTTCATTCACCATTGGAACGGCTGATAGCCCATTGTGCGAAATCTGCGGGTGCAGCGAGACCATCGTGTACCTTCTCTGCGAATGCACCCGTTTCGACACCCTAAGAGCAGCCCTCTCAGCCGCATTGGGCCAGCTGGACAACCACTCTCTCACAGAGGACAAAATCCTATAGGGCACTGGCCTACCCGGTCTTCAGCGCGAGCGGCTATGAGGGCGTTGCTGCGGTTCCTTCGGCAAACCGGACTGAACGACAAGTTATAACTGGTATCAGACAATGCTTTTAGACAGTGTATTCGTAGTGTCCTTACAATTTCTCTCCTTCTCTTTCATTCTTTCGCATCCCCTTTCCTAATCCCCAGTGCAGGGTTGCCAACAAGAGTTCTTCCTGGTTAAACTCCCTGTCTTTCCTCTGCCTTCCCCCCCCCCCCCCTCTCTCTCCGTTCTCCACTTCAGCTTTCCTAAATTATTTACTTGCGGTTGTGCCTTCCGGTGTCCGCTCAATTTTCCGTTGTTGACCGGGAGATCAAGCGGAGTCGCCGCCTGGCAGCAACTGGCCGAAGCGCGCCTATAGTGTGGATTGTTCCCTGTGTCATCTGCTGGTCACGTCGAGTTTGCTTGTGCGCGTTGTCATGGACGTCCTCAAAGGGCGGTTTGTTCCGTTGGGTTAGCGCACGTTTAACTGCTTGTACGTATGCCTAGCACGACGTACACAAGCATTTGGCCTTGATCGGCCGAATATGCATTTGAATACGATAGGTGAGTGCAACTTTCGAGAGTGCTGTGTATTGCCGTCGTACCCTCCGTTCGCTAGAATCATTTCAATGTGGAGGCCGCATTCTGGTTGAAGCACATCGTGTTCAAGCACATGGAATGGTCCCAAATATGAGTACTATGAAATAGTGTGTGAATGCAGCATTTTAGCGACTCGGTGGTAAACAGAAACGAGGCTTAGGTCATGCACTTTCGCGTTTTTGTTAGGTGTTTAACTGCGGCACTGTAGTTTATCGGTTATGCGATTAGCTTTAGTTGTGCTTAGGATGTTCTCTTGTTGTACCGTCGTGATCCCACTGCAGAGAAATATTTATATCAAGTGAAGTCTTACACTTCTGTACTTTAACTGCCCCCTCATGAAACAGAAAATGGAATGACACGGAAGTTATAAAACGGAGTTGCCGTGCGCAAGATTAACTTGGGGCAAAATTTATGCAGAAACACCCGCGTGCTTAGATTTAGGTACGCTTTAAAAACCCAGATGCTCAAAAGTAATCCAGAATGCGTGCCTTACATTTACGTCGTATAATTTCACCCAAAACCTGATCTTTTTTTTACATTATTTTGAGCGTTTGTGTGGGGTTGTCATGATTGCCGGACGGCAGTGGTCATTATTCGCTTGGAAAAAAAAAAGAATGCTTGTCCCATAAAATAACCGCACCTTTGTTGCATCACTGTCATGCGCTTAATGAATCGATGAAAGCTCTGTGATAAAGTGTTACCTTTCTTTACTCTTACTGGAGCAAGAACAAGTGCATACGTGTTACACGTCTTCCTAGCGCTAAAGCGCTTTCAGCCACGTAGATTTCCTGACTAAACTTATCAACTATCCCATATTCCATGGAGACCTGAATAAGAAAAAAAAATGCAAGTGTATTCGTGCGAACAGTGCTATTAAAGTCATCATACAGGAATACGGGCTTTCTCTCTCTCTCTCTCTCTCTTTGGTATCCAGGTGAGCAAGAACTAAATACTTCAGTAGTTAATTCGCGCTACAGCAGTGCGTAGTTGGTGAAACACACGCTAAACACGTAAGAACAAAGCAACAAAAAACGTCATACAGCGCGAAAGCGTAGACTGTCAACCAGGGCGAGCATCCTTTTTATTTGCAGATGGCGCTTCTCTCACTAGTAATAGTGACGTCGGGTGGGCTTCGTGCGTCGATTCGCTAATGAAGAGTGTAGATATTACCAGTAAGCTGCAGTCAACTCATTTTATTCGCCGACAATCGGCTCAAACCGCTTACAACGAAGCGCCGCTGTGTGCATTTGTAAACGCGCCGCCGACCGCCTATCAACAGTACCACGGCGACGGTGCTGCCACGTATAGCCCGATCTCGAGACGAATGGCCTAGCCACGGCCGGACTACAAAGGCGCGCGTGCGCGCGCGCGCGCGCGTCAGTCCAGTTCGGCCGTGGCCTAGCTAGGTCACTCTAGCCTAGCTAAGGAACAAGCAAGGAGGATTAAATCCTCCTTGGGAACAATGCTTCGCTAAAGAACGCTTCTTTGACCAGAAACAATCGTCCAAATCCTGAATATCATAACGCGTCACAGAAACTCAGTGGACATGGCCACGAAGACACATCGCGTCGTGAGCATCCAAGTGCAGGGTACACAAATTTTCTGTTATTTCGTGGTACTCGTCTAAAGAAAATAAAGTTGAGTTCAGATTGTTTGACGGAACATTTGAAAAGGCAGTGGCAACCAAAAATCATAATTAGAAATTGAGAAGGAAATCGCGAAGATACCCAGAGAAACCACGGTGGTTATCCAAATAACTTAAGTTGGCAGCACGTATATGCATTCGGCTCCGTCGACCGGTAATGCACTGTCAGTTTGTACGTCAACAGGTTGTGGAAGTTTTCATATGTACAGAATCATTAAATAATTGCCAGAAAGAAAGATTACTTTTTAAGGGCTCGTTTTTCTTTGTTAGACACAATATTAATGAGAACTAACAGACAGCAATGCCAAGAAAAGTATAGGGGTGTTATTTGTAGTAATTAGAATATAAATGTGAAGAAAGTAAAGTGGACGAAAAGATAACTTGCCGCCGGCAGGGACCGAACCTGCGACCTTCGAACAACGCGTCCCATGCTCTACCACTGAGCTACGGCGGCGGTCATCTCCCCGTCCACTTTATAGAGTATATATGTGTATTGAAACTTAGGAGTGTCAGTCAGCGCCAGTCGCAGCCATGGCGGCGAGTGTGGAACACTCTTTTTTTCTGCCTTTTTGGCGTCACGTAGCACGTGATCTATTTACGAGCAAGCAGCTGACCAATAATCCCTCGCATACTGCCTGAAGGCATCATGTCTGCCAGAACGAGACCCTCGCTATGAATGAAGGAAAGATTACTTTTTAAGGGCTCGTTTTTCTTTGTTAGACACAATATTAATGAGAACTAACAGACAGCAATGCCAAGGAAAGTATAGGGGTGTTATTTGTAGTAATTAGAATATAAATGTGAAGAAAGTAAAGTGGACGAAAAGATAACTTGCCGCCGGCAGGGACCGAACCTGCGATCTTCGAATAACGCCTCCGATGCTCTACCACTGAGCTACGGCGGCGGTCATCTCCCCGTCCACTTTATAGGGTATATATGTGTATTGAAACTTAGGAGTGTTAGTCAGCGCCAGTCGCAGCCATGGCGGCGAGTGTGGAACACTCTTTTTTTCTGCCTTTTTGGCGTCACGTAGCACGTGATCTATTTACGAGCAGGCAGCTGACCAATAATCCCTCGCATACTACCTGAAGACATCATGTCTGCCAGAACGAGACCCTCCCCCGCCACGGTGGTCTAGTGGTTATGGCACTCGACTACTGACCCGAAGGTCGCGGGATCGAATCCCAGCCGCGGCGGCTGCATTTTCGATGGAGGCGAAAATGTTTGAGGCCCGTGTACTTAAATTTAGGTGCAGTTAAAGAACCCCAGGTGGTCTAAATTTCCGGAGCCCTCCACTACGGCGTCTCTCATAATCATATCGTGGTTTTGGGACGTTAAACCCCAGATATTATTATTATTAGAACGAGACCCTCGCTATGAATGAAGGAAACATTACTTTTTAAGGGCTCGTTTTTCTTTGTTAGACACAATATTAATGAGAACTAACATACAGCAATGCCTAGGAAAGTATAGGGGAGTTATTTGTAGTAATTAGAATATAAATGTGAAGAAAGTAAAGTGGACGAAAAGATAACTTGCCGCCGGCAGGGACCGAACCTGCGACCTTCGAATAACGCGTCCGATGCTCTACCACTGAGCTACGGCGGCGGTTATCTCCCTGCTATCACGACCGGATCCGATAACAAGTCACGACCAGCTTCTGGTGCTTACAGATCACGGTGATGTTGACCTTGTTCAAGAAATATCAAACACCTCTTATACACATGCACACGGGTTCGTGAAAAGTGTGTGCGTTCTCCATCATAAGCGACAAGTATAAGCAGTATATATATCAGCTTACCTCTTCTGGTGTTGGTAATACCTACGTTGCCATTGGCAGCGTTACCCAAGTGTAAACAACTGGTTTATAACACATATTCGGTTCTTCAATATATATGTGTGCGTATAAAGTTTATAAAAAATCTTTAGCGTCAGGTTGTAACGTTTCGCTCAGTAAAAAAATTATGCCACAGTAACTTTCCTGCCGTATGCTTCGCATAACATCGACTCCCACGGTACGTGGGATCTGGCGACTTTTTTGTTGTAGTGCTCGCTATCTAATTTTATAACAAAGAAGTAAACATGTACCCCTATGATACAGGCGTCATGTAGGGTTAACGTCAATTGTGGTTCCAGTGTTGGCGCCGCTTTTACGGCAGTCAGTAAACATTAGATTTGTATCCCTATGATTCAGCAGGCTACATTCAAGCGTTGGTCCACCCCGAAGGAATAAGCTAAAGAACGTTACCTTTGATATTCGCAAAATCGCACCGGAATGTGCACTTCGTTTTGATAATGCCGATGCCAGCGCTCTAAGGTGAGCGCTGACGTTACATCAGACCATAAGTTACCCTTGAAGCGCTAGTGTAGTCGGCGTTTCTGGTAAGACCACGATGTGCACACAACTACTATACTTCGAAAAACACGTCGATCCATCTCGTAACTCTTGGCTGAAAGACAAAAAAATGCAGCACAAACAATTACTCGCCGACTGCTTCGCATAAAACCGACTCCCACAAGGCGTAGGATCTGCCGAATTTTTTTTCTATTTCTTTCTTCTTTTCTTTCTTTCTTTTTCTCTTTGTTTCTTGTATGTCTTTTATTCTATTTCTTTCTTGCTCCCACTATCTAATTCTTTTTCTTTCTCGCTCTTTTGATATTTCTTTCGCTATCTCCGTTTCTTTCTAAGCTGACCGGCATTCTTTGTTTCTCTTTATTTTGCTCTTCTTGAGTGTTGTATCTCTTTTCTATCGGTTTCTTTGTATTTCTTTCTTTGTCAACATTTCTCTATTTCTTTCTCTTTCTTCTCTCTCTTTCTTTCTCTCTCTCTTTTTGACGCGTTCGTTTTCGTTTGACACTGGCACCTGCTGTACACGGTAATGGGGCTTGCCCAATTCCTGTGGTGCTTATCCTTCCGAGGAGTTTTGCACGACGGAGCACAAGTTACTGACAGCTTAAACAACTTTGCTGTTAAAACGAAGCACGCGTTCTCACAAGATCGTCGCAGTATTTTTTTATTTATTTACTCTCGTACCCACAGCGCCATTCAGGCATTACAGTGTGGGAGGGGCGGGGGGGGGGGGTATATATAGCAGTTTGAACACCCAATGGTAGTCCACAATAAACAATCAGTTACAACAAGATTGATGACAAATACGCATTACATTAAACACCGGTAGGCAGAAAAAAAACACTCATCGGCACTAAGATGCAGCACTAGCATATATGAATGTCAATGTAAATCACCCATGTAAAAAAAGAAAAAAAAAACTTTCTTAATTGCAGAAAGAAAAAAAGAAGATAACAACACTGTACATATATAAAACAAAGAAAAACTATGTAGGCTAATAAGAAATAAACTTTGTATAAAAACCAACTACAGCCGAAGACAGAACGACATGTCAAAGAGCGGCTACAAAAACTTCGTTATCTAATATGCTTACTGTTGTAGCAGGCAGTCCATTCCATTCTCAAAGTGTTCTTGGAAAAAAAGTGATTTTAAAAGATTAGTTCTGAAACTATATTCTCTAAATTTGAGTTCATGGTCTGTTCGTCTGGATATATAATGCGGCTGAAAAATGCACTGATTGCGCTCGATTCCAATGTGGCCATAAGATATATTGTGAAAAAGCTTCAAGCGTGAAATTTGCCTTCTTTTTTTTAAATGCTTTCGTTTTCATGTCTCTTTTGTAGCAGTAAGGCTAAGGTTTCTTTCATAGCTACCGATAACGTACCTTGCCGCTATGTTCTGAACTCTCTCAAGTTTGTCGCGATCGGCACTCGTGCGAGGGTCCCTACAGTGCATCCATACTCTAAAATTGGTCTCACGTAACTCTTGTAGAGATTGCGGGCCTGCTGAGGAAACAGCTTCGTGTTACGCCGTAAGAATCCCAACACCCTGCATGCCTTTCCTGTAATGAAATCGACGTGACCGTGCCAACACATGGATGGTGTGAGGAATATCCCCAAGTACTTATTTACGGAAACAGTCTGCAACGGAGAACCACATAGAGTACAAGCTGCCGGTGACATACGTTTTTTGTGAAACGCATGTGGACAGTCTTTTTTGTACGTTTATTTGCATTTGTGATTTACCGCAGCAGTTTTCTATTTCAGTTAAATCCTTTTGTAAGATAACGGTATCAGCAAAGCTTGTAATTTCCCTATATAACATTAGATCATCAGCAAACAATGTGACGGAAGAAGCGATGGTGTCGGGAAGATCATTTATTAATATTAAAAAGAGCAACGGGCCCAACACTGAGCCCTGAGGGACACCAGATGTTACGCGAGCCACACCAGATTCTGCGCCATTTACGACCACATACTGAGAACGTAGGGGCAAGTATTCCTGAATGCATCTAATTATCTGTTCATTGATATTAAACCAACGTAGCTTATATACAAGCAACTTGTGATCTACAAGGTCGAACGCTTTCCTGAAATCTACAAATACCGAGTCAACACAGGAGCAATCGCTCAGCGCACCACGAACTTCGTGAACGAATTCTGTTAATTGAGTTGTGCAGGAAAGCCCTTGTCTGAAACTCTGTTGTTTTGGATTAAGAAGATTTTCATTGGTTATGTGTGTCATTATGTTACTGCACAAGACGTGCTCTAATATTTCACAGACTATAATTGTTAGAGATATCGGTCTATTGTTGTTGACCAGTTCACGAGGGCCTGATTTATACACAGGCACAGCGCGTGCTACCTTCCAGCCATGCGGCAAACTTCGTGTGCTTAATTATTTAGATTATAACACCTTAAGGAATAGTGGGATGGACGGCGCACACAATTTGAGAAAGCCGCGTGTCAAATTATCCGGCTTTGTTGGGGTCTAAGCGTTCGAGAAGAGACTGAATTCCGTTTTCATCGATAACTATGTCATCCATGTTTGCCACGCTTCTGTCAGAAAGCGAAGGCAGAACCCTGTTCGACGAACACGACGAGAAGGTGGAGGCAAAGAATGTATTGAAGCAGCTGGCCTTGTCTAAGCTATTTTCTATTTCTTTTCCGTTATGCTGAAGTGAGGGAATGCACACTCTCTTGTTTATTACATTTGACAAGATTCCAGAATAACTTTTTCGTTGTTTGGAATTGCGAAGGCAAATCGTCCAAAAATTCTTTTTTCGTCTGGCGAATTTTTGTCTGCAGAACTTTTGTCACGGTTTCAAGTTGCTCGCAAGTCTCAGAGGTGGGGCCTCTTTTAAATCTTTTATATATCCTGTTCCGTCTACCAGTAAGGCACCGAAGCTCACCATTGAACCATGGCTTAGATATAGTACGACGTGGAGTCTGCACCCACGTCGTACAGACGAAGAGTTGAGAGAAAGGGCGAAAGCGGTGCTGCGGAGAAGCACGAGAGAGAGGTCCTTCCCCTCTCTTCCTCTCCACTCCCACTCCCCCTCTGAAACGTGGGCTCGACATGCCGAAACGCTGCTTCGCATCGCCTCATGGTCCCCTTTAGCGGGAGATGGTGTGATTTTAGATGCGAAGCAGCTTTTGCTCGGGGCTCTGTCCGTCCATATGCGACCGTCCGCTTTCTACCACCTAACATAGTCATCTGTAACATTGAGCGCGCGCTCGCGCACAGGAGAAGTCTTCTTCCTCTTGTTCTTCAACCGCCTTGATGATGATACGTGCAGAGCACTTTAGGGGCCCGGGCTGCCGTATGCTGTCCTATCTTGGCGTAACGCAGGCAAAACCATGTGTGCTGACACGCGCTAGCACGTTCGGGCCTGTGTAAGGGGCTGGGTAAGACGCTGTGGCCTCTCCCCCTTACACTCTCTCAGCAATCACGTGATGGCTTCGGGGAACGAGATTCTGCACACGCGCGCTGAACCCGCGTGGCGTGCTACAACAAGAGTTCGGGACGAGTGACAGCAACAGCAATGGTTTCCTTTAGTGGGAGATGGTGCAATTTTTTTCAACCGCTCTTCACTTCACACACAGGAAGGCATAGCGCTCTCCCATAGTATAGTACACGGCACTCTTAAATTGTCGTCCATTTTTTTTTAACACGAGCAGCAAAAAAGAACAGTTCGCCACTCTGTCGCAGTATTGCACTTCGCATGGCCGGACCTGTAAAGAAGACACATGTATCTTAGAATTAGATACTGTCTTAGATATTTTTTGGACCAGGTAATACGAGTACCAGCGTGTTATTTCGATACATGAATGAATGAATTGAACATATTATAATACGAGATACTGCTATCGCAACATCAGCGTGAGTACTTTCTCTATCTGATACTGCTGCTACTAAGCCTCCTGACTAAAAACTAAAAACAGCAGTGTCACGTGGTGACCCTGCTGTCACCACGTGACCTTTTTGGCCGTCCTGAGTTTTGAGCCTTGGAACCCATGCTCTGAAGGTGTCCTAACCACTGGGCTAAACACCCGTCCTCGCAATATACGAATATTTATGAACCATGGTGAAGGTGGAAAACCCGAGCCACTGCGCCGACCAAAGTAAAAGTTAATACACGCACTTGAAGGGATGTTTCTACTCCCACGTGCTTTGTTCACAAGTAAAATGAAAAGAAGTATCCGAGAAAGTAAAGGAGCGGTGACACGAAAATTCTGACACAGTTTGACTGTTGAATCGTACTAATGAGTGCATATTGGGGCCATCTGTACAATATCAGCCACAAATACAACCTAAAAACTATTTTAATTGAGTATTGAAGTTCGTGAAAGTGCCGAATCGGAAAAAGAAGCATAATAGGATGTGGTCATCGAGCGGATACCACCTACGTAACGAGTTCCTGCCGGGTTACCGGAGGTGTGTACGAGACAGACAACGCTGGTAGCGACACCTGATAATGCATAGCCTAACCAGAAACCTACAGTATAACATCGCAGCGACTTACCCGCTTACTGATTGTGTGTAAAGCATTAGCAGTGAGATAATTAGGAACTCACACTATTCTTATTGCTTTTTTTGCCGACAACAAAAGCAACGAGACAGAAAAAATAGAAAAAAAATATTGCAGTTGGACAAAACGCCACAAGATGTCGCTACGGGCTCCGCAGTTGCTGCTACTGCTACAGCAGTACGCTATAGCTGCAGCTGTCAACAGCTCCGTTAACGAGGTACCCGCAAACGTTAAGTCTACAGACCAACTAAAGCTCTCTGCTGCCGGGATCATATTGCGTAGTGGACAGAAAGCTGTTTCGGCCCTCCGACGTGCGTACGTGGGATTGGTATGCCTTGAGAACGCGGCGTTGCCCGATATAAATACGAGTCAGTAAAGCGTACATCACGTCACTTGCATGTTACGCATAAACACTGTTACAGAGCGCCAATGTTGCGATTTCACTGCTTCCTTCGTCACTTATCGTCCTGTTACTTTACGAATGATCTGAGCGAAAATGTTTCAGCACGTCTAATGCTGCGGCTACTCCAAGCCTGGCGGAAAACGTCGCCTCAGTTGGACGACGACGACAAAAATAAAATGGCAGCTACCGGCGAGATTCGCTAAGTGAATCGAGCTTTTGTTACTGATTTTTACACTCCTCCCAGCTCTCTCGTCCACCGCCGCACTAGATAAGCAACGTAGTTTCACATTCGAGGAAACAAGCACTCGCAATGCTCAACACCTGCTCAACACGCAGATGAAACAGCAGCGCTGACAACACGGCAGAAGCTGGCCAGTGACGTCACTGGCTCTCGCGGTCACCTGATCGAGTAGGCCGGCTACGTCACGGGGCCACCGAGTGCTCTTCGAAATCGAAACCGCCTCCGGTCGTAACATACAAGCATATAATTAAACATTCGTCTCGCGCTGGGGCAAATGAGTTTTGTTGCCGCTATTATCGAGTCAGTATACGGTGATTAAGAGCAAAAACAGAGGTTCACAAATTTTCTGTCACCACTCCTTTAAAGGGGTCATGAACCACCTCTTGGGCTTGTTGAAAAAACACATCCTGCAGAAAGCTGACACGGCTATGAACTGCTCTGCCAAATATTACAGTCGTGCGCGCCGCGTAAAGGCCACAAGCGGAGCGCGAAGTTGCCTAGAGTCACTAGAAAAATTTCAGAGTATCGCATCTGTTTTCCGCGCGCCGCCGCCGACGCGATTGGCTTACTCGCATCACGTGACCTCTCGCCGCCATATACCTTCCAAGCGCTTTGGGTGCAGGCGCGTTGAATACAGAGCGCGGCCGGACATTTAGCAGTACCACGGTCCCTAGAAGTACTTCGTCGCTTTTTTAAACGCGTCATGCAGATGCCAGAGAGTAGCTCACCAGGAACCGAACGTTGCTAGTGAGCTACTCCGGGAATTTCGTATATTTTTGCATTCCGTGTGAGAAACATTAACGTCAAAGAGCGCCGTTGTACGTGGCTGCATAGTTGGCCGCGGAATGAATTCGCCCCCCTCGAAGAACACTCCTCTCTGCAATGAACTACACAAACTTTGCTGGAAAAGCTCTCGTGCAACAGGATACTTCACCTTTTCGGTTCGCTATGTTCAGCGATATTGCAAACCACATAACACATACCTTTCTATTTGCTCGGCTGTTTATATCTCGATCTGTTGAACAGATTGTGCATGTATTTCGAGTTATAAGCATGTCACGCACGAGAGCGAAATCGAAGGCTTAATAAAATAATAACTGTTTACTGTGTACCTAGAAGTCAATTGTCGCATGATCATTTGCCACTGCGAAACACTGAAGCATGGAACTCTGTTGATAAACTTGGTGTGAGGCAATGTTATTAAGCGTATTTTATCTTTTTCAAAAAAGAATGTTGCTAATCCTGCATTGCGCCGATCGTACCCCTACAATACTGTTTAGTGGGTGAGAAATGGTGACAGCAAAAAAAAAAGGCTTATCCTTTCACGTAGGGTACGGATTTTGGCTGGTTGGTTATAATAACGCTGTTTTCTACTTGAAGTCCTTTCACGTATTGAAGGAATCGATTTCATGCGAGCCCTAGATCTATATACATACTGTGTTGCAGTAGCATGCGCGTTAAAGATTTTCGGGATGTGCTATTTGTGATCAAAATAACATAAAGCACTGCGCCGAGGAAGCTTTAACAAGAGTGCATTACGAAAAAAAAAGTTGAAATTAAAAGCAATGCAGAAACCGAACCCCCGCCGTTTACGCGCTGGCAACGCCAAAAAAAAAAAAGCTTTGTCGGAACACAGCAAAATATTTGAAAATGCACTGCAACGTTGGGAATATTAAGGACACAAACAATAAGAAATGAAACAACTGAGTAGTGACGTCAATCATTTTTGATGGCCTATTTTCTACGTATCTGTTAGGAAATGACAACGTATTCGCAAAATAAGATGCATTTTACCTACCGCACGCTGAATCGCCCATGCGTTCGGCTGCTGGCGTTCCGAACCGAGACAAATACTTCACGCACAACTTCCACTTACAGTACACACACCACTTCTATTACAGATAATACCCAGCTGAACAGCAAGCATGGTGCGCAAGTAAGGTATGCGTCAGCGATCAGTCGAAGGATGCAATGCTGAATGTTCTCGATGTTCGATAATGTTCTCGAATGCGCTATGAAGTGAACCTGAACACCGACTGCAAAGCTAGCGCAAACAGTCAACATTCACCAATTGTCGAAGTAAATGGCATCTCGCACGGTCATTACGCTAATGCAACTATGTCTACAGCTCCGGACCTAACGAACACACCCAGCCGTGAAACGAAAAGAGACCGATGAAGCCACGAAGAGAGTTCGCGAGCAGATGGCAACATTCGCTGCACGTTTCATTAGCTACACCGCTTACCGCGCAGTCGATTCATGACTGTCGATGACTCGAAATAACTTCTGATATCCTTTTGAAGAAACACACACACACACATATCGCAGTTACGCCGAGCGTAACACGGCATCGAGGCGAAAATATCGGTCACTTCTCAACACACGCTACCAACGGTCCGGACGGTCCGGAAGGGAAATGGCCGCCGCCGGTCAATGTTGCCCGCGTGCAGCCTACCTTTGCGGTACTCTGAAATTTTCCAGTGACTCTAAAGTTGCCGTTCCTCAGGCGCCCTCTTTTCAAACAGAGGCTGGTTCTCACTCTCGTCGGTGGGCGGAGTGCCTGCCGGTTGACGTCGCGGATCTGCCTGTTTACGTCGCAAGAGACATAGCATGCTTATTGGCCGATAGCCGACGTAAATTGAGAGCGGCGTTCGGATCGGATGCGCTTCTTGCCATGGGGTGCAGCCACTTGCCGGCGCCGCACTCCTCAGTACACAGTAGCCGCACTCGCGAACGCGAATCACAGCGAGAGAGCGATCGCGTTTCATGACGCGCGCTGACGTAACTTCTTTCCCCCGTGCCATCCCTTCCTGTGTAGCTTCCAATGCGCTCGTCGGCACAAGAAAAGAGAGAAAGCGCTGAAAGCGTGCGCCAAACTCCCGTAACCCCGCTCATTCTTGACGGATTCGAGAAATTATTGCGGCAATCGATTCGGGAGGCAGTAAACTCCGATACTGAGGTCATTAGATCATTACTTGGAAAAGTGGTTCATGACCCCTTTAGGTACGCTTGAATACATCCCGCAGGCAGCGCGCATATACTGAAGGTTTACTGCCATCGCTCCTGTTGAGTGTGCGCGGAGGAGTCTGTATAAAGAGTGACTCAAGATAAAGGTGCCATATGAGTGCCTTTTCTCTAGCAAGAACACGTGCCTTCCCCCAGTCGATTGCGTGTCCCCCTGAAGCACGCTCAGCCAAAGCATTGGATTTCACTTTTCATTTCATCACGTCATAACTGTGATGCTTAAGACGCTTTTCAAGGCCACCAGTTTCACCAATATACACGTAGCCACAATTCACGCATGGTACAACGTCCACCACAACGGGGATCCTCTCTTTGGAAATCTGTCCTTCACATTGACGAGTGGCTGTCGCAGTTTTGTTGCACTTTCAAGTCTGGAACATGTGCCACTTGGGCGCTGTAGGGACGCAGAACACGACTTAGGGCTTTGCTTATTGAAGGGAGAAACCATATTTCCGCGCTATTTTGACCAGAGGCAGCGCAGGGTAATCGTGGACGCGCCATATGTCGTTCGACAGCGTTCTAGAAGGAATTGGGATAGGCACAGGCTGACATTTACCGCCGCACCAAGCGTACGTCGGCTGCGTAGTCGTCTTGTGCAGATTTTCTGCGCGCGTCGTATAAGCGTAGAAACCACTGTCCTTTTGTGAGAAGCAGGTTGCATGGAATCAAAATGCAAGTAACGCCCTGTGTGGGTCGACTTCCTACACAAAAAAAAGAAAGGAAAGGGCCCACTACAAAGTGCGCCCTTTCCTTTCAATGAGCATATCAAGGAATGGGAGCCTACCTTAGACTTCTCCCTCCATCGTGAATTTGATCGCTGCTTCCATGCTGTTCAGATTTGAAATGAACGACTGAACCGCTTCTCTGTCAGTGATGCAAAAAATGGCGTTCACGTAGCGGAAGAACACCTTCGGATCAGGGCTAAAAGAGGAGAGGGCTTGACTTTTAATCACTTCCATCGTCAAATTAGCGGCGGTCATCGATATACGTAGAAGCACCCATAGCCGTTCCGTGGACCTGTTTGTATAACTTCTTTTGGAAAGTAAAATACGTATTTGACAAACAGAACCGCAAACTAGGTACCGCCGAACTAGGTACTGTACATCGACAGGCGATCTTTCCGGTAGACTTGCATCTGATTCCAGAGCGGTCTTGCATACATCCCTAGCCTTTTCTGTTGGTACACTAGTGAAGAGCGATTTCACGCCAAAAGATGCCGAAATACGATCTTCTGCCACTGGGGTCTGTGATCGACAGAGCTTACTGAGGCAACGACTCAGTGGCGGAGAGGATATTACAGCATTACAGGTGTCCGTAATCAGTTTCAGTAGCTATTAAGGAGAGCCTTAACAAAATAATTAAATACTTTATTATTCTGAAACGAAATAAAAACTCAAAAGAAGCCTTCATACGCATAGAAAGAAGTTCTCGCGGTGCTTTTGTTGCGGCTCGTGTTGCTATTGCCAAAAAATAAAATATATCTGACCAAGAGAAACTCTGGAAAAACAGAGTGCGCGGAGGGGGCTGTAAATTATTACAATAAGTATGGCAGCCTTGCTGTGAAAACTTGCCCAAAGGCTCAGCAGGCTAACGAGCCAAGCGCGCGCGCGCGCGCGCGCGCGCGCGCGCGCACACACACACACACACACACACACACACACACACACACACACACACACACACACACACACACACACACACACACACACACACACACACACACACACACAATCACACGCACGTACATACATACATACATACATACATACATACATACATACATACATACATACATACATACATACATACATACATACATACATACATACATACATACATACATACATACATACATATATACATACATACAGAAAACATGTATTCAGAACTTTAAGCACATAAAGCTAGCCTGAGTTTCAAAGTCTGGGCTTTTTCCCCGCTATTCTTGCTTTAGCCTTTTCCCGAACCTTGGAGGACGAGAAACTGCTTTCTGCCAAGTAAACGGCGGAGAAATTAAGACGTGAAGGTGGAAAGTGCATTACGCCAATAACGAAGGAAACTTAAAAACGTACTTTCTTTTTGTTAAGCGCCAACGATGCGGGGCCAGTGTGAAAGCGACCACAGGGCGGTGCAGAGTTCCACTTTAGCGCAACCCAGAGCATAGAGCTTATGGAAATTTCAGCCGCGCACCGCAAAACCCAATTTCCGAGCAATATCGCCGGCGGAAAAGCAGCTCAGGCCGAATCGCTAGGTGCACACAATCCGTGTGGCGTACGGCCAGCGCTTCAGAGCGTAAATATTCAGCCGGTATTATTCTTGCGCCCTTTGTAAATACTGCAATATTTTGGAATTTGCTATATCTGCGTTGGAGAGAATTATTCTGTTGAATTTCCGCCTTAAGACACCGCGCAGGTATGGGGCGCATGACTGCAGTACTGAACACTGGGCAATAAAATGGATTTTAAAAAAATGATGACAGCGTTTCATACTTTATATATATATATATATAGCATATGGCGTGGCGCGCAACTATTTATCAATCGAGAGGCCGATTTCTTTTCTTTTTATTATTAGTTGCTGCCTTCAGTCTTTGTGTCTTTATTGACATACTTAAACCGTCGTGATAGCTTACATGGCTCACGTGTAGCGCTACTATGCCCGATGTCACGGGTTCGATTCCCGCCCATGGCTGTCGCATTTCTGTGGGAGCGAATTGCAATACAAACCATATCACTTATTTTTTTAAGCGCAGGATAAGGCAACCCACGTGATCAAAATTAATCCGTAGTCCCCCACTGCAGAGTGCCTCGTAATCACATCGTGGTTCTGGCCTGTAAGACCCCAGGAATTATTATTATTAATGACGTTGATGCAGCAAATGATTAACAGCCCCCTTTCTTATTGCAGTTGAGGGGTTAAGCTTTCTTTGCCGACTAATGTGGATATGCACCGTAGTTTCAGTGTACGTGAATATCAGTGGGTTGGCAGATTCACGATCAAGGCAATCAGTGCTTTTAAGACAGGGCATGATGAGAGTACAGACAGACACTTCGCAGACTAAAAACTGCATATACTTATAAGCGTGGTGTGCCTTCCATAGAGGGACAAGCTAGCACAGACAAAAGGAAATGAACGACACAAAATTGAAATAGATGTAATGTATTATGTTTTTTTTTATATTGGCTTTAGAGCTGCTGGTCATGGCAGTGGCTGTTTATTTCCTTCTTCTTGTCTTGTAGTGCCAGTAGCCATAACCTCTGTACATATGCTTCTCATCACTGTTATTCCCTCGATAATTATCATGCGTATAGATGCATAACCTTCGTCGCAGAGTCATTGTTCCTGCGCAAACGACTTGCACTGCCGCATATGCCTTATTTTATGCTGATGTTTGGAGCTTGTATTGCCACATAGTTCGCGAACGCGGCACTGCGCGATCACAAAAACAGAATGACGTCAGTGTTATCGCCTTTGTAGCTCATACTAACGTCGAGTGCAACAGCCAAAGCTTTGCGTACGATCGAATGCAAACAGCACTCACTCTCATTAGTTTAATAGAATTGAATTGACTAATCACTTAAAGCATTCCTTGTTTCACGAAGGTTACCACACGTGCGGAAGACTTCCATAAAATTTGTTCAGTGTTGCTTAGCTGCTACGCGTAACTTCACGTACCGTTTTTTAAACAAATTTGTAGCTGTCTTTTCGGCAGCTGAAAAGAAGTAACTTTGTCGTTTCTTATCACAAACCGACGTATATTAACAAGCTCGGCAGAAACAATCTCCTTCGAAGGCAATGGATTCCCTGTGATGGATGCATACAACGGACGAGAAAGGACTGCGCGGTTCAAACGCAATAGCGGGGACGACCGAGTGTGAGCGCTACGAAAACGAAGCCGCCTTTTTCCCCCTATCGAATTGAGCAACTGCCGTGGGAAAAAACGCATTTACTTAACCAACAAATCATTCGTGTTTGCTTGTTTTCTTTCATGTTTGCTTTTTACTGTTACTTTTCTAAACTTTGCGCTCGTGGATATTTGAAACCGACTCAGTATTAAGTGCAATAGTTTTCCAAGAACATCACTGAGAGGTGCCCTCGCGAATAAGACGTATTTGTTTTTTATAGCACAGAACCGGTGAACGAACTGGATGGTGCTTCGTGGTATAGAATAGTAATGAGCAGAGATAAAATGAATGACTAAGTTTGCATGAACTAGAAAAGAAAGAGTGATTCTAGACAATGTTATTTTATTTAATGTCGGTTCCGTACATTGTGCCGTTATAGCGTCATAATCAGTCATTTGCTATGAAAAATACGTAATAATGATTGGCGTAAAGTCGAAGTCTGGATCAATTGGTACATAACGCTGCAAGTAAGAATCAGTCAAACGGACGAAGGATAAAGGAGAGAAGTCGTTGTGTGTGCCGCTTCTCTCCTGTGTCCTTCGTCCTTTTGACTCTTCCTTCTTTCAGCGAAATAATAATTCCGTACAAGGCGCAAAACTTGCTACAAGTTGCATTTAAGGTAGAAGAATCAAATATTTCAATGTTCGTTACAGGCCACCCGCCTTACCCCTGTACGTCGTACAAATATATATCTTGCAATAACAAAAAAAAAAGAAATGTGAACGCCTCGTGTTGCCGAGCATTAGGTCGTGGGTTCGATTCCCAACAATAATGTGCGGTGAGTTCGCGCACTGCGTTTTGGTTAAACTTGCCAGGAAAACCCGGGTAATTAAAAATGATTTCAAGCCCATGCAATGACCGCTGCGAGGGGCGCTGCGGCCATTGGGCCCCTCGCAGCGTGGAAATACCGGACAATACTATTTATTTCGTCTAGAATATTTTGCCCGTTCCGAATTCTGTGGATGCAGGCAGTTTGCCCTAAAGTTCACCATTTACGTTGAAACGACGTTAATCCAAACTTCTCGCGAAAGCACTGTTGTGCCTTAGAATAACAGAGAGCCGAGCTAGTTGGTACGTATTCATTCTAAAAAGAGACAGGGCGTGCAAACACGTTCTTGTGTCCGTGTTTGCACGCCCTGTCTCTTTTTAGAATGAACTGTTGTGCCGTCACGCTTGTTCAGTTTAGTAGGAACTACCCAAAAAGTAACTCGTTACCTGCAACCAGCAGGTACAAGATGTAGTTGTCCAAGATGTGCGCATCCTCTAATTTCCCAGCCTTTTCCCGCTTTGTTTGCATTAAGCTGATAATTACTTTAGCTGAGTGATTCTTGTTCCACAGAGTAAGTAGATCATTGCTTCTGGCGTCCAATGAACACGTGTAAGCCTAACAGATGCAAGCTCCATCGAGTGATGAAGATAGCGAATTCAGTAACCAAGGGCATGAATTTTATCTTCTACTCGCATTCTATGCAACTGATAGTATTATGACTTTAGAAAGACAACAACGTCAACGTTGCAGCCAGCAATTTTAGCGCTGCTCCCTGTAACTTGGGGTGGTACCAAGGCTAGGTTAGGCATGAAGGTAGAATAAAATTAATGATTAATGGAAAATAATGAAATTCATGAGTGAAGCTTTCATGAAAAAAAAAAGAGTTTGTGATTTACCCATATTCAAAGAACCGCGCTCGTAAAAGCTGCATTAGAGCGGTAATTCAAGATGAGTTCTGCGGCGCAAATATATCTCCACCTATTATGCAAAATGATATTATTGCTGCGCCTTCACATTTGCTATATTTTTAGACTAGCCATGAACATCTTATATGTATTATCCTTATCGTTTGCAAATTCATAACCCTATAAGACTTCCTAAAGCAATCATGCTTCGACTATTTATATTCTGTTTTATGGTGCATCTAAGCGTCTCTTCTTGGTACCCGCTTCCAACGGATATATTCTGCCAGGATGTTCTCCTAGGAGCCTCATTCATCAGTAGAAAAATTGCCTGGATACCGGAACGGTGACTTCACAAACGAAATATGGCAACATGCCAGAAACGAAAAAGTGTATTGCAGTATAGAAAAAAAAAACTTTTAAAAATTCGTCACACAGGCGCACAATAAATACGGCTATTGTGCAAGCAGCTCAAGCAAACCTCGAAGGGAGCGTAGGAAAATCCCCCATCACCTCTATTACATCCGCAGTATAAGTTTCTGCTATCGGTATGCACGGCGCGCCATCTGGTCAACTGCTTTGCATCCAGGGGCTTATATATCTTCCCCTTGAGCCCTACATTATATTGGCTGTATGGGCTCCGCATATAGTGTTCTGCTGTATTGCGCAAGGCAAAGCAAATCTCTGGCAAACTAACGACCCTCCAAAGACGATATCAATAAAAGTTCTTATCGAGCGCTGCAATGGGTGCTAGTTCGGGGTTCTACCTATGCCCGGTAGGTAGTGATAAATTCTCAGCTATACAAAAACGATTTTAGGGAAAACAAATAGCCCACTTTTGATATGGTGGACAGTGCAAAATAAACCGAATATACGATGGCATACTATATTAGCTTGCGTGAACGTATACAGCGCAATATATATATATAGGGTAAACAAATCATGATGGAGAAATATCGCCCGCTGTCTTTTTTTCTTTTTTTCTTTATTGGTGCTATGTATGCTCTAAAAAAACCAGTAAAAAGGGTGCCCTATTGTCCAACAACAATAATTGTTATGTATCCTGCGTGCCATTCGTTGAATTGTTGCTGCGCGCCCGGCATTTCCTGGCCACGAACGGCATGCGCGTTATCAGCGTGAGATGGAATTCATGATATGAATGTGGCGAGCATTCAGTTTGGAAGAGGAAGCGAGCCCGATGACGATTATTGTGCTAGGGTAAAAAGACGCCCTTTTCACTCGATCTTTTGTTTTAGTTCAGGACTAACGGCACAGAAACACAGGGAAACAACAATAATAATCCTTGTTTTTGCTGCGTTGGAGCACATTCTTGGGCTAATGGTTTGAGTCTACAGATTCCCGTGGTGATGGCGTGATTGGCTCACATGATGCCAATGCAAAACCGCTGCAATAGGCGCGACCGTGTACTGTAGTGACAATGTTTCTCTCGTAAAATAAATAAGAACAAACAACTGTCACCCTATACTGCTCTGACTTTACTCCAGCTTGGTAAAAGGAAAGCATTCCACGGCTCTAGTTCTTCAGTGTAACAGAATATGCCTCGGGAGAGGCATGCGTACGCTTGGACGTGAGGAAACGCCCGGACCGAATTTCGACTTAAAAGTTTTAGACTTGGGTCAGGCTCAGGCGTCGGTCGGGTCGTAATAGATATCGTTATGGTATTCGCAACTTTGCGAGTCTGCGGACTGTAAAAATTCCAGCCTCTGCAAAATTTTGGGTCAACTGCATCTGTCGGCATGTACGGTAATGGGGGAGCAGGCAAGCCTAATTAGCTAATTCGACATTGCCACAGAGAAAATGCACCACTATTGCATTACCTCCGGGACCGGCCCACATTTAACCAAGACACGATGGCATCTGATGGTTTCATCATGTTACGCCACATGACGTCACGAATTCTGGAGATGACGTCACGTGACGCCACAACAAGCTGTTCCTTCTCTACACGATTCTGGCTCGGAGCTCACGTGGGTTTTTGTGCCACTTCGTTCGCCTGTCGTGTTTCGCTGAAGGTCACTGCGCAGCGACAGGCTTAAGGCTTTGGCCCTAGAAAATAGCCTAGCACCCACCTCAAGCGGAAATCAATACACCAAGCAAAAGCATACAATAAAAGGAAGGAGCATTGCTTGTTGACGAAAATCGCGTTTGTCCACGAACAGCGGCGCTTCAAAATATTTTTACCGAGACCACGCAGAACCTTCGGCTTCTCTTTTATTCAATAAAGTTTTCACTCACTCAGATAGGAGGGACACAAAGTAAAACTTCAGCGCCCCTCTTTAGGCGGGTCACTCTTTACGCTGGCATCGCATTTCGATGCATTATAGTATTTTATCGTCACTTGGCGGATTATTTTGTTGCTGCGATGGAAAAAGAATACAGCGTACGCTAACAATCGGGTCTAAAAAGCTAGTAAGTAAAAAAATGCAAAATGAAACGACTTTTTTTTCCTGATAGACTGAAACGTCGTACGTGTACTTGCTGCTGAATTGAGTTAAGGCAGAGGCGAAGCAGCCAACCCGGAGGGCCCTCTCTAGGTGGCGGCTGTTTCGTCTCAAGAGCAAAGCTTTTCTACACTTGTGACACAGTCACACACAGCTTTCACCAGGCTGTCACTGCTGTTGTTCCTTTTCTATCAGGGCGCGCGTAGTCCAAAACGCCCCAAGAGACAACTGCCGGTGACGCCTGAAATCGGACCTACTTTAGGAGGGGTTTGCCCAGTTTCCATCGAACATAATCTCGCGCTGCTTTTTTGAATAGCAACGCATACTTGCTTTCACGTCTTGCATTACTTCACTCTACTGACATGCGGCTTTTACGCATTTCGAATGGACACGCGACAAGTTAAGCTGCAGGAAACCAGTACGTCGTATGGGCGGAACCACCGCTATAGCTATTCAAGCCGGCCTATAGCTTGCTGGAATAGGCAGCTAGAGATTTTTCACTTCGTTGTCGAAAACTGCATGCCGTTAGCCTGCGGTGTACACATATTCTATTTGGCGCTTCGCAACACAGGCGTTGGTGGGGCGGTGGTAGAACTTCGCCTCCTCTAAATGGAAAAATGGACTGTGTGAAAAATGAGTCTTACGGGAACAATAGGCAATGCCTGTGAACGTAAAGAAATAGCGGAAAGCATTTATGAAATATTTTATGCCGACCACGCCTATACGACGACACAGCGAGTCGCGATAAAAGATTCGTATTGGATTTCAGGTCCCAGATTTGTAAAAAGAGCTTACGCTTGAATTGTGAAAGAGCTTAAGCCTATCCTCAAGCTGGGCACATCATTAGTGAACTGGCTGGCCAATGACAAAAAGTACGGACGAACGCAAAGCTTTGCCAACTCGGCACTTGCTGACCTTCGTCCCGTGCGCATCTCTTCAGAGCACGCAAGACAATCCATGCGTTCCTATTGAACAGCTGCAAACCCCACTCCACGAAGGCGCGCTGCAGCGCATGCCATACACTAGTCGGCCCCGTCCGAAAAAGTAGCGCTGCCTTATTGAGCGAATTCCTTGACGCGTCTTGCCTGCACTCTCTCTCTCTTGTCTCTTTTGCATGCACGAGACGAAAGTAGGATAGGGCTTTGCCCTTTCCACCAGCCATGTAGATATGAAGGACGCGAAATGTCTCTGGATTGCGCCTGTCATGCAGACTGGCGGAAGACGATGCATGTTTACGAATATGTGGAGAGGTCTGACATACTTGCCGTCTCAGTAGCAGCTCCAATATGTAGCTGTGCTCGCGTGAATTCGACACGACGAGCATACGCAATCATAAGCTTACTGACATGGATGCGACACTACTGTGTGTCCCATCTTTAGCGCCGTCACTGTGAGTAATATTCGAAAGTGTTTGCTTGTGGCACGTTCCCCTTAATTCAAAACAAATTGCAACCTGTTTACGACTATATGTGCAGCACGAGTTAGCGCAAGTTATCCTGTGGAGAAATTCAGTCACCTATCGTGTCAATGCGATTGGACTTCCTAGCGCATTAACACCGGTTTCGTGGATGCGACACGCAAGGAATGCTAAACGATGGGACACCAGTGGCATTCATATATTTGGAGCTGTATATCATTTTCCTGGTTTAAATGATAGTAATTAACTAAAACAATCGACGCCTGAGCTACGCAAGATCTGCGTACCCTGATGGTTTATGCCACTTTGGCGGTGATCAATTTCGCAAACAATTTGAACAATGAAGCACATAAGTAGCGCACGGAAGGATACGAGTACGGAAACCAATGGCCGCGAAACAAGGCCGTTATCGAGGCATGAAAACATAGCATACGTACGTGTATAAAGGGCGCGAGCTAGCCACTAAACTCCGTCCTTTGTGCCGCTGAAGAAACGTTTCAGGACATTAGTCCTTTCAATTAATGGAAGGAAACATATCACAAGTAAAACCAAACTAGCACGAACCTTTTTTCAATTACTAAGGCGAAAGCCTTAAATGCCTCATCAAACACGGAAAGTGATCGTCCACGCCAGCACGAGTGATGCAAAAAATCACCTGATGGCGTTACCCTAGGCAGTCTTCATGACTTCAGAGGTCGCCAAAATTTGTGACGTAATCATGACGTCGCATAACATGACGCCACATGATGACGTCATCACGTGACGCCATCTCTTGGTCAAAAGTGAGCCGATCCTGGAGGCACAGCAAAACCACGTTAGATCAATACATTTGACTGAGAAGAAAAAGATGAAGAAGATGGCTTTCGCCGTCGAGTCGTCTTAGGCAAATGCATAAAGGATCGTGTGACTTTTACAAGTACCATGGATTCATTTGTTCACGATGCTTATTCAAGAGCATTGATCAAGGGGGGCAACATAATATAAAGTGTAAAAGGTTAACTTCCTGTGTAAAGGCATTGAGGGTAGCTCATACAACAGTTACAAACAGATTTATAAAACAGCGAAACATAGATGTACCGTAATAGAGACTTTCTGTGGAAAATAAAAGTACACGCGACTAATGGCTAAATCTAAAGCAGACCTGGTACTTGTATAAAACAGAAATTTTTTAAAAATAAACGTGCAGTTAGGTTTCTTTTTCTTTTTTTTAGACACAACGCGTTCTTCATTAAATCATAAGAACCAAGGAGAGACAAATACTGAATGAACAGGTGTGCTCTCTGCATTCAATCTGCACGCATTGCAGTGCGCAAACACCAATGCTAAAAGATGCGTTAGAACGCTGTTTAACTCCAGCCGATTCATTTTAGTGTTCCAACGTTGTCGCGAGCTGTCGAACGCGTCCCAAAGCATTTTGAAAAAAGACAGTGCCTCTTTTTGTCATAGGGAAGCAGTATCCGACATAAAAAAATTCTGGTTGATGGGGTAACTTTTACTTTGTAGAAAAAGATACAATCTCTTAGCTAAACTTGCTAAGTTTCTACAGCGCGACTGGACGCGGACGGAGAGGAACACGCAAACACAAACACAGAGCTGTGTGTGTGTTTGCGTGTTCCTCTCCGTCCGCGTCCAGTCGCGCTGTAGAAACTTAGCATGAACAACCAACTAGCCGCGCCAACGCACTTTAGCTAAACTTATCTTAAACGTCTCTCAGGCATTGTAAAGATCGGTAACGTTTCGTTCTGTTAGCCAGAGGTAGAGCGTATCTTACTGATCCTTTAAGCGACGTTGTCTCGGAAGCCTAGCTGGTAGCGAGAAAAGAAAGAAAAAAGGTATACGGAAGCCGACACGTGCTGAGCCAAGAATCGGGGAACAAGAAAGCAAGCAAGCAAGCTCTGCCGAAACTATAGCACGAGTACAACAAAAGAACATCGTTGATGTTGCGGAAAGCGATACGTAACACATGGACAGAAGAATGGTTCAAAGTCCAGATTTGAATCCACTAGGAGGGTTTCTGCGGAAAAACACGTTTGTATCAGTGCAACGGGGAAACCGGCCGTTGAATATTGCGTACATAGACGTCGCCTCGTCGCACCTATGATGACCATAGGTCGAAAAACTCACTCACTCGCGCATATCTGCTAACTACACCCGAAATAAGCAGTGAATTTCCGCGAGAGAAGTTTTTATTGGTTTTGCCGGTAAAATCTAAGGAAACAGAAGAGTACATTTGACTGTTTCTGGTGTTTTCCGGCTTACTACATATATAACAATCCTGAAAGGTACACATTAACTCTCATTTAAAGAGTCGTGTTTCCTACGACACTCCGAAGGGAGTATAATGATCTCTAATACAGAGTTACCACTGAGGAGATGTCGGCTATGTAAGCGCCCGCTCATCAAGTATACTTGCGTATACGTAAACCACGTTTGAGAACATCCTCCTCTTCCAGTTCAATTCCTTTCTCGGCGCATCACACTCTGAGAACGTAACTGCGTTCCACCGACTCCCACATGCATTCAGTCGACCCCTGCATGCTACTTCGCCTACCACCCAAACTCTCCCGTCCCGGAACAACTTCAATGTGTCGGATTTGGTTAGGACACCGCTTTAACGAGCGCCTATTCATAACTCAGCTGAACGGCGAACAATGCCGCGAGCAGTTTTTGAGGCGTGGTTAGACATTAGAGCTAGATTTTTTTTATTTATATGTGCCCCTGCCCCTGCTCTTCGACATTCGCCGACACAGAGCGCGAGTTAAATCCAAAGCCGCTTGGATGACACGCGTTTCTCCAAAAACCCCGGGATCTTCCTTGGCCAATGCACGTTGAACACACGCAAAACGATAAAGGCATTACCACACTTTTGAAGGTGACTAAAGTGTACTAACGCTTGTGATGATCAGCGACCATTGCTGACAGGGCGTGTTCCCGCGTTTTTATGATTTTTGTTCTGTTTTTGCTATCCTGTATTTTGTGTTTTCTATTTCTCCAGGTATTAAAAAAACAGCTATCTGGGCAAGGTATTGCTTAATCTACCCCTATTCTAACCTCTTCTTCGCCCTTCGCTCTTTCTGACTAGCGTTCGAACAGCCAAAGAAAGACGTGCTCTTTAATTTTGATAAAACCATCACAGCGGTAAAAGCGCACCTCTGCATTCTAAGCAAGCACGTAAAACACGATGCACAAACTGCTAAAAGAAGACTGCAAAGGAGGATCGATGTTCAGATGTAGCTGTGCCCACAGTTGCCAGATGCTGCCGAGCTAACAAGCAAATAATAATCCCAAAAGAAGTCCACGAAAAGCGGAAGCTTTGTAAGTCTTCTCAAGGATGAGAATATTTTTTTGTTATAAAGCAAAAGTGGCTCGAATGCGAAGGAAATAAAACATTATGCCCTAATTATTTCGTTCGGCGGAAATACGCGGAACTGTGAACGAGAGCACATATTTACTTTCCTAACTTGGTCTTCAGTGCAGCCTCCGCTCTATTCATTGTCCATCTGCCAGTGCACGAATAACGTTAATTGTTTACTCCCGTACGTTTGATTTGTACGATCAACTTCACAAAGCCATCTACGAAAAGCGATATTAGTGAACATGGCGAGGAGGAAAAACGCAAGTGACTGGACACTTCTACAAACTACTCGGTGAAAAGGAAGCCCAAATCCACTTATTGTCAGCGGAACTGAAAACTCTGCCTGGGCCCCATTGTGTAGGAAATTATGTTACTACATTTTATGTGAACTGTAGTTAGTTATGTGACTGGACTGTATTCTGTGTTGTTTTTCGTGTTGCTACGTGAATGGACTTCGTGAATATGCGATAATTGTTATCGCTTTTCCTGACTTACACGAATTGTCCCTAGGTGATCTTTTTATGTAGCTTCTTTATTGTGGTCATTTTCCAGAAATTCTTTTATCCGCAAAAAGAAGTAGCTGACGCTACATGAAAGCGCCAACATCTCCCAAACAGCGTATAATGAAGAGTTACTGAATATCAAGTTCATTCCTGTGCGCAGACTGCCACAGATTTTACTAATGAAGGCGAAGCGACAAATAAAAATTTGAAGCGGTTTTTTTACTGGCGACAAAATAACGAAATAAATTGCGAGTATCGACATTCCCTCCCTAGCTACCGTAAGAGATGAGCGGCGCTTCATGTGAGGCATCGTTGGACGTACACAGGCGTCCACTGTTAAAGGGAACATCGGAGCGTGTGGCGGCAGCTCTGCGCCACCGCCGGCCAGAGGCTGCAACGAGTTTTGCGCAGGCGCAGTGTGCGCTGTGAGTCGTGCTCTTTCGTCATCTGCTGCCGTCTGCTTCCGCGCTGCAAATCGTCGCGAAGCGAACCGCTGACGCAACGAAAGCGCACCGGGCACGGTGCTCACTGCGTCTGCGCGAATCTCGTTGCGGCCGAAGGCCGGCGGTGGCGCCGAGCTGCCGCCACACGCTCCGATGTTCCCTTTAACAGTGGACGCCTGTGTACGTTTAATTGCATACTGACCTTCCTCGTTCATGCAGGCAACAGATATATAACAAAACAAAGTGACAGTATATAAAAATATCAGTCAGGTAACGAAGTGAGCGGGATTTACTGCTCGGTCCGCACAATATTTTTTCTCTATATAATATTTACTGGGCATTGAAGGTGAAGGGGACAAAGCGCCAGGCTCGAAAGGACAGTCGTTCATTACCTGTCTCGAATAAATCCCCCCCCCCCTCACACAAACACACACACACACACACACACACACACACACACACACACACACACACACACACCACACACACACACACACACACACACACACACACACACACACACACACACACACACACACACACACACACACACACACACACACACACATATACAAGGTATACATGCAGCTTTCTTTGTACGGCCTGTCATTGTGTACGGTCATTGTGATTATTCTAATACGGCAGCTTTTTCGCCCGAGGTTTCAATCGATCGGTTCGTTGCCTCCGGAGCGGGAGCCTGCAATTGTAATAAAGGCTGTACTTTAATTCCTGCTGTTCGAAGAACAACCTGCGCGGGCGAATCGTGTGATAAAATGCGTACGAGACGGTATTATTCTCAATTAGGGAGAGATACAAACTTGTTTGTGTAGTTTGCGCAGTATTACCAAACAGCAAAAGGCAACGACGTTGGGCTACTTGGTGTTGCATAGCTTGAAGTGAATGACTGCGCGTGTAACAATGACGAAGAGAGAACGACAACACGAGCGCGGTTGCGGTTTTGACAAAGACGAAAATGGGCGAAGCTTGCACTAAGCCGCTCAAGGCCTGAAACAGCGAAACTGGACGATTCTGAAGAATAATGTGGTTGATTCTAGGTCGTTTCTAGGCCTTAGCCTGATACCTGATACAGGTGATATAGCCTTAGCCTTAACCTGATACAGGTCGTTTCTAGGTTGCTTCTAGGTCGTATCTAGGCTTTAGCTAGGTGATGCTAGGTTTTTTCTATGTTGATTCACAGCGCAGAGGTGTTCAAGTTAAACCACAGTCAAAGACACGACATGGATGTCCAAACTCCAGAGACAAAACCTCGCGCTGAAACCAAGCGTTCGCACCTCTCATAGATCTACGGGCACGTCGTCGTTGGCGTAGGCCTTCTATCGCTTCGAGGTCTTCTCGCAGCCGCCGTTACCTTTCCCGTTCCCTAGTATTCTCTCCCTGTATGTACTCGGGGTCTTCGGCTCACCGCCGCCGCTTCGCAGCCATTTGTTGGGCTCACTGTCGCCTTCTTCCATTTAGTGGAAGTTGCGTGCAGTGGGACTTACTTAATTTATGTGGCACATACCCGTTAATGATGACGATAGTTTTCTGATAGGCCGCACAGTGCCACATACCCGTTTGATGACGATAGCTAGCTGTCTTCTTCATTTTTAGAGCACCAGTAGTGAGTAAGTGGGATTTACCTAATTTCAGTCTCGCGTGCGTTTATGATGATGATAGTTTTTGGTATAGTATAAGATAGTATAGTATAGTATAGTGTAGTATAGTATAGTATAGTATAGTATGATAGTATAAGGGTGCGTGTGCCCTTATATTTATCTTTTTTTAACAGCTTTGCTGTTAAAAAAAGAAAAATATAAGCGCACACATACAATCTCAAACACGGGATTGTAATAAATGCTCAACTAGGCTGGTTGACCGTAGATACCTAAGCAGCGCCTTCGTCGCTTTCTGGTTAGAAGCTCGAACCCAACACAGAAATCAATCATGCGCTCCGGGTGCCCCGACACCATAAAAGGTCTAGGCAATATCTACAAAATGCAAAAAAAAGGTAAGAAACATGATTAGATTGCTTCTATAGGTGTGCTGTATCACCGTAGGATACGGTATAGTGTGCTGACGAAATACACAGTGCCGCCGACCTCTTGCGAGTGAGCTATTCTCGCTATAGCGTCCGGAGTGCTGACCGATGCCTTCAAAGGGGATTTAACGCCGCACTGCACGAAGGAGTGAGGCAAGATGGAGTGCTGCCGACAACGCCTTTCAAGCCGACTGAAAGGGTGCGTGCAAGGACTCGCTTGCATTCTCATGTCTAGCGCGTGGCGAAAACTCTCTCTTTATTCATTATTATAATGCTTCGGAAGGCTCCTCTTTTGCTCTTACCTCTCTTCCTATACCCTTTCCCTGTTTTCTATTTATTTATTTTTATTCGTACAAGTTGCCACCGCTGTTCTTCAGAAGAAACTGTTTCTTTTCGTCAGGCTCCTCATTCATTTCTTTCCGAGCTGCCGAATGAAATAAGCGATTGCGATCATGAAGAGTGATTCTCCTCTCATCCGGCGTTTGTAGCCTCCACTGACACGAACACGGGCATATGAATGCAAAAGTTAGCAAAACAAATAACAATGCCCCGTGAGTCTTCTACAACTCCATTTGGTGGGCCTGGTACCATCAAGGGTATATTCTATAATCCAGGATATTGGACCATTGGCAACAGATCAATTACTGCTTGGAACATAGGTACCGATTCAGTTGGACTCAAACGTTAATTCACGATCGTTGCTTTTGGCGAGCCTCTTTTCTTATTCTGGATCATAGTCCAAACAAGACGAGCTCCACAGGATGCGTTCAGTATTCTTTACCACCTTATCATTTTACTCGTCAATCACAGATAGTTGGAACTTGGGTGAAAGTGACGTCCGCTCACATCTACTGAAGAAAAGTATTCTGAGAAAAGCAGTTTCATTGTGCAAGCGTTGGTTCCGGAAACTGCTTTTTAAAGCTGAAATTGCGAATTAAAAATATTGACACCTTTAGGGCGGCACTGGCTACTCCTTCTCATTTAGCGGACAAAAGAAAACGAAAAAAGAAAAAGAAACGAGAATATGTTACAAAATTTGGTGCACAACGTGACCCCAGAAGTTTAACAGGCAATAAAACTGGAGCATAGGTGGAACACAAAACTTTTGCATCACTCTATTCAAGGCAAATATGTACACAAGTGCACATGCAAACGAAATATTGCGAATGCCCTATGATGCATAAAACACAGAACAAAGGTAATTACAGAGAAAGTACAGCACACGACCGGAACACAAGGTGTAAAAATTTATTTTCTATAAATTGTTTGGTTACATTAAAGTTTCTTAGACGCGTTATTGATTTCAGATAACCGTCGTGCAATATAAAACAGCAGCGCTTAAGATTTTGCAAGTGAGATGGGCAATGAAGCTTCATTTGGGAATGCGCACGGCGTAGAGAAACGAACAACCGATATTATTTTTCGCCTTTTATACCTAAAGGTACGCAGTTGCCTCCATAATAAGGTTCCCTAAAACCGTTTACGTAAAAAACATTTCCTGTATACAGAACCAAGACACATTCGGGTTGTTGAGCAATGCAACTTCGCAACGCTGAAGTTTCCGAGTCTCAGTAATAAAGAACACCCATTTCTCACTGTTTGAAATCTTGGATGAGATAGCAGTAAATCTGTTCTGCACGTTTTGCAACACGATAAATTGAATGAAACAGCCAGTATACGCATTTCAATTATTATTTAACATATTTTGCCCGAGAATTCAGGAGAAAAGCGAACTTTCGCATGCTGATTTACAACTTCCAAAAGGTGAAAAAGAAAAAAAAAGAAATTTACGACTAAAAGGCGGGCAATATAACAAGGCCTCAAAGTTTACGTCAGGAAAGTCCACGGCAAGAGCAAACTATACTCCATCGCATTCTATTGCACTACGCAGGCCTTTCCACGTCTAACGTGATATCACGAGTCGCCAGCACGAAATCAGCGCTCGCGCGAATCAAAGTCGCTCGGACATGCGAGCAACTGGCGGAATGCCAGATAGCAGGTCTGGGGAAATGGCTGAACGGCCCGGTCTTAACCCAATTGTCTGGTCGACGCTATTTTGCTCGTCCTGAAGAGGCCAAGAAAAGAGCGTGCGTTTTTCGAGAATAAATGGGTTTCCGTGATTTCCAGGCTATGCCGCCGAATGGAAGCTCGCAATTTCGGGTATGGGACGCTTCTTCCATCTCATCCCCCCTCGCGACAATGCTGGCCCCCAAACCGACCTCGCGAGGCTCCTACTACGCCAACGACATCGAGCGAGAATTCGGTTAGGCGTCCTTGATTTTCGCAAAATGCGCGTCTCGAGTCAGAGGAGAAGATGGAAGGGAATGTGCGAGTTGAAGAAAAGCTCGCGCTGACTGACCATGACGTGGGAGGAATACTCATGCAACCTCTAGTTTCCAGCGTGTCATGCGACTGTGATATTGAAGACATCGAGGAAAGGAAATTCTGGAGGCTACAGTCATTCTTATCTTAACGGCATTATAGTGCCTATAGTCCTTGGGCTAACGCTGCGTTTCCCGCGCTGACGAATCGGATCTCAGAGGTCTCGTAGAAAGAAGCGCGTGGTTGGGATCTCCTCTGCCAGGGGCAGCAACGATCCGAGCTGCTCCCTATCTTTCAGGGAACTCAATTTTCATTTATTACCCTGAGTTGACCGGATAACATGCATCCAATAACTCATAAGTTGAACCAGAATCACCGATTTCCATTTGGCAGTAGACATAGAAGCAAAAAAGCGCCCGTAGTGCGCTAGAATGATGGTTGTCCTTTCACAATCCACGATAAAGGTGGTGAAAGTGAAGACGACCATTGTAACCAGTTGTGCACAGAGCTTATTTCTTTTAACCTCGAATTTCTGGCGCGCTAGAACCAAACCGCTCAAGGCCTAAATATTTCCTCTTAAATCACCGGTCCCTGCAACCCAAAGCGATGATTAAGAGAAGGGAGCTTCAACGGCGCCGGCGGGGTGCTAAAAATGTAAGCCAGTTCCACCTCAAGTGAAAGCAGTACGAACTGCGAAGCGTTGATTCGCCTGTGTTTCCCTTGTGTTCGAATGCTCTTTTCTGTTCTTTTCATGCGATTACGTGTTATTTTCTGTCCTTTTCTGTTTTTTTTCGTAACTATTTGATTTGCTTTGCGATTGTCTATTTACTGTTCTATGGCCTCCTTTCAGCTGTTTTTCTACTGTCCGAGCGCACTGCGTCTACCTCCCAGCGCTGGCCTTTCGACTCCGTTTCTCTCTTCCGCAGATCTGTGTATTACTCCCGACGCTGGCATTTCGCTGTCTGTTAGCTGGCTCGGACAGATGCATTAGCCCTTCGGCGACGCCGGCGTTCACGGGCAAGCGTGCGCTGGCGTCCCAAACGTGCAGCGCGTTCGGCTTATGAGTATTAACGTGGGACCTGCGTGCTACGGACGCGAGACATGATACGCTGCGTGATACCAACAACTCCACTTAGAAAACCGAAGGCTTTCCTAATAAAGTTGTTTACTGCTACTACTACCAACGCGAGACATGAGACGACGACAGGACGGTCCCATAAACTGCTCCGCAGTTAAAGTGGTTGACGATGCAGAGTGCGGTGTACTCTACTATGGAAGCGAAGTATGCCGTCGCGAGGACACCGGAGTACCATATGTCCTGCAGATGGAGTCCACGATTGAAACCATTTGAAGCGTTTGAATAACCATCAAGGATGTGCAAAGCGTTTCCATCGTGTGCTCTAATGTAGCCTACGCAAATGGTTGTACTAATAGGCGCCCAACCATTATTCAGTATTCTCTTGGTACCAAAAACAGCGGTACTGCTTAAAATTACAACCAAGGCATTTAGCCAACAAGGATTTCTCTCTTTCTTTCTATCTTTATTTTTTTCTCTTCTATCTCTCTGTGCTCATTCTATCGCCCATCACAGTTATTGCATCCCACGCCGGGCGAATCGCCGCACGTGTTCTGGGAGCGAAGCAGGAGACGAAGAAGAGGAGGGAGAGAGCGCGTGCCGGCTCATGATGATGATAATTTTATATCTACGACACGCGGCAAACGTCGAGCACAACAGCTTTGCTCTGTAAGGCTACAGGATGACGTTGTCTCCAAAACACGTCCCCCATGTCTGATCACATAAGCGAAGCTTTCTTAGCACCATAGAACGGTGCATTGAAACACGCCACGCGGTATGTATGATGTGCCGCCCCATTAAGCAGGGGCTCCCCCATGTTTATCTATCGCTGGAGTTCTTTTTTTTTTCCTTTTTTGGGGGAACGACCTCTGAAAAAATGCTGTAAGCGGTAACTACATCACGTTGCGTAGCCGTCGTTGGCTGTTTATCTGAAGATCTGCGAAGGACGCTTTCTGAATCAAACCCTCAAATCGCCTCTTCAGATCAATTATCATTACCACCATAAGGTTCGACACTGATATAGAGTGCACAGCTAAGCGCTAGAAGCAGGAACGTTCCCAGCTTCTGAACTCAATATATAGTTCACTCCTCTCGCTTTTACTATATGTTTTCTTGTATAACGTTTGAAGAATTTATTTAGATTTAATTACTGTCGTGTCACTGCTGCCGCTAGGTTACCGAAGGGTCACCTAGAATATTTTATGCGCGATACCCTTAGCCTCTGTCAGCTTCGTGGTGTATGCAACCAATGAATAATTATTGCCTGTGGTAACGTGCAGAGCCTATGTATACAAACTGTTATCGTGAATAATAATCCAACAATATTTTTTTCTGGAAATTATAAAACGGATTGATCGGTGGTCGACTGATTGAGTTGTAGGGCTTAAAATGGAGTCGTGGCTCAGATCCCTGGCCATGGTAGCTTCACGAACAACGGGGCGCAAGTTCTAAAGGGTTCTGATATTGTCATTTGGCTCTAGCTCAAAGCGTACTTAATACCAAGCGTTTATTTGGAAGGTTAGAAACAAGCGAACAATACAGCCGGTATACCCATTCAATCAACCGATCAATTTATGGACGAATAAATGAAGGCACGCTTAGCACAAAATTAAATGCGCCAATAAATACAACGCAAATGCGCCCTTTCGAGAAATGCACGTTATACGCTCACTATAGAATTCAGCGCAGGAAGTGAACGGTTGTCACTCTAATGAGCTCATAAGGGGAATCATTTCGACATCTAGAAACCGGAGCATTGTCCTCCTCTTATAATGTATGCAAAATAAAGTGAAGTGGGCTGCTTAATTACCGCTGCATAGAAGTGCTCTTGTCGTTCCATGACTAGCATTCCTGCTCTATTAGGTCCTTCTTCCAGCGCGCTCGGAATTTTCAGGCAATGCAGTGAAATAAAAGAAAAATAAGACAGCCGGCAAATTACCCATAATTGGCAGTATCTGGGCAGCGCAGCCGAGGCTACGAGCCTCCGCATATCGTGCTGTGTTGTGTGCTATACGACGTTCCGGCACAGCTCTGCACTGTTTGATCCCTTAGGTTAGAGTTTGTATTCGCTTTTAGATTTCTGCCGTAACATATCTTCAGTTAAGTATATTCGTGAACGTGCTATGCTGTGTCCGAGATCAGCGGTCTAGATTCTTACTGTGATTAAGCCTAACGAAATAGGCTGCACTCGCTGTACTTAGCCTGCGATATGTTGCGATGCACGCGTGGTTAAAGCCATAGTCGATGCCATTCATGGTTGTTTGCCCTTTATGCTCTCTATCGATTGTGCCATCTCGACATAACGCATATTTAAGAGGTTGTATTTACGTGGAAGCAGTATATTGCCACGAGCATGAGATCGGTTTGTGTTGCGCGGTGTCGTTGCTGAATGTATTGTTTGTGTCACTGTAGAAGAAAGTTGAGGACAACTTGACGCGGACAATGAAGTTGTGCGGTCAGCGATTTCCTAAATTCCTTAAATTTCCTTTCTTTCGTTCGTCCTATATATACTAGCAGCTCCCAAAACATCATCACCAGAGTTATCAACACCATACTTTAAAGAGGCAGGTCAGTGAATGCTTCCTAATCGATGTTTTTCAGTTCGTGCAACAATTGCTTTCTGTTCACGCACAGTGACGAAGGGCTAGAAGGCAATATTAACGCTGCTGTCAAACTTTCTGCCGGATAGAGGGTGACTACGACAGGAAATAAAAAACGGTTTTCTTCCTTTTGATTGCTGAAATGTTTCACCGTACTCGCGCTAACAAGCTACAGGGCGCACCACGTGGGTGCAGCACCGTCGAACGTGCTATAAAGGCGCACCTTCGTAAGTTCGCAAAAAAAAGAAGACAAGAAAATGAAGGAAGCGTGTCGGATGGCTTGTTTTGTTCGGCTGCCTCCTTCTCTGTTTACCCTTTTTTGTTTTTGTTTTACAGAAAAGTACGCTTGGAAGTTCTCGAGCATACAATACTACGGTTCTGCCGAGGGTTGTCTATGTGAAAATTCTGTCTCACTCCGGAGCAAGAAACAAGGCCCAACTTACAGACTATTCAAACGAGGGAAAAGGATCGGCGGCATTCACGGATGGGGAAGAAAGGAAATAAAAACAAAAATAAAATAAAATGATATGCAACTGAAGTATTTGTCGACAAAGGTTGATGCGAGTGCCGAAAAGGGCTCAAGCAGTGCTGACTACCAAAAGGAACGTCTCTAGCGTGGCAGCTGCAAATGAAGTGCCGCACACCCACACGCCCATGTGGATCCTACGCAAACGGCGTGCTAACAGAGCAAGTCCCCTGGAACGCACCCTTCGGGATTTTGAATCAGGCGTCTCGAATCCACGTCTTTAACAAGCGCGCCTTTGTCCGGAAACTTCAGAATCTGGAGTTCTCTGAGGAGCTGTTAAAGAAAATCCTGGCGGCCGTTCCGTGCAGTGTGCTTCGTATCTTGTTAGAGCGAGGCTGCAAACGCCGGCTGAATGAAAGAAGCGCACCACAAGTAATAGTAAAGTCTTCTCACGACGAGTCTGTCGAACGAGAATGAGCAGAAAAAACTGGACGTGCTGTCAGTTGACTCCTTCAAGCATATCAGCTCGAGGCAAAAAATTCCTCTTTCCACATTTTTTGGGCATCTGTCGTTCTCGCCCAGCATACCGGCGAGGTTGTTCATACACATGTCTCCTAGCTGCCTAGACTTGCCTACCGCTATTCTTGCTTGCTCGGTGATGATTCTTAAACGAGAGTTCGATGGAATGCTGCAGCTTGCAAGGAGAATAGATACTAAAGCAAAAAAAAAAAGACATGTCTTCTCGCAAGATGAGACACGCGCGAAAATTATGGGGAGAAAAGAAAGCTACAAAACACTAAGGATTGACATTTCGGGACCTCCTATGCGTGACCGGCACAGCGCGCGATAGTATGGGGAAAACATTATCGAGGAACGAATTTCAGGCGTAACATTAAAAGACAAGAAGACAGGGTTGTATATTAGAGAGGAAACAGTGGTACCCAATACAACAGTTCCCATTAAGTGGGAAAAGCAATTAAGAATACATTCACCGAGTACCCTTCCCGTGTCAGAATTCACCACTGTGACGACATCTGTCAACTAACATAAAACAGCGACCGAAATTGTAGCCAAAAAAGGAAGAATATTCCCGCTTACGATTACATTCCCATACTCCATTTTATAGACTATTTTACGGATGGGTTTCGGTGCCGCCATACTTGGCTGTTAACCTTGCTGTTTTGTACCTTTAACAACTGAACGAACAGTGCTACGGTGGCCGTGTACATATGATGACGGTTGGGTTGGTGCACTCAACGTTTCCTGACCTTATTCATTCGCGTCGCGATATACAAAAATAAGAACACATTCGTTTAAAAACCCAAGTTGGCGGCACGCATATGTCTTACGTAAAATCGTCTATAGGGACTCCTGCGCTATACTCTTATCCTAAAGAGACGAAGTATTGGTAGTGTATTTACAAGTGCAAACAAAGCCTGACTGAGCGCATCGTGCCGACATTGAAAACAAGTGCATTGCCGCTACTTCAAAATATTCCGAGAACTGTCGGTTGCTGCTTTCACAAATCTTTTAAGGGAGCATGTTGCGAACGCAGTGCGGTGAGCTACCGGCTGCTGCAACTTTGCAACAGCGTTTCGTTCTCCGAAGGGGTGTGTGTAGAAAGCAGCTGGCGGAGGCGAAACCAGCAAATGCAAATGACTCGAGACGGCAGCTGTGTGCGTACAGTTTTGTAAAACCACGCACGTCTACCGCGTCCCTGAAGCAATAGTGACGACAGCAAAGTATACGGCGCTGAAGTGAACGTCATTTCAAAAGGTGCCGTGGGACGGCCATGGAATGGAAGAAAATTTCGTTCTTAGACTTGCATAACGATACAGCTTTTCATGTGTTGATATATGCACGAAGCATCAGCGAGAAAGAGAAAAAAACGACGTATACGGAGCAAGTGAAAAAAAAAACATGGCTGATCTCTCCGTCATAAGAATCGGTATAACACGAAAGTGAAACGTGTTCTCACAGAAGTTGTTAAATGTTTCTTGTACATTGATATACGAGAGCTTGCACATTCTCTATTGGTGTTTGGCAGATAGCACCGCTTGATGTGGACGCATCCACGTTGACAACTGGTAACACATCTCCATCCCTACCACTAACGTCGCTTAAGATGATTACACATTTGTGGTAACTATATTAGTTAACAGATACCTGGACCAGCATATGATGAATCCTACGCAAAGATGGCGTCAACACGCACATAATAAACATTGGTACTCAATATGAACTATTTCAAAGCGTCGTCATTTGAGAAGGGAAACGGCAAGTTGTGCGCTCCCTAGTGAACCTGCCCCTGTGCCCATGCGTACATTACCACAAAGCGCTTCAGGAACGCGAGAAGCAGAGTTCGTAGCTCGAGCCTTGAATGCGCGAAGGCGTTCCACTTCCTGTTGTCGTGTCTCTGCACTAAAGCACCCACTTGCACGACATGCACCCGTTGATGTCGTTGCCTTTCTGTGGCGCTTATTGCAGCCGCTGTATTACTGGGTGCCAGTGCACTCGAAGCGATAGGTGGATAGCAAAAAGACGTCTTCCGGTTCGATGCCTAGTTCTTCGCTGTTTCAAGGTGTGTGCCGTTCAGTGTAATCGGGGAGAAAACGCGTACTTTCTGCGACGCGGTTGTTACCAGTTATCTTCCCTCCTCCCCGATTACACTGAACCGCACACAACTTGAAGCAGCCAAAAGCTGAGCCTTGAAGGTTCCGTGAACCAGAAGTGCTGTAGCAGACGACGCGCCGTTTTGCTATCCACCTATAGGCGGCGCAGAAACACCGTTGCTCTATTTGGAAGCGGCCCTACGCTGACGAAGCGGCGTCACACGCTGACGCGAAAGGGGAGTCACGTGAATGCGTCGTCACCTAATCGAATCACCGCGCATGTCGCATTTCACTGACCATAGAGTTTCCTGTAATATTGCAGCGGAAGCCTCCACTTCACTGAAACTATCGAAACCTTCGCAGTCGGCGCTCGTTATTGTCATGACGCATTACGTGGCCACCGAGATGGTGAACTGGCAACGCATCTTTGCTAGTGTTGCTCAGGCTTGATGTGGACGCATCAAGCCTGAGCTCTCCCCGTTCTATTCCCACGGAGAGAGCGTAATCAAAGTCAAGGGTGGGACAGCCAGAAGAGGGTCGCTGATTGGACGCTGAGCGTGGGCTAAGGTCACCATCCGCGGAATGTGCCTGAAACGATAGTGGCGAGTTCAAAAAAAATCACAGCATATCCACGGAGTGAATGATGATGAGTGGGCGAAGCTGCGGAGGTTCATCGGTAAACCGTGAATCTTCCGTGAATTCTGCCCAGTACATCATCACCGACGTGAGATCGGGCGCGTTTATACTAAAGGTTCGATGAGAGTTATGACGACTTACAGCTCACTTTAATTTTACATGTACGCTGTGAATTTTCATTGTTTAGAAAACAATTGCTTTAGAAAACATCTGGCGTCTTTCGTTAAGCAACTGGCGTCTTTTCGTTTTGCTTTAGAAACATCTGGCGTTCTTTCGTTTTGCTTTTAGAAAACATCTGGCGTCTTTCGTTGGTTTATTTCATCAATCAACGGCGTTTTGAACAAAATTTTTATTGTTTATTCACGCACAGGAGAAATCTCACCAGGCACTACCTTGGAGGTAAACAATGGCTGCTGATGGGAATGAGAGACAGAAGAAGTCGGCTTTTAGCTAACACTTACACTTCTACTTCTACTAACGTTTCCTACTGGAACATGCCAATGGCTGCTAATGGGGAATGAGAGACAGAAGAATTCGGCTTTTAGTTAACGCGCACGCTGCGAATTTTTTATTGTTCAACAACGCACAGGGGAAATCTCCCACCGGCACCACCTTGGAGGTCAAGATCTGGTACTAGCGTTGAGACTGGTTACGCACTACGACGGGGACGAACGGGTGCCGCTTTAAGGAGCTTCGCCCCTAAAAAGGCCGGGCTGGAAACCTGAAGAGAAACATGTCGCGTGTCGTATACCTCCTCTAGCCTGGCCGTGATTTCTCACAGGGTAAGCCGGGAACGCGCTGTGACAGCCAGGCCAGCGTCGGAGAGTTATTTTAGTTAGTTAGTTAGTTAGTTAGTTAGTTTAGTTAGTTAGTTAGTTAGTTAGTTAGTTAGTTAGTTAGTTAGTTAGTTAGTTAGTTAGTTAGTTAGTTAGTTAGTTAGTTAGTTAGTTAGTTAGTTAGTTAGTTAGTTAGGAGAATGGCTTCAACAAGGCTACGAGGTATTTCGATAAATTTGCCTGCGACCTTCGGATCCGAAGGTCGCAGGCAAATTGTCTTTTCGTCCAGCCTGCTTGCTTCACATCTATATCACAATTGTTGCACTACACTTAAAACAGTACAAGTATCATTCCCTATACCTTCCTTAACTTCATTATCTGCTGGTTTTCGTTAAGGTTGTGTCAAACAAAGAAACGAGCCTTCAAAAATTCCCTTCTTTCGCCATGCTGTGTGAAATACACCGGTGAACACTAAGATTCGTACCCGGAAGGCCTCTTTCAGTCTAGCAGTTCGAGTAATTGGTTTTCCAGCACGCGGAACCTAGGAAGATAGGACTATGTGCGTAGATAAACAAGAACGGAAAACTCTTTCGTCCAGAATGGCCTGCCACGGGCAGCCTAATAAAAAAATTGACGGCGCGAAGGCGCCGCCAGCTTTTTTTTTTAGTTGCTGCGAAGTTGTGCGCAACTTCGACTGTCCGCAAAGTAAGCAAATGTCGAACCAAGTAATTTCGATTGTGCATGGCAAATGCATATTTCGACGCCCATTTGCGCAACAAAAGCTTCATCACTAAGTATGCGAACTGAATAAGTCTCCCGCTTCGTATATTTCGACCTGTACAAACATTCGTAGCATCAGAATGCAGACAGAATCATTGCCGTCCGTCGGCGTTGCATCACCTGAAAGCATAAGTAGGCACATGCATAAGGTGCCCTTTGTAATGAAGCTTTTAATCACGTAATGCGGGCTGTATAGAATAGGGGCGCCGTCGATTTTGCAAATGAAGTACGCCTTCGCTCGCTTTGAAGGTCGGACCTACGGGATGAGCTTTTCATCTAGGTGAATGCACATGATAATTGAATCTCTAGAACTTCGGTTCAAGTTGGAAATGTTTGAGAAACTAACTCATTATTTAACATGTGACCCTCACTAATTACTGTGTGATATTGCTAAAAGATAGCAATAGCAGCCTTCTATGGTAGACAGACTGATTGACATACATTGCAAATATCAGTTCCAGTTTAAAAAGTCCAATAACTTGACAAGTGAGGCACATACATGCGCATCAATGACACCGTACACCTACCCTCCCTCAGATGCTGACGCTTCTGCCACGCAATATTGCATGTGTTAATGGGACTCCACGCACAACATGACGCCTGTATAGGGCCCGATCACGCTATCGCGTTCAACTCTTGAAGGCGAAGCTCAAGCGTCCTCATGTTTTATATAGGGAAACTTCTTAGTCGACCCGGTGCCGGCGTTGGCGTTCGCTAGTCACGTGACCTCAGGGGCGAGAGTAAGGCTCGGTGGAAAGGGGAAAAGGGCTGCGCCTCCCCAAGAGTGAGCGAGAAAGAGGCTCGCTCGAAGGGGGAGAAGGTGACGAGCATCGTTGTACGCTCGCTCAGATGGGAAGGTGCTGCGGAGGCCTAACAGACTTGAGCGTAGTAGAGAAAGGACTTCAGCCTTATAACAAGGAGACAATTCAGTGCCATTCACGCCGTCCAGAACCGTCAGATCGCACCACTTCGCTTAACACATAGTAACGAAGGAACTACAGTAATATATAAAATGATAAGTAAAATGAAATGTAAAATGATAAGAAAAGACTCCCGAAATAACACAGGAAATGCAACACCAGACAACAAAGGGTGATAGCTTCGCTGTCCGATGGCTGTCATGGCGTATAACTTGCTGGAATTTTTCATTGTGTGCCATTCACTAACACTACGCTTCACCTCGCTGTAAAGTTGAAGATCTATTCGGAAATGTCTCATTCAGCGACCACAACACGTTCAGCAGCGAATGATCTTTCGCAGTCACATGCGCTCTTTAGTTCAGCTTGATTTCAGTGTACAGAAAGTATATGAACTTTTGTCACCCTCACCTACCCGCCTTTCTCACACCACCTGACACATATTAACAAACTTAGATTAGGTTTCAAGGCTCTCCAAGATTTCCTTAAAGACACTGAAGCGAGAATAGTAAAAGTGCATTTTAAAAATGTTCTGTCTCTGAGCGACAGTGTCTCAGACGTAGTTCGAAAGGGTTTGTCATGGCTGACCTTTTACTAGCGCCACCGCTTCTGAAACAAAATTCATTCCTCACAAAGCTTCGCCGTTTTGTAATCATTCTAATCATATAACTTAGCAGCCGGAAAGGGCGCTCCCCTAGTAACCAATGATTGCTCTCTTTTAGCGTTGTCGGGTTCAACAAAAAAGGTCGAGCTGCCGCTGATCCAGTGCGAGAAACGCCTACACGTCGGATGTTAAAAGACTGCTCACTGATTTCTCATTATTTTCGGTGACGGCGTTCTACTGTCCTCTATTCCACGTGGCAGGACTTGATAACTTTCCACCGTAGTGTGTCTGTGTGTCTCGAGCCTCCTTTCTTAGAACACGCGCGTTTCGCGTAATGAGAAACGCGTTCCCATCGCATTATGAAATTTTAAGCTTGAAAACTGCGTTCGCCTTCGCCATTGTCGTCCTTGTACGCCCACCTACAACGCGAGCGGAACAATGTTTCGAAAGAATCGAAAGAACGATGCCGCTGAACAAATACACGAAACTCCATGCTGATTAACGATCCGTGTAAGCATCGGAAACGTATCGGTATGTTAAAGTTTTTTATTTCCTTTATTTTTGCTTTTTTACTCTCCGTATAATATATCAATGTGCCCCAAGAACGCGTATTTCGACATAGTGCAAAAGAGAGAGCGCTAAATTTCGTAATATTAGGTTCTTTTCTTATATACTATTTTAGGAGCCGTTAACACCGTTATATGGCGCCGGCTACTCCTTCTCACGGAAAATTCAAATTAGTGAAGCCCGCTCAAATAAAAAAAGTATGCACATAATGTTTTATCGATGACATCGCGTATAAATTAAATACACTTAATAACACATACCAGTCAATTAACAATGAGTATATAATGTATTTGTTCTTAGGCACCAGCCTCCAGCCTATGAAGCCTCTATGACCATCACCATTACGTAAACCGCAACGAAACTTGCACGTAACCAATTACAAGCAATCGATTATTTGTCACGAATAGTGAACTTTCTGTAGTTACTGGACTAGTTTCTTTTCGATGATGGTCATTGCAACTGCTTTTTTTTTTCTGTAAACAAATGCATGTAAGCAGTTACTTGACTAGCTTTAAATGGGTGGGTAGCTTTAAACAAAGCCACTCATTGCGCAGTTCACATGTTTTGACGCCTGGTGCGATTCTTCGATTCCGTAACGCGATAAATACATGCGCTAAGGAGACTCCTCCAACTACATGGCATTCCTAAAGCGTTTTGTTTGCGAAGCAGTTTCAAGCACTGGCGTGGCTCCGTGGTAGAACACCTGCTTGCCACGCAGAAGGCCTGTATTGGATTCTATGACCGAATATGTTGTATTAGTTATTTATTTGCATAAGTCTCGAATTTTCGCTAGCGGACAACGCCGATTTTTTGCTCATAACCAACGACCAACACCAGAATTTCTGCGAAACGAGCTCCTTAACGCTATCGCGTTAAAATGACATTTCTGGTGCGTGTGAGCAATTAAATGAGTGAATAATAAAACTGAAGGAAAAATTACGCATATATAGCTGATAATTACTTAATAAATCAGTTATTCTCATGTGGCAGTACTTGGGAATTGTAATGAGTCACAGTTTTGTATGAATTTATTGTAGTTGTAATCGTTTACCTTTTTTTTTGGGGGGGGGGGGGTGGTCAGGTGTACAATTTAATACACGATATACACAGGCGTTCTTGAATCGCACTTAGGAGGAATGCCGCTGCCGTGCCCAGATATGAAGCCCGCGCTACATTGCTTAGAAAATATTATATAACACGGATGTCACATTGTCACTTTTGATCGCGATGGACCCTGATCCAGATCAAATTCCTGATATGAAGTTCACTTTATTTTGTATGCCCTCTCCTGTATAGGCCTGAAAAGGCCCACAGTATTGAATAAATAAATAAATAAATAAATAAATAAATAAATAAATAAATAAATAAATAAATAAATAAATAAATAAATAAATAAATAAATAAATAAATTTCTTGATCGCGATTGGCTCCGTTACGCAAGCTTCAGAAGGGAGCCAATCACTATTGAGAAATTTGATCCCGATTGTACTTAATGGCAACCGACAGCGCATCGTGTGACGCCGGTATAAAAAACAGTCTCTGAGAAACGCCACCGCCATCGACGGCCGAGCTTCGACTCGGAATAAGATACGCAGCAGATATGAAGACCTGTTTACAAGTGCGCGCTTTCCAGGTAGAGCAAGACCAAGTGATTGTATAAAATACATACAACTTCGCAGCTATTCTCTCGAAGCAACTCGAAGCACCTCTGAAAGCTAATACTTTTATATGTCACATCTATCCAGTGTCCCCTTCGTATACCTAAACCTGGGGAGCAGAGAAGGGAGGTCAGGACCCTGGTATAGGGAGTCCACTTCAAAACAATTGCGTTACACACGAGCATGTAAACAGAGCTTTTTTAGAACTTGTTCTTCGAATCCGGGTCAACAAGAAGCAGCGACTTAAACCGTCGGCACGCTTGAACAATAACAACACAAACACAAAGATCGATTTCTTCATACAAAACATGCTAAAAGGTAAATTGGATTTCTGCGGGGACTCGTATTTTCGGGCGGCTTTCTGAACGCGTAAACAACTTCGTAGGTCAGCCGCTTATTCGTGTCTCCAAAGCAACGCGCGTGCGGGCACTCTTTATTGCGTCTTGGTAAAACAATCAAACTTCTTAAACGCATTGTTGTAGAAATCGTCGCTAATTCATTGCTTTTAGAAGCATGTATGTCTAAGTAAATTAAGCAGTCATTTGTTTACAAGCAAGTTTGCCGGCTGCAATTCCAGGCTAGGATGCTCCAATACAAGGCCTCGCTATTAGATGTGAAGCATCTTATCGCGGAGTTCAATCCGGTGGTGGTGGTGTGCGGCGTGACATCCCTTAATGCGCATGCGCAAGCCCTCTCCACACACCTCCACTCCCCTCTCCCTTCCCCCTCTCCACTTCGCATTTCCCCTTCCCTTCCTGTTCTCCCCCTCACCCTCTCCACTTCCCCTCTCCCCCTTCCCCCTTTTCCCTCCTCTTCTTCACTTCCCCTCTGAAACGCGGGCTCTACATGCCGAAACGGTGCTTCGCATCTCCTCAGGTCCCCGTTAGCGGGAGATGGTGTGATTTGGCTGCCCGAGTGGCTTACAGCAAACTATAACGACCAGCATCCGCAGGGAGCTAAGTGACGCAAGAAACGATTGATCAAAGGCGCCGCTTAGAAAAAAGAACATAAATGAGTAACTAAAATACATATAAATGGAGAATACATCGCATATGGCAAGGATTCCAATATTTTCTGGCTACAGAAACCTTACCAAGCTTGTCTTTCAAGAGTTCCTGGAAGCTGCTTCTCCTCTACTCCATTTCTATGCGTTGATAAGTGGTCGCGAAACCAACCTCAATGGCTGCGAAATGAAACAACAGTGAGTAATATGTTAAGGGCAAGGCTCTTTAGGAATTCTAAAAATTGCAATATCTATAAATTGATTACCTAATGCCCTTGAATAATTTTTTTTAAATCACGTAGTTCAACACACATTCATAAAGAATCATTCACCAATGTCAACATATAGTTACTGCCTAAAGAAATGCCAATGTTGGTTGGAAACAGTCGGTGTTTCCATGAACATACATGACAACGAGGAGGAGGAAGAGCAAAAGGCAGAAGGCGAGGAGGATAGACATGAATGCACTTGAGTGGCTATCCTCCCACGCTACCCTACGACACGATGAACTGGAACGGGTTTTAAGACGATGGGAGAGATAGACGGAGAGCGGGAAAGAAAAGCCTTCGTGAATTTGTTCACGCACAGGCAATGCATCACCACTCAAAGGCGATAGCACAAGACAGCACCTCAAGGAAGCCCGAACGTTCCTTCCCTGATTAGTGTACCAACATGCAGCAGGATGTTCATGTGCCGTTGATGGACGAACATTCAGGGAAAAAAAAAACACGTACGCCAAATAATAAAAAAAGAAACGTTAATAATGGCGAACAGGTGTTGGATACAGCTGTGCAGACTGGAGATTGCAGATGCATTGGTCTTAGCAACAAGAACACACTCATTGTTTTCTGGCTATCCCAGACTTATTCTGACCGTAAAGGTGCCTGTGCCGGCTAAGTTACTCCGTTTGAATAAATAAGTGGGAAGAGGCACGCCTGGTAACGAAACACAGGAGAGGTACTTCAAGGCACCGCAGAGGCTCTGAAGAATAATCACCACTGAGCGGAGCATTTCTGGGCCCACGAAAAATCTGGCGGCTCGACGTTCCGAAGCGGCGTCGGCAGTGAAGATACGAGTTGAAAGATTACTTTTCGAGAAAGGAAAGCATAGTGTTCATTTACATGAGAACAGCTGTGTTTTTTTTATATATACTGCATTCACATTCTTCTCCTACTATAAAAACGTTCACGTATATTTTCTTGTGTCTCATTACCCACGCTATCTTCCCTTCTTCCAAGCGGTGTTAAGGTTGGGCGCTGAAATTATCTCAGTGGATCTGCGTTTCAGCGTGGTTTCAGCATTGTGGCGCACAGGGCGAAAGCCCGGTGAAAGTCGGTGCTTCCCCCCCCCCCCCTATATAGAGTGGGGGGGGAGGGGCTTTTAAATAGCGGAGCTGATATATAGAAATATATAAGGGGGGGATTTTTTAATAGCGGAGCTGTTTAAACTCGGCAAACCTTCGGTTCGCCTCGTCAAAAAACTATCATCATCATGAACTCCGCGCGCTCTCTTCGCCCTCTTCTGCTTCGACACCCGAACACCTTCGCCTGGTGCGCGCTCTCACGCTGCGCCTATTTGTCCGGCGTGGGATTCAATAACTCGAATGGGCAAGATAACTAGTACACAGAGAAAGAAAGAGATAGAAAGAAAAAGAGAAAAATAGAGAAAACGAGAACAAAGACACAAAGACATAGAAATGAATAGACAGAAAGAGATAGAAAGAAAGAAAGAAGAAGCAAGAAATTGACAGAGAAAAAAAGAAATGGAAGAGAAAAAAGATGGAAGGAGCGAGATAGAGAGAGAAAGAAAGAAATAAAAAACAGAGAGAAAGAGAGAAGGAAAAAAGAAGGAGAGGAAGAAAGAAGCAGAAAAATAAAGAGAAACAAAGAACGTGGCCCATCTCCGCTGTTGGTTCCAGCCTTGCACCACTAGTGCAATCTTCACTAAACTTTACGTACGAAACTTTTCGTACGTAAAGGTGGGTCACTCCCGACACCCTGTGAGACCTTTTGTGCCGAAGCCACTGCAATGTCACAACTGCATGAAGCTAGGTCACGTGAGAGGCGTATGCGAAAATGAGCGAGTATGTTCTCGCTGCGCTGAAACCCATTCTGCGGACACTTGTATAGTCAATGTTCTCAAGTGTTCCAATTGTAATGGACCTCACGAAGCTTCCTCAAAACAGTGCCCAAAAATGAAAAGAGAAATTGCTGTGTTGAAACAAATGGCAAGGAACCATACATCGCATCGCGAGGCTGCCGAAACAGTCACAAAGCGGCGAAATCGGCGCCGACGTACATCCAAGAAAACCAATGCTTGTGCATCTGCAGCGCCCCTTGAACGCCCTGCTTCACCAACTCCCTTGTCACCCAGACCCTTCGCGGCCGACACGAAACGAACTGCAGTAAAACGCACAGTTTCTGGAGATTCCACTTGGCCTCCATTGCCGAAGCCACAGTCACAGAGATCATCGACGGCCGGTGCAAACCAGCACGACAATGAAGGCATGGGCACTACTGACGCAGCTTGGCCTGCGTCGCCGAAGTCGCAGCGACATGCAGATTCACACTGCACATCGGCAACAGTGCGCACTGAATCTCCGACTGACCAGTTGCCTGAAGAAGACAAACCAACCATCATAGTGCTTCAGTCACTGTTGGACACACTCCGTGTGTTCGTCGGCAAGCTGAAATCGCCCTACGCTCAGTCCGTGCAACAAGTACTGGATGTTCTATGTCCAGTACTTGCAAGCCTTCAGTAGGCACCATGACACGACTCTCTACAGCGGAACGTATGAGATCCTGAGTCCAGTACCATGGAACGCAGCTGTGTTCTTTAGGCTCGCGTGTATTGTTACTTTTTTGTATGCTCCCTTCTTTCTATCTCCCTTCTTTCTCTCCCTTAATCCCCTTCCCCCAGCGTGGGATAGCAAACCGGACGCGCGTCTGGTTAATCTTCCTGCCTTTCCTTCCTCTTTCTCCTCCTCCTCCTCCTCACTAAACTTTTTTGTTATCTCTGCGTGTTCATTAATACGTCTATAAAATTATTACGAACACTGGAACTCGATGTTCAATGCACTAGCTGTATGTGCGAACATCGCAGACTCCTAGAAAGTGCTTTCAATACCTCGAAGTAAAACATCATTGCGCTAATTGGCAAACACATGGTAAAATCAAGTCACTGCGCGCGTCTGCTTCTCTGAGTTTGCCTTGCAACAGACGCTTTTGTGAGCTTTTATGACTCACGTTTTTGTTTGCATATCCATGAACATAAGCAATAGCGTTATTTTAGTTAGAGAGGAACAAAAAAAGAAATGAACAGACAATTTTAAGAAGACTTGAACAAAGCTGTGAGCAAGCTTAGTACCCGAAAGAACATACTAGAAGAGAGGAAAGGTTCACGTCTTTGTCTACTGTGTCATTTAGTGTCGTATTGTCGTACAGAATGTCGTATTGTCGCATTGTCGTTCAGCGTCGCACAAGATGGGCAACAATACAACCGATGTAACCGCGATTCATCACGGGGAGTAACACAGAAGTGAGGTGAGCATCTCTATTTCCGTTTCCGCTCCTTCTGACGTCATCTCTATCGCTGATAAATCTAGATTCAGCGTAGTGTTGCAGGAGTGCCTAAATCAAATGCGAACGAAACGAATCCTTCGTGTGAAGTAGGTAACATGCAAGGCTAGGTGGGAATTCCTGCTAGGGAATTCCCACTTGGCCCCACAAGCGAACGTCGCTCCGTATATCCTTCCTGCAGCCGAGCGATAAGGTTTTGCTGCTCTTACGATGGTCTCACGGGAAGATTCGAAATAGACGAGCCGATGCGGGGGATGAGATGGCTACCGGAAAGGACGTAAATGCTAGCAGAGCAGTACCTGCTGTAACTGGGGCCTCGGGAAGGTATATTTAGCCTGGTTGTTAAGGCCATGGTGGAGAAGCATCAACTCCTCATACGAAACTGAGATTTCGCCTACACAGAAAGAGGAACATAAATGGTGTTGGTGGTGCAGCAGGCATGGTTATCTATATTGTTATATTGTTATAGATATCAGGCTATTGTTTCGCCTGAGCACCTCGTAAGTTGTTAGCAGTCGTGTGTCACCAAGCACTGTCAACCCCGGGACTCAAAATGAAAAAAAATCAATCAGCAGTCGTATAAAACACTCACGTTTCCTGATTACCGCGGGCCTTCTGGGGAGCACGACGTATTCGAAGTTTGCGTGTGCACAGAATTCAGAACTACGGGTGGAGTGGGGAGGGGCATGGAAGTACGTATACATGCCCCCCCCCCTCCCCCTCGTGACCCTAACGAATGAGGGGCGCGCAAATTATGTCTTTGAAGGTTTGCTAATTTTCGTTAAAAGCGGCACCAAGAAGCTGACATGTATCATCGCAAATGACGGCAAACAGTGTAAGCAGGTGAAGAAGGCGGTGAGCCTAGACGTATACTTGGTTTAGTGAAATCCTTTGAATATATGCCCTTGGCTGTAGTGCCTGCGTGTGTAATTGCAAATGCAGTAAGGTAAAATGTGAGTTGAATTCCATCTTGCACAGTCATGCAGCAAGTCATACAGTTTGTGCAAATTAGCTTTTGTTCAAAAGGGACCCAAAAGAGGGGAAGGAGTGGGAGGTGAGGCGCCACTACAGCTACGCGGAACACACGTAAATCGGAATTCTGCGAACGCCTATGCCTGCGTGTGAAACCGCTCTTCTGCAGGCCGTGGAATAGCGCTTTCAGGCGAAAGCCCTAGATGTTTCATCAAACGGAAAAACTGACCAACTTCGTGGGCCTCAACACGAGTCATGCAAGAAATCATCATCACGTCACGACGTCATCATGACATCACACATTGCCAAAATTTGTGACGGCCCCCATGACTTCCCCGTGACCTCACTTTATGACGTCGTTACAGGACATCGTCACTTGGTCAAGGGTGGGCCGATCACGGAGGCTGTGCAAAACCAGGTGAGTTGAAAAAAGCTTTAGGGGGGGGGGGGGTTCAATACATCGACTGAGAAGAAAAAGAAGGTTTTCGCCTTCGAGTCGTTTTAGGCGAATGCATAAGGGACTCGTTAGTTTTTCCTTATGCGTAAAACAGCGGGACTGGCCAAATGACATTTATGTCGAAGAACTGACATTTGGGCAAGTTCGATGCAGTTAAACATGGTAGAGTGATTTCAGCTCGAAACAAAGGAGGACAGGGGCAAAGAAAAGATACGAAAACCAGCGGTAACATATATGTCATCGATCTTACCGCATGCGGCACAATGCGGCGGAGAACATCCTCCACCAGCAATCCGAAATGCATTGGAAGGCTGCCCGTGGAGGCTTTCTGACGCACAGTTAGCAACATATTTGTATTTGAAGGTCACGTTTAGGGATTCCTTACTTGTCGTCAACAATCTCAAATGTATTGAAAGGCTGCACATAAAGATACCTTAGTGACATTCAGGAAGCGTAGGTCGAGGGTTCTCTAACGGAATTTTTTACTGGCCAGTATTAAATATCAATGTCTTGTTGTACGAAGAGAAATGGAACTTGCCTTCTCTTTCACGTGCTTCTCGTGTCACGTGTTTCAGACAGCTCATGTCTTTGCCGAAAAGTGGTAATTGTGACATTAAAACCATTATCGCTCAACTCTTATATGATGAGGAGAATAAAATAACTCCTTCGTAGCAGCGCTTTCTCAGCCATCAAGACGTATGAGCGCCTATTTTCTGAGTAATTTGAGTATTCAGGCAAGTTAAAAAAATAAAATTCCACGTTTGGTGATAATGCCGTAGACACTATCACGTGTGTTTAATGGCCTGAACGGTAGGCCGTTGCAGTGCACTTCCGCAATCTATAACAAAAAGGGAAGAAATTAATGTCATCCCATGATTTTCTTCGATTGTAAAAACGCGAGACTGCTTGGAAGAACATTATGGGTAAGAAGGAGTGAATCAGGCGAACAAATGAAAATAACTTTTTTAGATAACTTTGTTGACGGGTTTATCGAGGCTTTTTTCTTTGTTTTCACTTCATCTCAGAGGTTTGGATCTCTAATTCGTAGACACAGCGCAGGGACAATTTAAAATCCCCACGAGTACACTGAAACTGTAGTGTAATGGCACAGCAGAGGCACTCCAATGGGTTTGTGTTTTCTATCTCTTGTTTCTTTTAATAAAGTTGTCCCGTAATGTTGTAATCTTACAGTAGAAAATCGTACCCGTTATTTGTGCTCCCTTTCTAAAGAAAAAGAGAGTGCATAATGTGCTAAGGTCGAGAAATACAAAAAGAAACTTGGCGAAGCTTGCACTAAGCCGCGCAAGGCCTGCCGCAGCGAAACTGGGTGATTCTGAAGACTAATCTCGTTGGTTCTAGGTTGTTTCTAGGCCTTAGCTAGGTGATGCGGGTTGTTTCTATGTCGCTTCTAGTTTGCTTCTAGGTCGTTGCTAGGCTTGGGTAGGTGATGCTAGGTTGTTTCTACGTCGATTATCAGCGCAGAGAGTTTCTAGTTAGACCACAGACGGTCACAGACGAGACACAGATGTCCAAACTCCAGAGACAGAAACTCGCGCTTAAACCAAGCTTTCGCACCTCTTATATATCTCCGGGCAGGTCGCAGTTGGCGTAGGCCTTCCATCGCTTCGGCATCTTCTCGCAGCCACCGTTGCCTTTCCCGTTCCCTAGTGTTGGGCTAACTGCTTCTTTCCTCCTCTTTAGTGGACCAGTGGTGAGTAGTGGGATTCTCCCAATTTTCGTGGCACACGCACGTTTATGATGATGATAGTTTTCTGATAGGCCGCATACATTTCTGTGGCACATGCCCATTTCCCAAGTGTTTGGCTAACTGTGTCTAGTGCTGTATTTTCATTGCACGTCCTTACTATACATTAGTCGAAAGCAACGTGAATTTATACACGTACTCCTATTTTATAAAAAAATAGCACAAAACTAAAGCAGCAGTGTTCCAAATGGCTCATTTTCCAAAGAGCTGCTTATACATTGCCTTGGGGAGAAAGACACTTTTTTGCATGAATGCTACGAAGAACGAAGGCATCGAAGTGTACGTCATTCGCGTAGAAGGAAAGTAGAGAAGGGAAGGGAAGGGGGGGGGGCAAAGGCACGCAAATGTGCATATTGAAGAGTATGAGCAATGGAAAAGCACTCTGCCAGATTAGCATTTCTGTCGAGTGGAAGCAGTATGCTGTCCTCGTTTGGCCATTCATTGCTCGTGCCTGAGTAGATTACCACTTTAGGCTGTAGAATATGGCGCCTTTAGAAACAGGCTTTTCACCAATATGACGCGTGGAAAAACTCCTATAACTAATGAACACAAAGCGTAAGACTGAGAGAAAAGAACACTAGCAATCGCTGATATCTCAGTTCCGTAGATGAGTGATCATATTCTCATCGAATGCAAAGGAAGAAGAAGGAGTAGAAAGTTTCTGATCTCTTGTTATAGAAAGGAGATATGCAGTCAGAAAAGGCATATTCTTTAGTCACGCTCGAATATATTTAAATATTTAAAGCGACATGTTGCTATGGCGTAGATATGAGAACGCGTCATGAGAATTATTGTAGCCACAAATGAACACGTGTAAATTTTCATTGTGGGACACGAAAGAATGCAGTAATTAAGAAAGCTGCATTTACATAGATCTCTTTCGAAGAATGATTCTTAAGAGCAAATTTCTGGAAGTCCAAACGCTGAAGATGATAATATAGCCGGCCATCGGTAACAATCAAATGAAATTGGAGCCATGACCTGGCTCTGGAAGTGTGGAAATTTTTAATGATCTGTCATTTGCTCGAAGTATTACGATAAGTATGCATACCTTTTTCAGCTTTATTCCTTTTAGTCTGCAACAAACAGGTACTTCGTAGTTCAGTGTAGCGACGTGTCATTTTTTCTTCAGCCTCACCATCATGCATTGGGGCTGCAATGAGCCTTAACAACCTGACGAAAATTCATACCCAAATCGTTTGTTCTGAGAGCGACAGCATTCTGTGCCAGAAAACAATCAGCAGCTGTTATGACAGACGTTACTGGCAGTCTTAAAAAAGGTAATACTCCTGAGTAAGTCGCTTATTCACTCACAAAAAAATGATGAAACTTTAATAAATTTCAATTCTTGGCGCTAGTTGGTCAAAACTTGCTTTTGCGTCAATAAACTCGCGCGTCGTCAGACTTCAGAACGCGGATCGCCCCTTGGACCGATACTTGAACTAGTATAGCGCATTACGGGGAAAGAGGTCTGCTCGGCCGTTTCTTCTTTCCCTGTAATGCGCTATACCAGTTCAAGTACGACGAACGAACTCGCCTAATATTCAAGCCTTGTCAACTTTTTGACACATATTACTAGTGTCACTAGTTCAAAGAAAAATGTGCACTAAAGAGATATGCCCACCTGTATAACCGCAACAGATGCGCTAGCTAAAACCTTCGTTCAGTAGAAAATTATGAAGCCGAACAACCAAGGCTGTCCTAATATTTCGATCGCAACAAATACACTCCCCTCAGAAGCAACATTCTTTTACTGAAACTCTCCTGAACCACCCCTCGTGTTTAGTGAACCGTCATACAACAGATCTGTTGTCACCCTATAGACTGCTGCTATTGGCCGAGAACTGGCACAAACTTAGCGTGGTGTTTGGATCAGATGTGCTTCTTTACATGGTGCTCCGCCACGCGTAGGAATTACGCAGTAGTGACACTAGCGCGCACCGGATCAACTCCGGGAGAGGGCGATCACGTTTCACAAAGCGCGCTCAAGGTCATGATGCGTGCGTGATCTAGCTTTTTTCCCCCGTGAAAGCGCTCCCCATTAAGGCTGTGGCGCTTTAAATCACGGTCACGCTGGAACACTAAAAACTCGCTAGCGTTCCAATGTGACCTGCTCGCTAGAATCGGTCGTAAACTTTTTTGCCGTCACCCTCGTCAGCAAAAACGAAAAAAAAAAGAGAACGAGGGAGAGGAGAGCAAGAAGTTCAGCGAATAAAAACGAATAGCTCGCAACTTCTTTGGAGCGAGGCACATATTTCGCGCAAGGTTTCTTGAGCCAGAAGTGCTGGACCTTGCCTATAGCTTCGCGCATGTGGTCGGCTTATTGGGCACCATGTCAACATCTGTGAAAAAACTTAAGCGACTTGCAGTGAAAAGTTTAAATCTCCTTTGTGATAAAGCACGCAGTACAAAGCAAACGGTTCATTTTAATAAAGAGCTAGCACGAAAAATACATTACTTGAACGACGTGCTAGATGATGAGGCAGCTGCGAACGATGCGAGACGCGCATATGTCCACTGCATGCGTGCGCCGGGAACGATCCAGGCTGCCGCGAACTGCTCTGGGAAACAGCTTTACTCAATGATAGGAGTGACGTCACCGGACACTACACAAAACACTCGCACGTAAGAAAAGCAAACCGCCAAGCAATCGACATCATGGGTGTTAAAACTTGGCTACGCTAATCCACAGAAAGTGAAGACTTCTAACCTTGATTTTGAAAATGAATGTGAATGTAAGGAAAGACGAAGAGAACCTCGGCGATATTATTTGCCATGGCGTTGAAAATTATTAAAACAATAATATGTAACAGTTTCGCCACAAGGGCGGAGCAATGAATGCGATAGCGACATGCTGGAATGTCACACGGAGAACCGCAAACAGCTCGAAACTTTAAGCGCGCCGCACAAGCCGAAAGGACGTAAGAAAAGAACACACACAGGATGAGCGCGAACTAACAACTGTCACAGCTCGACACTTGCAGCACGCTGCTCAAACGCAAAGAAGGACGCTCGAAGAGAACGCACAGGTATACGCAGGAGGAGAGCGAACTGACAACTGTTGCAATTGTTACTTCTTTGTGTTTGAGCAGCGCGCCGCATGTGTCGACTATGCACAACACAACGCTCTCAGTATTTTTCTTTTTTTAACACGAAAGTGTTTTATGCCGGCGTCCACCAAGACTTTCATTATGTATTTCCGTCACGGAAGTACGGCAGCAAAATGAATGCCATCAGATGGCAAAGAAAAAAATCTATAAGAAAAAGTTCCGTTGACGGGAATCGAACCCATGACCTCTCGGTCCGCGGCGATGGCTGGCGGGCGTTTAGCCCACTGAGCAAAAACACATCACGGAGGCAACATCAACGCGCCTTTTATCTTTCACACTTGCCTCTCACAGTGACCTTGGATGGATGGATGCTATGAGCGTCCCCTTGATAACGCGGCGGTGACATCTGTACCACCAGGCTAGAACAAAAAAATGCGCCGTTGCAACGACCGTCCCATTCGGCGCGTTTCCAATAGAAGTTTAATTTCGTCAACGCTCTAACACACCGTGCGATGGCGGTTTTAGTGCAAGCCTCGCTCATCGCATCCATCCATATCGACAAATAGCTCTGCGACGCTCGCCTGGCTGTCGCACCGCGTTCCTTGCTCGCCCTCTGAGAAGTAACGGCCAGGCTAGAGGGAAGACACTACGCGCGTAGCGTTTCTCTTCGCATTTCACGACGCTTTGACGGAGTGCATATCAAGCATTAGTGTTTATGGTGTGCTTGTTGACGCCATCCTTGCGCGTGATTCGCCATATATCGGAGTCCACGTATATGTTAAGAACTTCAGCTACCGCAAGGGTTAAATATGATCATGGGCGTTTGTCTTCGGTACGGAGATTTGCCACAAGGCGTCAACGTGAGTGCAATGCGTCCACATCAATCGGTGCTATATCTGCCAAACAACAGTAGACATTGTACAAGCTCTCCATATACCAATGCACTATAAACAATAAACTACTTCTGTGACACGTTTCACTTTCGTGTTCTACTGATTCCTATGACGGAGGGATCAACCAACCATCTTTTTTTAACTGTGGCGCATGGAGTGACCCCTCTCAGCGTCTCCGGCCGCGTGGTGGCGTTCCACGCATTATTACCCCAACGAGTTGGCTTATTACCACCGTCCTTGTGCGGTCGTAGCCATTTCGTTAACTTAATATAAAACAAAATTTGCACAGAATCACATTAGCGTACGGCGAACATAAATGACAGGTCACAACATGAAAATCGTGACACGCAGGTCACAAAAATCATGACCTAACCGCCTGCGTGTCTGTGCTCTCGTGGCCGTGTGGTTCGCTTTACACATACCACAATTTGCATAGCACGATATGAGCATATGACGAACATGAATGACATGCTATGGCAGGCATATCATTACTTGCGTGTCTTGTACGCCGCCTGCTTCGCGTAACATCTATTCTCACAGCACGAGGAACCAACGGCTCGAAGGCGTTGTTTTAACGTTAGATGTGTGGAGCCGCTAGTCTGCGTTTCCTGCCACGCAGTGGCGTTCGACGCATTGTGCTTTCGGCGTTCGACATCGAGAGTCGGTACATAAATGGGTGGCGTTTTAGAGCACGTCTCAGGGCCAATTTTCACATTGAAAGAAAATCTAAGAGCATTGGGGACAACGACAGTTAAAGCGCGCCCTTCGCGCCATCTCTTGGGTGAACACGCTGAAGAACCTCCCAGCACTGCGTACCGCCAGCGGTAAAGAGTGTATATAAATAGCTCGCCGTTGCTGGAGGACGCATGGTGCGTGGTAGAGTAGTCTAACGCTGCGCGCTGCGGAGCGAGGGATTGCAGATTCGAATCCCGGTCCCGTGCTTCGAATTTTTTCTTTTGATTTATTTTTCTTTGTGGATTTTTTATTCATATACATACATGTACATATACGGAACATGACGGCGACGGCAGAAATCCGACGAGAGTGTTCGAATAATTGCTATCGCAATAATAAATTTTAAGAACAGGGACTTAGGCATTCTCATATAGTACAGTGATGTTATAAGTCAACATTTTAGGAGGAAGAGGAAGATAAAGGCAGAAGGACAGGGAAGTTAGGATGTGTACATATCAGCATGTGCTCCTATAGATAATAATAGTACGGATGGCTACTACTACTGCTAGTAATAATGATGGCCATTATAACAATGCGTTTGTACAACTCAGATTCAGTTTCTTCTCACTGAAAGGTTCATAAGAATGGAGGACGATGATGCCTATACTGAACCGGCAGTTTTTTCATGGCTGACATAAGCGCATTCACTTTGGCGGTTCAGTAACAGCAGCAGCAGCAGCAGCAGCAGCAGCACCGGGCAGCGGCGATGACAGTCGACCGATATAAGTGCGCTATCGACTGCGCGAGGCGGTCGTGACAATACTGCCACGTGCGTTTCTTTATCACTTTTGCTATATTCGGTTTTCGGCCACAAAGACTGCCAGCAACGCTCAGCGCGAACCGCGCCTCATTGTTCGAGAACCTTCACGATCATTGTAGATCGTTTTGTTAAGATTGCGCGCAAGACGCGCACACTCGAGCTTATTCTAGAAATTGCACGATAGCCAGCGATAACGCTGGAATATTCGACGGCACATGTTTAAATGCCGACGCGCTTCACCGCTTGTTAGTTGATCGACGGTCGACGCTCTGTACGCCGCTATCAGTGCATACCGTGTGTATTGCTGTAAATTAACTTTCCGTTTCCCGGCCACAAGTTCGGCCAAATAAACAGTTTCATCTTGAAAACGCCGACTGCTGTCTTCGTCGACGTCACGACCACGTGACATCTGGTGGAGGTGCTGCTTCATGATCCGGACGCCACCGCGGAGCGCTGACCCAAGCCCAAGCCGCGGAGAAGAAGACGCTACAGACAACCAGGATCGTCGTACCAGCCGCCGGCAGAAGGGACTACACCCAGAGTACGGGCTCCTTCCCGAAAACACTAGGCAGCCCAAGACCGTCACATCGACCGCCGAGACAATGACAGCCCCCATGCCGCCTACAACGGTCGTGATGCAACAGCCAAAGGAGCCACCGACTTTCCGTGGATCGTCGTTTGAAGACCCGGAGAGCTGGCTGGAGACGTACGAGCGAGTCGCCACCTTCAATCACTGGGACTCTGAAGAGAAGCTGCGCCACGTCTTCTTCTACCTAGAAGACGCCGCGAAGACGTGGTTCGAGAACCGTGAATCGAGCCTTCAAACCTGGGACCTCTTTCGGACGACGTTCCTTAATACATTCGCGAGCATCGTCCGCAAAGAAAAGGCTGCTGCTTTGCTGGAGACAAGAGCGCAGCTACCGAATGAGAGCGTCACCATTTACACGGAAGAGATGACGCGACTTTTCCGCCTGGCCGACGCTGCCATGCCTGAGGAAAAAAAGGTCCGCTTCCTTATGCGGGGAGTGAAACAAGACCTCTTCGCAGGATTGGTGCGGAACCCCCCGAAAACAGTCACCGAATTCCTCACCGAGGCCACAACTATCGAAAAGACACTTGACATGCGGACGAAACAATACAACCGCTCTCCGCTGTCTGCAACCTATTCCGAAGTGCACTCGCTGGCCACCGACGATTTGCGCGAAACCATCAGAGCGATTGTGCGGGAGGAGCTGCGCAAACTGTTACCTTCGCCGCAGCATCAAGTGGATTCAATCGCCGACGTTGTCCGCGAGGAAGTCCGGCAATCGCTTGGAATTCCCGAAGCACCGCAGGCTCAGCCGGAAGTCATGAACTATGCTGCTGCAGCCCGACGCAACGCCCCCCCTCCTCGCCCACGTCGAGACGCCGCGCCGCCGCAGCAGTTTCGCCGCCAGGCACCGCCGCCACCACAACCGACGCCATACCGCCCGCCGACAGGACAACGCTGTGCCCCCCGAAAGACCGACGTTTGGCGTGCCCCTGACAACCGCCCGCTCTGCTACCACTGCGGGGAGGCCGGCCACACGTACCGCCGCTGCCAGTACCGACAGCTGGGGCTACGCGGATTCGCCGTCAACGCGCCGCGCCCGCAGCCAGGCGAACGGCCTCGCGACATCGACGACTACCTCACCGGAACACAGTGGCAAGAACGACGACCTTCCCGCTCGCCGTCGCCCGGCCGCTACATGTCACCGCACCGCCGGCAGTACACTGGCCCAAACCGGGGCCGGTCGCCTAGCCCGTATCCGGAAAACTAAGGGCAGCAACCGATGGAGGTGCGGTTGCTGAACGACGAAATGCTGAAGATCCTCCGCCGTCGACGACGACGCCGCGACGAAGTTCCGAGCCCCCGCCGCACGCCGAACGACGTCCTGAAGACGAAGCTTTGCGACCGGAAGGAGACCTGACGACGCAACGCGGAAACAGCGGTGCAAACCGACGTAGCCGTGACCCGACGCCACGACGTAACCGCAACGCAAGACGGCGGACTAGCGACCTAGACGTTCTGATCGACGGCCACAACGTCACCGCTCTCGTCGACACTGGAGCCGACTATTCCGTCATCAGTGGGCCGTTCGCAGCAAAGTTGAAGAAAGTTAGGACTGCTTGGGAAGGCCCCGAGATCCGGACCGCTGGAGGCCATCTGATAACGCCGATTGGTGTCTGCACGGCGAGAGTCACCATCAAAAACCGGACTTATCCTGCGAGCTTTGTAATCCTACAAAACTGCTCCAGGGATGTGATACTTGGAATGGACTTCCTAAGTGACCACGGCGCCGTCATCGACCTGAGGTCTGAGTCGATAACACTAACCTCAGACAAAGCGCTCCCGCCCCATGCGACGCCAGGGAAGCATGCGTTGAATGTGATAGAAGAGCAGGTGACCGTTCCGCCACGCTCCAGCGTCATTATCTCCGTCGGCACCGAAAAACCTGCGAACCTTGAAGGCGTAATCGAGGGCGATCAGCACCTACTCCTGAACCGTCAAATATGCGTCGCACGAGGTATAGCCGAGCTGCGTGACGGTAAAGCAAAGGCAGTGCTGACGAACTTCAGCCACGAATATCGGCACCTCAACATTGGTACGACGGTTGCCTACATCGACGAATGTGTAGCCGCCAGCAATGCTTTCGCCCTCTTCGATGCTGCCGAACCTGCTTCGACGAATAGAGGCCCCGAACCGGATTTTGACGTCAACCCGAGCCTTCCGAAGGTCAAGCAAGACCAGCTCAAAAACCTGCTCCTGCAATACAAGGACTGTTTCTCGTCGTCATCGCGGGTCCGACAAACGCCCCTTGCTCAGCACCGCATTATAACAGAAGAAAATTCTCGACCACTTCGTCAGAGCCCCTACAGAGTTTCGACGCGAGAACGTGAGGCCATAAAGAAACAAGTAGACGAAATGCTACGCGACGACGTCATCCAGCCTTCAAAGAGTCCGTGGGCGTCACCCGTGGTGTTAGTGAAGAAGAAGGACGGGACACTGCGCTTCTGCGTTGATTATCGGCGCCTGAATAAAATCACGAAGAAGGACGTGTACCCCCTCCCACGGATAGACGACACCCTGGATCGACTTCACAACGCGACGTACTTTTCGTCGATGGACCTCAAGACCGGCTATTGGCAGATCGAAGTAGACGAAAGAGACCGAGAAAAGACCGCTTTTATAACACCCGATGGCCTCTTTGAGTTCAAGGTCATGCCTTTCGGTCTTTGCTCGGCACCTGCGACGTTCCAGCGCGTCATGGACACCGTACTGGCCGGATTGAAGTGGCAGACGTGCCTTGTGTATTTGGACGACGTCGTCGTGTTCTCCTCGACCTTCGACGAGCATCTCCGGCGGCTTGAGGCAGTACTTCATGCAATCAAGACCTCTGGACTGACCCTGAAGCCAGAAAAGTGCCGATTCGCATACGACGAGCTCCTGTTTCTGGGTCATGTGATCAGCAAGTCTGGAGTGCGCCCAGACCCGCGGAAAACAGCTGCCATCGCCGACTTCGCACCACCCACCGACAAGAAGGCCGTGCGCCGATTTCTCGGCTTATGCGCCTATTACAGACGATTCGTCAAAAACTTTTCACGGATCGCAGAACCACTGACGCTTCTCACGAAGACTAACGTCGAATTCAGGTGGCAAACAGCGCAAGTCCAAGCATTTCATGAACTCAAACGACGCCTGCAGACACCTCCGATACTTGCGCATTTCGACGAATACGCCGATACGGAGATTCACACCGATGCAAGCAGCGTAGGACTCGGCGCCGTCCTTGTGCAGCGGACGGGTGGACTGGAAAGGGTTATCAGTTATGCTAGCCGGTCGCTGTCTAAGGCAGAGGCGAACTATTCCACAACAGAAAAGGAGTGCCTCGCCATCATCTGGGCTACGTCAAAGTTTCGCCCCTACCTCTACGGCAGGCCCTTCAAAGTTGTGAGCGACCATCACGCCTTGTGTTGGCTAGCTAACTTGAAGGACCCTTCAGGTCGCCTCGCACGGTGGAGCCTAAGACTTCAAGAGTTTGACATTACCGTCGTGTACAAGTCCGGAAGGAAACACTCCGACGCCGACTGCCTGTCTCGTGCCCCTGTCGACTCACCACCGCCCGACGACCCGGATGATGACAGCTTCTTGGGAGCCATAAGTGCCGACGACCTCGCCGAACGACAGCGAGCCGACCCGGAACTGAAGGGCCTTGTGGATTATCTCGAGGGCAGGACCACCGTCGTTCCGAAGGTATTCACGCGGGGACTGACGTCGTTTTTCTTGCGCAACGGTGTTCTCCTAAAGAAGAACTTCTCACCGCTTCGAGCCGATTACCTTCTCGTGATACCCTCGACATTACGGCCAGAGGTCCTCCAGGCTCTACACGACGACCCGACGTCTGGACACCTGGGTGTCTCTCGCACGCTAGCAAGAATACAGGAGAAGTACTACTGGCCGCGCCTTTCCGCCGACGTCACCCGTTACGTAAAGACCTGCCGGGACTGCCAGCGACGCAAGACACCGCCCACTAGGCCAGCCGGACTTCTACAGCCTATCGAGCCACCTCGACGGCCGTTCCAGCAAATCGGGATGGACTTACTGGGGCCGTTCCCGACGTCCAGTACCGGAAACAAGTGGATCGTCGTGGCGACTGACTACCTCACCCGCTACGCCGAGACAAAGGCCTTGCCCAAAGGCAGTGCCGCCGAGGTAGCCAAGTTCTTCGTGGAGCACATCGTCTTGCGTCATGGCGCCCCAGAGGTCCTCATAACAGACAGAGGTACCGCCTTTACTGCGGACCTAACTCAGGCGATCTTCAAGTACAGCGAGACGAGCCACCGCCGCACCACCGCTTACCACCCGCAGACCAATGGCCTCACCGAGCGGCTAAATAAGACCATCGCCGACATGCTGGCCATGTACGTCGACGTCGAACACAAGACATGGGACGCCATCCTTCCGTACGTGACCTTCGCGTACAACACGGCCGTACAAGAAACGACACAGATGACACCATACAAGTTGGTCTACGGACGGAGCCCGGCGACGACGCTCGACGCCATGCTACCGAACGTCACCGACGAAGAAAATCTCGACGCCGCCGCTTACTTACAACGTGCCGAAGAAACTCGACAGCTTGCCCGCCTGCGCATCAAGGCCCAGCAGAACACCGACAGCCGTCGCTACAATCTTCGACGACGCTTCGTGGAGTACCAGCCCGGCGACCGTGTCTGGGTCTGGACACCAATACGACGACGCGGACTGAGCGAGAAGCTTCTGCGTCGATACTTCGGACCGTACAGGGTACTTCGACGTCTCGGCGCACTCGACTACGAGGTTGTCCCCGACGGCATCACGAACTCTCAGAGGCGCCGAGCTCGACCCGAGGTCGTGCATGTGGTGCGCCTTAAACCGTACTATGCACGTTCAAACGCACCAGAGGACTCTAATGTTTGCTTTCTTTATTAGTTTTCTTTAGTATTGCATGTATTCATGTTCTGTTCTTAAGCATCGGGACGATGCTTTTTCAGAGGGGGGCATTGCCACGTGCGTTTCTTTATCACTTTTGCTATATTCGGTTTTCGGCCACAAAGACTGCCAGCAACGCTCAGCGCGAACCGCGCCTCATTGTTCGAGAACCTTCACGATCATTGTAGATCGTTTTGTTAAGATTGCGCGCAAGACGCGCACACTCGAGCTTATTCTAGAAATTGCACGATAGCCAGCGATAACGCTGGAATATTCGACGGCACATGTTTAAATGCCGACGCGCTTCACCGCTTGTTAGTTGATCGACGGTCGACGCTCTGTACGCCGCTATCAGTGCATACCGTGTGTATTGCTGTAAATTAACTTTCCGTTTCCCGGCCACAAGTTCGGCCAAATAAACAGTTTCATCTTGAAAACGCCGACTGCTGTCTTCGTCGACGTCACGACCACGTGACAATACTTTTTCTACTGGGACGCAGCCGCCTTTTTTTTTCTCGTGATGTCACTGGATATGCTTATTCTGCTCAGCAGAGACACTTATCGGAAATCGATGGCAGGAGTCCTTTCCTGAACATTCAAGGAGTCGCCAATTTGAAGGACCAACGCTGCCGCCCTTCTTGACCCTCCTCACTTCCCAGTGTATTGTGGGGTTTCGCTACCCTCCTAGGCAGCTGAAGCACGCGCTGTGCTGTTTAGCTTGACCTTTCCACGTCAGTACTTCTCTGTCGTGCACATTCGGGCGCTAGTGCGACTAAAGCAAAGTTGCTCACCTAGGCTGCTTCCGTTTAGTAGAACTGTTCTATAGGGCTAACAGCTCATGCGTAATCTGAGGTGGCGCTAAAACATACACATGCATGAAGCGCGAGATATAAATTTCCGCCAGCCGGATTCAATCGTACAAGTGATATCGCTACCTTATTGTACATCGGTAACGAGTTGACAAGCGGCTTGTCTAGCGCACGTATTAGAAAATTAGCCGCGATAGCCAAAAGATCAGCCGCGATCAACATGAACGTTCATAGCGAAGCACGTGTTGATTTCAAAGTTTGGGCTGATCGATGAAAAAGCTTTTTTTTTTAACACGAAAGCCTTACTTGGGCGCACGCAGCAGCTCTCAGGACCCAGGCCGCTAATTGAAATGGCTGATAGCCTGCTTTAGGAGAACTGCTGTGGATGCCCAGCTAAAACTAATACTGCTAAGAATTAACAGGTTGCGTTTCACGTGCGAGAACCGGGATATAATTATGAGAAACGCCGTAGTTGGAATTTCAGAATAATTTTGAACAGAAGTGGTTTTTGAACGCACACTTGCACATAAGTGCACGGGTTTTGTCGCATTGCGTCCCCATTCAGATGACGCCGCGATGGGGTTGAGTCGAACACGCGCCCTTGAGATATAACCGCTGAGCTACCGCAGCTGAGCGGTAGCGTAGCGGAGAAATGGTCCGCAGGGGACGAAACACCTGAGAAGGTGCAACCACATGCTAGGTGTATTCGCAAACCAAGTAACTCTTAAAGGGGCCATAACACGGTCACCCACCAATTTGCGGTTTTCAGCAAAAAATTGAAGTAGAGAGTCTATTGTACCTATACATACATGAAAAATGCACTGTGCAAGAATATTTCAGTACAAAATAAGCCCTAGAATTTGCCGGCTAAACCCTGCCAACCGTCGGCGACCGCCATTTTGCCATGGCGTGTGTGACATCGCGTGCTGCATGGAGCGCAGCTGTCATCTTCTACAAAGTTTCAGCCACTGCAAATCGTTCAATTTCAGTACCAAGCTGAAGAAAGCTAAAATATCTCGATTTCACGCGCAGCTGACCACGGAACAATATCGTTCGCCTGAATGCAGACGCTCGCACAGCAAGCTGCTTGTTACGTCACGGCTCGCGAGTGCGCCAGTGTTGGCCGACTCTCAGGCTGCTTGCGTGTTTATAAAAATGTTCAATTATAAGTTAAGTGCACAACCAAATGTGCTAAAATTTCGCCAGCCTATTTGTGAACGCACAAGGATTAACCCACATAACAGATTATGATCGAAAATTGAGCTTTATGGCCCTTTTAACAGATCAGGCACAAAAACGGCCGAAAATAGGCGTCTGTTCCAGTTTTTTTATCCCTCGCAAAATAACCTGATGCCGTAACTCTAAGGCGCCTCCTGATTATCTTTAGGCTATCCTTAGCTGGCCTTAAAGAACATTTAGGACAAAGTACAACCGCACAACCACGGCTCTAACCTAAGACATCAAAATAATTGTCGATAACAGTGAAAGTCAGCGAGAAGTTTTATTTGGGACCATCATTAAAAGGAGAGATGAAAATAAGGAACACACAGGACCAGTTCTAAACTACCAGCTGCAGCTTATACAGAAAATCGGCTTCTTATATTGTCACCTGTCACAACCAACAATTAGGTGCTCTAGTGGAAATAAAGAAGCAATTTATCTGGGCATACATGTGCACGTGGCAAGTCAGTAACACACATCGTTAGGGGTACACTGTCTAATCAAGGACGAGAACATATCCAGTAAGCGAATTATTATGGCTTGTTCAATAAAAGCCACAGCGCACGAGCTTCCACAAGATCAGCCGCGATAAACATGAACGTTGGTTGCGAAGCAACTGTCGATTTCGAAGAAGTTTGGGGCTGATAGACGCAAAAGTTTCTCTTTACACGAAACGTGGCATCGTAGAGAATAAGCGCGAAAGAATTGAACGAACAGTTAAAATGCTAATACACAAGACCTAAAGAAGTTTGGGGTCTCAGGCGATTTCAAACACTCACTATATCTTTGAAATTTTGAAAACTTAATCGCAATTCACTCATGACCTTTCACGAAGTCTTTAAAAGCAATCACCCCTCTAATTGTTCCAATCAGTAACTTTAGCAAACTTCAGCACTTAGCATATCAAATGCATACGTGATGGTCGAAACTGAGCAATGGAATGGAGGAAAGCAGATATCTTTGCGGGAATGCATATGGCCGATGACACGCCGATATGGGTAGACAGTAAATGCGATTAAGAAACTCCAAAGCATAGTGAAATGTACAAACGGGACCCTAATTCATAGAAACGTCTGAAACTAAAACTTTTCACAAGAGTTTATTTGAGCCAGTCACGATGCAGGAACATATCATTAGAGAAGCCGGCTGAGCAATGGGAAAGCGCACTTATGAAAGAGAAGTTTGTGAATTCGGCCCCAGTATCGCAATGGACGAGCGGACCTGATTATGACACTAGTAATGAGTGAGTTGAGACAATGGAAAAAGAGTCGGGCATTGCAGCAAAGTGCAGGATACTAAGAAAAAAATCCGACAAGACAGCAAAGAATAAAGAAGCTGCTACATGCTTAGGCAAATAGACAAGCAACACACGTTTCTCGGCCCCACTTTGCTCAATTGGGAGCGGACTCTAAACACAGCCGTTGTAGCCGACCAGCCATTCCCTTCGGCGAGCAGCCGTTATACGAAACAAGTACCAACGGTCTCGGCTGATGCCAATTACCGGCCTTTCTCGGCAGGCCAACACTGACCATTTCAGACTGTGCGTTGCTTCTCTGTGTAAATGTTGACGCTGGACGTCGCTGCACTTATTGGCACCCTTCCGTCCTCCCCACGACCTCGAGAAGGGAAATAAGCAGGCTGTTCTTTCGTGCTTCGCTCGTCCATTTTCATTGGCTTCATTTTCTTGGTATCTCTGTCTCTACTTTTCTCATGGTATTCTTTCTTTCAATTCTGCCATTCTCAATGTCTTAGAAGTTTGCGCTTTGCGAGAGAAGCGCAATGTTTTGCCTCGCCAGCTAAGGGCGTCTCTTTCTTTCTTGTGCGTGCAAATTTCTTGCTTTTGCTGGTAGAAGCAATTACAGCACAGTAGTTGCTCTCTGTGGAGAGCCCGGCACCGAAGCGACTAACTTAAGTAACGCGCGAAACAAAACATAGCAGCAAATGCGTCAAATACCATAGCAAACTTCTTTAAGAGTCCGTATGCACTTTTGCCACCGTATTTCCTGTTCAATTCCTTCCTACTTTTGCCTCCTATACCTCGTAACATACGCGATTTCGTCGCATAAGCCTTGGCGTGCTTTCTCCAGATGAACAATGTGGCTACATAATGTAGACTCTGAAGGATTGCGCCGTGCTTCATCCTATGGCTGTCCATGCCTGCCGAAATATTTATCTTTTTTTTCAACGGCAGCCAGGGACCATATTTCACACCTTTCGCAGTTTCGGATCTGCTAAAAAAAAGATAAAGGCAACACATAGAGGTAAAAAAAAACAGAACTCGGTGGTGAAGCACGGGCAGGAGAAAGACTATCAATCAACAACCAAAAAATGGCGTCTCATACTCTGTGGCGAATTCTCGACAGTTCACATTTGTCAAAGGAGCTTGGAAGTGTAGCTCGTAGAAGGCGGAGATAGGTTGTGTCGGAAGAAGCATCGAATGTTTGTTTTGCTTCCGCGCTTTGGCAATGCCTTGTCGTCAGGTAAATTGAAGTACTAAATTAGGCTGTCCTTCTCGCTATTTAATCACTCTGAAGGCTATATTCTGAGTCCACAATACTTCAGGTAATAATTGTCATATCCTTAAGAATCGTGGTGAAGGTGCTTTTACACGTGATATTAATAACATGATCATTCTTTCCTTTGATGGTGAAATAAAGATTTTGGTCAAACTTACTTCCTGAACCTGGTCAAACTTACCTGCCCAAAGAAAGAATACTGAAAATTATTAGCAGCTCTAGAGCGAGTAGTTACATGGCCTACGGAATGCGCATTGATACAGAAGAGTTTCATCGCTGACAGGCTCGACAAAAGCTAATGGCTGTAGCATATCGTGTGTCATCGACCTGCTGCTACCATTAAACGGCTGGTAACTATTTATACCAGTTAGTAAGAAGTGAACTTCTCACTGCAGTACGTCTTCATTCAGTGCGCTCCGTACGTATGAGAGTATGGTTGTGGGCCCTTCTATGACAAAAGCGAGGTGCTCGCTAACCATAATTAACAGTTTTACACGCGAAATCGCTGAGGCAGACTTCATCGAGAAGTTCGATAGAACGGGCGTCAGTACTCTTTCGATAGCACCTTCATCTTGTGAAATATCATATTTTAACAGGCTTTTAATGACATACTACTGTGCGCAGTGTTTGCTAGTACTATTTACAACAGTAATAAAATTTATACTGTAATTTTTTGCTGGTTGTAGCGGATGTCAGTGGCGTATGTACATAATTCATCCATCCCGTCCTATGATTAAAGTGTTGCAAATCAGCACTGTATGTGCGTCGCCCTTCCTTGTCCCCGTCTTCGATTGCGCTGTGTTCCTTCCAATGTTTCAACAACACTGACAAGCTTCTACGCTAAATACAAATGTCGTAAAGTTATTGTTTGTCCTCGAATAATCAAATCGTATATCGCATTTTTTTTACAAGACAGCTTTCAACATTTGAATACATATATAAGAAAATGATATTACCGAAGGTTTCGTATGAGCGTTTACGTACAGCTCAAGCAGAATACACGAAACGACATTAGCCATTGAAAGACACTAGCCAATTTATTCCAAGCACATTGAATAAACGAGTTCTTAGTATCCTTATTTCAATTTGTCTTCCTACAGTTGCGTCAACACATATACAGATGCCGTAATTGTGTACCTGCATCACTAGTAAAGATACATTTCGAGTGATATTGGAGTTTCAAAACTGCTAATTCGTTGGTACATAGCCTGAGAAGCACGGCCCAGCATCGGCAACAGTTATTTCTTTACTCCCTCTAATACAGCGCAAGAAGCTGCCACGCATTTCTTTCATTTCTGACTTGCTGGCTGAAAACAAGCTTTCTATATTAAGGCGCGTAGTAGCCAGACCTCCCCTATTACGGGACCCTCGGGTGGTCTGGTCTGCTGATGACAGCCTTCAAGCACCGGTGACGGAAAAAAAGAACTACTGAAAAATCACAAGCGAGTACTCGTCCGGTCGTAGCGCCCATCGGTGATTCCTCGAACGATATCTACAGAAACGAGTTATAAAGGAGGAGAAAAAAAGAAACGCTTGAGCCGAGTGCCTGAAGCACATCTGTCGCTAATAGGGAGCCCTGAAGGCTACATTAGCTTCGAAAGGCGGCCGAATCGTGGCTGTTTGTTCCTGATGCCAGAGACCTAACTGAAGAGCTTTTAGATGTAGTTTTTTTTTCTTATATTTAGCACAGTGCGGTGTATTGCAGAGGTAAGTGAAGTAAGCTTATCCATAAACAAGCCAGCATCTTTGAAGAAAGTACATTACGTCCACCTCTAGCCAAAGGAACTCTGCTGTGGAGCTATAAGATTGCTCGAATTTTCTCAACATACCCTTTTTGTATGTACATTGCTCATCCTTACTTTGGTGGCTGGCTATAGGTTATGACGAGATACGTTTTGTGCTGAAACTAATACGTATAGACAGTGTGTTCATCCCTGTGGAGCACACACTGCTATTCCTCGCTCGGCTAGGCTTTTACCATCTTACCTGTCTCTTTCCCACCCCCTTGCCATCTTCCATCTCCTTTCCCATCTCCTTTCTTTCTCGCTTTTTAGTCTGTGTCTTTCTATCTCTTTCCCTGTCAATTTGTTTCTCTGTCTTTCCATCTTTTTTCTTGTTTTCTTCCTTTCCTTTTTCTCCTTTTTTTTTCTTTCTCCTGCTTACGATGTCGTTCTCTCTCTCTCTCTGCAATCGTCCTCTCGCCTTGCATCCTTTTTTTCCTCTTCCTTCCCTTCCTTTCCATCTGTTTCTCTGTTTCTCTTTCGTTCTATCTCTTTCTCTATCTCTCTGAACTCGTTCTCCTCTCCTTCTTTCTTTCTTCCTCACCCTCACACCTGCCCTCACTTCCCTTTCCTACCCCTTGCTATACTATACCATACAAGTCTATGCTATGCTCTGCTAGCGTGCCTAGATAGCCGTGTGGTTACGACACTCGCCTTCTTATCTTAGCGATGCGGGTTCGAGTCTCGCCTCGGCAAGAATTTCTCTTTCTCTCTCTTCTTTACGCTTTCTCTCTCTTTCTCTCTCTATTTCTCTCTCTCCAAGTACTCGTTCTGTCGCCCATCAGATTTATTGCATCCCACGCCGGACAAATCGGTGCACGTGTTCTGGGAGCGAAGCAGAAGAGGAAGAAGAGGACGAAGAGAGCGCGTGCCGGTTCATGATGATGATAACTTTCTATCTACGACACACGGCAAACCTCGGCCATAACAGCTCTACTGTAAAGAAAAGTGTTGTCGATCCTGAGGCTAGAGACATTATAAGCGAAGGCATGTGGGAGTTTGGCCTGCGTCTATATTCATCATCAGATGTTATTGTTGATACTCAAAGACATATTTGATATTTACAGCCTAGATGTGATGGTTCGTTGCGAAAAAACAACCTTTCTATCGGCGGTGGGCAGGAAAGCAACTATTCTCTACGTTTTCTTGGTCATCAAATAAAAGCATATGGAACAATCGCTTCTACAAATCCATACTCAAGCTAGGCCATAATGAATGCTGTTTTGCAAACATAACCCTTCCGCATTTTTACATTCAAGAGAGCCCGCAACTGAACCATGTTTGCAGTCATCCTTAATCTACTTACCACGGTTACCCATTATCGATACTGGGTATCCTTAAACAAAAAAGAATTATGGCTCATGTAGCTTTTTCGTACGCATTTTGGGAACCATCCTCAGCCTATGCGCTGCACTTTCAAATTATACACTTTGTTTTAATAACACGAGTTTTGTTGTAATGATATGAATACATTCCAAGGCGTGCAATGTGTTAATTAGAACCAGAACGATTAGCGAACGCTGAGGGAAGGCATGCGGGTTCAATGGTGACCGTAACGCTTACCGTAACGCTGATCGCGAGCGCACTGTTGCAGGAATTGTAAAGTGCTTCCCAGAAAAAGCAGCAGCGACATCGGCACAGGTGCCTAAAAATGTGAGGCAATCGTAATACAGTGAAAACAGTGACAGCATGTTTTCAATATTGCCAACTCTCGGTTTACTATGCAGACCGCTTCAGCAGTATGTGCGCCTATGCGCCTAGGCAGTGGTAATTATTGAATCGTGAAAGCAGGAACTTCGAGACTTTGTGGAGTGAGTGAGTCAGAACTTTATTTTGGTCCAAAAGTGGCAGAAGCTGAACGCGACTGGAGGTCCCGCTAGCTCAGCCAGGTGGCTCCACCCAGGAAGGTGCCGGAAGCTGGAGCCTCTCGGCGATGTCCCGGGCCCTCTGGACTGCCAGGAGTTGTTTGTTGAGCTCCATGCTGCGCATGGCAGCCTCCCAGGAGGGTTTGTCCGATAATCCTGACCCCGAATTAAAGGGGCACAGCCAGAGCATGTGTTCGAAATTACAGTGCTCGTGATTACAGTGCTGACAGTGAGGTGAAAAGTCTGGATCGATTCTGTTTAGCATGGCTGGAGTGATGTACGTTTTTGTCTGTAGTTGTCGTAGTGTGACCGCTTGCGCTTTATTCAATTTAGGGTGTGGAGGGGGGAAGAGCCTGCGCCCTAGTTTGTGAGCTGAGGTGATTTCGTGGAACGATATTAATGGATCCTTGAAGTCCATGCATCTCCGTTCCCGTCCCGTCTGAGATGGCCGGTCACTGCCGCGGGTAGCTAGTTCACGCGCTAGCTGGTGAGCCCTCTCGTTAGGGTTGCCGGTTGGGGAGGATGAGATGTCACCCATGTGGGCCGGGAACCATATGATGTGCGTTAGAGGATCTTCCCCTTCGTTAGCCTCAGCAGTTGTCTTATTAACAATGCTTGCGGCTGCGGCGGAGACGAAGCCGGATGAAAATGACCTGATGGCAGTTCGTGAGTCTGAAAAGATGGTGACGTCCCTTCTTCGTTCTTGCAGAGCTACCGCGATAGCCAGTTCCTCGGCTTCGTGAGTGAAGCCGGTGACCACCGTGGCCGCGTTAACTAGTGATCCCTTGGCATTGACGACTGTGACGACATACGCGTCCTTCTTCCAGTATTTGGCTGCATCAACAAAGAGGGCGGTTGAGCTGGAATCGATCTTCCCCAGGATGGCCTCGGCTCTTGCTTTTCTTCGCCCTTCATTGTGTACAGGATGGATGTTCCTGGGGACCGGGTCGACGCATATAGCCCCTCTTATCGCCGAGGAGATCTTGTCTTTCTCGGGAGGCATGAACAGGGGTTGCAGCCCTGCCTCCAGGAGGATCCTGGTGCCTGCTTTTGTGGAGGAGGAGTTCGGACTTGCTAGGTGACAGCTGTAGCCCCGTGCTAGCCAGAAAGTCTTCCGTGACGTCGAGTGCCCGTTGTAGGTTTCCCTCCAGCTTGCCAAGAGAGCCCTCCGCCGACCATATGGTGATGTCGTCCGCGTATATTACGTGGCCGATTCCCGGAACGTCGGCGAGCCGCTTGGATAGGTTGTGCATTGCAATATTAAATAAAAGCGGGGACAACACCGACCCTTGCGGTGTGCCCATGTTACCCAGTGTGTATTCTTTGCTCTTGATTTGGCCAATATGAACTGTAGCCTTTCTATCTGCCAGAAAAGACTTAACAAAGGTGTGAAACTTTTCGCCAAGGCTCAAGTTGGAAATTTCATTCAGAATATGCTCATGCCTGACCGTGTCAAAGGCTTTTGTCAGGTCGAGCGCCAGTATCCCTTTAATGTCCAGAGATGTGCTGTCAATTATGGCACTCTTAATGAGGAGCATGGCGTCTTGTGTGGACTTTGTGGACTTAGCTCCAATTCAATCAAGCGAAAGGCAATGAGCGCAACATTTGAAACCTCTAGCGTCGTTTTTGTAAGCTTCACAAATGCGGAGGCTTCGCTGAGGGCATAAAAAAAAGACAAACCTGTTTTGTCGCGTTTACTAGGCAATTACAGGGTCAACGGAACAGAATCAAAGCTTTTTCTTGGTTTGTTCGAGCCGCATAGTAAGGGAGATACAAGCGAAAGTCTTTGCAGTTTACTGATTATGTTTCAATATCTCTCTGTCGTTTACTTTTTGCTGATTAAGCGAATGTTGTCGTCATATGGTCAAAATTATCTTCCAAGTATGTGACTACTGATCTCTCTAGGAGTTCAAGAAAAACTTGCAGTCACAATTATCTTATGAGCTAACTATTGAAGATATTTATTAAAGTGGGAAAATTTTAATGTTGAGTGAAAGGTAAAAACCTCCGAAATGACTACAAGCCATGCCCCCTCCTCACCCCCCCCCCAAAAAAAAAAGAAAAACAACTTATACACTCGGTCTCTATCGTCGCCCTTTCTACTTGTACTTTTTTGTACTGTTACATGAGTTACAAATGAGGCTAATTGATTTGTTGGGTAATCTAATAAAAATGTGTTGAACAGCGACACGTGGTCTGCGAAAGACACTCTGGTGAGACCTGTGTAGTAAATTTCGACTGAGAAATATTGAAGGCAAGAAAAAAGAGGTTCCGTTTGTGCAATATAAGTGGTTTCACAAGTGCAAAGAAAAAAAAAAACATTCCGACAGTAACCTCATTTTGAAGCTGGAAAAATGGTTGTCAACAAATGGCCACATTAGTGGCGAAAATGGGAAAAACACACCCGATGACTGGGAATTCTGCAAATGCTGATGACTGCGAAATCAAATAAACAATATTTATGCACTGCAGTGCATAAATATCGTCTATCTGATTTTCAAAGACCAAACGTTTGTTTACACTACTTTGCATGACAATATATTAATTGCAAAAGTTTAATTACTTAGGCCTAAGCAGCCGTGCGCTGCGCGAGCCACTCGCTCCTTTTACTTTTATTGAACACCAGCGCCTACAGTTCACTTCTGATGCTCACTCTTGGAGTATGGGTAAAATTACACTATGGGTGACGATCGCGCGAGTATTCAATGACACTGAACAGTTTGCTGCTGTGCAATATGCTTAGGAATTCATGTCCACAAGCGTGAACACCGGTAGCGAGGAGGATACGAATCCTCTAAAGCACAACAAAAATGTATTAGATAGGAGCTGGAGTGCTCACTCCGAATCGTACAGCAGGAGAGAAGAGTACAGCCTCAAAAGCTATAGCTATATTGGTCGCCTTAACGCCCGATCCAGAGTTTACTTCTTTGAATGCCGACTTCTCTGTAAACCCGGGCACAAAACTCGATAAACACTCCGTTGATGCATTGCGACAGCCTCAACAATATTAAATATCCGCCGATATCTGACATTGTATGTGCACCATCTCGTTCCTTTCACTGCAATTTCTCGGCATCGCAAGGCGTGCTTATACGCGCCAGGTCAGTTTTCGCAAGACGTTGCCTTCACCTCAATAACTGTACGTATGAGGCAGAGCACGTTCTACAGACAACAGAAATAGTCCTTGGGCATTTAATTACCTGGCTAACTAGACTTTCGCCACGGTAAGAAGTATATAGACACCTCGACCGGAAATTCTCCGTCTCCGTCTCAGTGAATGCTTCGATGAAGCTGAAATGCGGTAAGATCATATCGGGCCCCGCGCGTGGTACGCTGTGGGTGCGTGGGAAAGCTTGCGGGGAGCCAGCGTTGAACGACAGTGGTGTGATGTACACAGCCTTTCCGCACGCACTTGACGTATATCGTAAGGTGAGATAGCCCCACAGGGTAAAGGGTGGGGGAGGTTAGCTCCACGACAGAAAGTGGGGAGGAGGGGGAACAGAGAGAAGGTGAGTGCGGACATCCACCTGAAATGCGACATTGAATTTGGCTAGCTGGTAGCAATCTTTCAAGTAAAGCGCAAAACTGCCACGCAAAATAAGAGAGACTAGGAAGAGACAAGTACTGAAGCCGATGGAAACAAGACAGCACCCGACTTGCTCTCTCGTTTAGTACGTGCGCTAATTTGGGATTACACGAAGTATGTTCCTCTAATCAGCCCCGCCGTCTTGGCTGCGCTTGCCCTCCGCGCGTCCTAGCGACGAGGAAGTGCACGACGTGCGCAAAGGTTAAACGAGCCGAGATGCCTGGGTGGGTCCGTATGTGCCGTTACTCCGTGTGTCTAGTGTGGTATATTGAGTTAGCCCAAAGATTCAGGGACGCGTCGGAGCGAGAGCTAGGAAACGCGATATGCTTGCTTACCCATGTCAGGGCTGTCATGACGCCGGCGTTGTGACAGCGAGTAGTCTCCGTAATTGAGTGGGGTTTGTGAGCTTTCTCGTACGTGCACGACACCAGCGTCTGTGCCGTCTTTTACTTTTCTCTTATTGTGTTTTGTTTGATATGGCCATCACAACGATTTTCCAACTCGACCAATGTGCTACCCTACCACCACCGATACTTAAGCGCGCACAAACAAGGACAAAGGGAGGTGACGACAACACCTCCCTTTGTCTTTGTTTGTGCGCGCTTAAGTATCGGCGATGGAAAACCAACTAGCCCAAAAATCAGTACCCTACCACGTTTGTCAAATTAATTCGCAAACGAATGTTCTTCGTCACGCACATGTGTTAAAGCAGCGCATCTAACTTCACGTAGTTGTCTGTTAAGATGTCCCCGGTACTTGCGCTTCGCCTTTTGAGTGATCTGCGACTTTTTAAATAATATTATCGCAGTGACGTACCTGCCTTCTCGGCTGCAGTTGATGTACGGCACAATTCAATAACATGTTCTATTTCTAGAAAGAATTCAACTAGAATTCTACATCCTGCAAGATAGTCAGACGAGCTATTTTTACGATATTCTTCGACACCGCGAAATATAGTTTCAGATTTTCTTGTCTCAGTAAGTTAGCACACCATTGGTAAGCATTATTAAACTGAAATAATTCTGACAAGACAAGCTGGCGTCGAAGCTGAGCCTGCTAATTTCTCATAGTAGCGCTGTAATATTATGCTTTTATGATATAACGTAATAATACATAACGTAGGGGCATCCATTTTAGACTGCTGTATCAAATTCTTGCAAGAAAAATGCCGTGTTGCCGGCGCTTCTTAATCGTACGATCAGTAAAATCATCTTAGTATAAGCTGAAGGTTAGAACTAGGCATCTCAAATATGCGACGCGATTACAGCGATGAAAGCCAGTACACGCAAGAGTAGTCAAGGTTCTTTCCTCTAACCTTCAGGGCGCTGGTTAACATTTAACTTTGAAAAAATATATATTTACATAATTACACTGAATTCACTGGTTACCAGCCTCGCAGCTGAGACAGGACAGTGAATGATGAATATTAGGAGTAAGGGCTGCACCCACCAAAGGATGAATGACGAATAACTGTAATTACAAAAAATTCCGCAGATCTCACGCCCTGTGGGAATCGGTTTCATGCGAAGCAGCTGGCCAGTGATTGTCAAGGCTGCATTTTTGGCTTTGAGCCAAGCGTTAGGAGGTAGATCGCCGTGTTTTTGTAAGTGCACTAGTTTTGTGCACATCGTGGGCTTACCAGGAACGTCGATTACACGACTACACTGGCGTTTGAGGGGTAACTTACGGTCTGACGTAACGTCAGAACTCACGTTAGAGCACAGACGCCAGTATTACCGAAACGAAGTCCACTTTACGATGTGATGGTGTGAATATCGTAACTTTCGTTGGCGAATTCCTCCGAGGTCGGGCAACGCTTGAATATAGCTTGCTGAATCATAGGAATACAAATGCACTGTTTATTAGACTGGTATAAAAGCAGTCTCAACGCTGGAACCACAATAGAAGTTGACCCGACATGACGACTGTTTAATAGAAGTAAATATGTAATGTTTATTTCTTTGTTATAAAATTAGCCAGCACTGCAACCACAATTGACGTTGCGCGGAGATTACGCATGCATAAGGTCTTTTTTCCAAAGTAACTTCAAGACCTGGCGTAGCTCTGTGGTGGAAAACCTGACTGCCACGCAAAAAACTTGGGTTCGATTCCCGCTCGGATCCTGATTTTTATTCTTTACATTCGTCGGCTCAACGCTGCCGATGTCGGTTTTTCTTAACACTCACATTTGAATTACGGATGTCTGTTCTCGCCGTTCCTGGGTAGATATAAATTTTCAATCACCTGTGGCGCATACCACGGCCCGTGGTATACGGTTCTGTGGCACACGTGTCTGGAGGAAAGGGTTTGGCGACGTACACGACGGGATTTTCACGTTATTCATGCCTTGAACAGGCAGTCATATTCGTCAAATGCTCTTACCCTCTCATGGAAATTTTGGTCTACACCAAGTAATGAGGCGATCGTGAGAGCACCTAGACGTAGGCGGCTAGTTTGACAGATAGATAGATACGTAGATAGAAACACTCAAAGTGCCAAATGTTCGCTAAGAAATGCTTCGCATTTAAAACACGGCGACAAGAACAGAACAAGATAGGCGGCACTGATGCCTGGTTAAAAAAAGTAATATCGATTTTTGACAGCACTGTCACCTCAAAAAACTGGGAGGACGCTTGAGCGTCGCCTTCGAGAGTATATAGAACACGAGAGCGTAATCGGGCCCCGTGCGCATCGCCTGCTACCGTGCCCCAAGGAAAGGGTCGTTCGTGCACGTAAGATTGGCCGTTTAAAACTATCCTAGGATGCCTAATTACAAAGTACAGTTACAAAGTGCCCACTACGCCATAATTCTTTCTTTTGCAAAGTGGCGACGTACCGACTACGCGTCCGTAATACGCCACACACTTCTGCACACTTTGTAATGGGAGGGCAGCTTTAAACCACCCACTCCTTGCGCAATTCACATGTTTTCGCTCCTGGTGCGATCGTACGATCTTGCCACGCAATATTACATGCGTTAAAACGACTTCTCGCGCTATATGACACGCTTTAGGCGTTTTTTTTTTTTTTTTTTTTTTACGAAGCTGTATCAAGCACTGGCGTGGCTCCGTGGTAGAACACATGCTTGTCACGCTGAAGGCCTGGGTTAGATTCTCACTCGGAATAAGTGTTTTTCATTATTTGTTTATTTGTATCTATTTTCAATTTTCGCTCACAGGCAACACAGATTTTTTGCTCAAAACCAACGACGCCGACGTCGATGGCGGAATTTCTGTGAAACGTGCTCTTTAATGGTTTCGCGTTAGCAATGACAGGTAGGAGCAACTAATGACAACGCGACGAATGAAAGCATACCAGGGCAGCTACCCACAAATCTTCTGATATAGAAAGGTATAAAAAAATTAGTCTTTGATGAACTGTGCTGTTATTCACACACAAAAAAAACTTACGCTAGAAATATCCGTAAAAGAAAATTTCAGCCAATCCTGTCCCCGGACGTCTTATTAGTGAATACCCCTGGCCATTGGCAAAGAACACTTAGGAACGAGAAGCTTGGAGCACGGCTACTGAAGGTTGGAACACTGCAGCAACACGGTTAGTGCAATCGGCTGAGGAGAACCAACAATATTTATTGCACAAGCGAGTGCGACAAATCCCCATGAAACCCTCCTGATAACGATATATATTCTTCTTGTGGGCTTCTTCTGTGCTAGGCGTACTTTTTTTGCTTATGTAGGTTTATGCGTGTAAGAAGGGCCGTACTGGTTTTAGGTCGTCTCCGTATGTCCACTTTCTCGTGTCGCGAAATACTGGACTGAAGCTTGCGACAGACCATACTTTCTTCCGGGAACGAGAGCCCCTTGAACTAAGTCTCCTCAGCCGCAGGGGATCAACCTCTCGCTGGAGAAACGTTAGAGAAAAAGAGAGTTCTACTTTCTGTCGCAGCTCTACTCTGTCGGAAAGAGCGGCCCTATGATGCGACGAGCTTAAAAATAAATGAAATCGTCAGCCGCACTCGAATTTTAACCTTGAAAAAATTATGACGGCCTTGTTTTCTACCCTTGCCGCTGCCACGAGGTAAAGAACGGACACAAGTAATTGTAGCTTGCTTCCGTCAGCCAGTTAGGTAGGGCTTAACGGCACCAAAGGGAAAAACATGCTTTGATGCTCCAGCCACGTGGTAGTGCTCGGTTAATGGAAACAGAAAATGCAATCAATAAAAGGAGCAGATGTTTCCTTTACAGTTCGTTCAAAAGGAATCACTGTCTCTAGGGGAACTAGTGCATGATCTGATATTATGAACTATGGATAAAGCGGCGTTAGTGTATTGCGTATTTCGTGAAAATGGCGCGTACTTTATTTATTTCCCCAATGCGCGACATGTTACTCAAGTGATATTGATAGTTGAAGGTATTTCTGCATTTTCCCCACTCCGGCTTCTGAAATACTTTTAGCAAAAGGCCCTTCATTCTTTCGCACCTCCTTTCCGCTTCCCAAGTACAGGGTGGCCAACCCGATTTCTTACTGGTTAACCTCCCTGCCTTTCCTTTACCTTTCTCTCTCTGAATCAGCACTCGTGTCCTATTCGCAGGCGACATAAAGTCACTTCAATAAAGGATTCTTGGTGGCCGCACAATTTCCAGTCTCATAAAATAGGCGCGTGTTAGTTTAGTAGAAAAACTGAAATACCTATATGTCTAGACTTAGTCATCAAATCTACAAGATTTCGTGTTCTGCCATTGGACTGAACATTTCGCTTGGGTAAATTCATAAATTAATAAATTGTGAGTGGATGTCTCGTTACAAATGACTTGCTTTGAAAAAAATATATATACATTATTCATTATATATCGTGAAGCGTAACAAAATATAATAATTTATAAAATGCGCAGATCTAATGACAATGAAACATTAAAAATCGACAGTGCAATTGAGAGTTCGCTTGACGTCTGCCTACGTCGCTATCAAAAATTGTTTGTACGTGAATTTGCAGTTCTTATACATTACTGTAAGAATACTTAAGGTACTCAGTTAACCACAGTACCAAGAGGCAGCCTAGTTCAAATTACACGCACAGTACAGAGAATATATGAGTTTCACCTCACGCATAACTGCAATGAATGACATGTGAGAAACACACCATGTAACGTTGTGGAAATAAAAATTCTTAGGAATTCAGGTACACTTTGCTCTTATATACCTTACGCAAATTTCTTCATTCGGTTATGTATCTCATCACACATTTGGGAATGACATCTCGCCTAATGCATCTACCTCGATAGGCAGTCCCCAGTCCTAACTACTTGAAAAGGCGCCAGTTAAGTAACTGTGATAATTTTTCTTAGAGAGCAGCAGCCATGGCCCATATTTTTTTTTCAGATGATATTTTTAAATTTTGTGTTCGAAGTGGTTGATTATAAGCGCTGCTTTCTTTTCTTCAGAGTCACGAATCATTTCTTCAGAATCTAGATACGATAATTTTAAGTACGCGTTGTGACGCTTGCATAACGAGAACTCTGACATTTGACACGGAATAGGAATAAAGCGAGTGTGGACGACAGAAGCCTGTCAAGGATTCATAATACAGGAACGAGCCTTGGCATCTCTGGCGGTTGAGAAGTATTCACTAAGTGAAAAGTGCATGTTGAAACATACGAGGACTAAATGTACGATAGCAACCTGCTAACGAGAAACTACGTGCAACCGGGGCAGAGAAAAGAGAGCGAGTCTATAAAAAACTAATCAAGGCGAAATTTTGGAAACTTTCTACATAGTCATACGAGATAGACTAAATAGGCACAAAATGCACCTCAGGGCACAAAACAAAAAAGAAAGCAGAAATCAGCATAGAAGCTTAGGGGATGAGGGAAAAAGAGGGCCCGGCCAGAGTGACCTCGCTTCTGAGGAAACGACAGAGCCCTTCACGGTGTCATCTTTGCTTTAGCCTAGGTGCGTGTACACTCGACGTGGACCTGAGGGTCGGGTCGGCGCTTCTTGCCTAATTGCTGCTGTCGAAAGAGAAGAGGCCGGCGTTACCGAGGAAACGGGTCGCTGAGGGAACCTTGAGTGGGTTAGTAATGAAGGCAACGCACGCCTATACAAGCACCGGGGAACCTCCACAACAAGCACTCTGATGAAGAAACACATGTCGGTTCTTTCCCCTTTAACAGGACGAACCTCGCTTGTGCCGCCAGATTATGCTTCCGTGACGTAGCCTGAAAGAAGTGGGATGGTACTGGACAGGGCTTTTTTGGGGATACAGGAAGTTTCTTTCGCCTGATCAAGTGGGCTGCTTGGCGCGTAAGCAACTCTCATTGGGCCGTTAATACCATTACTCGTCTGCATCATCACCTTTCTAATAGAAAAAGAAAATAGTTGTGGCCATGCAAGCTATTTATAGGTACACGGCATTCGAACATTCTTAATACGCTATTGAGGCATGCCAATAAAGAAGGTCTCACAGTGCTCATTTCCAAAGGCTGTCTTTGTCACGCGATAAGATTTTTTTTTTCATTAAATATGTCGTGCTCGTTCCCTAATCATATACAAAAGGCAGATCGTGAACCTAGAATAATGCATGCACAACTTTATTGAAAACTCCTGACGTGCGCGACTACCGCTGCACGCTGAGTCGTGCACCGCAGGACTAACAGCGCAGCTCTTTAAGCCGAGCGTTAGTCTATGCGTCGGGGACAAAAAAACGCCAGGCCTGCGCTAAAACCGCAGCACAGTCACAGCGAAAGCTGGAAGAGCGGCGTTTCTAGAGCCCGTTAAGCTCTCTTGGGGCTACAATATAAGTACAGTAGAAAGGTACCCACTACGCCATAAATCACAATTTTTGTGAAGTTTGGAAGCACCTACTAAGCCAATTCTGCGGAGAAGCGAGGCACCAGCTACACCTCTGTAAGGCATTATGTGCACTTTGTTCACGCGACGACTGATGACGACGAAGAATTATGGCTCAGCCCTTTGCAATGGGTTGGAATCTTTAAACGGCCCACCAGTTATGTAATTTTCATTGGTTGACGCCCGGTCGCTATTTCCCTCTCCCGTCATGCTGTATAACATATGTTGACGTGGGAAAGAGTCGGGGGGGGGGGGGGTGCGAAGAACTTTACTGAGACCCCGAGGAAATGGATCATGCGCTTATGGGCTTCCTTGGCAGCCAATACAAGTGCAGTTGCGAGGAACCCACTACGCTATAAATCATTGTAATTTTTGAGAACTATGGCAGCAGGCACTGTGGCCATTTTTCGTCATTTTACAGACAGCCGTGGTACCTGCTAAACGCATGTAAGGCATTATGCGCACTTCGTTGATGCTGTGCCTCATGACGATGAAGAATTATGGCAGGGTCCTTTGTAATGGGTTGGAAGCATTCAACAATCTACTCGTTGCGCAATTCGCATTGTGTGACGCCTGGTTACAGAATTCGCGTTGTGCGACGCTTGGTGCTTATTTTACTCTTCTACCACGCTATATTGCATATGCTAATGTGTTTCCTTCCCGACATGAAGCCTGTATAGGACCTTTTAGCAAAGCGGTTTCAGGCACCGGCATGGCTCACCAATGCCGTATACCATTCTGGTTGATATTCCATTTGCTCGTAGACATCTCTTAGCTGAGTGACCAACCTAATGAAGTGGGCTGTTGAGGAAACTATCGGCTCTGCGTTTCTCTGCAACATGCGCGTCTTCCACAGGCTATGCATTCCAATGAGGAGAAACATGTCGAATGGTACGTCATTACAACTCGCTGGCAAGAGATATCGCACGGAATGGGAATTTAGCACAAAGTCTTTTTGAAGAGTTCGTTGGAGCACATCCCAAAATAAGATTGCATCTCTGCAGTCTATAAAACAATGTTCAATTGTTTCTGGCACATCACACAGAGGACAATCAACGGACGACACAAAAATGTCTCTTGAACGAAGCCAAGTCTTCACAGGCAAAGTCTCTGAATGTAATTTAAAAAAGAACGTTTTTGTCGATGGTGTCAGCGGCATTTTACGTATTCGATCTAAGACATCATGTCCTGGCAGTCCCAAGTATTTTGCACGATAAAGTGGTGGCGGAAACAGCATCGCTATTAAATCTCTGTAAAGATTTTTGCGTGATACACAGTACAAATACTCATTTGAAAACCTAACTGTTAAAAAACGAACAGAGAAATAAACTTATCCTTACCGCTGTTCTAGCACACAATTGAAAAATCAGTTATGTGATGTATCCGCTATAGAGGTGATTGCGAATTCTGTAGTGCCTTCTGTTCGTCATTGTGTTGCGATATGAGCATAATCAACATATTAGTTCTTTGTCTGTATTCAATTGCTTTCAAGTGATATCCTATGTTGAATAAATACCATGAAAGAAAAAAAAAAAAAACACCGGCATGGCTCAGAGGTTGAATACTGGGCTCCCACGCAGAGGGCCCGGGTTCGAACCTCGTTCCATCCTGAAATTTTTTTCTTATTTAGTTTTTTTTCTTATTTCGAGTGATACTGGTTACGGACACCGGCGGCGGCGGCGGCGGCGGCGGACAACTACGGCGCCAAAAACGGCCGGTGAAATGATCTCATAACAGCTTTCGCTGTAAAACCTCGCGGAGTGATGACGTCACCTCGCGTTGCCCAGCAACCCCCGGTGCATCTGTGCATAGCTTCGCGCTCGCTTCGCTATCTCGCTATTGAACCCTTGTGTGTCAAGGCCGGCTACTTGGCTCAAAAAGCTGGGCTTAGCTTGCACTACTGACGCAAGGCTAGGGACACAGCTGACCTGACCGGCACCTAGATGGTCCTGGCATGAAGCTGAGCACTGCTGGCGACCACCAGGCAACGCTGTACTCGTCTCTGATGCGGGGGCACCTACCGAGACCGAAGGCTAACGTTAGTGGTAGCTACACGGCAGACGTAACCTCAGTGAAGTCTCCTACAAGTAGTTATCGCAAACCGAGCTAGGCAAGCATGGTTTACCCTCAAAAACCGAGAAGCTGACAAGATGGCGGAGCTGCGAGTGCACCAGCCGTGAACCGGTGCACGTTATTCGGCAGCTTCGCAGAGGATTTTCACGGAACGCGTCTCCAGTCGGCGAACAATAGCTAAACGAAACTAGTTGAAAACGAGTTTTGCTTGGCAAAACGAGGCTCGCCGTGGAAAGCCCAACAACAAAGGTTATTCCGTCCACGGCGAGTTTGTGAGAGGGTAAAGTATTATCGCTACAGGTTTCTTGAGGGGAAGTCCTTTTACAGCGAAAGCTGTTATGAGATCATTTCACCGGCCGTTTTTGGCGCCGTAGTTGTCCGCCACCGCCGCCGCCGCCGGTGTCCGTAACCAGTATCGCTCGAAATAAGAAAAAAAAAAAACTAAATAAGAAAAAAATTCCAGGATGGAACGAGGTTCGAACCTGGGCCCTCTGCGTGGGAGCCCAGTATTCAACCTCTGAGCCATGCCGGTGCTTGAAACTGCTTTGCAAAAAGGTCCTATACAGGCTTCATGTCGGGAAGGAACCACATTAGCATATGCAATATAGCGTGATAGAAGAGTAAAATAAGCACCAAGCGTCGCACAACGCGAATTCTGTAACCAGGCGTCACACAATGCGAATTGCGCAACGAGTACGTTGTTGAATGCTTCCAACCCATTACAAAGGGTTGGAAGCATTCCCATAATTCTTCGTCGTCATCAGGCACAGCATCAACAAAGTGCGCATAATGCCTTACATGTGTTTAGCAGGTACCACGGCTCTCCGTAGAATGACGAAAAATGGCACAGTGCCTGCTACCCTACTTCTCAAAAACTACAATGATTTATAGCGTAGTGGGTTCTTCGCAAGTGCACTTGTATTGGTTGCCAAGGAAGCCCATAAGCGCATGATCCATTTTCTCGGGGTCTCAGTAAAATTACAATGATTTGAGCGTAGTGGGTTCCTCGCAAGTGCACTTGTATTGGTTGCCAAGGAAGCCCATAAGCGCATGATACATTTCCTCGGGGTCTCAGTAAAGGTCTTCGCCCCCCCCCCCCGTCTCTCTCCCACGTCAACGTATGTTATACAGCACGACGGGAGAGGGAAATAGCGACCGGGCGTCACCCAATGCAAATTGCATAACTGGTGGGTCGTTTAAAGCTTCCAACCCATTACAAAGGGCTGAGCCATAATTCTTCATTGTCATCAGTCGTCGCGTCAACAAAGTGCACATAACGCCTTACAGACGTGTAGCTGGTGCCTCGCTTCTCCGCAGAATGACGAATAATGTCTCAGTAGGTGCTTCCCAACTTCACAAAAATTGTGATTTATGGCGTAGTGGGTACCATTCTAGTGTACTTCTATTGTAGCCCCAAGAGAGCTTTCAACGGGCTCTACAAACGCCGCTCTTCCAGCTTTCGCTGTGACTGTGCTGCGATTTCAGCGCAGGCCTGGCGTTTTTTGCATTGTTCGTGTCTAGCCGCCTCACAGAGCTGCAAACACTGAATATGTAGTCGAAGGTGGAAGGATTCAATACGCTGTCGTGGGGGTTAGCCGAGGTGTATCGTACCTCGAAACTTGCCGAGGGTGGGCCCAAACTTCTCGCTGACCACATCAGCAGCACGTGGTTTCGTCGGCTTGCTCAACTGAACTAACTGAGCACGCGTAGCAATGGCAAACCCGCGTTCGCGTTAACAGTGGTTAATCCTGTAACCACGGTTAAGCATAACCGCAGTTAAAGCTGCCCGTGTGACAGAGGTATTAGAGCGCTAGAGTGGGACTTCGCGAGTCTGAGCATCACGTCGTAACACATGACAACATTTAGCAAAACTTACCGTAACCTCGTAAAATCTAGCAAAAACTTAGCAAAACCTCGAAAGGCCAGAGCCAGCTAGGTGCCGATGATTTCCGCTGTCTCTAGCATTGCGCCACTAGTTCAAGTTAAGCCGAGCTTTTCTTCAATAAAGTTTTGCGTCCATCCACTTAAGAAACCACATGACATTACAAAGACTGTCAAAAATCAACCCCGTCACTTCTTTTACGCAATTTTTGGTCTTCTGATGAGAGGTCCGCTATATTGTCCTTCTTCTGGCTTCGGCTTTATTAAGACCGTCAGGTATGGTAAGCATATAACTGGCCCGTTCCTAACGGTTTCCTGCCGTCTATTTATTAGACGTGGGATTCGGTAACGACTGTAAATTGGAAGCAGTTGCGGAGGTGCTCTGTTTGCTTGTTAAATGAGAGAGAGCGAACTGGTCGTTCGCTCTCTCTCATGACGACAGAAAGCCTGCTCAGTTTACTAGCTAACGACGTCACCGCAGGTCACGTTCGCTTAAGTGTTGCTGACACCAGATAGCCCTGTCATGGTTGGGTAACCCTAACCATCTTATCTGTCTGCTTTTGTTTTACTTCGTACGTTGGCAATATATCAGAGTACTGCAAACAAACGGAATGAACGAAAAAGTAAAACGCTGCGACTATTCAAAAAAAAAAAAAGGAAGACGAGCCTAGCCTGCTATGGAACCCGTAACCCGTCAAGATAACACCCCTTTCAGTAACTAGACATGACACAGAGATTCTACCCTTTTGCTTCCGATACACGAATAGCCCTTCTTGTTTTCTGATTCTGCGTGATGAAGAAAGTAAAGTCATCGCGACGCTACCCATCTCTTTCCAGTCTCCCCTTGCTCCGAGCTCAACTAATACAGAAGAGTGTCGCAACTGCCTGGATTTGTCGCAATGCGGCGTGTAGCTCCACAAAAAACAAGCTCTCGACGATCTACTTCCGCCATTCGTAGACGGCAACTGCAAGTTGGTGAACAGTGGAAAGCTCTCCAACGCATCGATGTTGACGGATTGTGTAACTGTAACGCACGTGTCTTGCATTTAATATTGTTACGCACGTGGACAAAGAAGACGAAGGCCGTTGAACGTGCTGGCCGCTCGGAGGCAGCTGAGGAAGAAGACGTTCCTCAGCTGTTCCTCAGCTGCCTCCGAGCGGCCAGCACGTTCAACGGCCTTCGTCTTCTTTGTCCACGTGCGTAACAATATTATTCTCCTTGTGTACAGAAGGTGCCTCTAATTAAAAATTAAAAAAAGCCGCGAAAGTGACACGTGGCTGAGACTAGAGCAGTACGGCCGTCAGTTTAAGCTAATCACTAAAAACATGCCAGCATACCCGTAACGAAAGTAAACAAAATTTGCGGTAAGCTCTTAATGGTGGGTGTGCAAGTGCTCTAATGCACGCGAAGATGCAGCTTCCCATACATTAGCATCGCAGAGTAAGGTACATAAGAAACTTCTAGACTGAAACGCAAATAGTAAAAGAAAATTATGTGGGGAACGGTGGAAGCGCCGGGGGAGAACAGAACTACAGTTGACGGGACATAACTGCAATCCCGTCTATGAATTTAAAATACACCTGTACATGTCTTTCTACATATTAATAACGAGAGGAGATGGAAACATTGAGAACTAATCGCAAGCAGCATCAGTAACAGCCAACGATGACACAAGTTTCCTGATATAATTTACAGAAAGCTGCATGATATACAAGTCCAGAGGTAAGACCTCTGAGCTCGAGTTTACTTGCAAGTGCGGTGTCGAATTCAGAGACTGTCTCTCTTACGAGGAGAAGGAGTCATACAGAACGTGTTGTAAGCCTTCAGGGGAATTCAGAAGGCTATAGAGCACATCGGCGAGTCAGTCCCTTGAATATTGTGCTTGAAAGAGTCTGCGTTGGCTACGTCAAGTCTGATGCGGTGAATGCATGCTTTATCTTGCCTGCTTAAGTCTCGTGGCATATAAAGGATTCAAGATGAGTTTATTTTATACCGGAGTCTGTACTGATGGCTTGCATCGCATCCGAGGGATTTGTGCAGACGTAAAGCTAATGCGCAGACCAGGGTCACTGTGTCCTTTCTCGCGAGCGTCGTATGGATCACGTCTGGTAAAGTATTTATTTCGTTATTATGCTATGGGAGTGTGTGGGACAGCGGATGTCAGAAGCAGTCTTTCCAGAGGATCACCGGGCGCCATGGCAGACCGCACCGCACATATCAGATATCCAGGAGCAAATATGGGCTGTCCCGCGAGCCCGGGAGGCGGCAAGGAGACAAGGTCTCCAAGCTGCCTCTAGGTGGTCGGGATCCATACCACCAAGTCGCCGGACTCCGTTTTATAAAGTTATTCTACCATTATTATTTATTTCTACCCACTGCAGCCCATCATGCCCTATGGCAGGAGAGGAGAAAACATCTCGTGTCCATTGCAGACAAACAATAGGCCATGGGCAAAGAGTAAGCAATTCCAGGATTCAAACGTTCAGTTACTGAGTACCCTGTGTTGCTCTAGCAGAACAAGTCAGCATGAAGGTCACGTTGTATACCGTAATGGGAGGGTCAACACTGAAGCATGACGTTGTGATGCAGTGCAGAGAATTTCGAACAGAAGCGTCCGGAGGTGCCCGCGATGCCCATGCGAGTTGTTAGTGTGCGTGTAGCGGTGTCAGAGAGTGCAGGATTACTCGCGAAGCAAACGAGGTGACTCAAAACTCAGCTGCCCGACTTATAATACGACGAAAATCTGCCTACACTGCAGCTAAGACAGTGGCTCTAGACTACGTGCGGTTATTGAGTACGAAATCAAAGGTGATATTTACCATTTCTAGCACACTGAGTCCACGGAACAAAGGCGGACGATGTAGCTCTAATAAATCCGTTTGTGCAAGTGTGGTCAAGAGTTTGGTATCAGGTGCTGACACGGTCAAAAATAAAATATATCTGCCTTGGCCCAGAACTACATCACCTGCTGTTGAATCCCGGTGCTGGCATGGTATATATGCCGAGGAACAGAGGCTCCACGAAGACTTCGACAGCAAAAGTGACCTTTTATAATAGCTGGGAGCAAGCTTCGTGGCTCGCGAGTGAAGCATGATGCACGTGGGTGACCCTGTATTCTCGTAACAAAACAACGTGTGAAATTGAAGAAACGCCTGTCTTCCAGAAGTAGTGGAACCGAAAGGAATCTGTTTTCTGTCATGTTTACCGCAGCCGATGCGTGTTTAGGTTAGGCTAAAGGCACACGCTCAAGGAATGCGTATGACCAAACTACGTTGGAATGATGAAGCCAGAATAACGATAGTAAAAGTGTGCCACGTAGGCATGACGCTGACTGTGTGACAACGACGCAACGATGACGATGGCATCACGTCGACGGCATGCCCCGAATGTATGACAGGTGCATTACGACAACTACAAGTTTAAGGTCCAGGTCTAATGTGACAGTTTTCTATGCAAAACCTTTACAGCCTCGTCCCCTAGATTGCACGAATATTCATTTGTTTTGTCCTGCCTTGAATTCCACAAATATGATGTGCCTGCTATACGCTAAGCTGCTGCTTTTACAGCAGCCAACGCAAGCAGACTAAAACTCATCCTGCTTGTCACGCCCCTTAAATCTCATTATCGAAAGCTTTATATGTCTCCTGCACTGCGGCGAGGGCCCCGAAATGGTGAAATGTGGGCTGTAGTATGAAGACCTGTTCTGTATCGAATAAGCAATTATGCACAAGTTTAACAAGACGCCACTAGAATTGACAAAAGCGATGGGCGCAAATACACGTGAACTCACCCAAGCGCAACCTACGACTAAGCTGCGCACGAGAATTTTAAAACGGTTTGCGACCGCATGGAAGCGGTATTGAAACTTTGTGTATGGCAGTGATGGTGTTGTTTCACAGGAGCGAACAATGACACACGCAAAACAAAAAAAAAATATATCACCTCAGTCTGTACACACGATTATTAACGCCGCGGTGTATAACTATGCTTCGTTTGTGCGCCACTTAGTTCGGACTCAAGTTTTTGTAAAAAGAAACGAAGATGATGCCACGAGGTAGGGAGTGCTTATTGAATGTGGCTTTCATCTTTAAAAAATTGCGCGGTTGCTAGAATCACTAAGAAACACAACTCCTTTGTTTGACTGTCGTGAGTTTATGCCGGTTTGCTCAAAGCAAATAAGCTCTTTCCTAACGCCTATTTAGGAGATATCACACAACACTGTTGTGCTTTCTCTCAAAAATAGCGACCTGAAAGTTTCCAAAACTCCTCGTGCTGGTGTGTTCTATGCCTGTCTTCATATCTTAATAATAAATTGCACTACTTTGGCTGTCTCTGTCTGTGTATATGATATATTCTGAAATATTTGCCTAAGCAATACCATAACAAGCCCAAGGCACGAACAACCGCCCCCTCTTCTTTATTTACTACTTATGTTTTCCCTTTAAGGCGTCCTGCGGAGCGATGCGTATTTGTTTACTGCGGTATGTTTACACGAGGCGGCACGTTTGTTCAAGCAATTTGCGGGCTCAGAGTGTGAGGTCCTTATAAGACGCTGATTAAAAGAACAAACGGAAGGGCAATGTTTGTCATAGGAGTTTAGGCGTAAGTTAACGTAGTCTGCTGGCTGGTTGCGAAAAGGAGTGTTGGCAAGTAGATTTCATACCTCGCTTCTTGTATTGTCAGCTTTTTTGAGAATATAAGAACCAGAAGGGGGCGACGCAGCTAAGCATATGGCGAGTAGGTGTTTGTGAATGTGGGCGTGTTTGCTTACGCATGCAAGGCAGGTCGATTATAACAAGGTTTAGAAGTCCTATTGTAACAATATTAAAATGGTGGATTATGCAATAAGAAACTTCGAATCTCGAACACTGGTCAGTGTATGCGAAGAGACGAGTGCTTTTTCAACCGTCGTGAAGCAAGTCGCTAAGTCGACTGAAAGAACTGAAATGGCGCCGGTATCTGCAAGCAAGTAATTCCCACGCATTAAATTTCTATTGGGTTTTAGGAAACTAGCTGAGCTGCCTTTATTGACAGAGTATGTTATGAGGAGTTTTTTTAATTAAATGCCATGAAGTTTGGAGACTTAGGATACACCAAATGCACATTTTTCACATAGTTAAGGACGTGGTGTAAGCTAGACTTTAGGTTGTTGTACTTTACAGAGCATTTGCGGAATGCCGTGTAGAGAAGAGCTTCGAATCAATTTTGAACAACTGGGTTTATTTAACGCCAGACTAAAGCAACGTTCAAATTAGAGATTTTTATCCGCCATTTGATTGCAGCTGGAATCGAACACACGACGTCAGCCTCAGCCACCCGAAAAACACATTGTTCCTCAGGTGTGCCGCAGTTGCTTAATATATCATTTGGCACAGCCCTTTGGCGACCAACCGTATACATTTGCATTGTACAGTGCCAAACGGGTAGGCTTATTGAAGCTTTCCGTGGTGTCTGACATCGCAGTTGGGGCTTCCCTGACTTTTCTGTATTATGACCTATGGCAAACGAGGCTTCTGGAACGTGGTAGTAATGTCAGACAGCTGAGGCTGCCGAGAACATTTCTGTAGTGTTGCACATGGCAAATATGCCGTCCGCAACTTTCCCGTGGCGACAGACATGTCCCGTGATCCTCACTTACTTATACACTAATGCTATCTTTTGTTTCGTGTTTGGCTTTTACGACCCAAAACCACGACACGATTATGATGGACGCCGTAGGAGAGTGCTCCGGAAATTTCGGCCACCTGGGTTTCTTTAACGCGCATTTGAATCTATGTACGCGGGCCTCTGGCATTTCGCCTCCATTACACTAATGTTAGACATGGCAGTTGAGGCCTCCTGAACTTTTTCGGTGTCACACATGGCAGTTCAGTCTTCCCGAATTTTTCCATTCAGTCAGACGTGGCAAACGAAGCTTTCTGGACTGTTTTGTTCTTTGTCGTCTGGCGTGCGACAAGACACTTTCGAGCGCGCATTCGCCTCTACACTGGCATTAGAGATGCGCATGTGTTTATTGGTGCCTCTGGCATCGCTGTTTGCTCAGAGAGTGCGATGCTCGCTTTCTGGCAACGGGCCAGCGATGTCCTTTTCGCCACGATCCATTTCCTCGGTATCTGGGAACGGCGGACCGCTCTTCAGACTTAGCACAAATGGAAATGTCACTCTCGGTGGAATTTCAATTCTGGGCATCGCAAATAGGAAAGTTTGCGCTCCCTCGCAATGACTTATGAATGCGAATCGCGCATTTCGCAAAAGTCCTTTTTCTTTTCCTTTTTTGTGTGCCCAAGCTATTCTTCTCAATTTTCTTTTTGCTATTCTCAGTCATGACGCCCTATGAAGGAATAGCGTCTTTCTTTTAAAGCAGACTCCCCAATTTACTTTGCTCGTGTATGAGAAGACGAGCTAAATCTAATTCTTCGGCGCAAATGATGTGAAGCAAGGCAAACACAGATTTGCGCCTTTTGACCAACGCTGGCTGTATTCCGGACAAAGGGCAACTTCTCATTCAGAGGCTCTTGCCATTTAATACGAATATCTCCACTGTCCGAGTTTTGCAAAGAGCGTGTATTTTTATAAATCTAAATGCATTTTTTTTTGTATCCGCCATGAATGCATCGTAATGCCCTGCAACAAAAAACTCCCTTTTTTCAGCGCTTCCTCGGTTATTTGCATATATTTCTGCGGTTCTGCGACGTAGTGACTGCAACCGACACAGCTTTTTCACTGAGTTAATAAATAAATGAATATATTTAGTTCAGTCAGCGCTTGGGCGCTGGAGAAGCGTGTCGAAGCCTTTAATCTGTTGTTGCGGCACAATAAAAGGAGAAGTAGGTCAGCAATGTAAAATGTGGCAGAAAAGCACGTATCACAAATAAATGTCATGAACGTTCTTTCAGACCATGCGTCTGACATAAATACGCATATAAAAATTTCCAATACCCAGCACACGCCAATGAGTTATATGGCTCTAATATCAGGCAGTATATCCTCTCCGGTGGAAGACGACATTCCTTGCCATAAGGCATAAAACATTTCTAAGAATTCGTTATTTTCTAGTATTCAGCTCATGTAGAGCACATCGCAGTCAACCTATACCAAAAAGAAGACAACTACGACTAAGCAAGAACCGTAGCGACGTCACACTTCATGGCGTCGCAACAAGCCGGTGCGATATGTCCAAGAAAGCGGCAGTCCCCTTACACAAGGCCTTAATAATGGAGCCATGGCTCCTCTCTTAGGGGCTTATATGAATCAGTGTGGCCAGATCCTCGCGGTTTTCAACATTCAGGCAAATATAGAAATACAATAGGTTTCTATCTAAACGCTCTGTTCCAAGCGGAAGTCTGCTTGGAGTAATCGCAACGAAAGCAAGACAGTGTGCATTCCCGCATCAGTTTCAGCGACAACGGAGAATTTTCAATAAAAGAATGCTTGAAGGCTTCCCAGAATCAGCGTGAAATTCGTAAGGCAACGTGGGAGCCTTATCCCAGGTCGCGTACAAAGAAAATAAAAATGCTGCCGCTAAAGCGTGCCAGACTTTGACGAAAGCAGTCTCGACGTCATCAAGCAGCGACAGGTGACATCTTTTGATGAGGAGTGGACTGAGCCGAATATCTGGTACAGCGCACAAGCGAGCGTTGTTACGCGAGGAGTGCCAATCTTGTTGGATGTCAGTATCCTTCCTGGAAAAAAATGTGCGGCACCGTTAACGACAACTGTGATAGTCAAAAACAGCATATCACTCACGACGGGGCAACTGCGTAGGAAGATTGGTACCGTAAAAGACCTCCTCTAAACCAGCGTCGTTAAGAACATAACTCTTAGAAGAGTCAGAGTTCTGAGCAAAGGAAGCTCATTAAACTGTACTCAGCGAGTGAAGGAAACTTGAAGATAAAAAGAATACAGCAAAGGAATCGAAAATGTTACAAGAGTAGCAGTTTGGGCGAGTTGGTGCACTGTCACGTTTTGTGTGTTCCACGCAACTCAAAGCAAAAGTAAACAACCATGTGGGTAGAAGAGAGGACACGACGACAGCCTAGCGTTCACGCTGTTGTCTTGTCCTTCCTTCTACTCTTACCTTGCTTCCATTTACTCTGAGTTGCCCTAAACAATTAGGACGTCGAAAATGTTAGTTTAGGCTGAAGAGCACCGCTTTCCCTTTTCCTAATGTATCAGCCACATCTCACACAGAGTGCAAGCCAGTGCAATGGTTTCTTCACGATACCTTTCTTTTTAGTTTCAGCGAAGCCATCCCAATAAATAGGCACTGAACCCTAAGAAAGCAAACAGGGGCATATTTATTATTATGTTTATTTGAAATATAGGCGTGTTAAGTTGAACGATAACGAAGGTGCACAAGGATGTAACTTGCAGGCAGGTAGCAGTCTAAGTCTTAAAGACCGTGTTTACGCAAGTGGCCCCTTTACCAATTACCCTACTGCAGCGCCATGTCTTGCGTATTAGGCATCCGCGTACAGAATTAGTCTTTGGAGCATTAGGCTGTGCCACGTACAGCCAAGGCTGTCACAGGTGTCGAGCAGAACGTGAACTTGGACACAGACAACTGGCCAATAGAGACCGTGTGTTCTGCACCATGACATAAAGACTGCAAAACTTCAGGTGTCTCGGATCTCTATATTCTTTCTGTCACTATACAGCGGGGATTTAGAGTATGATTTCAACTTGTGACGCAGGCTACAAGAGTGGCGTTTTACCGCCTATGACATAAAACGAACCTCTTACAGCCGAACATTTCGCAAAAATAATTAAATGAAGAAAGAGACGGCTTGTTAACGACGTATTTGAGCGCTCGCGAGACAACTTGCACTAGATTACCGACTCATGCTTTCGTGGCATTGAGCAGACAAGCGCATACAGTGGAGCGAACAGTCGCTGTCGCCGTCGCTAAGTACTTTCTAACGATCCGCTCTCCGGGCCACCAGACATATACTGCTTGTGGTAAATAAAGACCGATAGAGCCGCGTCTCATTTCAGTAGAGTGGAACGTTGTGTTAGCATAATCACCGACAAAGGCGCAGAGCCCCTAATATTCGGGTACTTTACGCGTACGCTAATAGATTTACAAATAACTACATTTTAGTTGATTGATATCCATAAGTTTACTTTCAGTAATATAGATGCCAGCTATAATGAGCATAATATAACCGCTATATCAATAGCGACTAGTTCCAATTTTAGTTTAGAAGGAGGCACTGCATCTGAGAGACTACAATGAAACGAAAATTAAAATCAGAGACAAAGGCTGCAGTTGTTACATTCCTCTCAGAGGCCACTTGTAAACAATGCTCTTTGTTTGCACAGAATCGTTCCTAGAATTTTTCTGAGCATCAAGAAGCGTTCTACTAAAGGCCGCCACGAGAGACCGCTTCATGTGCACGAAAGGCTGTCATGGTTGGCGACACCAAATTGCAGATCTATATCGACACATGTACATATGAAGGTATGCATAATGATCGATAGCGCTGGTGTTGTCGAGTATAACATCGGCGGTGTTGGTCTCGGGCGCGCTGTAATATACGCAATTACAGCTAGGCGTCGTGCGCATTTGGATGATTTCCCTACATATATATTTTATCAGGCACAGTTCTCCATATGGCGCGGTCAGCACTATAGCTCTGCCTTACTGCTCTACTATCGGCTCAATTCTCTACAGGTAAGTAGGGCACGCTTCTTTTCTTTTTTTTTTGTGCTGTATACAGTTACAGATCAACATCACGACCTTTAACGTAACTAAACAAGCGATATAACAAAGCATATCTCATTTTGCAATTTCCTGTCGTATCTATAGAACCCCATATATTTTGAACCTCTATATGACGAACTGCGTTTACCAGTGATTTCAATATAGCGAAGTTCCCGAAATATAACGATTTCAATATAGCTCAGCAACAAACCGCGGTTGCCAGATTTCAGGTTCAAGAAAACTGATTTTCGCTTTCACGCTATTAAAATTAGCTCTTTTTTGTACTGTAGTATTACTCAAACATTCTTCCTTCAATTCCCGTGAAAAAAAAAGCCTTCGGCGACTATACCTTGCTACAAAGTAGGAATTTTAAATTAACGAGGTTTCGATATGACGAAGGACATTGCCGATTTTACGAACTTCGTTGTATCGAGGGTTAACTGCAGCGTATGTTATCAGCGCAGATGGTCAAGTAAACGCAAACGTCATCAGCGAAAATTTCTCTGAGTAAGTGGCTCGCCGTAAAATGGCAGCGCTAGGGAAAACTGCCACCGTTGGGCCTTGCGGGCAAATTCAGTTGTACAGCAACGGCACTCATACCGAACGTATGAACAATTGAAAACCAAGACTGCTCTCAAGCCCTGAAGGAAAAGAGAGAACGCCGAGTTAAAAAGCTGTAGATGGAATGGATGAATCGATCGATAAGCAAAATCGGTAGCGAAGTTGTTCGCTTGTGCCAGATGTGCACGACAACCTTAAATACTCGTAGCTCCTGAAGATGTCGATTGATAGCGAGGAATGAAAAAAAAAACTGCACTGTTCAATTTTTGGTCCCCTGCACTCGTGCGCATGTCGGAGATAGACTCGTTTTAAAATTTGCTTATTTTTTTCTCAACTTGCAGTCTGTCCGTGGCACCTGCAACGACCTGTTCTGTGCCTGGAGTAAAAGTGACGTGTCTTTGTTTGTTTGTTTGTTTGTTTGTCTGTCTTTTTTTTTGTTTTTTTACAGGCTCGCGTAATGCCGCGACAAAACTGAATGCTGTGTCCGACTTATTCGCTACTCCTTTGTCACGATCGACGCATTGCTGCCATAAATGAAAGCGGCAGCTGCGACTACGGAAGACATGCTCGGAAAGCTGGTTTCTCGAAATGACTTTTCGTTGCCACATGTGAGCGTAGAAGTGCGTACTGTGTAACAGGGCTTCGCTTCGGTCATGGTCATTCTCAACAGCTGCGAGAGACTTCTAAAGTTCAGGAAAAAGATTTGAAAAGCCTGTTTCACGTTGTTCTGCCTGATCATTCGCCATCATTTGCGTCACACAGCACGTCCTACCTGCACTATCGGGTCCTAAGCGACAAATACGTGCAGTTCGTGATTGCACTGCAATCACAAACTGCAGACTCCTTGAAGCAAGCATCGCTGGGAGCCTCTCATACCGACCGTCTGTATGTTGTCCGCAATATCGAATTCAACTTGCCTCGAGTAGAAGCCTTCTTTATCTACCTACTGCATTTACTTGCATACTATAAGCAACGGCTAAAATTGACTGTCTGTCAGCAAATGCAGGCTAGCGCTGGATAAATTATGGCACAGTGCCTGCTTTCTCGGGACTTGTAGTTTGGTAATTGTAGTTTTATTGTTTGGAACCACAGCCGCATTTATTTTATTGCTGAGATTTCCAAATAAATCGAAAGATCTTAAAAATGAGATCAGGAAGAGGTAAAAGCGGATATACGAGATACCGCAAATCGTAGCGTGTGCGTCTGTGCACATGTGTGTGTGCGTGTGTGTGTGTGTGTGTGTGTGTGTGTGTGTGTGTGTGTGTGTGTGTGTGTGTGTGTGTGTGTGTGTGTGTGTGTGTGTGTGTGTGTGTGTGTGTGTGTGTGTGTGTGTGTGTGTGTGTGTAGCAAACTGCGATATGAAGATAATTTTTAACACGAGAGTGTTTTATGCCGGGGTCCACCAACACTTCACAGACGTATTTCCGTCACGGATATGACGTTGTAAAATGCACACTAACAGATGAGAAAGAAAAAAGTAGAAGAAAAATCCCGCCATGTCCCCGTAAAGGGAACCCTGAGTAGTATGCGAAGCAGCCATGAGTTAACTTAGATTTCTGTAAATGTTTTATGTTCATCATTGTTCATGGTCCTTCTATTTGAGGTTCCCCTGATGTTGTTACTCGTCATATATCGTTACTCTTATGCCACCGGCCGGTTTTTGCGCAGTTACATAATGGACCATTAGAAACACATGGGGCCCCATTGTAAAATTTTAAACACTCTGGCAAGCCACGCGGTTTGTAGTGCGACACTGTAATTTTAACGGAATGTTCAAATAGGTCTCTACTGTATAGAACAGGGAGTCGTTTTTGACAACTCACTTTTTTCGTCAGACAGAATTTTTTCCCCTATTTCCCATTCAGTTAAAGCAAGACACGGCAGTCACCGACGAGAGATGGCGGTACGCGCATATGTCCCCAAATCCTGGTCATGAGTGTTGAATCCATCCGCGCTATTGGTGCTATGAGATCGCGTCCATTCAGACGTAAGGCGTAATAAGTATCCTAGCTGCAGACACGCAATCATCGCTTGTTTCGTCATGCCCGACAAGCAACAGTAAGACAGCCATAGAACGAAGCATACCATATCATTGTCGTCTTGCTGCTCACCGCTTGTTTATTACCGGAATTCGTGCCAACACAACTTATCGTCCTCTTGGAAATTTATTTTATTTTATTTTATTTGGTTTGAATACATAGAAAATACGAAGACACAGAGGAAATAGGGAGGGAACAGGCTGACAACTGCCACCTAAAGGGGCACAACGCCTGCCTGCTCATTTGGGAAAGGGGAAACATTGGGGAAAGGAAGATAGGGGGGAAAGAAAAAGGAAAGAAAATAGGTAAGAAAAAAAAAACAAATAACACAGACGTAAACACGAATAAGTGGTCACAAGGAAAGATGTCTATACGCGCGAGGCCAAATCGGTATTTTTTAAGAAAGTAAGTAGGGCTCGATGGGCCTGGTCACGCCGAGCAGCACAACCCCTCGGGAACAGGCAATCATCAAGGTTCGTACACTTAAGACCAATAAGTCCATATTCCTTGATGAGCAGTGCTCGCTGCATAAAAAATGCGGGACACTCAAAAATTATGTGTTCTAGTGTCTCACAGGAGTCACACGACGTACATGATGGACTGTCTACACGACCTTGTCGGTATAGGCGCTCACGCACTAATACAGAGCCAACTCTTAGCTTATATAAGATGGCTCTGTCACAACGAGGTAATCCACGACCACGAATACGGGGAGGGAACAACCCACGGCTTGCTACACGTTGGTCAGGGTGCTGCTTTAAAATATGTCGGCGGATCAACAGACGAGCGTTGTCTATCAGGCATGAAATTTCTTGGCAGTCGCACTCGTTGTGGGCACAACTTGAAGCAACGTGATCGGCCTCTTCATTCCCAGCAATACCCACATGCGAAGGTATCCACTGGCAAATGAGGGACACCCCACTAGAAATAATGTTTGTGGCAGATTTTACATTGCTGCATGTAGTTGGACCGTCGCAGTCTTTTCTCAACAGTCTGCTAAGGGCAGCACGAGAGTCTGTGAGTATGACGCATTGTAGCGTCTCTACAGCAGTCACTGGGCTTCTTCGTCGTTTCCGCAGCAATTGCCACAATTTGGTGTTGCGCGTGCTCGCTCTGTTCGGAGACTGCCGCTATTCGCCGCGTTTGCTACAGCCACAGAAGTGGCAGTTCCACTTTTTGGTGCGTTTAGAATTTCCCAGGGTTCAAGTGCGCCTGCGGTCAGGGTTAATGCAGTATTCGTAACTATCTGTAGAGATTTCCAGCTATATTACTAACAATGGTACAAGATAGACGAAAACATGCCGGCCCATTCACAGCAGCAAACAAATGGCTAATGCAAGGAACACGTATTGTAGGCCCGCGTTTTGTGGCTTGTAATCACGCCCACTTTTGCGATCTTTTCTCTTACCAGCAGCCACAGTGGCTCCGAGATATTATTCATTATTATTATTAGTTCTAGCAGTAATAGTAGTAGTACTTGTATTGTTTATGAATGATTGATATGAACGAATGATGATATGATGACATGAACGAATGATTACCAGAGGGCACATACCTTTTCTTGTACCTGCCTTCCTATGCCTACGCACGAAAGGCAGTCTTGATAACGTTTTCTTTTTTCTTGAGATCGATGTTTGTTATAACACGCCGTCATAGTTTTTTTAGCTTTGCGATGCTTTAAATGCTTCACACACTGTACAAATCAATTACTTCTGATTTGCCTTTTCCGCTTACCTTGTGCTTAGTTGTAAGTGTACTGCTTCGGCCTTTATCATCACTGTCTTTTCGTTTATTCTTGCGTTGTGTTAATATATTTTGCCCTGTCGTTCTGACTGTTTATTTTCATATTGTCCGTGTTGTTCGTTCATCTTTTATCCTTTGGACTGTTTTCATTTTATTGTGTATTATATATTTTTTTCCGTGCGCTGGCAATACGGCCTTAGGGCTGCTCCTGGGTGCGTTAAATAAGTAAGTGATTGATTGACTGAAGGATTCATTCATTCATTCATTCATTCATTCATTCATTCATTC